>NC_132915.1:77456114-78062447 GCF_047675955.1 Chlorocebus sabaeus | reverse complement strand
AAGGTTCAAGGAGAAAGAAATGCACCCAGACAAGATATTTGTACCAGTTTATGGAATGACAGAAGGCCTTCCAGAAAAAAAGGAATATGTAAGCAAGTAAATTATGTCAGTCTTTAGAGGATAGCATAAAATATTACAAGAATTTGGAAATAGAGACCCTTTCCAGACTGGAAGTGACCTGCCTTTACAGGTGGATAGTCCACGCACTGCCATATAAATGGATAGAAATGTCAAGTCTTGCCAAAGTATTCAGGTTCAGGTTGTTAATAGTCTATCACTAAATTCAGCCAGGTCCCACTCAACAGGACTGCCTTTATCACTTTGAAGTAAAGACGGGCTCAACCAATCATGGGCTGCCTGGAAGCCAGGAAAAGAGATAGTTGATGTAAGCCCAACCAGGAAAGAGATCTGAGGGACTATGAGGCAGAATCTAGCTCATCAATTTCTTGTTCTTGGACACATAAAGGAAGCTCATTTCATAGCCTCCTCAGAGCCATGTGCCTGGGTGCTGGCCAACGAAATGACAACAGAATGTTGTATGACATTTCTAGCCTTGACCATGAAAGGTTTAATAATCTCCCATGTACCATGTCCACCACCTGCATGGCAGATTCATACACATGGATACCTGATTTATTGCCTAGAGGAGAGCTACCCAGCTGCATTGCCTAACCTACATTGGACCATTATGTGAGCATGAAATAATGACCATTATGTGAGCAAGATCTGTGAGCAGGTCTATGGTGTTAACCTGCTGAGATTATAGAGGTGGTTTACATAGCAGCTAGTCCTACTTAACTTGGCTAATATGTGTATCTAAACCATCTAGAACTATGACCAATTTATAGTTGACATCTAAGGTCATTAAATTGAATATATGGTAAGAGGTCATCAGTATTTGTTGTACTCTACCGAAGGCCTTGTTTGGGTGAAAGAAGGGCACAGTACCTGGTGAGCCTGAGGATTCTAGTAATCAGTTCACTGGGTCTAACTCTGGGTCAGGGAGGGTCCATATAGCTGAGGCCTACTGGAGCTATTCTGCATACTGACCAGGTTTCTGAAAGCACGTTCAGCTCTCCTAACTAGAAAGAGGCATCTGGAATAGCAAAACCAATTATTTTTGCTCTTAGAAGGGTCTCTATCCCATTATACATTTTATATTGGTAACCAATCTGCATATTCTTATTTTATGAGTTTGGCTATTGCAGTTGATCCATCAAAGTTTGGTCACTTTGAGGTATGCTGGTGAGGTTGACTTCCTGGAATTTTACAGTTGAGGAACTGATCCTGGTAACTTCATCAAAAGAATATGCAACTGGCTAGCCTGGATTGAGTGATAAGCTGGTCTCACTTTTAGAAAATCCTTTGCTAATTACATGTGAAATGATGATGACGATGATGATGATGATGATGGCTATCATTCATTCCGTGCTTACTCAGTTTCAGATACTCTCTGTGAATCACCTTTACATCATCTCATGTGATTTTTCACAACAGCTCTTAGAAGTAGTCATGTGTCCCATTATGACATTTCAGTCAGTGATGGTTCGCATATGTAACGGTGGTTTTATTAACTTATAATATCGCAATTTACTGTATCTTTTCTATGCTTACATACACAAAATACTTCCCATTGTGTTACAATTGCCTACTGAATTCAGTTTAGTAACATGCTGTCCAGGTTTAGAGCCTAGGAGCAATAGGCTATGCCACAGAGCCTAGACGTGTGGTAGGCTATACCATCTAGGTTTAGGTAAACACATTCTCTGATGTTTTCCCAGTGACAGAATAACTAAAAACATTTCTCAAGACATATCCCTGTCATTAAGTGAGACATGACTGCAGTTGTCATTGCCGTTATTTTCAGATGAGGGAACTAAGGATTGGAAGAATGTGGTGACTTGCTTTAGAACACATTTCCTATAAATGTCAGAGCTAAAATTAAAACTCAACTCTCCTGGACTGCAAAGTCCAAGTTCCCTTAATCTGATCAATCATTTTCAAATTGCTCTCTGCTGAGCTGTAAGTGGCATAAGAAGCCAATCCAGGATTGGGACTGGAGCATGAAAGAATAGATTTCTGCCTCCTTACCCTACTTTTTACCAGAACAGAGCCTCTTCTCCTTGACCTCTATGTTACTGATTCCACCTAACTTTTGTTTGAGCAAGGGGTTCTAGGCTAAATAAAGACTTTGAAAATCACTGCAGCACACCATATTATGTAGGAGGACATTTTATAGAAAATGAGTTTTATTTCTGAACACAAGGAGTGCACTGTGATTTATGGATTCTCCTCTTCTTTTGTATCTTCTTCCACATTATCTGAAGATAGTTGTTCTCCCAGGAGTCTAAGCTTCTTGAGAGCAGGGACTTTGGCTAGTCATAATTTCCCCCTGCCCATCCCCAATACTAGAATACTAGGCAGATAATTTCCACCCTAGTTCACTCTCAACACCGCTTCCTGAACAATTATTTTAAAGCACAACTCTGATTATGCTACTTACCTAATGTTACTTAATATTTTTCAGGGACCATCATTACTCCCAGAATAGACCAAAATTTCTCACCAAGGTGTCCAAGTCCATTCTGATAGCATCCCAGAAAGTTGGTTGGCTTCATTTCCTCTATACATCACATTCCAGTAATATCAAATTTCTTGCTGCACTCTGGACCTGACATACCTTTTTGTACCCATCTCTTTTGTGCGCGTGGCTGCTCTCTGCCTCGAATCCCTCCCTGTGGAAAGCTCTTTCTATTCATGCCACATCCCGGTAACTTCTTACCTCCTCCTGCAGGCCAATTCAAACACTCCCCTCTGCATGATTGATTCCTTCTCATTGTACTTACCTCCAAGTTAGCAGTTCTTAGCAGACAGAGTAGATTTGAAGGACAAGGTGGTCCCCATCCAAGACAGAAGAAAGCAGAAGAATGATAACAATAATGCATGCTACATAGCATTGAATGAACTACCTATTGGATTTGTTAATGTGTATAAGAGTCTTTTGAGATGCCCATAAATACTGAGTGTTGGGGGTGGAGGTATTTCTTATTGTGTGTGGCAACATATAGTAGCTAATAGGAATAAGAGCCATTGAAATACAAGCTAAGAATGAATGATTATTTGGTGCATTAAATTAAATTCCTCAGTTGTTTAGCTCAGTGGGGTGAAAAGTTGGGTATTTACTCAGCCCCTTCCTCCGTCTGCCTGTGGTCCTGGATCATCAGCATGTGAAGTTAATGACTGGCAAGATCTTCTAACCCTCTTCTATCTCTCCTAGAGAGATCAAAATAAACAACAACAAAAAAAGCCAACACTAGTTGGCTCCCAAACAACGTGGGAAACTACAAAACAACACTGGGCATTGGACATATTTTGCATGGTCCTTTATTTGCAGGGATTCAAGCCAGTGTGGGACTCAGTGATCTTTCATAACAATGCATTGCGAATTTTCAGTGCATGGTGTCTGTTCAGCAATCTTCCTGCAATGCATAGCTGGGTATATTGTCTCATGCTGGTTAGTCCAGAGATATATTTAAGTAAGAGGTCACTCTAGAGTTTAAATTCAATACAGGTCTAGAGAATACAGCTCCAGTGAAATTTATTTTCAGGCAGTGGAGAGCTACTTAAGTGGCAAAAGACTGAGTTTCCTCTTGTGGTTATTTTAATGTAGAATGAGGCGCTGATTACCAATGCTAACAATTGCACACTGAGTGAGAATAGAGGGGAACACTGTGTTTGATGTTTGTTTGATTTGCATATGTGGCACACCAGGCCCTGTACATAACAGTCCTAATCTGCCTGAACAGGGTCTTCTTTCCTCATTCCTTCTGATTTAGTCTATGCTCTAGCACTTGGCATTGTTCAATGCAGTGTGCCTTCACTTTTACACCTATGGATTTGTGTATCTTGCTCCATTGGTCTGTAATATTCAATCCCTTTTCTTCATGGCAAACTCCTACTCATCCATCGAAATGCGAGTCACCTCATAAGCCATTGTCTGAGTACAGCAGTCACTCTGCTTTTTCTGTGGTCTCCCATCACACTTTGAGGTCTGAAATCTTAGGCAATAACTGTGTATTTTCTCAGCCAGTACCAGAGTGCCCAGCTCATAGTAAATGCACTATAAGTGTTGATTGAATTGACTTGCATTTTATCTATATAAGGGAGATGCCAAGCTATCTGTAATTCATGTGTAAATATCAGGATATGAAATGTTGAAAAATGGTAATCATGCCCAACTCACTGAATAGATGATACCTAAGGAAATAAACTTCTAGAATAGCTTTCAGTTCAGCAAACACAAGCACCCATCCTTGTGTCTGGTGATAGGGACATAACCATAGGTAAGTCACTCTTTCTCATCTCAAGGAATTTCTAATCTAGAAAACAAAACAGAAAATTACAGTGTGCAGTGTGCACATAATTTTATGTGGCAGAGATTTCCTAGGTGGTCTCCAATCCAGTTTCTTCTTCTTGGATACACAAGACTACATTTCTCAGCCTCCTTTGCCATAGTGTTGTGAATATATATTTACAGCTCTGGCTAAAGGAACATTGGGAAAAGTGATGTACACCGTTTCCAGGGTTGGTGCCCAAATTCTCCTATGATATTCTTGACTTGCTATTTCTTCTCTAGCTGGTTATCCAACTCAAAGACTCCAGTGGAAGACTCTAAAGCCCTAAGAAATGACAGAGCCACAAATAGAAGGAAACTTGATCCCTGTATCACTATGTGGAATCCTATCTACCAAAAACCCGACTGGGCTCTAACATGAGCAATACAAAAAATCACTGTCATTTTACTTCTTTTTTAAAGTACCTAATATATCATTTATTTATTTAAAAATATGTATTGAAAACTTATAAAGTGTGAGGCATTGGTGGTGGGAGTGAGGAAGGAATATCAAACACAGTCTGTGATGAATAAGGAATATCTCCTTTCCTTATGATACCATTTGAACTTTAATCACAAAGGAATTTATCACAGGGACAAGGTATGGAAGGAGTGTGCCAGGAAGAGAAGCAGAGATGAATGATGGCCAAAAGATCTAAGTAGATAATAGAAAATAGACTTGGGGTCTCTTGGTTCTCCTGTCTTACTCCCAGGCCTTATGGATTTCCATCACAGGTCTCCTGAAAAATATTCTGAGGAGATAAAGACGTTTTACTATTAATCTTTCCTTGTAGTAAATGATCCCTTTGAGGGACCCTACTAGAACCAGGACAATACCAGACTCTCCACTTCAATAACATCCTTTATTAGGGAAGGCTCTCAAGAATCCAGAAGGGCTCAGAATGACCAAACTAGGTGGACAGGTGAAATTGTTGAAGCCCCGTTTTACAGATGGTGACACAAACTCAAAGAGAGAAAATGAGGTAACCAAATTCTCACTGATGTTAGTTTCTTGAACTAGAGCCCAGATTCTCAAACTCTTAGCCCAGTGGTTTTTGCACTAAGTTTATTTGTGAAAAGGGATCTTTTGTCTACTTCAAGGTTGAGAAGAGCGTTAAGGCTAATTTAACTTTAATTAGAGGAGGAAAATAATGTTTGTTAAATTCCTGCTATACACCAGGCATGGGACTAACCACTCCATGCTTTCTCGTTGATCTTCATAGTAATGGAGTAGGTACCATTTATTCAGTTAAAAATGAGGTGCTGAAGACTCTGGGATACTATGTGAAGCTTTCTACCTTAAGGTCTCTTAGGATCATCTCTTCATCCTTATGTCAGGCAAAACTATGTTCTGGAATCAGCTTTTGCTTGGAGTCAGTGTCCCATAGTTTTCCCCTAGTGATACATCAGAGGATGATAGAAACCTCACCATTTCACTGCCACTCTACTTTGTGGCATCCCATGACACAAGCCCTGGCTCTCCATTTGTTTATAAATTGTGACTGGTGTCAGGCATAGTAATAGCCTGACATTTAAGAGCATTTAATCCTCCGAAAATTGTGTCCTGAAATTTTATTGGAGAAAATGCAATTAAATCTCTTACTGGGTAGATATTCATTTTGACATATAATTTCTCTAAGTTTAAGTTGCAAATAGAGTATTCATATATATTAATGATTTGAAATGGAATCCAATAACTTGTTCAAAAAGACTACTGCCTCTGTCATTTATGAATAGACGCAATTTTTACCAATTTTATTGTTTTACTGGTCAACATAATAAGAAAAATACCGGCAAATGTTTATTGTGTGTGTGTGTGAGAGTGTGTGTGAGTTGTCTGATCAGTATTATTCATCAAATTAAACTTAGTCTTGGAAGTCATTGTGTAAACACAGGAAGTAATTTTGAAATTAATTTTTTGCATTATCATTATTTGCCAGTAGTGAATTTGAATTGTTCACACGAATGCCATATCTTACAAATAAGAAAGCTAATCATAGCTGGATGAATATTGAGGAAATGTGATAGCCTGATTATTTCCAGTATCTGTGGGTATGAGGTGCTACAGAGTAAGAGAGTAAATATGTACAAGACCAGGTTTACGAACAAAAGTTGCAAGTCAAATAAAACGAAAAAGTTCTTCTGTGCTAGGTGGCCAAGGTGAGGTCAATATCAATATTGGCATTGGCACTGCCCAGTCCATGTTTTGCATGATGATAATTTAATCAAGACTTGTTAGTGACAAAAGGCTTATCAAACATAGAATGTTTTAATACACAGCTTGGTTTGTTTGACAAAAGCGACACCCATCTTCTTTCACAAAGCTACTGCAAAATTCACATCCGGCCTTGCAAAATTTTATGTTGACAGCAAAGACTGTGAGGTGCATATTCATTGGACATTTGACATACTTATTACTCATCATTAAAATAATGATGTTTCTTTTCTCAGGAAACAAGGATGTTTATCTTCACTCCACAGAAGCAAAATGTATATCAAAAATTATAACTGTAACCTGGAAGTTCAAACACAAACGTTTTGAATCTGAAAATATTTTTACACACTAAGAAAACTAAATATATTGTCCTATTTCCCAAATTGGAAAACTAATATATAACGAGTTTAAAATACATACCAACTTTTTCTATTTCTTTAGGTAATTGTAATAGGCAACAGTCAGGTAAAGCCACTCAATACTAAACTTGGATTCCTGACAGACTAGGTCAGTAGTATGTTTTATGTATGAATGTATTTATTTTACACATTATTTATTATTCATTTTGTGTATTCATTATTGATTTTATTTATGCATTCAACTTTTGCCAAATTTCCAAAGGGAGTTTTGCTCTCTCAAATTCTTTGGAGAGGAGGGAAAAAGTAGTTTTAACAAAATTCTGTTCAGAATAAATTTCGACATGAAATAACGATATTGAGTTGAGTCTTTTGTTAACCAAGACAAAAAAGAAAATGGGATGTAACCTTACCATCATTATTTGAATAAAATAAAGTGGACCTTTTTATAGCATAGGTAGAGACATTTTCCAAAGCCGTAAACTAAAGGAGAAATTCATCTACTGCTTTATGTGTACAAGCATACACACATACTCTTCACTTATATAACAAAGATGGTTGTCAACGAAACCATCAGATCACCTGTGGTACAGATGAGAGAAGCAATGGGTCTCCTTCATGAATCATTCACAGGGTTTCAAGGGTGGTGACTGGCTACAGGAAATTGGAGGTCATTTGTTGTTTATTTCCAGGCCCAATAGATAGTGAAATCTCTTGATTAAAAGATATCATACTTCCTAAATGAATTTCTCATCCATGAAGATTGACTCTTCGTGGGAAAAGTTTCCAAATATATTTGAGTGTCACTAATAAAATGTGAAGTGGGTTTCCAACCATATTCAACACTCATTGTGTGTACACCAGGACTCTTACTCAGGTCTGTTTTAGCAGAACCATAACTGCTTCCTTGGAGCCTCCACCAATTTGCTGAAGTTTTTAATCTGGGCTATACCTGTTAGTTCCATTTCTTCCTCTAAACTGCAGCCTTTCACCTGTTTAGAGATGTTTGCCCTAAGTGGCAACTCCAGAATTTCAGTGCAGAGAGGGTTGAGGGGTGGTCTTCTGATTGCTGAAGGGGCTGGAGAGCTTGCTGTAAATCTACCTCTATGCAACAAGTGTGTTGTTCTGTTGTCTGCTGTGCATTGATTTATGCTGACTTGGAGGAAAAGGTGTTGTATAGACTATGACATTGATCTTTAGCCATTCCCATCCCTAGCCAATTCCTGGTACCATCACTGTCTATCAAAAAAACTTGGAAGTTTACAGGTAGTGTCCCCTGATCTATGAAAAACAAATTAGAATAATTCTACTCCCAACTCTCCATCACTCAGTTACTTACAGGGAGGAGCTAGAGTGATACCTCTGTTTGAAGCCATCTGTGAGGACAATGTCCCTGCAAACCCATATTGTATCCTAGAGAAATAAGTGGATCAAGGAATCAAGACACCCAGTTAAAACCAGCTATTAAAGACATTAGGTAAAAGGGGTGGGTGGGCTGAAAAATAAGGTTCTCATGACCGATGTGTCCTTCTCAGAGACCTCTTACCTGGTGCCGGCTGAATAACAACATTGAAGTTTGAGTGTAGTGTCACCTCTTAGAATTATCAGGGATGCTGGCCCTGGAGCATCAACATTTTCCTGAGCCTCCTATTTATTTAAAAGTTCATCAAATAAGTGTTTTAGCCTCTGAGATGAATGGCATGATTCCAGTTAGATTTTTTTCTGATCTTCAAATATATTCCCTGATAAGTGCCCAAATCCATAGTCATAATATTGACAATCGCAATAACAATAATGTTTTTTTGTTTGTCGTTTTTGGCTGCATATCAAGGATCTTGACATTTGTTCTTCAAGCATCCCCAAATGGGTGGTGTTAACACTCTGTTTTATAGCAAACAAAAATGTGGTTGCAATAGGTGGCATGGCTTGTTTTCCACTGTGCAGCTGATAAATTGCTGTAGCCCTGGGAAAACTGAAATGCCCCCACTTAAAGGAAGTCCTTCCTTGAAGTCAGGTAAAGTTCAAAGGTAGTACTTGGGTACAGTGCTTGAGAGTAAAGCTTTATGAAGGAGCAAAGAAGTTCAACTCTGAAGCCAGAAGGGTGTGGAGAGGCAAGAAGAGGCTGAGAGAGGCTGCTGGCCCTGGGAAGCAGTCCAGCCATCTGTTTAGGTCACTCTTGGCTTTCTCATTCTCTCTTTTACTGCTCACTCCTCTCCAATCAGGTTTCACAAAATTAGACAAGGTCAGAATCTCTTGTTGTTGTGTCCTATGAAGGTCTGGGCCAAAAGACCGAGGTCAGCTCTGCTCCAGGTTTTGGGAAAAGCTCTTTGGCACTTGCTTAGAGCAGCTTGCTCTTCCTGGACTGGATATTCCTCTGCATAAGAGTGGTTCGACTCAGGGAACTAAAGTACTGTGGTATATGTAAAGACTCCCACCATGGCCCATTTCAAGCTATCATCTTGACACCCACTGGCTAGCAAAATCCCAAAAAATTCAGCTATTGGCTCTTACAAGCCAGTACAAGTTTCTCCAGCACAGAACTGGTTAGAAAATGTCCAGAGGAGAAAGCATTCAGCTTTGTCTCTTGCCAGGCATTTTTCACACCACTCAGTCTAGCTCACCAGGGACTGACTATGTAGATATTTAGGGTCAAAGTGCAAAGTTACAAGGAGAGCACATGGTTTTGGCTTTATCCTTGGTACATTTATTTCCCTTCAAAATTACAAGGAGACCAATGGGTGACGCAACAAAATAGAATGTCCAGAATATTCTAGAATTCTGATAATTCTCCCTCTCCCAACAAACAAATGTGTGTGTATATGCACGTATACTCACAAATGTGAACATCCCCATGGCGTGAACATGATTTATAAGCTCTCACCTAAGCAGTGCAAATGTTTAAGAGGTTGGGCTTTATAATGAAATAGACATAAATTTGATTCCAAGGCTCTTTCCCGTAGACAAGTTGCTTAAATTCTAAGTGTCTTATCAGTAAATTTGGGGTATTAATAAATACCCAATAAGGTTGTTCTAAAGATTATATTATATAATAGTGGTTTAAGACTTACTAACATCCAATTTTTATGCAGTTTCTATTTTCTCTATACCTGACTCAATAAATTCTCAACTGCTGTCAACATCTTGCCTCCTTGTTCTTTGTAGACACTTGGTGGATAAGCTGCCAAGTAAGTAGGTGAAGGCAGGGTGATATTTATTTTGTTCCTGTTTAAACTGATTGATATGGGTGTTGATAATCTTGTGCATTTTTATTTAAATAATTTTCCCACATGTTCAAATAATATACTTGTCACCTCACCTCGTACAGTCCTGGGAACAGATCTTATCTTCTTTGTCACAAAATGGCACCTGCCTGAGTAAACACAAATGCAGAATGGAGAGGCTGAGTCCTTGCTCACCATTCGAAACCTGATTCAGAAAAGCAAACAGACAATATGGCTGCTGGGCTTAGCCTTCCAGAGCAATTGTAATCACAAAAGCCATGATATAGAAATCTCTAAAATGCAAATAAAACATTGTTAAATTGACAGAAGGGCGATTTTACATCCTTAAAGAGCAAGAGGGCTGGTAAATATGAATATTTAGAAAGTAAAACAGTCCCTAAGAACCAAGGGTAGATAGAGGTCAACATCTTACTTTCTCTACAACTTGATAAATTCATTTTTTACAAATTTAGTTTTTATTTTTATCGATGTGATTTACACGCATAGCTTAAAGAATCAAATTAATTCAATGAGACAAGTGCGTTCAGTTCTTTCAGCTTGTGCTTTCCATATCTGCCTCCATATCCTCTAAATAACATGCTTATAATATTCCTTCTTAATTTTTCTTTTAGTTTAGGGATTACAAATGAACTTCCCAGCATGGGAAACTAGGATTTAGCTCTCTTTCACCCTCTGCTCCACTTAACCCAGGCACACTTTTATTCACCGGTCCCAAGAGATAGCTATGTTTTCACTGTGGCTCAGTTTTCAATATTTATATTACAATGATTATATATAACTGTTATTTGCAGTTCATTGTGTAGTATATTTCCTTCCCTGCACAGTCCACTCATTTTTCAAAAGATTTTTCTTTTGCTTAGTTTTTCTAGTACATATCACTCATTTATCCCCAAATTCTTCCCAAGTTGTGAAAAACCTCCTTTTAAAACATTCAAATACATTAGGTAATTACTGATTTCCTCTTGAAGAAATACCCGCAGAGCCTCCTGAACTGGTCTTATGCAGAGAGATTGTTCTCTAGACCTCTTGGATGACTGACACTTTAGAATCTTCCTTTGCCATTATCTTGGGGACTTATATGTTCATATTCTGTGTTGGAGCCACCGTTCCCTGCATTCCACTTTTGTCTTGGTTTCTCTCAGTGTATGCTTTCTCAAATTGCTTCCTAAATGAGGTTATGTGATAAGTAATTTTTTTGAGAACTTGTAAGTTGAAAATATTTTTATGTTACTATCCCACTTAATGAATGACTTGGCCAGATATGACGTTCTCACCTTGAAGAATCCATTTTGAATATATTGTTCAATTTTCTCCTAGCTTTTAGGGAGGCTTTGAAAAGCCTATTACCTTTCTGGTTTTTGATTCTTTGTATGGAAATATCCTTTTTTTCCCCTTTTTCTGAAAGACTTTAGAGATTTCTTTGTGCCCAGTGATCTATAGTTTTATAATGATGTGTTTTGATGTGGGTCTATTTTCATTCATTGTGCTGAATCCATTTAACCTGAAAACTCCATCCTTCAATTCTGAACATTTTTTTTTCATTTCTTGAATAATGTCTTACCCTCTGTTTTATAGATTCTCTTTTTCCTGAACTTTATATTTTCCATGTTATACCTTCTGATATGGTTCATTTATTTTCTTCCGTTTTTCATCTGTTTTTTGTATTTTTTTTCTGGATTATTTCTTCAGATTTATCTGGAAATCCTCCCACTTACTGTTTTCACTTCAGCTCTCATTTTTAACCTTTCATCCAATGCTCCTTTCCTACATAATACTATTCTTCTTTCACCAACACAAATTTTTCTCTCATTGCTTGGAGCATATTAATAATAGTTTTTAGAATTTTTCATCTCCCTGCTTAGGCTGTGTTTCTTGTTTGTCTGGTTTTTTTGGTCTCTGGATTTCAAAATACTTTCTTTGAATATCTCATATTTAAGTGTAGGACACCAAAAAGCTCTGTGTACAGAGGACTGTCCATGGGATCCAGTATAGGATCATCTGGCTGAGCCATTTCATACCCCAATGTCAAATTTTTTTCCTCGTGGAATGATCGGATTCCCCAGAAAAAGTCTCCTCCAGTCTCTGCGTTGAGGGTATAAGCCTGGATGCCTGCATCCTGGAGGTTGTGTGAGGAGAAAGTCTGATTATTTAGTATGTGGTGTGTGTACATTTGATCACCCCCTTTTTAATTCAATAACCCCTTTTCACTGGGCATGGACCCACTTTTCAACTCTGCTCAGTATTCTGCGATCTGAAGATCTGCTGTTTTACCCTCTTCAGAGAAAAAAACCTCCAATATGCCAGGATAGTCACTTAGCTGCTGCCAAAAGGTAAGGGGTCTCACAGATTTCTAAATACACTTTCAACCAGTTCTCCTACATGGACCTCTCTTTTCAGACGTACCTAATGCTACCCAGCATGGGGATCTGCATTGGCTTCTGAGTAAATAGAGAAGTCTATATTTACTTTTTTTTTTTTTTTTTTTGCTTATATATGGCTCATATTTCTCTTGCTTATATTTGAATTATAAGATTTTGAATTATAATTATGCTTTACTGGGTCTGCTAATTCAGTTCCCATCTGCTTTCCATCTTCCAAAAAGCTCTGTTTTCTTCTGATTTCTTTATTCTTTTGGGTTTCTGTATTTTTTAGTCCTTAAACTATTGTTCAGATGGAGTTCTGAGACAGAACTAGAGAAAAATGCATGTGTACAATTCATAACATTTAACTCAAAGTCTATGTATTTATTTTTCAGCATGATTTATCCTCAGTTGTCCTCACTGTATTTTTCACCCTTTTTTTTTTTTTTTTTTTTGAGACCAAGTCTCACACTGTCTCCCAGGCTGGAGTGCAGTGGTGCAATCTCGGCTCACTACAAGCTCCTCCACCAGGGTTCACACCATTCTCCTGCCTCAGTCTCCCCAGTAGCTGGAACTACAGGTGACCACCACCACTCCCGGCTAATTTTTTGTATTTTTAGTAGAGACGGGGTTTCACCATGTTAACCAGGATGGTCTCGATCTCCTGACCTCGTGACCTGTCCACCACGGCCTCCCAAAGTGTTGGGATTACAAGTGTGAGCCGCCGTGCCCAGCCTTCACCTTTTAATTGTTCTTTGTCCACTTTGTCCATTGTTTGTCTTTTTGTTTTTTTTTTTTTTTTTTTCCTGAGACAGAGTCTCTCTCTGTTGCCCAGGCTGGCATGCAGTGGTGCGACCTTGGCTCACTGCAGCCTCAACCTCTTGGGTTCAAGTGATTCCCCTGTCTCAGCCTCCTAAGTAGCTGGGACCACAGGCATGTTCCACCACACTCTGCCAATTTTTGTATTTTTAGCAGAAATGGGGTTTCACCATGTTTGCCAAACTGGTCTCGAACTCCTGGCCTCAAGTGATCCACCTGTCTCAGCATCCCAAAATGCTGAATTACAAACTCAAACCACTGTGTCTGGCTTATTTATTTATTTTTTTTTCAAATTCTTTGTCTTTAATGTCTAATTAAACCTCATATACAAAATAGCTATTACTAGTCAGACACTGTTCCTAGTGTTGTGGATACAGCAATATAAGAATAAAACTCTCACAAGGAATGTTTGTGGTGATAAGAAAGTCATAAGATACTTGGAAGCAGTCATTCTACTGAACTTAAATCTATTCCTGTTTTTCTCTACTTTCCTATCACCCTTTTGGTTAATGTAAAATTGCCAAAATGTTTGTAGGAAGCTGCATATGTAACCAATAAGTTGAAGATAATATAGCATATGCAGCAATAAATGCAATTAGAAATGAGTTATCCCTTCTTCAGATTAAGGAAAACTGCCTGGAGATGGTGGCAGCTGAGCTATTTTGAAGAATAATGAGAAGTTGACCAGGTTCTTTCTATTATAATCTCACACAAGCAAGTTGTCAGTTAGCTTCCTTATTATGCTATAAGCATATTAATGCAGAGAAACTGTTCTGTCACTTCCTGAATACGTAATGCATAGCATGGCACCTGGCACAGAGTAGAAGCCCAGTGAATGGTGAATGAGTTAAAGATATAGAAGAAACAGAAATTTGAATTAAATCTATATTGCTCTCAGAAGTTTTCCTGAATTAAATAGATAAGAAAATACAACCAATGGTATAACCTGATTTTCCCATGACAATTTTGATTAGTTAGGTCTAGTTATTTACGTTTTATTCTTTTCTAATAAAACAATATTTTAAAATCGTATTTACTTTTCAAAACTACCTGGCACCGGTCTACTAGCTTGACTGGAATAGACTGCACTTGATAAAACCTTGTAAGAGACTCAATTATTTCTCTCCATCCAAAATGATCCAATTATTGTAGTTTTCAGTCAACTATCAGGTTGGTGCAAAGAAGTAATTGTGGTTTTGGCCATTACCTTCAATGGCACTTTTATATTTGTAGTCCTTTGTTGCAAAGATAAAAAGAGAAAGCCCTTGCTTGACAGAAGTGCTTGTTTTACTAGGAAAGCGAATATGTAACTAACAATTTTAAGATAGTATAGCATAACCACTAATAAATGCAATTAGAGCATATTACTATAAAAGTAATTGTCATTACTTTTTTTTTTTTTTTTTTGGTCAGAGTCTTGCTCTGTCGCCCAGGCTGGAGTGCAATGGCATGATCTCGGCTCACTGCAACCTCAGCCTCTCGGGTTCAAGCGATTCTCCTGCCTCAGCCTACCAAGTAGCTGGGATAACAGATGTGCGCCACCACACCCGGCTAATTTTTGTACTTTTAGTAGAGGTGGTGTTTCACCATGTTGGCCAGGCTGGTCTGGAACTGCTGACCTCAAGTGAGCTGCCTGCCTTGGCCTCCCAAAGTGCTGGGATTACAGGCATGAGCCACTGCTCCCAGCCTGCCATTACTTTTAATAGCAAAAAAACATAATTACTTTTTTGCACCAACCTAATAAAAATTTAGGGGTTTAATCCAAGATTCAGAACTGACCTCAATGCAAAGTTTGAGAAATAACACTAGAAGTTGAGACTGTGGTGTTCTGGGTAACTCAACAAGAGGCTGAGTTGGAAACTTTGGTTTCCTCACTAATGAGACACACATAAAAGCAGAAAACACCTGCTGAAGTTGCTCACTTATACAGAGAATTGTTGATCTGGAATGAAGCTTCCTGTACTCATTTATATTCATATTTGTATCTCAGATTTTTTGAAGACATCAGAAGCATCAGTTGAAGATTCCTGAATCCACATGTGGGACTCAGAATTGATGCATGCTGCTATACCGTTAATTTAAATATAAATATCTACAACAAATAGTCAACAGCCAATGGGACTCTGATGCCAACTTCCAATTCCTCTTCCTAGAAACTTTGAAGTGCTCCAAGTGCATTTAAGAAGAATAGTTCTGTTTAGTCAGGATTTCTCTCTTTCACACTATTAGGTCCTGATGATCCTCTAAAGAAGTCCAAAAAAAAAAAAAAAAAAAAAAAGTGCTTACAGGCTCGCAGGTGCCCCCTGTGGGTGAGACAGGCAGTCTCAATCTCACTGTAGACTCCATTGGACCCCCTTTACCACTTGGACTCCAAAGGCATTTAACTTTTTCATCTCTTATTATCAGACTATTTGCCCCTTATGTTTGTATGATCTGCCCGATACCCAGGACATTCATTAATCCTTCAATTTTTAAAAATAGTTTTGTTTAATGCCAAATCGTGTCAGTGGTCAGCAGCGTAAGCACAGCACACACTGCATAGCACAGCAGCCTGGGCTGTGGGTTTGAATCCCAGCAACACAGCTAAGAGACCTTAGGAGGTAGGTTACTTAGCCTGTGACTTCAATTTTGTCTCAGAGCTTGATATCATGTCTAATTTTTGTAAATCAGAAATAACACATCTTTGTAAATCAGAAAAAAAATTGTAATTTTCAGTCTATTTTTTGTAAATCAGAAATAACACATCCAACTTGCTAGTTCTAAAGACTGAATGAGATTATTCCTAGATGGACCTATTATAGCATAGGCAGTAAATATTAGTTCCTTTTCCCCCTTTTTCCTCCTTCTACTGTTGTCATCATCATTATTATTACCATTATTATATTATTTTGTAGTTGTCTTGTGCTAGGTATAGGAGATCTAAAAAAATTGAACAAGACAAGATGTTCGAACTTGAAGAACTCACACTTCAATAGTAAAGAGATACAAACAGTGTAACACGTGGAATAAGAGATGCATTTCAGGACTTACAGGAGCAAACTCATAGGAGAGGAAAGAAAAGTAGGAGGAGTCAGAGGAGTCACCGCCCAGATAATATCTCAGAATTGGAATCTTGTTTTGGGACAATGAGTAGGGTGTATGTGCTGAACTCAATATTAGGCTTTTAAAATATGCTCAGTCTTGTCTATGAGGTCATAGTTGAATGCCTTAAAAAACTGTTCTTATCTCAACATGTTAAAAGTAATGTGTTATTTATAATGTTTATGAAAATATGTAGAAGTAAAAGGAGCAGAAAAACCAAGTTATGTTTTCCACTCCTAATATTTAGTATATTTCTTTTCAGTCTTTTTTTTTTTCTTTCATGCATGGTGTTTTTTGGTTTGGTTTCGGCCATACTTTATGAAAGAGCTGCTTTAAATCCACTACCTCAGTCCACAGCTGGTGATCATAGAATGACTTGTCCCCTAGTGCTCTGTCTCAGTTACCAGTGACAAAAAGGAGGTGCTTTGGTGAAATTGTAACACTATCCCATTCCCATTTTCTGGCTAGGATACACAGGAAATGCACATGGTGCACCACTGGGCTATTACTAGAGATGAATGGGGTCTGAGTGCTGTGAACTGCCTTTGCATAATAGCAAGAGTTTGTTTCCAGATTCAGGGCCCCAAGTGCTTTCCTTCTACCTGACTTTCCTTCTGTGGTCCTGGAGCCCATGTCTAGAGTTATTTAAGGAGAGAGAGAGAGAGAGAATATTTTTGCAATAATATAGTTAGCCCAAAAATGTAGACTAATTCCTCCCTCTGTCATTTCCAAACAGACAGCTTTGAAAATAATTTGTTTTTTACCTAAGTATTAACAAGCTCAAGGAAGGAACGACAAAAGGAAGAGATTAACCAAGCATTTACCACAGACTATTCCTGTGCTGGCACAGTCACACTTTGTCTCCTAGAATCCTCACCATAGTCCTGGAAGACAGACCCTGGATTACAGATGGGTAAACTGAGGCTCCAGAAGTTTAAATCTTTTTTAGAAGCCCATGTGATTAGAAAGTGGCAGAACTGTGATTCCAACCCCTCAGATAAGATCAAATTTCCCTAATAAACATTCTTGGAGCTGTGTATGCTTCTGCTTAGCCTATTTGCAAGATTAAATGCAATTGTATTGTTATTATTTGAAATTGATTAATCCCTTCCTTCTCTCCCTGAGGCCCTGAATTCTAATCTTAGTTGATTTACTGTTATAAATCCAGCAGAAAGTATGGAGTATGAAAAAAGAAAAAGCTAAATTTCAGTAAATATCTGTTCAATATATGAATGAATAAGTGAATAAAATCCAGGTGTCTTTAATTTCCCAATTAGAGATTTCCAAGTTCTTAGAGAACTTCTTCAGTTCTCTGGAAACTGCATTTAAGCTGAGTAGAGACAGAATGTCCTTCTACTACAAAGGAATAATCAAGGTCACCTGTTTACATTTTATCCTCATTTAAGCTAGGAAACTGGAACTTTCCCCCAACTCTAATGAAGTTATAGAAAATAGAATTTGTGACAAAAATTGAGGGTGTTAAAATAATAAAATCTGGGTAGGATCAAAGGCAGCCCTTCAGTGCTCTCTCCCCTAAATGTTAAAAAGTGAGTATGACAGGAATGTCTTCATTTAACATCTAAATTTTCAATAGTCTTTACTTCCTGGGATAGGGCAGAAGGAGAGAAATCAGAGATGGACACTGGATGAAAAATGTCAAACCCCAGCCTAGGAGACCTGAAGACTTGTAGCATAAAGTATTTAGAAACATCTTTCTTCGACCAAAGCAGTGCCCTGTGAAGTGTTCACTTTTAAATGAATCTTGTATTTCAACGAAAGGCAAATGATCCTTCACTCTGTTTTTGAAACTTCCAGCAGTCAGTCAATGGCACTCTGAAGTGAGGCCCAGTTGCAGATGCAAAGGCATCATTTTCACCCAGTGTGGGGTAAACACATCTGACAGCAATAACCTAAGCAAACCCTTTGAATGACCCTGGCAGATGCATGTGAATGTGTGTTCTCAGCTAGGGAATCTGGGAGTGGCCAACCCAAAGAGTTATTCCTTGTCTATGAGAAACATCTGAGCTCCACCCCGTCCCGTGGAACATGGGGCTGTAAGGGGATTGAGGCTCTCAGTTTCGGATTAAATAAAGGTGGCCAGGTGGAGGTCATTATGGGGAGGGTGTTAAGTGAAAACGCTCTATAAACTGGATGATGTTGGAGGGTGATTGCAGCTTTTCTGCCCAGCCCACTGCCACTGGTCTATGCGGTTATCTTGTCCAACTCACACGACTGTGTTACAGGTAGAGGGTCTTAAGTTGTCCAGGTTCTTTGCATTTTGAGCAAAGAATTGGACAAAACGTGCAGCAAAGCAAAGAAAGAATGAGGCAATGAAAGAAAGTAAGCAGGGATTTATTGAAAATGAAAGTACACTCCACAGTGTGTGAGCGGGCCGAGCAGCAGCTCAAGGCCCTGATGCAGAATCTTCTCAGGTCCAAATACTCCCTGGAGGTTTCCCAACGGCCACCTCATGCTCACCTCATGTAAATGAAGTGGTGGCCTGCAATCGGTCTGATTGGTTGCAGAAAGCAACCAGTCAGAGGGTGCAGTGGAATTACAAAGGTCACACTCCTATGCAAACATCTGATTGGCTGCAAAAAGCAACCAATCAGAGGCTGAGGTGAATTACAAAGTTGTACTCCTATGCAAAGGAAGACTCAGTCCACAATAAGTCTGATTGGTTGTGCACAGCCAATTTCCCATCTGCGACACACAACAAGTGGGGGATTTGCAAAGGGAGTAGCCTCTGGTCCTTTTGTTACTTGGGAGTGAAAAGTTAGGGTTTTCTTTTCAATTTAGTTCTAGAAAGTTGGCGTGAAATGGCCTTAGGTTCCCTGCCTCCAGACCCTATTCCCCTGCCTCAACTGGACTCTCTCTCCTGTATGTAAACCCATAATGAAACCCCATGTCTTGTTTGCTGGCTCTGGGTCTCTTCTTGGTCCTCTTGAACCTGGTGTCCTCCCTGCTGAGGTTATTGGGAGTTTGGAGACAATACCCAGTTGCAGTTTTACATCCCTAACTCTCATCACACCCTAAAGGGTCTCAGAAAGGAACCCAACACAGGGCTCTGGAGGTTGGTCATGACAGGTCTTAGAACTTTCCATCCCAAAGGTTTCCTCTCCCAGTTTTCTTTCTCTGGCCACTAAAATTACGTTTCAATGTAAGACTGTCTAGTGTACATTGCCCTTGGTTCCATCTTTGTGTTTTGTTGGTGGTTTTGTTTGCTGTGAATTTTTCTTTTAAGTTTTATTGAACATATACTTTGGCCAAATTCCATGTCAAATACTTTATATGAATTATTATTAATCATTAGAATTCATTTCATCCAATGAAATGGTTTCATTATATTATTATCCTCAGCTTACAGAAGAGGAAACTGAGGTTTAGAGAAGTGATTTTACTTGTCCAAATTAAATCGTAAGGATTGGAAACTGAAGTTGTCCCCAGATAGCATGACACAGGAGCCCACGTTTTAAAGCTATGCACTGTATTCTGTCTCAGGGATTATTTCTCACCTACACGATTACAAATTTCCCTTGGCTGGTCTTCTTGACTCTAGTCCAGTCTCCAACACTCCATCCTTCATAGCAACCTCCAGTGTAACTTTTAAAAAACTTGATTTAGTGCTATTTAAATGTATGCTGACATAAAAGTAGCTATATACTCCTTACACTTGTAGCTCTCTTAAAACGATTAAACTCAAACTATAAAAATGATACAATTCAAATGGACAAAATAGATTTATTCAGTTCGATATGCTGAAAATGAATTATTCAGTTGAGGTTTCACAACAAATTTCAGAGAGGTATATTTCACTTGATGTTGACTTGAACTTGATGATCCAGAGTGTTTTCTTTTTTCTTCTTTTTTTTTTTCCAAGCAGGGTCTCACTCTGGTGCCCAGGCTGAAGTGCAGTGCCACAATCTTTGCTCACTGCACCCTCAACCTCCTGAGCTCAAGAAATATTCCCACCTCAGCCCCCCAAGTACCTGGGACTACAGAAGTGTGCCATGACACCTGGCTAATTTTTGTATTTTTCGTAGAGATGAGGTTTCACCATCTTTCCCAGGCTGGTCTCGAACTCCTGGGCTCAAGCAATCCTCCCACCTTGGCCTCCCAAGGTGCTAGGATTACAGACTTGGACCACCATACCCAGCCCCAGAGTGATTGTTTCCAATTCAGATCTGACCACCATCTCCCTGACCATCAAGATCTGGACTCTGACACCTGTTCAGTCCCATGTGTCAGCCCCTATGCACTTCTTTGCACTTCACATTCTCATCACAACACAAGATGGGGAGTTCCCACAGCAGGCTTTTGGGTGCATGCTGCTGCTTCTGTTCTGACTGTCCACTATCTTCACCTATGGGACGAGCTGCTTAAAAACCTTGCCAAAGTGCCACTTGCTCTGAGAAGCCCTTCCAGGTTCTCCCTTGGACAAACTGTCAGTCCTTGAACAAACTGGGTACCTTGTATACATCGCTAGTATACTCATCCTGTACTATGATTGGCTTGGGATCATATCTTCCTAAGTGAACTTCTCATGATCAGGGACAATGTGAGAACCGTGATCGTTTTTGTCCCTCTATTACACATTCAGAGAGGAAAAGCAGTTTGTGCAAAGTCACACACAGCTGTGTCTCTAGGTGCCTTAGTGTGGTGAGGGGTTCCAACAGGAGGATTACTATTCAAAGACCTCACCTGACTGTTTCCCTCCATGAACTGTGGTTCTGAATGATGTTGAGTTTCTTTCATTGTCTGTTTCTTTGGTGACTGAGCACTCAAAGAGGGAGTCAAAAGTCTTGGGTTCTTGCCTTGATGTTGGTAGCTTTAGGTGGGACCTTGAATTAGTCTCACCCTCTCTCTGGGCCTCAGTTTTCTCATCTGTCAAGTAAGGGTGTTGGGCCAGATGGCACTGAGCCTCCTTTGATTCAGTGCCCTGCATACGTGTAGCTCACATCTCCCGGGTGACCTTGTCACGTCAGCAGCCTGGGCTTTGCCGAGAGAGCTGACAGCCAGGCTGTGTAAAGGGGCAGAGAAAAGAATGGGTCCTTCACACAGGCCCTTTATACGGGGCGAGTGACAGGCCCTTTATACGGGGCGAGTGTTATCACCAGAGAAAATTGACTCAAGGAGATAGCACCTTAGTATCAGAGCAAGCCAGGCTATCAGTGGGCAGCCCCCACAATCCCAGCCCTCCTTGCCAAGGGTGCCTCAGGCTGGTTGGCCTTCCTGACACACTGCAAATACGGTGCCAGGCCTAGGACAGAACACTGTGAGAAAGTGCAGCATAGAGTCAGACTCCGGGGACTGGGGGAGCTGGGGCAGGCCTGGGCAGCTCTTTGTGGCCCTCATGGCATCCAGGCAGCCAGATCTCAGGCTCTGTCATTTCTACATTTACTGTGATGGAGAGACAATATTTCCCTTGAGAAAGACTCTGCTGTTCTCACGGTGCCTGGTGCTCCATCCTATGCAGGTCTTACCTAGACCCCTGTCCTTCTACCCTGTGCTCTCCATAGCTGAACCAGGGAATACCAACACTGGTTCCATTCTGCCTGCCATTTTCCAAACTTAGGGAGCATTGGGCAGAAAACATTTAAGCAGCTTCAGTCCATATCTCAGGAGCTGTGTCAAGTTTCTGCAGCTTTTCTTGCCATCTTTGCTGGGCCAACTTCACCTTAAGCTTCAAACCTTAGCCATGGGTCACCTGCCCCAGGAGGCCTTCGTTGACTGCCCATGGTCTAGGTTGAGCACTGAGCCTGGGGTTTTCTTCTACTTTGGCATTGTCGCTATTTCCTGGGTTCTGAGCAATTGGAGAAAAAAGAAATCATTTTTTTCCCCCTCACTCATCCATGCATTAGTTAAGCAAATATTCTTGAGTGTTCACTCCCTGGAAGACACGAAATACATTGATTTAAAAAAACAAACAGCCAAAAGTGTTCCTCGATGTCACAGTACATACAGTCTAGTAAAAGAGTTAATAAAATCATAATCTAATACATAAAAAAAATCGAAACTTACAGGTGTTAAGAACAGCAACTACACAGCACACTGACTAGCAGGAGACTTTAATATAGTCAAGGAGGTAAACAGAGAAGTGCTGATGGAGGTGAGGAATAGTAGGAGTGATAGACAAAAGGAGTCAGGAAGATCATTCATGTCTCATTGATCTGTGTCCCCAGACTATCGCAAGGACTAGGATGCAATAATTACTCAACAAATGCCAATAAATATGGAAGCCACATTTTCTGCAAAGTTGACTGTAAAGCCAGGGTCCAGTCCCTGCCTTGGTCCATTTGCCTTGTCTCTCTGTCAGGGAATGTTTTTATTCCACTGTCATTCTAAGAAATGTCCCTGTCTGGCCCATACAACTCCCTCTCAGATCCAGTCTTTTAAGTAGCCTTGACCTGGAGCCTGGAGCCATACTATCTGCTGCAAACCTTCGTATGTCCTCTCTCGATGAGGGTCTCAAAAATCATGCACCTCTGCTTCCTTTCCCTGAAGAACCCATGTGGATTTCTACTTTTTCTCGTCTGTTATGCCCATAGACACAGTTTGCCTAAACTATCTGACCTTCTCTATTGCCATAACTCCAGCTATTGCAAGTTTCGGCTTGCCGATTTGGCTCTTTTGAGCATGTTGCCTACTTCTCCAAGTGCCTCCCTGTCTCCCAGGAACAGGATTAGTTCTGGGATCCAGACATTCTTGATTAATGCAACAGACCAGCCATGCCCAGCACCCTCCTGAGATACTACCCAAATTTTCTTAATGTTGGATTCATCACAGCCAAGAACACATTTGGTTAATCAACTCTCTTTTTCCCAACTGGAGCCACTGTGATAAAGATTGAAAATGTGCCCCCATTGTAAGTGGCTACTGTTTCCAATTACATATGTTTCTCCCAGCCACCATGCAATCTGTTCACTTCATGCTGGTTTGCAAGAGCTGTTTGCACCAAACCATTGACAGCCACTATCTAAACTGAAACCATCTGCTTAGCCATTTGCCATGCACGGCTGGGTCTTGCAGGCTTACCCAGTTGAGGCCCTGTGGAGCAGTCCATTAAACAAGCATGAATTAACGCAGCCTGTTTTTATTAAATGTCTTGCAACTGATGGGAAGATGGACAAGCCTGTCTGGCTAGGATAATGGCCAATCCTCACAGCATCTGAAGTCTTGGATAAATTCCAGCAGCACCCCGCACCTCAATACCATTCACTGAGTGTTTCAGGAGTGTGGTCGTGCTTAGAAACAATTTATCTGTAAAAGGCTTTTTAAAAGATTTTATGGTTTCTCCTCTTTCTTGTGAAAAAAACAGCCATAACTTACACTCCTTCTGTTTCTTTGATAATAGATAGAAACTCAGGGAGAAGCAAATAAGAGTGACTAAGAACTTTAGTAGAGTGCCAATATTCACTGTTGCAGTTATCAAATCCAGAAGATGGGGTGGGAGACTTTTTTCTTACTGACATGGGTGGCCTGCACAAGCATCAGGTCTGGCATATTCAGTAAACTCGAATAGGTTTTCATGCACTTTGTCTAAATACCTTGGCTAATGCAGTGAGGCCCTAGGAGAGAGGATATCTTGACCCACTCACACTAGAGTCTGTATGGCTGGAACTTTTTCTGAGCATTGGAGAACACGTCAGTGATCAAACTCAACAGCACCCCCAATAATTAAGAAAATTCGGCAAACTCTGCCTGCTCTGATTCAAGAGTCATCAAGCAACTTTCTACTTTGACTTCCTAGATAGAAGAACTACCTGTGAGAAGAGACTGGGCTCTTGAGCAAACACAAGCATCTATTTCACTTGATATTCTATTTCACGCTGTAAAGTAATGCAGTGGCATAATATAGCGGCATTCAAGGTTTCTATTATTATTATTATTGTTGTTATTATTATTATTATTTTGAGATGGAGTTTCGAGCCCAGGCTGGAGTGCAATGGCGTGATCTCAGCTCACTGCAACCTCTGCCTCCCAGGTTCAAGCGATTCTCCTGCCTCAGCCTCCCAAGTAGCTGGGATTACAGGAATAGGCCACCATGCCCAGCTAATTTTGTATTTTTGGTAGAGACAGGGTTTCTCTATGTTGGTCTTGAACTCCTGACCTCAGGTGATCTGCCCACCTCGGCCTCCCAAAGTACTGGGAATTACAGGCGTGAGCCACCGCACCTGGTCATCAAGGTTTCTATTATTTTTTAAATAGTTTAAAATGAAAGAAGTGAATTCATGAGAAAGACTTGAAGCAAAGAATGGTACACCCTCCTCCTCTGTGGAGGATATTCAGAATAGTCAACATCCATCAACCAATTTCAATGGACTCTGACTACACACAAACGGGTCAGCCATGCTGGCATGGTCAGGTTGAATATTGGTGCTGCCTCTCCTATGGTCTACTTTTATTCTCTCAAAATTAGATGAATGAAAGCCTTTTAACTTGGGTCACATTCCTTACCTTCATTGATCTGCTCTTTAAGAGCACATACTGAGATGTTTGCAAACATTGTTATCAGCATCAGTTGTAGGAAATTTGCTTTGGTATTTGCTGTCAAGACTACAATCAATTAGTCTGTGATACACTGATTCATTCATCCAGCAATCATTTGTTAAGCTTCTAACCAGTCATATCCCTGCACTCTAGGAATCTGAAAATGAAGAATAGTGTGGTCCCTCCCCAGAAAGCTCATACTGCAAAGGAGAGGGACTTTGTCCTTTCTGTTTTTCACTGTTCTTCATGTCAACTCCTAAATTGGGTGTTACTTTAAAAATACAGCCCCAGGGAAAAAGGAAAAGAAAAACCCAACAAAGCAGGAGTATAATAATCCCCCCAAACACTTTTATATTTAATCAACTTTTAGAGCTTTTGTTGCTCAGAGAATAAGAGCTATAGAATTTTATACTCGTACTTTTGCTACTGCTGGAAAACTCGGAGCCCAGTATGATCCTCCACCACGTCAAGGAGAATTATATTATCCTATGAAGCTCTGAATCTTTCCCTTTTTCTCATTTTTTTGGTTCGGATTTACTATTTTTTTAGTGAATTTCCATATGCCTGGTCCTTATTGTAAACAGACTCAAATCCTTTTTGGATAGAGCCTAAAGTTTTTTATGTATATATCACTTTATATATATATACACATATATATTTATTTATTTATATATTATATATAACTTTATATATAATTTACATATAACATATAACTATATATCTTCATATATAATATGTGTAACTATTATGTAAACATATATATGTGTGTGTTTTAATAAAACATGATTTGGTTTATGACTACATCTTCTGTTTGGACCGGGAAAAAGGAATTACAGTGCTCATATTATTGAAAAGTTGTAGCCCTCTTTGCTCATCCATGCCTTCTTCTCTGACCTCCTCCCTTTCTCTGTTCATACTGTTTGATGAGCTCTTGAGATTGTTGATTGGAGAACATCAATATACTGAAGGGGTCATCTGGCCCATTTCTAGGAATAAAAATTATGGTTATGGTTTATTGGACCTAATCATACACAGAGACAGTGACGCTCATTCTAATAAATAAATCAGAACTGGAGGTGCCTTAAGAACAAACATTTTCTTCTGACTTTTATTTCTTATTTATTTCTATCTGCAGGATCCAGCATAGAGCATAGTAGAGAAAAATGCTCAGAGAAGTGATGCTGAGTAAATGAGTGTCTGAATGAATGAATGAATCAAATAGTACCTACTCTGATAGTCATATTTGGTCTCAATTCTTGCTTTTTCTGAATATTTTACAGTGATTACCTGCTGCCAAAGCACACAGTTGAAAATTGAAGAAAGATCAACCATAATAGGCATTTTCATATTCTGGATACATGTCTATAGATAGACAAATATATATGTGCATTTGCATATATATATATATGTGTGTGTGTATATATATATCATACAATTGCTTACTCTTTCCTGAGGTTAACCAGGCTATTTCTATGTAGGTATTGCCAGAGAACACACAAAATCACCTCCATAGACCCTTGCATTTTCACTATTCTGGTTGACCTTTGAACGATGCTGACTCCCATAGAATGGAAAATCAGAGTATACCTTTTGACTCACCAGAAACTCAACTACTAATAGCCTATTGTTGACTGGAAGTCTTACTGATAAACAGTTAATTAACACATATTTTGTATGTTATATGTATTATATACTGTATTTTTACAGTAAAGTAAGCTAGAGAAAAGAACATGTTATTAAAACAATCACGAGGAAGAGAAAATACATCCTCTTCATGCTTATCATCTTCACATTGAGTAGGCTGAGGAGAAGGAAGAGAAAGGATTGGTCTTGCTGTCTCAGTGGCAGCAGAGGCAGAAGAAAATTCACGTGTAAGTGGACCTACATAATTCAAACCTGCATTGTTCAAGGGTCAACTATGTTAATCTCTTATGTGCCATATTCCTGACCCACCCTTCTTCCGGACATGACATGTCTAAGCAGAAGTACTCAGTGTGGAAGCAATAGCACAGCTAGTGATAGATAGGAGGTTTGGTTGAGTCCTGGATTTGTCCGCACTCACCATGACCTCAGTAAGTTACATGGTCTCAACTGCAAAAGGTGAACCATGCAGGACTGACATGTCAATACTACAGGAAGTATAAGTGAAAATGGTTCATGAGCTAGGTGAATATTATCCAACTGGTCCAACTCTGCCACCACATTTGCCTGGATGCTCTGGGCTCTAGGTGTCTTTGCTGTCACTCGTGCCTACTTTCTGCTTCCCCATCATATGCACCAGCTCCATAGGTTTTTCATTTTTCCTTTTTCTTGCACAAGTTGTTGAAGATCAAGAAGGATGGAATTCCTTTTGAGAGAGTCTGCTGGGTGCCAGGCTCTCTGTAAACATATTGTACTATTTGATCCTCATGCAAACTCCAGAGAGTATTATCCTGTTTTGCAGCTAGGAAAAGGAGCTCAATGAGATTAAATAAAGTTCTTAGTAAGAGAGGGGAATTCTTTTTTAACTCTTCAAAGCCAGTGTCTCTGCTAATTTATCATGAGTCAGGCCATGGACATCCCCACTGCCAGCACTAAGCCTGAAGGCAGAGGAAAAAAATAAATCAGAGGAGAAAATGGGATAGTAACAGGAACATGGCAAGAACTTCCTCTTTTAGTAATAGGATGGATCCTTGAGTTCTTATTCTTTCAAAAATGCCAGAGACAACAGAGAGGCCTTGAACTGGGCTTTAGTGAGTTGGCCTGTTTCTCACTCTGCACAGACTGGGGAGACTGATAACTTGAAGATACCTTTATGGAGAATAAAGGGAAGCTCTAAGCAGCAGGTTCACTCATTGGCGTAATTACTGGAACATTCCTTGCTACCTGGTTCTATAATAAACGGAAGCCTAAGTAAACTTCACCAATTCTGAGTCCTCATTTTTGCAAACCTCCAAGCCAGGAATTTATCTTACTTAGTCTAGTTTGGTTCATATTGTATTGTCCATGGGCTCTAAAAGTGACAAATGTGAATGGTCAGAGGTGTCTGATTTAACTAAGTGCTATCTATGGGCCAGGCACTGGGTTAAGTGTCTTTCATATCAATTATTTCTTCTAACAATCCTATATATTAGGAACTATTGTTATCTTGATTTGAGGTCATTTAAGTTTGCTGCTTTTTGGTGTGTCGTTTTGTTTTTGCTGTTATAAATAAGGCTGAAATGACAATCTTTGTTCACATTACAGATCGTTTTCCAGGAAGTGAGACCAGTTACTCAGCCAATTCTTTTGAACAGCTTTAAGACCCTTGAAGCAGATGATCAAACTGCTTTCTGGAGGGTCTGTATCACAGTGGACCCTGAGGTCCGCAGGGTATGTGCTTGCTGGTGTCCCCAAAACCTTGCTGCTACAGTGATGTACAGCAAGGAGATTGTCAGGAGTCTCATTTTAATGAACCTGGCAATAGTCTGGAAATATTCTGGCCTGAGATTCGAAACCTGGTCCTGTTCAGGTATGCTGGCTCATGCCTAGAATCCAGTACTTTGGAAGGCCAAGGTGTGGGGATCGCTTGAGTCTAAGAGTTCAAGACCAGCCTGAGCAACATAGTGAGACCCCATCTCTTCAAAAACCAAATCAAAACAAAAAATTTTAAAAATAGCCAAGTATGATGGCGCATGCCTGTGGTCCCAACTATTTGAGAGGCTGAGGCAGGAGGATCCCTTGAGCCCAGGACGTTGAGGCTGCAGTGAGCTATGATTGCATCACTGCATCCACCTTGGGTGACAGAATGAGACACTGTCTTAAAAAAAAATTAAAGAAACGTCCCTGCTGTGCCATTGGAGCTGTGTGACATTGGGTTAGTGCTTGTCTGTCTCTGGGCTTCAATTTTCCCAAGTGTGACACATAGGAGGTAGGAAAGATTATCTGGTAGGCATTTTCAGCTCTAATTTTTCTTGATGTTTTGGGGGGAATATAAAGCCTCTTCAGGCAACAGGTGTCTCCAAATATAAACAAATTTTCATGTGTTGTCTCTAGTTGTATAATGTATATCATTTGATCAAAGGATATATAATATATATTACATATATCCTTTGATCAAATGATATATCATGGCATGGTAGACTCTCAATCAACAACAGTACCTTTTATAGAAGAAAATTTAATACTTCCCCTCCTCTTATTCTTGTGTAAAGAATAACAAGGTTCCTAAAAGCATTTATAAGTAACTATTAAAAAATTCTGAGCATCCAGAGGCCTTGGGATTCTGGTTTCTCATCCTATGCACGTGCAGTTACAAGCATCTTTCAGCTTAACCTCTCAGCCTGGAGCATCATCGACCCAAGTCCAAGTGTTTTCAGATGTAAAGTGAATTTGAAAGTTCCATGTTGACCCTCCATGTTGACAAGAGGCACCGTTGCACGGATACAAATCTGTGCCTGACATCATGGGTTGTCCTCAGCGTCTTTGATGTTGCAAAAGTTTACTAATGGCTCTGTCAGTTCAGGGAGCTCTTTGAACTAAACACTGATTGATTAAATAATAAATTCATTCTGTGGGTTTGCATCTGTTCACCACGCATTTATTGATGTGTACTTCCTTGGGTGATAGTCTTACAGGGATGAATAAGAGTTAATCCCTGTTCTTTGGAGTTCCCAGGCTAGTGGGTGAGAGGCCCAGGTAAACAAATAACTGCAATACAATGTGACAGATGCTATAACAGAAGCAGATTCAGTGATCTTTGAGAGGATAGGGGAAGCAGTGATTCATTCTATGGAGAAAAAGAAGTTGAGACAGGCTTCCCAGAAGATGAACATTTAATCTCCATTTTGAAGTCTTGAAATCTGGAGCACCTGACACAAAGGCATAGAGGTTTAAAAAAAGAGTTTAGCTTATTTGTGGAAAAACAAGATAGGAAACATGGTAGGAAATAAAACAAATAATGTAAATAGGGACTAGATAATAAAGGGCTTTCAGTGCCAGGGTAAAGGGCTTGGACACTATCATGCAGATTTGCAATGTCTAATAGGGTAGTCATTAGACATGTGTGACTTTTTAAATAAAAGTAATTGAAAGTAATCTCAATTAAAGTTTCAGTTTCTCAGTTGCATGAACTATATTTCAAAGTTCAGTATACACTTCTGGCTAGTGGCTGCCATATTGGAGTAGATGAAGAGCATTTCCATCATTGTATAAATTTCTGTGGACAGTGCTTCTGCATATGATGTAAAGTGAGTGATGGATTTTAAAAGGAAGATGATGGATTTTTTTTTTTTTTATAATGTGGAGAATGGGTTTCAGGTGCATGAAAGCAGGAGCAGGAAAAACACTGAGGAGGTTATTGTCACACTCAAGGCAAGAGATGATGAAGACCAGCATTACAGCAGGGACTGTCACTATGCCGGAAGAAATCAAGACCATCTTGCAACTTGTGAGACAGCAAGAGACCAAAGACCATAGTCATCAATGCAGTTTTCCAATTGGAATGTGACAGGAGTCCAGGAAGACATTAATCTCATCTTTTGTCATCAGTACCCTTTGACTTGAAGCCTTAATCCCCAAGCTTCTTGGTTGACTCTAGGCATGTGGACAAACTCCCAAGTGCCTAGAGCTCCCTGCAGTCTCCCTGCCCCTGCTTGCCTCGTTTCGTCATGCCATTGGGTCTTAACCAGATGAGTATCTCTTTTGGCCCATTTTCCACCCAGGATGAATGGAGTTTGGGAAAGGAAGATTATATGACCAACCCAGGCATCTGTTTTGCTCTGAGCATCTGGATTCCATGGTTATAACATGGCAGTGGATACCTCTGAAAGGCAGGGGCAGATTGGATGATAAGATGCAGTTCCTTGTCTCCTCCCTTCCTGCTAAATGTAAACAAATCACTTCCATTAACAGTTGACAGGAGGAAGGGCTATACCCTGCAGAAGAAGTTGCTGAAGACACTGTAATAAAGAATGTGGACTGTTTCTCCTAGAAATATAAAGATGCTCTCAGAGACAGTCATGGTGCTGAGGGCAGTTTATTCATACCCAAGAATATAGGGCCTCCATATGTACTTAAGCCATGTTACTCTGGCTTAACTTGTATGCCATAAACAGTTCTTATTGTCATGGCCTCCTTCCCTGTTGAACCCCTAGAGAAAGAAGGAAATCTTCTGGTGGTGAAGCACTAATTTTCTGAAATCCACTCATCCTTCAGGGCCTAACTCAAGCACTACCTGCCCTGTGAGACCTTCAGATCCTCAGTCCTGCTCAGATGGATATTTCTTTTTTTTTTTTTACCTTAAGTTCTAGGGTACATGTGCACAACGTGCAGGTTTGTTACATATGTATACTTGTGTCATGTTGGTGTGCTGCACCCATCAACTCATCAGCACCCATCAACTCGTCATTTACATCAGGTATAACTCCCAATGCCATCCTTCCCCCCTCCCCCTCCCCATAATAGGCCCTGGTGTGTGATGTTCCCCTTCCAGAGTCCAAGTGATCTCATTGATCAATTCCCACCTATGAGTGAGAATATGCGGTGTTTGGTTTTCTGTTCTTGTGATAGTTTGCTGAGAATGATGGTTTCTAGCTGCATCCATGTCCCTACAAAGGACACAAACTCATCCTTTTTTATGGCTGCATAGTATTCCATGGTGTATATGTGCCACATTTTCTTAATCCAATCTATCACTGATGGACATTTGGGTTGATTCCAAGTCTTTGCTATTGTGAATAGTGCCACAATAAACATATGTGTGCATGTGTCTTTATAGCAGCATGATTTATAATCCTTTGGGTATATACCCAGTAATGGGATGGCTGGGTCATATGGTACTTCTAGTTCTAGATCCTTGAGGAATCGCCATACTGTTTTCCACAATGGTTGAACCAGTTTATAATCCCACCTACAGTGTAAAAGTGTTCCTATTTCTCCACATCCTCTCCAGCATCTGTTGTTTCCTGACTTTTTCATGATTGCCATTCTAACTGGTGTGAGATGGTATCTCATTGTGGTTTTGATTTGCATTTCTCTGATGGCCAGTGATGATGAGCATTTTTTCATGTATCTGTTGGCTGTATGCATGTCTTCTTTTGAGAAATGTCTGTTCATATCCCTTGCCCACTTTTCGATGGGGTTGTTTGTTTTTTTCTTGTAAATTTGTTTGAGTTCTTTGTAGGTTCTGGATATTAGCCCTTTGTCAGATGAGTAGATTGCAAAAATGTCCTCCCATTCTGTAGGTTGCCTGTTCACTCTGATGGTAGTTTCTTTGCTGTGCAGAAGCTCTTTAGTTTAATAAGATCCCATTTGTCAATTTTGGCTTTTGTTGCCGTTGCTTTTGGTGTTTTAAACATGAAGTCCTTGCCCATGCCTATGTCCTGAATGGTATTACCTAGGTTTTCCTCTAGGGTTTTTATGGTTTTAGGTCTAACATTTAAGTCTCTAATCCATCTTGTATTAATTTTTGTATAAGGAGTAAGGAAAGGATCCAGTTTCAGCTTTCTACTTATGGCTAGCCAATTTTCCCAGCACCATTTATTAAATAGGGAATCCTTTCCCAATTTCTTGTTTTTCTCAGGTTTGTCAAAGATCAGATGGCTGTAGATGTGTGGTATTATTTCTGAGGGCTCTGTTCTGTTCCATTGGTCTATATCTCTGTTTTGGTACCAGTACCATGCTGTTTTGGTTACTGTAGCCTTGTAGTATAGTTTGAAGTCAGGTAGCGTGATGCCTCCAGCTTTGTTCTTTTGGCTTAGGACTGTCTTGGCAATGCAGGCTCTTTTTTGGTTCCATATGAACTTTAAAGCAGTTTTTTCCAATTCTTGAAGAAAGTCATTGGTAGCTTGATGGGAATGGCATTGAATCTATAAATTACCTTGGGCAGTATGGCCATTTTCACGATATTGATTCTTGGGCAGTATGGCCATTTTCACGATATTGATTCTTGGGCAGTATGGCCATGTTCACGATATTGATTCTTCCTATCCATGAGCATGGTATGTTCTTCCATTTGTTTGTGTCCTCTTTTATTTCACTGAGCAGTGGTTTGTAGTTCTCCTTGAAGAGGTCCTTTACCCTCCTTGTAAGTTGGATTTCTAGGTATTTTATTCTCTTTGAAGCAATTGTGAATGGAAGTTCATTCGTGATTTGGCTCTCTGTTTGTCTGTTACTGGTGTATAAGAATGCTTGTGATTTTTGCACATTGATTTTGTATCCTGAGACTTATTTCACACAAACCTCTGTTTGGCACACATCAACTGTAGTTAGATGATTATGTTACTGCCTGTCTCTCTACATAATAAGCATTGCTGAGCAGGGTTTGGCCTAAGTCAGTTTTGCATCAAAAGGACCTGCACCGAATTCCATTCTGTAAAGGTTCACTAAATTGTATAAATGATGACACATAGTCTCCATTACATCTAAGGAGAGGCAAATCAGAAAAAGTCTAGGAAAGCGTCACAGAAGAATCTAGGAAAGAAAATATCCATTTATTTTATGGGTTTTGTCTTGCATTCATATACTCATTCTTTCCTTCATGCATTCATTCCATTGTTGCACAAATATTTACTGAGTCCCCACTGATGATCAAGAAATTAGCAAACATGGTAGAGGAGGCAAAGCTTAAGTAAAATTCTCAAACATACTTTGGAATTGCCAGACCTCTAAGTACTTAGTTAAAGAGAAGAGAAAAGGAGATAATTTTTAATATTTAAGTCCACTGTGAGACTGATTCTGCTAGAGGGATGTACCAAGTTCAGGCGAAGGGAATCAGGGAGAACTCATTCTGTTAAATGAAGACAGTAGACTCTGGGCTTCAAATCCTGGCTCCATAATTAGCAGTTGCCTTGGGCAATTCATCTCTCAGAGCCTCAACATCATCATCTGTAAAACGGACATAGTCGTTGTGGGGGAAACATGATGATGTTTGCAATTGTCTTGGTACAATATTTGGAATAGAGCAAGTGCTGTTTTTCAGGCATTATATTTATCAGCCTAAATGATCAGGCCCATTTTTAACTCGTCTTTGTGTGGGAAGACAGACCAATGTGAAGAACTTCCAGCGAGAGCCAAAACTCAGATGTCTCTGACAATGTATTTTAGATGACTCCGCATTTGAGCAGACATCTTTCAAATACACATTCTCCTAAATTTGTCTTCCAGAAGAGCAAACAAGATAAATCTGATTATGCACTTTCCTACAAGACAGAAAAATGTGAGTAATCAGGCAGAAATGTAACTATTTGGGGCTGGAATTCGTGAGCTCTATTTCATAAGCATCATTGTAAACACATTCATTGAGATACAAAATTCTAAAGGGGCCATAGAAATCCACTGAAGATAGCAAGTTGATACATTCCATGGAAAGCACATTTATACCTAAATCACGATTGTGATTACTATTGTCATCAGGCAACGAGGAGTTAGTATTATTATGACTGCAGAAGATGGTTATGATGTTTACAGTGTTTGTCAAAACAGGAAACAGATGCTACTGCCAAAACTAATTTAAATCCTAAGAGAGACAGACACTGAAACTCAGAGATACTAACCAATAAGCAATGCTATTGTCGTTCTGTAGAGTAAGGAAAGGACTGTCTGGTTTATATGCCCGCTGACTCCTCCCTTCACTCAGAATAAGAACCAAGGATAAGCGGTGTGAAGTTTTAATGATTATCTCAAAGAGGCAGACCAGGGCCATTAGTGGAAGGAGGGAAGAAAGATTCCTCACTGGCCTCTCTCTCCTCAGGTCTTCTTGCTCCTTGTTAATTGAGAACAAACATCCTAGACAGTCAATAATCTCTATTTTTAAAAGCCTAATTTCTAATCTACTGATTAAGACCAATCAACTTTCTCAAACATACTTGGGAATTGCCAGGCCTCTAAGTATTTTTTTAAAGAGAAGAGAAAAAGAGATAATATTTAATGAACCTTTGCTTCAAGACAATGGATTTTCTTTATATTTCATTCAAAAAATCAAACGCCTTTTTAAAAAAATGGTATGTTGAGAAAAACAATGGTAAATGTTTACATTAACCCAGATTTCCTTGATTTTAGATCGTAAAAATCTAACTTGAAAGAGTTCAAATAGAATATCTTGGCTTATAAAAGCATGAGAAAGAAATAGCTTTAGGAATAATTTGAAGGTAGGAAATATATTTTGTTTCTCTCTGTATTCCTAGTTCCTTCTTCAGCGTATCATTCTGGACTAGCCTTTCAAGGCAGGATATTCTTTTTTTAATTTAATTTATTTTAAGTTCCAGGGTACATGTGCAGGATGTGCACGTTTGTTATATAGGATAATGTTTGCCATAGTGATTTGCTGAACCTATCAACAGGATATTCTTAATACTGTGACTGAATCTACATTCTGAACGTTTCTTTTTCCATTTGCTTCTGGGATGTTTCTAATCAATGGCCCTAGACAACTAGTCCACTTTATTTATTTATTTGTTTGTTTATTTATTTTTTGAGACAGAGTCTTGCCCTGTCGCCCAGGTTGGAGTGCAGTGGCTCAATCTCCACTCACTGCAAGCTCCACCTCCTGGGTTCACGCCATTCTCCTGCCTTAGCCTCCCTAGTAGCTGGGACTACAGGCACCCGCCACCATGTGTGATAAATTTTTTTTTTTTTTGTATTTTTTTAGTAGAGACGGGGTTTCACTGTGTTAGCCAGGATGGTCTTGATCTCCTGACCTCATGATCCACCCGCCTCGGCCTCCCAAAGTGCTGGAACTAGTCCACTTTCTTCAAATCAATGGTTAAGTCTCTAAATCTCTTCTTCCAAAATTGCCCCCTCTGCCTAAGCATTTCCTTGCTCAAAAAACTCACTTCCTTCCAGGGTGTTTAATTAATTTCCTGAAATATGTTAGAACCCCTTTATTCCTTTAGCTCACTTAGTTCTTTTTCTTAAATATACGTATTTTTCTATGGTACTATCGTGCATCTGATCATTCAGACTAGAGATTTCAATGCTGTTTATTCTCACGTCTTCAGTTTGATTTGATTCAACCAAAATTTGCTGAACATTTTTTGAGTATATGGAACTCTGATTCAGGGGACACAGGGGAGTACAGTATAGTCACTGCTGTCAAGATTTTTTGCTATAAATTGTGGCAAAAACATAATTGTAAAATCATATGTACTTTGGAATAAAACAGAAATGTATATGAATGGAGGAAGTGGATAGATGTTCTCCTAGGTACTGGGAATACAGGAATAAAATATTGTCAGTATTCTCAGTGAGCTCCAAGATTAGCAGGAATCACAAAATTATTGTTCATCATAATAAACATATTAATATAACACTTATAATAACACATAATATCAATAATATAGTAATAATGTATTAATATGTTAAATTAATACTAATATCTCAATGAATGTGTTAAATTACACACTAATAATGTACTGATATTATTGTATAATATATTAATATTATTTTATAATATCAAAATACATTGTCATAAAATTATTTGTGATTGAGACCATAACTATATAACATATTTTTATATTAGTAAAAGTATTATATTTATAATCTTGTAAATATAATACTTGTGTTTATATAATCTCATACATATAGCACTTGTATTTATATATATTTATATGAAACTCTACATATAATGTAAGAGAGGCAGTGGTCAGTTTTAGCCTGGTGATGTGGGAAGGGGCTTCGAAAGTCAGCCAAGTCTGTCACTTCTCCTTTCAGACATTCTGTCACCCTTATCCTTGCCACCACCTCAAATCTCCTCCACCCCTCATAGCTTGCTTCCTATAGCTGACTCCTGCTATTTACTTAGTTCAAAGAAAAGAAAAAGAAAAAACTCTAAGACAGGCTGATGGCAGGCCTTGTGATAGCATTTGAGTGCCAATGCAAATGTCCACATTTTCTCTGAGTTATTACCCCGAGAGCAAAATATATGCAGAGGGACAGACTCTCTCCTGGCTAGAGGGAGTGCAGTTCGGCCCTAAGCCCTTTCTGATGGGAACAGGGAACGCTGAGGCTGCCGCTGCGGGAACCAAAGGGGTGGGTCTCCTGTGTCTGGATCATTTGGCCTGAATTTTACATTCCCCAGGAGTTTAGTATGTCAGGGCTGGGCAGGGTTGAGAGAGGCCATTAGGACAACATTCTCTTGTTTTCTTTTAATTTCCTCAGAGGAGAAGGGTCTACAATTTTGTTCAAAACATTTTCTATTCTCTCAATATCATTTACAGCAGGCAGTCCTTCTTTAATGGTGCAGGTGGAACAACTTTTTTGTTGTGCTGGACTCTGCCTTGATTTGCAGGGTTTTTATCATTCTTGATCCCTGCCACTAAATGCAAGTAGTACCCCCACCTGCAACTACGGCAGCCAGAAATACTCTACACATTTCCAAACATACACCTCCAGGGGAACAATTCCATCCAAAATTAAGAACCACTGAATGATGTCATCAAATTTGCTTTTAGTTGAGTCTAAATTATTGATTCATTAATTTAAACCATGCAAGAAGCACAGCACCTAAACCTCTTTGTGCACTTTTTATTGTCTTGCACTGTGAAGGCTACAGAGAGGAGTAAGACATCTCCTGGGATCATACTCCAAGTAAAAAGAAAAGATGAACACAAATGCTAATATTTGTTGATTTATTCATAATCATTCATTTGAATCTGTATACCAAATATCTATTTACTCTGTATCAGGGTCTGTGATTCAGACACTCTCCCCCATATATAAGACAGAAGGGGGTGCAAATACCATATGAGTTCAGAAGAACACGGAAGCCTTCTGGTAGGAGATCTGGAAGGTTCCCGGAAGTAACATTTCAGGCAGTACTTGGAAGGATTTGGATAGCTAGATGGGTGGTGTCCGGGAGAAAAAACTCCAGGTGCGAAAGCCATATGAGGAAGTGAGATGCCAGGTAACCTACTTTGACTGGAGTGACAAGTGAGAACAGTGAGTGTGACAAAGGCATCTAGAAAGCTGGGAATAAAAGACTCGCACTCTTGGGGAGTTTAGTTTCCATTCCAGTAGCCATTGAAGGGATTTCAAAGGGCATATTCACCCCAGATCCAGAGGCTGTCACATACTTGAAAACACTTCTCAGGCTCTACACCCTATCCTCTACACCCAAGCACACAAACATGCATACACACTCATACCGCTCCTTCCCCCTTTCCAGGTGAAATAGACTTTGTCCATTCATTCTCACAAACACCACTTTCCAGTAAAAGGGGAGAAGCTAGAGATGTGCAGATAGGTTTTATTCAACAGGTTTTATTGGTATAGGTTTTATGCCAATCTGCTGTGACTGGTGGAAGTGGGATTGACTGTGTTTAATCCACTTCAGCTCCCCATTGGTTCAACACTTCCTAATGCCTACCATTCTCTTATTCCTTGGCTCTCTCTAGGTTGCAAGTCCTTTGCTGACCTTCAAGGCCTCTCATTACCTGGCCTGGACCTACTTCCCCAGCCTCTTCTTCTGTACCGGCCCTCACCATGTACCTCACCCCAGCCATCCTGAGCGGCACCGTTTTATTTCACTCTCCTCTGCCCAATTTTCATGACTAGTTCCCAGCCTTTCGGTTTTCAATTCACACCCCACCTCTCCCCAGAGCCCTTTCTAAAACCTCGAGCCTCGGTTAAATGCCACCCACCTCCCACTCCCCACCTCCTTATGGATTCCTTTCAAGCCAGATTCCAGCCCACGTGATACTCTTTGAAACTATTCCAGCTCTTTTTCTCTTTTAACATTTATTGTCTGAATTATTTATCTGCCTGCATAGCACCCACGGTTGTTATAATAAGTTTCTTTTTTATGTATTAACATATACTCCCATGGCTCTTCAACCATGCTGACTGTTTTCCAGTTCCATTCTGCCCCAGGCCCTTTGCGCCTTTTTCCCTGTGCCCCAGATGCAGTCCTCACCTTCACTTCCTGCTCCCCAGCCCTTGCCCTAACCCTCACTAAACTACTCCCCACTCTTCTTCTGGGTCTCAGCCCAATAATTATTTTTTTTTCAGAAAGCCAGGTTTCTCTGATCCATATATGTCAATTTCACAAATTATCCATTTCATTGCACCAATCTCTGCTCTTTTACATTTATTTGGGTAATTTACTGATGAGGTATAGCTGCTCTAAAAAAGTTGTAAGCTTAAGAAGGCAAGATACTATATTTGTTTTTGCTCACCATTGTTACTGCTTTAACATCCAGTAAAGCACCTGGCACATAACTGTTCCAGGGGCCCAGTAGCTATTTGTTGCTAAATATATATGTGAATGAATAGGTTGGCGTCATGTGGTATGGGACCTCATATACCGTGCCATGGGATTTCCATGACCTCTAGCTACAGTGATGGATGAATAACAACAACAAAAACAAAATGCAGCTAAAATAGCATTTTAATTTCAGCTTCTCCTTAGCCTGGAAGGTTTTAGTAAAGAAAATGTGACCATTTTCTTAAGACTAGATATTGAAAGTGGTGGTTTTAACAGTTTTGTTTATCTTCAACATTGAGATTTTTTGTGTGCATGAGACCTTACACTAAGGCTTGGCTCCCAAAGGATGCTGTCACTGACTCATCGAGAAGAGATTTTAAAATGTGGTTTCTAATCAAATCATCTGTAGAACTATCAGGTGCTGCCTATGAATTTTGTGGTAATTAAGATACTGCCATGAGATATCAGTCATTAGGAGCTTTTCTCATAATCGCATCAGTTGTCCTGAAAATAAAGTCTCTTAAGCCACTACTCAGGCACACTGATTTATGAAAGCTAATGACCTGGGTCCACAGTTAGGATTTCATAGTGATGGAATGCATTCTGGTAACTCCTTTGCTCTGGAGACCAGAGAATGAGTTTACAGTTCTTAAGATCAGGACATGGTTGTGCATATTTCTGAACCTGGAAACAAAACAGAGTATTAGTCAATTGAACTCCATATCCAGAATCCACCTCCATATCAGTCTCTTAAAGGCCCCGAGCCACAAGAACAAGTGAAAAATTTAGAAAGTCAGCATTCAGTTATCCATTCAAGCTGCTAAGCAAGCTCTTACCTCCTTGCCGTCTTATCCAGCACAGGGCAGAAGAGGCTAGATTTCAACTGTGGCCTTCAACCAAGAACAGAGGATTCCAGTCAGAAGGAGAGGTGCCTCTGCCAGTGACCACCTTCCTCTCTGCAAAGCAGCAGGAACAGTGCCCAGGGAAATGCCAAAATCAGAACAAGCAAACAGACCAACCAGGCACAGTTCCTCCTTCTCGTGCCACAAAGTCCAGGATAAGATCTTCTGTATCTCTCTGGCTTCCTTCTCTCCTGTCTCTCTGCTCTGCCTATGGTATATATATAATTTTGCTTCTCAGCAATATCCTCATAAGCACCTTTTCTTCCAGAGTGAAGCCCACAGACTTCATTCTCCTGTATTTATCAGGATTAAACATCCTGTGCATTCTTCTCTATACTCTTCTGAGTCCCCTACTCCCCACAACATACACACACCATGCAAATAATTCTCCTTGTTATATCTGACTTCTTGGAGACACTCTTCAGCCATAAAATAATGAATGGCTGTTAATGGGATGATAGACATCCACTGTGCTGTGACAGATGGAAGGATTGGCCCTTCCAGGCTGACGCTATTGCGTACTCCCTCCAAGCCAACCTCAGGGTAGTCAGAGTGATATTTTTTGAAATAGAGATTCTATCTTTTCACCGCCTCCTCCCCATTTAACAATCTTGGATGTCTCCACAAAGCCTAAATAACAAAACCAACTCCTTATGAGCATTCGTTGACCTTCATGCCCTCTGTCCAGTGTTACCTTCCATCATTCTCTCTGGGGCTCCCATTCCGTACTTTTACACATCAACTCTCCTCATGTGGCTGTCACAGCGACATTCTCCATGTCTCTCTGCCTTGCCAAGGCTGTTTTGTCCAGCTTACATAAGTTTACACTTGGACACCTCCACCTGGAAAACAATGCCTTCCAGAAACATGTTTTAAACCCCTTCCCTTCCCTTCTTCCCAACCCACTCCCAGATATGGGAATTGCTTTCCCTATGCTCTCTTAGCTTCTGATTACACCTATCTTTCATTTCTAAACTTCTAGATTAGGAGACCCTGGAGTATCAGATATAAATGAAGGGTCTGAGAGCCAAAACCAAATTATCGTAGGGGGAAAGGGAGATGAACCATATAGGATCACACTAGCCACCAAGTGTGGATGAAATGGGAGTGTGAGGAACAGTACCTACAGTCAAGGTCATATTTAAGAGTACGGACAGAGGTTCAATCCAGGGGGCCATAGACAGGCAGAAACCAGACACATTAGAGCTAGATAAGAAGGGGGAACTGTACAAAATCATATCAGAATGTAGAGAAGGGAAGAAAACAATTGTGTTTGGAGGAGTTGGTTAAGTCAGCTTTCACCAAACCAAAAAGATGACATTTCAATGGAATTTTGATAAATTTGTATTTGTCAGTCTCAAAAGGAAGAAAGGGTGTCTCAAGCCCCTGTCATCAATGTTCCCAGCAGCCAGGGAGATAAATGGATGATCACAGCAGACAGTGAGGAAGTAGCAGCTCTACTTATTTTCTGTAGAAATGTTATCGCTGCAATTTGCAATTTTGAAAACCATTCGTAATTTGTCAGCAGATTATATGGAAATAATGATAAAAATTATCTAGGGTTTTCCTTCAAGCTGATTCGAGCTTATGGCATACTTAAGCTCATAGAGTCAGGAAAATTTATAAATTCTGATTCCAAAATCATGAGGACCCTATTGGGTCATTGTGTTATAATGATAAATCTACTATTTATACAGAGATTTGCATTTTGTTGTAAGAACAAAACAACTGGCACCTTCTGTGTGTTTGTAAGTTTTCTCCAATGCGTTATCCTATTTAATCCTTACAGCAATTTTGTAGCTAAGTCCTGATGTTACCCACATTTTACAGATAATGAAACTGAGGCATAGAGAAGATACATAACTCAGCCAAGACCATAACACAAGTATTTGAAACTAGGCAAGTTGACACCAAAAACTCAAGTTGTTGTTTTTCTATTGAATGCCCTCCAGCACTTCTAAATGAGGAAAGGGCAGATTTTGTGAAGGGAGTTCTTTGGGGGGAACTGTTCCATTGAGTTCTTTTCAACTCCAGACGAGTGAGGGGGACTTCAGTAGGACCACTGCGGAGCTTTGAGTTGTGTTCCCTGCAGTTGTTTGATGTAGAAATTGGTATCCCACATTTTCCCACATGTCTGGGAATTCTAGAGAGTGAGAAATAAAGGGGCAGAGCCAGGAGAGAATATTTGCTGTTATCAGTCTGCTTTCTCAGGTTGTTGGAACAAGGGATTTGTGGGTATTTTTTGTAGCCTAGTTGTGGGCCATGTGCAGGAGAAAAGCCTGTGTGTGTGTGTGGTGGGGGGGAGGTGTATCTTTCAACAACTTCAGTAGTGTCATCTTGAGGTAGGGAAGGAAGGGGTGGTGGTAGTTGGGGAGGTGGATATCTCTGCAATCCTAAGACTGAGGAAAGAATTGAAAGAGACCAGCTAGAATAGTGGTACATCCACTCCTGTCCAGGAACTGAAGGATAGCAGGGCCTAGGAGGGACCCTTCAAAGAACCCACAAAAATGCCCAGTAAAAAAGAGTGAGCTGTAGGCATTTGCCTGTTCCAGAGAGCTCAGAATCAGCTGAGAATGTAATTCATTCCAAAAATACTTACTGGTCTTTATCCCTCCTCTGTCTTCCTCCTCAACCTGAGAACTTGGGGGAAATCAAAACAGAAACCAGCAAGGGGATTGAAGGCCAGAATGCCCCAGGTGAAGGACAGATGGAGAAATGAAGAATCTAGCCATGTCCTTCATGCCATTGCTGGCTTCAAAGCCAAACAGCTCAAAATAAGAGTGGGGGAAGGCTGGACACAACCCAAATTTGGCATTGTGATTCATTTCTGGGAGTAGACACATTTGAATATCAGCATTGAGATTATGATTTCAAAGGGCCTGTTACACGCTGACCTGTGAGGAAGTGAACAATGAGAGCTGACGGGGGCAGAAGATTATCCCATTGAATAGTTGTTTTTTTTTTGTTTTGTTTTTTTTTTTGAGACGGAGTCTTGCTTTGTCGCCCAGGCTGGAGTGCAGTGGTGTGATCTTGGCTCACTGCAAGCTCTGCCTCCCGAGTTCATGCCATTCTCCTGTCTCAGCCTCCCAGGTAGCTGGGACTACAGGCACCCGCCACAATGCCTGGCTAATTTTTTGTACTTTTAGTAGAGATGGAGTTTCATCATGTTAGCCAGGATGGTCTCGATCTCCTGACCTCGTGATCCACCCGCCTCGGCCTCCCAAAGTGCTGTGGTAACAGGTGTGAGCCACCGTACCTGGCCCCATTGAATAGTTTTTAAAGGTAGAGTAGGAATCACAAATAAAAGTGCATTACCTATGAAGCAGCCTCAGAAGTTTTACTACCCAAAACTCCACTTTGAAAACACTCCTGGTAGAAGTGAGCAGATAAAAACAAAACTAAATACAGGAGGGAACATGAAGAGGTATAGAAAGGAGTGATCAAGTTACTTAATAAAGTTGTTGTCTTTTTTTTTTTAAGACAAGCACTAAAGAAAACAAAAGAAAAATAGAATTATAATTTTAGACAAGTCACAGCAGAGTTGGGGCTGAGGGTAGGATTAAAGATAAAAGCAACATGAGAACATGCTGCACAACCTGTATTTTTATGAAAGACATAAATACTAATACATTTAAAATACTATTAGCATATGTAAACATTGATATTAACAATGTAAGCTGGAAAAGGGAAAGAGAAAAAAGAAACAACAGATGTTTCGCATTGAATAAATCAAACTTTGTATTTAAGAGTTTAAGTGTATTTTATTATCAAATGCTTTCATAATAGAAAGCACACGAGAATGTAGTATTACAGTAATTAAAATAGATGTAAATGGTTAAGCTCACCAATTAAAAGACAGAGTCTCAGTTGAGATTTTTTAAAACACAAATTGTGTGGTCAACAGACCCACAAATCAAAATGATACAAGAAAATTTCAAAATCTAAGGATGGGAAAGAAATATCAGGCCAATATGAAGCAAGGGAAATCTGGAATAACAGTCTTAAAAACTATAGGGAAACAGTATCTTAAAGAAAAATATTCTAAACCAACAGAGCAAGATAAAAGGTCCATCATGAGCACATATGCCTCTAAAATGTAGCCTCCAAATACATATATATAATTTATAAAACTGTGAGAAGAAGTAGATATAGCAGCAATTATAATTAGAGATTTTTAAACACCTCTCTTTAAAAACAGATCAAATACCCAAAAATCAATATATGATTACCTGATCTGAATAATATAAGTTCACTAGCCAATTAAGAATATATCTTAGACTTAAATAAGATTTTGGGGGGGAAATGAACGTATGTTTTAACATCAGATAATCTATAAAAATAATTTATCTGTATCAATATATAAAAGAAAACCACATATGATTACCTGATGCATGAAGAAAATCATGTGCTAAGTTCAATGTCTACTTCTGATCACAAGAGAAAACAAAAACAAACACGAATTTCAGCAACCAAAGATAAAGATTTCATATCAACAATCTATTGCAAACATCACACTCAATGGAAACTTTAGATACATTCTCTTGAAGATCACATAGAGATGAAGGATGTCTCCCATCACTGCTACTTTTAAGACAGAGTAGAGTTTCAGAATTGAGGCAGGGCCTTTCAAAAGATGGTCAGCTGATGTTCAAGAGGGAAAAGGCTCATTTGTGTAAGAGCCAATGAGATGCAAGAAAGGGATCTTTGAGCATCAGTTTACTGATGATCAAGAGTCCTCATGTCCTTTACTGGTTCTGCATTAACTGATAACAGAAAGTGCCTCATGAAGGAGCCAAGTCAAAAGGGAATGAGGGTGAAGGTGTGTGGACACTCACTCTTGGCCGGGGACGTCACCTTCATTACCTCAAGCAGTCCTCTCAATAACTCTGCCAGGGAATGGCTATGATTTAATCCATTCCACAGACCAAAAAAAAAAAAAATTGAGATCAGGAAGATTAAGTAATTTATCTCCAGTCTGCACAGGTCTCAGAGGCACCCACCCTGCCTGAGGAGAGGGAGGTCATCACGTGAAGTTGCAGCAGCCACTGCCCCTTCTATAAGGTCTAAGGGCTGGGCTGCAGCCATGTGCTACTGCTGGCAGGAACAGAAGGATCGAATCATATTTGTGACCAAAGAAGACCACAAAACTCCAAGCAATGCAGAGCTGGTGGCTGATGACTCCAGTGATCCCTCCCTAGGAGGAGCATGGATCGATGCTGCCAAATGGGGACCTTAACTGGCACTACCTCTTCCTTGGGGGAATGGCCAACAGCTCCTAGAGGGAACAGCTCAAGGCAGCCTTTTCCTGCTTTCACCATAACATGAGTAGGTCAAGGGATCAGACTGTGTAGACCAGTTCTGAGCCATTCAGGAAGGCAGGCAGGAATACCCAGATCTCTATCCTCAAGAAGGGGTAGAAGAGGTAGAGGAGAAGCCAGCAGAATATGTAGAAGAAACAGTTCCCAATGAGGCCACTGCAACCAAAGAAGAGGAAGGGTCAAGTTAATGAAGGCCACACGGCTCTGGGCTCCAGTCCTTTCACTTCAGAGTAATACGAATCTTTTGCAAAAGACCTTTTAGTCACCCTCCAAGACAGCCTCTTTCCTTCTGTTGTCCTGTGCACTGTAATATACAAAATCGCTTATTTTGAGGATCAGAGGTTTTGGCCTCTTGACATATACACTGAAAAAAATGGGAGTGGTAAGTGTGCGGTCCTACCTAAACCAGTCAGAAAATGTAGCCACCCCTTTTGAATTCTTTCTCAGATTGCCCTGAATTTGTGCCACTTTTCAGTAATGTGCTGATTTTCAACAACTAAAAGTCATTATCCAGGAATGTTTCTTGTGTGTGAGCAGATTTATTCTCCTTCATTATATCCCATTTAGTAGACTGTATACCCCTTTGCAAAGTAATGCAAGTAATAGAAACAAAAATATCTTCCTTTAAAAATGCTAGACTGGGGCCTGTGTACTAGAAGAGGCCAGATGTTCAAATACGTGTTTCCCCAAACCCATATTGACCTTGTGTATATGAGCGGGTATTGTGCTTCATTCCTGATACATTCTGGTTTCCATGTTGGCATTGAGTTCCTGGTTTCCTGTGTTTGGATGGTAAAAATTTGGACCCTCCCAATCATAGCCCCTTTCGAAGTGAAGGGAAAGGCTGGTTTTTGCTGTTCCTTGTTATTCTGAAAGACTTGGTTTGGGGCCCATGTTCACACTGGCTCTCCGTCTGGTCAGATGCAGTGTTCTTGATAGGTGGGGACCCAATTATTACCAGAGTAGCAACCAAGAGAAAAAAAAAGTTGTGAATTAAGTACTCAGTTAAAAGGAAACATGATTTCTACCTGGAAAAAAAAGTAATTTATCTAAGATCAAGGGACAGGACTGCGGGGGATTGAGATTAGGACTCAAATTGGCGTGACCCTTGCTTGGTCCATAACAATAAATTGCCTTGTGGAAATAAAGCATTGTCACAGTGAGAAAGGCAATGAGGAATGGAAAATGGTTAAGTAGAAACAAAAAGAGAAAAAAGACTAATACAGATGGTGGGCTACCTCCCTGCTCCCCTAACATACCTGACAGAAATCAAAGGTTTCAACCACTGGAGCACACACTCAGGGTCATTATCTTTTCATTATTACTCTCATTATTATTATTTCAGGGATCCCTTTCTTGAAGGAAGTCTGCTCCACAGCAGATAGGCTATCACACAGTTATAGGTATGTTCCTTACAAATCTGGGAACCCACAAGGTCCAATTCCAGATCAATTTCACTTCCAAGGAAATGCCTCTCTGACAATTCAAAGCAACTAGGCCAGGCGCCATAATCCTGTAATCCCAGAACTTTGGGAGGCTGAGTTGGCAGATCACTTGAGGTCTGGAGTTCGAGACCAACCTGCCCAATATGATGAAACCCCATCTCTACTAAAAATACAAAAATTAACAGTGTGTGTTGGTCTTCACCTGTAGTCTCAGCTACTTGGGTGGCTGAGGCAGGAGAATCACTTGAACCTGGGAGGAGGAGGTTGCAGCGAGCTGAGACTGTGCCACTGAACTCCAGCCTGGGTGACGGAATGAGGGTCTATCTCAGAGAGAAAAAAAAAAAAAAAAGAAAAGCAACTACAATGTTACTAAAAACCTCTATTTGCATTTCTTAGAGGACATCAATGGGACACCATTCCTGATCATCTATAGCTCTGTAGGACTTTCCCTTATTCCTCACAGATTCCTTATATCCCAGAGCAGCTTCCCATCGGGTTTTTTTTTTTTTTTTTTTCCCTATCATTTTTCCACAGAACTCAGCCTGTGTGTTTCTTTCTCTTTGTCCCCAAGGAATGTTTTCTCATTCCTTGATTGTATAGATCCTATAGATTGACTTTGTCTCTCTGGTAGAAAAACAGGAGTCCTGAGAAGACGGATATGGTGAAGCAGAGGGCAACTCTAGAATTCCCTTGAGTGGCAAGGGCAGGTAGGAAAGCTGTGAGAGCAGTTATATGACCTTCCTTTCTGCTTCATCAAGGAGACAACATCCTAGAGTAGAAGAAGGAGATTTGCACAGTTCTGACCTGGCTGTGAGTCCCAAGTGTGTGACCATGGATAGGTGATTCCACCATTTAAATCTTGCCTTCAAAGACAGTATTAACAACCATCACATCACAGACCTGTGAGGATCAAATGAAGCATGGAGTATTTTCAAAGTGAAGTTTTGTGTGGTAAAACTACCGAGGCTTTGAATGCCTGAAATTATCTTTACTGTCCCTTCACATTTAAGTAAAAATTTTGGAGGTTATAAAATTCTAGCATTAAAGTTACAGTCGTCTAATACTTTAAAAATATTGTTCCATCATCTTCTTATACCAGTGGTTAACCTGAGTCTTGTCCTTTTGCAAAGTGATACGTTCTTTTCCTCTGGAAGCTCGTAGAATTTTCTCTATGATGTTTTCAAATTCGATTAAATCACATTTGTTTGGGGTTTCAAATCCTATTTGACACTTTGATTCCAAAGTCTCTCTCCCCTATTTCCTTTCTTTCTTCTTTTAGAAAATCTAACATTAATATATTTTCTGAGTATTTTCCTCCCTTCGTTGTTGTCTCTACTTCTCTATTTTTTGAACTTCTGTTATTCAAATACTGGCAGTTCCATTTCCATCTTCCATATCCCTTAATGTTTCTCATTCTCCCTCATGATGACTTTTAGGAGGAATCTGATCCCCACGCCCATGAATCAGTCTTCTGATGTATTCATTCTGATGTTTTTCTTTAATAGATGTGTTCAGTATCTTATTTTCTTTATTTTAACTATCACACTTTTAATTTCTAAAATGATTACTTGGAATACTAATCCTTGGTGTGTGGTATACAGAGACTCAGGAATGTCTTTTCAACCTACAGGCCAATTCCTTATGGGTAGATGGTTAGAAAGTTAATTAGTAGCTTAGAAATCATTACTCTGTGGTTACTGTTGTTAGACTTTGCCCAAGTCATTCACATCTCTGAGTCACAGTCTCCTCATCTGTTGGATGGGGATAAGAAAAGCCTCTCCCATTCCACCCCAGGTGGCTCTGTGGGTAAAGACTGTGGTGAGCCTGAGTGAGAGGTCATTTGGAAAGTGGCCAGAACTATGCAAATAGTACTGTCAGTAACTTGGCCCAATCAGACTCCCAGAGCTTCATGCCTTTGTTCCTTTGGTTCTTCTCTTGGCCAGTTGAATGGTGGCCCTTCCCCAGAGGTAGCACCAAAGCTATCATGACCTGTGAATGTAGCAGGTCAAAGTTCCTGAAATAAGTGTCATACTCCATGGGTCTGTACCCTGTTCTTCTGTGCTCTTAGAGTTCTAAGACCAGGAGGGTGCAGGCTCTGTCTGGATTCTTTGCTGGCTGGAAGCCTACAGTGCTTACACATACAGCTCTTATTCACCACCTCGAGTCTCAGCTGGCCCTCAACAGAAAGCATTTGCTTTTATTAATTACTGGAAATCTGCAGGCTGAAAGATCTTATCTATTCATCTTCTCCTCCCTGGGCATATGTACAAAGGATGAGGAAGCTCAGGCAAAATGCACCAGCTATGGCCTGTGGGGCTACAAAAAACAAATAACCCCCTAAAGCAATATCAACATTTCAGGGCTCTATGCACATACCTGGATGTGCTCTGAGAGATCCTGGGCTGTTTAATAATTGACAACCACAGAACAGAGAACCCCAAGGAAACTCCTGTCAGCTTATGTAGAAATTCTTGGAAAGGGCAATATTGATGACACTCCCTCCTCTTCTTTTTTTATTTTTTATAAAATGAGTTTGACTTAGCACTAATACAGCATGAGACAATTAAAAGAGAACGGACTTTGGAGTCATGAGTCCTGGGTTAAATTCTCCCTTCATCACTGGATAGCTGTGTGTCCTTAGACAAATCACATAACCTTCCTAAAGCTCATTGTCCTTACTTGGAAAGTATGACCATAATAATTGATATACTTTAGAGTTGCTGAACTAAATGAAATATATGATGGCATAAAATTAAAACTAATGATCAATGTAAATAAAATATTGGAAACTATAAGAAGCTCTGCAGTTTTGGCTGTCATTAGTATTGCTGGTTAAGTCCTCAGCAGGATGTGAAATTTAATAATTAGATTTGTTTGACAGTAATTGTGCCAGGATGACTACTATACTCTGAATTTTTAAGTGTGTTCTTTGGGTTTCAAAACTCATGTATCTTCCCATGAGTCCATAAAACAGAATTTTTTGTTTTTTGGGAGACAGCTATGTTGTATGCACATAAAAACCCACATTACAACTCCATATGGGAGATGTTGTGCTTAAACTCCAAGATGGCCCCAGTGATCTTTCCTACTGGGATTCACTTCCCTGTGTGGTTCCCCCTTCCACCCTGTGCAAGGATTGGTCTCTGCAACCAATAGAATATGGAAGAAGTGATGGTATGACACTTCCAAGATTAGGTAACAAAACACCTGTGGCTTCTGTCTTGGGGGCTACCTCTCCCTTCCTCTTAGAACTTTTTCTCTGGGGAAAGCTAGCTGCCATACTGTGAGAGGCTCTCATGGAGAGGAGCTGAGAGTCCTGCCAACAAGTATATGAGTGAGCTTGGACATGAATCTTTAGCCCCAGTCAAGCCTTTGGATGATGACAGTTCTAGTCGACAACTTGACTGCAACCTCATGAGATACCTTGAGCTAAAACAACCCAATTAAGCTACGCCTGGATTACTAACCCTCAGAAACTATGTGAGATAGTAAATGTTTGTTGTCTTTAACTACTAAGTTTTGAGGTAATTTGTTATGCAACAGTAAATAACTACTATGGGAAGTACAATCATTCCTCTTTTATAGATGAGAAAACTACAAATCAGAGAGGCTAAGTATTTTTTCCAAGGTTATAGAGTTGAAAATACAAGATTTGCACCAGGTCTTCCAGACTTCAAAACCAGCATGACCTTACCACTAAATATGCTGCCTTCCTGAAATGGAAATACACTATTTTCCTGAAGAGAAAAAAAAATAAGAGAAAAATTCAACTTTTTGAAGATGACGTGCTGTTTTTATATATAGTTTTTATAATTATTCTCAGTAATGACTCAAAGAAAAGTTATTGTGAGTAATGAATATAAACTAAATATAAAACAGATTTGAGGGGGAAGAATAGATTATTTTCAACACAAATATTTTGCTATCTACTGAATGTCAGGGTGTGGGAATAAAATTAAATATAATAACCATGTTTCCTGTTCCCACGGAGCCTACAGTCTCCTGTGGAAAATAATTGAAGAGAAGGTTACAACTGACAAGACAGTATAGGACTTTGGAATCTGGCAGAATTTGGTTAAAATCTATCATTTAATATCTGTGTGATCTTGGGCAAATGACCAATTGCTTACTCTGCTAAAGGCTGTGCTAAACTCTTCAAGTTTGTCTTCTCTTCCAGTCTTACCAAGTTCTGAGCACTTCATGTGCATTATTCTTCATGTGCATTTATCTTCACAACAATGCTATGAGTAAGTATTATTACTCTAATTTTATGAATTAGCACTTATCTCATTGGGTTGCTAAGAGACTTAAATCATATAATGCATATAAAGAGCTTGACCCAGTGTCCAACTCATGATAAGTGCTAAGTGGTTGTGACCCAGTGTGGATAACTCTAAAATCAGACCCTGAGAAAAGATATGTGTACTAGTAGTTTATTTGGGAAAAGATGCAAGAAGCTGTGAGGGAGTGGAGATGGGACACAGAGGGAAAAAAAAGACCACTAATGAAGGATATGTTTATGGACAGGTAACTCCTCTGGGTAACTGGGGCTTAATCCCATTGAAATTCTGAGACATGTCGTAGAGCGCACCTTGGAAAGGACCCAATAAGGTGAAGAAGATGGGCTATTTATTCACCAACTCTTAACCCTCATTAATTGAGGTTAACTTTGCAGTGCTTCTGGCCTGCCCTAAGTGCGAGTCAAGCACGCTCTGTGATCAAAGAGCATCTTCAAGGACCGGTGCAGAGGCTCTTGAGTAGGGAAAATGTCTTCAGATGACACAGGGATAGTCCCAGAGAGCATCTGTTATGAGAAGTTATTAATATTACTGTTACTGTAATATCATGGGGATGGATAATATTGTGATAAGGATGCATTGTCATGGAGCACAGAAGAGGGTCACTTCCCAGACTTGGACAAGGAAAGTCAGGACAGCCTTCTCAGAGATGGGGGTCAAAGGGAGAAGAATAACTGGGGGAGAAAAGAGAACAGAGGAGTGTTCTGGGCAGAGAGTAGTTTGTGCAAAAAGTCTTGTCAAGGAATGAGAAAAAGGAAGGTTTATTCTGGAAAATGAAAGACATTTGAAGGCCTGAATTTTGAGTTGAAAAGAATGAGTCATGAGAAGTAGTTGGGACAGGTCAGCAGCAGTCAGATCATGCAGCCCTCACAGACCACATTGGGGAGTTAGGATTTCTCCTAGGAGCACTGGAAAATCTTCAGAGGATTTTCAGCAGATTCGTACTTTGACATTTCACTCAGGTCCACATAGCGAAAGTGAATTTCAGAAAAGGAAGAACTTTGAAAGCAAAGAAATCTATTAGAGAAGCAGCTGCAGTGGTTTAGTCAAGAGTTAACATGACGGGGCGGAAATGGAGATGATGAAGATTTGCTAATGGGCACTTGCATTTCACACAATTTGTGGGTCAGGAATTCAGCTTATCTGAAGTTTCTGACTCAAGGTTTCTCCTGAAGTGGTCATCAGAAAGTCAATGAAAGTTGCATCCGAAGATGTGACGTGCTGGAGGATCTGCTTCCAACATGGCTCCTTCACATAGCAGTTGGCAAGAGGTCCCTGTTCGTGGCTATGTGGGCCTCTCCACAGTGCTGCTGGATGCCCTCATGACATAGTCTCTTGCTTCCCCCATTGTGAGTGATACCAGAGGTAGAGAACAAGACAGAAGCCACTGTGTCTTTTATGACCTGCCCTCAAAATCACACTCCATCATTTCTGAAATATGCTACTGGCTACTCAGGCCAGCCTCATCCAATGGAGGCAGAATCTGTACAAGGAAGTGAATACTAGAAAGCTAGGAACATGATGGCTATCTTGAAGGCTGGCTCTGACAGTGTGACTCCAGCCCCCAATGGTTCACATGCCTCCCACATCCAAAACACATCTGCCCCTCCCCAAGGCTCCCCAAAATCTCATTCTATCCAAGCAATCAGCTTGAAGTCCGGAGTCTCATCATCTAAATCAGGTTTAGGTGTCAACACATCTTCTTGGGCATATTTCTTTAAGTATAGCTCCTCGAGTACAGATTCTTCCAATTTGAACTCCTGGGAATGAAAGAGACAAATTATCTGCCCCCAACACAGTGGTGGGACAGATATAGGGCAATGACTATAGATACTCATGAAAGTTGTCACCAGAGTCATTCTGAAATCTAGCTGGGAAAATGTTGGAATTCTCTTGATTAGTGGTCAGTCTTGCTCATAGAGTGGAATGACTGTCCGTGGTTCTGATTTGTCCTACTGCCGCCTTGCATTGGGTACGTAGCCTAAACAAATAACAAATATGTGTCACTGAGATCTTAAGCGTTGTTTGTTAGTGCAGTGTAACCCATCTTGACTAGCAGAATTATTGCAGGGGGGAAAGGCATTTAGAGGGAAGAAAGAAAAAGAGAAGTCTGCAGAGGCAGAGGAAGTGAAGTTGGATATGTGGCCGAGGAAAGAGGAGAAAAATCCACAAACTCCAGGATGAAGGAAGGGAGACTTTAAAGAAGGGGCGAGTATCAAATTCTTTTCAAAGGTCAAATTAAAAATGCCTTGGGAATGATTAGACTTTTAGACTTAGGCAAAAGATGGTTTGAGGAAACAATGGCAAGCAGTAATTTCAGTAAAATGGAAAGACTAAAAATCAGATACAGTGAATTGAAGAGTAAGTAGGAGGTTGATAATTAGCGGCAGAAAGTATTGGCTGTGAAGGGTGATAGCTGGGGTGAAACATGGGTATTGGGGAGTTTTGTTAAAATGGGAGGGAGTGAGCATTTTTAAGTTTATATAAAGGAACAATGAAGCAAAAAAATAAAGAAAACAGAGGAAAGATGAGGTCCCTGATAAAGCAACAGGGCATACACAGGGTCTAGAGATAGACAGAAGGAAGGGCACTTCAGCCATAATAACAGGAGAGGAAGAAAGGATGGGCATTTTCCCTGGAAGTATCTGGTATACATGAGGAAGGCTGAGGATAACCTGGTGTGTTCAGATTATAGCAAGAGGTTCTTCAAGGCTGGAGGGCTGGCTGCCCTGGAGGCCAGTGAGGGGAAGCCCATGGAGGAGAATGAGAGAGTAGGAGAGGAAGCTAGGTAGGGAGGAGCTAACACCTGAGGTGCTAAAATGATAAGCTTAGACCTCATATATAATGCAGATTCACTTAGAAATTTCAACCAGCATGTGGGACTAACTTTGAAGACAGGATTGGTGATAGATTACACAGGAGGACAAGGGAGGAGCAGGCACTAATATTTGTAGTAGCTTGGAAGACTTTGGGATGTTGACCTACACAGGGACTACAAAGACAGAATCAGGAGTCGACATTTATTTTGGCAACCTTTGAATGTATTTAGAATTGCCGCAGAGCTGGGAGAACTAGGCTCCACGTCATTAATGTAAAGGAGGCCCAACAGCTCTAGGTTACATAGTCAGGGTCTGTCAGAGCCTCCAAGGCCACACTGAACACAGAGCAAGATGCCGATGCTGAAAATGGCCTTTCACATCACCAACAGAATTGGAGATTCCCTTGCAAGTGAACCTTTCCTACGTCTAGCTGGTGCCCACAAGAACTAAGGGACACGTGTAATCCAGGCAAAGTTGTCAGTTTATAAAGATGGAATCTCTGAATGTCAGAATTGGAAGTCATTTTATAGCTGATCTAGCCCTGGTGACGGTGGAAAAGTGGGATGATGGCCAGGTATATTACCTTGGGGATATCACTGACTACCTAAGCCTCAGATTCCTTTAGAGAATGCCTATCTAAAATGGTTACTGTAAAGACTAGTGACACTTTTGGGTTCACTATTTATATAGTATTTACAATGGGCACTTTTTAAGGCATTTTACAAATGTTAACTAATTCAACCCTCATAACCATTGTATGGAATAAAACTGTTATCATCCCTATTTTAAAAATGGAAAAACTGAGTCCCCAGGAGGAGAAGGGACTTTGCCAAAGCCACCTAAGTATTTAGAGGCAGAACAAGGACCGGCACACAGGACTCCTGACCTCAGGACTGGTGCCTTTCATGCTTTCAATGGAATAAACACAGATGTTGCCAGCTGCATCTTCATGTACCTGTACACGGCTTGTTTCCAGGATGTGGCTTCTGCCCGAGGAAGTGCTGAGAACACTGTGATGTTACACAGAAGGTTCTATTAGTGTTTCACAAACATCCTCTTTCCAGGCCCTTGGCCAGGTGTGTGCTAATGTTGTTCACTGCACTCTGTGCAGGGAAATGGACACCCAGAGGCTGCTGGCATCACAGTGGTTTCTAAGATTATGGAATCTCATGTCCTGAGAGAACCACCACCTGGGATCTGCCCTTCCTGACATTGGTAATCTGGAAAGAACTGTTTCTGCATTGACTGTTAATTTGTTTCTGCATTGACTGTAAATTAATTTGTTCATTCATTCATTCATTTTAAGAAAGCTACCAGCTAGAATTACGGAATTATCACAGTAATGTCAAGCAATCAATATCTTCCTGCTTATATGGTAAATATGAAAATTTGGATTCTTCATTTGTCTCCTGCAAAGATAGAAAAAGAAAGTCGGTAACTTTAGCTTTTAGGTATAAACCAAAAAAAAAAAAAAAAAAAAAAAATAGAACCACTGGGTTAGAAAAAAACAATATCTCAGAGTCAGTAGAATCAACTAACACAGGTTGCCAGGGTTGTTAAGAACCTTAAACTCTATCTGGTCCAATTGCCCATTTGATGCTCAGAGCTTCTCCACCCCTGTGCTGAATGGGCATAAACCAGCAATTTTCTCATTGCTTCCAGGGATAAGCACTTCACTGTCTTATGAGTTGGCCAAATCTCCATCTGGAAATCTCTGAATGCTAGAATCTCTTCATTATTCTGAGGCCAAAGATTTCTTTCTGCAATGTCTACCTACTGGGACTAGTCTCAAATTACTAAATGAGTGACTCTGTAAAGTCCCTTACCAATATTATGAACAACAGAATCTGAGTTATTACCGTCTCCCAGAAATCTCTCCTGCTGTTTCTTTGTTTAAAATGGAAATAGCTGTCTTTCTCTTCACCATCAAAGTCCTTTCTTCCCCAAACTTCAAATAAAGTACTTTCATGATTTCAAAGCTTTTCATATTCTAAATGACCTAATTGTTTTATCGAAAGAGAAAAGAATGGAGCCACCCAAACCCCTCCACGTGCAGATACTTGGGGAACACCTGGTACCTGGGAAGTATTAAGCCAGGTCCTGGTCACAGGAGGAAATGATTTGGATAATCATGTCTGGTGCTGGACACCATCATTCTGCTATTCTGCATGGACCCAGGAACCAGCCAGTGTCTCAGATCAAAGAAACAGTCTTGGCCGCAGGGGAGCTAGTGAGGAATCACTTGAAGGGAGGCAGCCAGACAGTGACAGTGAGACAGTGAATGGGGAGGAAAGCAGGTTTCCTGAGAAGGACCAGCTACATGATTTGTGGGTCCCAGTGCAAAATAAAAATGCAGGGCCTTATTAAAATTATAAAGAGTTTTAAGATGGCAACAGCAGAGTATTAAGCCAAGCAAAGAGCCCTGGACAGCCATGCAAGAGCAACAGCAAGCCTCTGGGCTATGTGGTTGGTTCCATTTGTTCTGCTCAGGGAACCTCAAGGTATGTAGGGCATGGGAGGCAAAAGAAGGACCCTCCTTATACCCTCCCTGAGGTCCTATGGAAAGATAACAGGACCAGGTCTCCTGACTTCCTATTTAGTGCATTTCTTACCCATTCATATTATTTTCTCATACAATGGCAAGAAGGCACTTACATAGATTAGAATAAATGTACATAACCACTTTCCAAATTTTTCCAAGAGGAGGCAGTATACAAAATGGAGGGGAGAACAGCATTTACCATCCAATTCCAAAGTCCACTACCCTCTAGCCACCCACCAGGATGTCACCTAAAGTCCTCAAGCCACACTTGTCTCATCTCTGTGGTGGGAGTGATACAGAGGAGATTATCTTTACATCATAGGCAGCATTCGATAAAAATAATACATGTTAGCATAAAAATAGTGCAAGCATTTCATTAGTATTTTGTTGAGATAAGAAGATGGAAAAGAGGAGAAGGAAGATGAAGAAAGGAAAGAGGGAAGATAGAACCAGGCATCGCCTTTCATGTCATGTTTTTGCTTGCAATGTCCTGGTTCCTTTCTCCCTGTGAAAGATCCTCCACATGGATGAAGTAGCTCTGTTCTCAAACTGCTTGTTCCCTTCCCTTGGGCTTCTCTAGCCATGGGCCTCCCTTTGGGAGCTGCGAGCATCTGCTTTCTTTTCTGCCTCTAGATCTGGTGCTCCTGGTAGGCTTGCTCTCTGACTGACTCGCCTCTTGTGTCCCCAGGCTCTAACCAGTGCTTGCCCAGAGAAGGTGCTCTGTTCCTACTTCCTGAAAAAAAGGAAGAAAGAGAGAAAGGAGAAAAAAAAAAAGCAATGATGATGTTACTGGAAAGGGGTCCCGATCCAGACCCCAAGAGAGGGTTCTTGGATCTCCCACAATAAAGAATTTGGAGTGGGTCCATAAAGTGAAAGTGTTTGTTAGGAAAGTAAAGAAATCAAAGAATGGCTACCCCATAGACAGAGCAGCCCCCAGCGCTGCTGGTTGGCTATTTTTATGGTTATTTCTTGATAATATGCTAAACAAGAGGTAGATTATTCATGAGTTTCCAGGAAAGGAGTGGGCAATTCCTGCAACTGAGGGTTCCTCCCCTTTTTAGACCATAGAGGGTAGCTTCCTGATGTTGCTATGGCATTTGTAAACTGTCATGGCACTGGTTGGAGTGTCTTTTAGCATGTTAATGCATTATAATTCGTGCATAATGAGCAGTGAGATGACCAGGGGCCACTTTTGTCGCCATCTTGCTTTTGTTGGGTTTTGGCTGGCTTCTTTACTGCATCCTTTTATCAGCAAGGTCTTTGTGACCCGTATCTTGTGCCCACCTCCTATCTCATCCTGTGACTTAGAATGCCTAACTTCCTGGGAATGCAACCCAGTAGGTCTCAGCTTTATATTACCCAGCCCCTATTAAAGATGGAGTTGCTCTGGTTCAAATGCCTCTGACAATTACAAATAAGAAAGACCTGCTAGATGCCAATTCTATTGAGCAATTGTTTTATTGTGGAGTTGCTCCTTATAGTGGGGCCAGTTTTTCAATGCCTTTGAATCACTCAGGACTATCAAGCATCCTCACTCTCCGTAAGACCCAACTTGTAGCCCATCTGACCATAATGTCTTTTTTGGAAACACGCAAAAGAAAAAATGTGACAGGAGGGGTGGCAAAGATGGGGAAGGAGACGCTACCATCTTCTGCTCACCTCCCACCTTACCACCCATCAAATCCCAACCATGGGCCAAGGCAAGGTAAGAGACTCAGAGAATCCCTGTTCTGAGCAAGTCCAGGCAAGGCACTAGGCAGAGGAGGAGGGAGAGGAGTGGAGAGGAAGTGCTGGAGGGGCGGGGGTGGAGGGTCTGAAGGTGTTTGGGCAATTGCTAACCTGTGGTTGAAGGGGCAGAGTGGAAGCTGAGATCTGAGGTCAGGATTCCAGAGCTTCACAGCAAGTTCCCCTTGACACTTAGGCAGAGTGGTTGAGGCTGGAACTGCAGGTTTAGAACACCCACTCCAGTCCTTGCAGTGGATGGTCCCACAGGGCTTTTATTATAGGAATATACAAGCTAAGATTCTCCTTAGGCACCTAAAATCACATAGCCCACCCAGCATGTAGTGAGTTTCCTGGATTCATGACCAGGTGGCTCCTAAATCAACCCTCATCTCAACTGTACCCTTTCCATCGACTCCCCCAGATTTGCACCCCCGCCTGAAGTCCTCATCTCAGTTCATGGGCCATATCTGAGTCATCCCAGACAGAAATGCAGATTTTCCTCCATTCCTACCTCACTCCTCTCCCTGCAACCTCCAATGGACAATTATATGACTTCTACTCATCCATTCCCCTGGCACTGCTCCGATCAGGCTGCCATCATCTTGAACTTGAAGTGTTGCAACAGTTTCTGTTCCTTCTTCCTTCCCTTGGCCTCCTCTCTTCAGTCTTGTAGGCTACATACAGCCAGTGATCTACAATACAGTCCCGATCATGTTCCTTCCCAATCAAACACCGCCATATTGCCTTTGGCATTTACAGACTCAACTCCTTGGCCTGACTTTTAAGGCACTGTGTGATCTGTCCCCATGGTGTCTGCCCTCATCCCTTCCCACTCTGTCCATATACCCCAGGCATCAACCACATGCTAAATATCTGCTTTTTTGCACCTTTATGCCTTTACTCAGGCCGTTTCCTCTGCCGGGAACGTAGTCCTGCTCCATGTCTACCTGATAAATTCCCACTGCTCCCTTTTGACAAGCTTGGCTAAATTGTCCCATCTTCACTAAACTCCAAGCCTCCAGTGGAACTCCAAGTCCTCAGCCGACAGGACTGGTTTAGAGCACTGAACACCTTGCATGCTAATTAGTCATCTGTGTCTGTCAAGCCCCCTCCCTGGAGGCTGAAAGCTCCTCAAAAGCAAAGACTACCTCATTCACCTTAGAATAAAAATCAGTGGATGGTTGTTGATCTGAACTGCTTTGCAGTAGGCCTGGCACCTGGTGCTCACCATGACTGGAGACCAGTTGCCTAATTAAAACACACCAGGGACACTGTCTTCCCTTGCATCAAATCTGCCCTGGCAGATCCTCTGAGGAAAGAGAAAATATTAGCATGAGCAAGTACATTACCGTAAGTGGCACATCAGATTCTTAATTAGGAGATAAACATCTGGAATGCGTGCATTCCCGCAGTTACAGTGTATACTGAGAGCCTGCAGACAAGTCCCAGAGAATCGGTTTCAGGTCACACTGCCAGAGACAGGTGGCTGTTTATTACTGCAGTTATATAATGTCTGCATGCTTGTCTGAGGGAGTGTGGAGAAGTGGGCAGGGGCTCAGGCGTCACCTTCTTGCTGAAGCCTCAGAGTTGCAAGTTCCGGATAGGTAGAACAACCTGGTCAAGAAGAGATCAAGATGGCCAATTTAGTAAAAGGCTCTGGGGCATCCTGATATGTATGGGCATTTGAGGAAAATATTTTCAGCTGCTACTCAGAAGATTCCAGCAAAGCCCTACTTTGTCAGTCTCTTTTCTCACAGGGTTCCCATTTATCCACTCTCCAGTCATAAAACCCACTTAGCCTTAGGTAAAATTTTACAAAGTTCTGTCTTCTGCATGGTCTCATTATAGGTGATGTTGGGAGTGAGCTGAGGATCGAAGGAAGTAATGTGACCAGGGTTACCCAGCAAGTGAGTGGCAAGTGGCAAAGCAAAATTAATTATATTAATCCAGTATCCTTTTCTCCTGTGAAATCTGCCTGTAGTTAATTGAATAGTGAACCCCATCTCCCTAAAATTCATGTCCACTGGAAACTCAGGATGTGAGCTTATAAGGGTATTTACAGATGGGATTAAGGTAATCTCAAAATGAGATCATCGTGGATTCGAGTGGGCCTTAAATCCAATGACAAGTGTCCTTATGAGTCTACAAGCCATGGATTGTCAAGGACTTCCATCAGGGACCAGCAACTAGGGGAGAGTCTGGAAATGAATTCCTCCTCAGAGCCTCTGGAAGGAATCAAACCTTGACAACACCTTGACTTTGGACTTCTGGCCTCTAGAACTGGGAGCAAATACATTTCTGTTGCTTTAAGATACCAGGCTGGTTGGTGGTCATTCATTACAGCAGCCACTGGACACTAATGCATCATCTGAGTTACCCTTTGCTGCCAATTGCAAATGGAGGTTCGAAAACCCCTAACACCAGCAAGCCATTAAAAATTACTTTTCATTTCATTTCATCCTTGCATGGAAATAAAATCTCATCAATGCCTTCTTCAGATCATTTGTCAAGGAAGACAGAGTTTGACAGAGAAGATGGGGAAGGAAACAAAAGTATGGCGGCCCACTATGTGTCATCAATAAGAGCTATATTATCTTACTTAATTGCTAATCAAATTAGCATTATCAGTAGTGTTTTGACCCTATTTTATAAATGAAGTAAACAAGACTTTAGAGAGACCAATCTAAGATTGAAATCCATGTTAACTGATGATGGCAAATTCTACGTCCTGCAGAAATGAGTTGATGCTATTTGCTTCCTCTTCAAGTTTTTCCTGTGTGTAGGGTCCACAATCATGCCCTACACACAGGAGTCTGGAGCCTGAATTATCAGATGGCCTCAGCCCAGCTCACCCTGTGTCTCACTCTTCTCCCTCATTCTCCTACAGCGTCTGGTTGGGTCTTGTGTAAATCTCTTCTCCCCAACATGAGTGCAATAGAGACCCCAGGCTCTCCCCAAGGGACTAAGGCCAGGAGCCTTGACTCCTTCAATCCGGAGACAGGGTTTGACATAGGACTTTATACATACTTATCACTAATCCCATACAAACAGCTATGCTGGGCTCCCTGTGAAGAAGGGGGTTTATCTTACTTAATCCCTCTGGGCCTTGGTTTCCCCTTATGTAAAATATAGATGAAGTAGTATGCTTTAATTCGGGCTGAGTTCAAATCCTCATTCTGCCTCTTACCACTAAAGTCACTTTTCCCCTCCAAGTCTTTCACATTCTGCATGGGGTTTGAGCAGCCATGAGAGGTTACTCACTAAAAGTGCGCATACAAAAGCTATGCAGAGGTTAGTGCTTATTCTTCAACAAAGTTAATCATACTTGATTAAGCAGCACATGCCAAAGAGCTATGCAGAGTTTAGCAGTTGTTGTTCAACAAATCTAATAGTATGTGATTTGAACTACTTCTTCAGCTGCCAAAATATTTTTGATAGCCCAGCATAGCACCTAAGAATGTGGCTCTGGAGGCAGACAGCCTGGATTGAATCCCAGCTCTGCTATTTTTTAGCAGTGTGACCTCTGACAAGTAACCTAATCTCTCTATTCCTTACTTTCCTCATCTGGAAAGCTGGAAAAAACTAGTACCTTCCACATGGGGCTATTGTGAAGATTAAATGAACTAGTACATATAAGGTGCTTGAACAGGACTTGGTACTAGGGAACAGTAAATGAATACTGGCTTCTTAACATTTACAGTTTTCAAAAATACCTTTTTATATCTAATGATTTTGTAGTCATAGGAAATGACCCAGACTAGGCTTTGCTGTTCTTCTGCTGATGTCACCTAACATTTGGACAGGAACTAAGAATGCACTTCTGTAAAATATAGGTTGGATACAATAACCCAAAAGGATTTTCTTCATTAGAACTGAAAATGGAGGGATGGCTTCTTATAGTGAAGTCTCTACCTTGAGCTGAAACTCTACCACATAGGGCTGTGTGCTTTGGGGCACATCACTTCTCTTTTGTGAGCTTCAATTGATGAGTCTGTAAAATGTGCACATAGGTGCATGTGTTTGTGGATGGTGGGAAAGGTGGGGAAATATAGTGATTGGATCAGGCGATGATCTTACTTTTATCACTGTGAGGTCATGTCTGGCATGCAGCAGACGCTGTGGATTCCCAAAGTCCTCAGGGCATCTCCACCATGTAGCCTTGAATGTGTGACCGGGATAATGACAGAAACTGTCCAGTTCAAGCCAACATTAAGACAAGGACCAGGCATCAGACTCTGGAGGCAGGCCAGGCAGGGAGAGGACAGATCTGCTTGGGTCTTTGGGCCCGGATGAGCTGCCAGACGATACACAAGCAGGGCATCTCAAGGTCCTACGTGGAGGCCAGCACAAAAACCAGCAGGTGGGACACTACCCAAGCCATACTCTGGTTGGAAACAGAGCAGCACGCTGAGCCAAACCCCGGAAGGTCACTACTGTCAGGAACTGAGGATAGCCTATGTGTGCTGCTTGTCTTGCTAACACAGCCATGCAAAACCCAAGGTGCTTTTCTGTAAGACTAGCCTCTCTCAAACATCTAAACAACCACATTTTAAAGGCTCAAACCCCAGGAATGCTAATCTACCCAAACAACATCGTTTTTGTTCACTGGTCCTCTGAGAATGGCATGAAGAAATGTCACAACCACATGGCCAACTTGCAAGGTTGGGGTAGAGGTGTAAGTCACCATCCATCACGCTTGCTGTGAGACCTTGTAGGCAGTATTCCATCTCTCGGCTTCTGTTTCCTCATCTGTCAAATGAAAAGGGTATTAAAGATCAGTTGATCTCGAAATATTTTCCTGCCCTGGAATTCTGCGATTTCAGTTTCTTATGTAAAATCTCAGCTTTTGTGCCAAGAGTCCCAGTCCACATGAAATAAAACATTCCCTATACTTTCCTTAATAATCTTAAAGGGAAAGTGAGCTTTTAATAGGTGTCCCTAGCTATATAAAATGTATATTCACCTGGCTGCTTTCTTCCTAGAGAAACTTTGGAAAATGCTTACTAATTTACCTAAAGAACACAAGTTTTGGAATTAAAGGATTTGGAATTTAACTTGAAAATTTCCTACTGTGCTCCAGATTATGTCAATCTGTTCTTAGCTTTTAACACTCCTGTGCACTCTACTCAGGAAGCAACTCAAAAAGCCAGCATGAACATCAGTTTCTTAAGTATTTCCCAACATTATGTTCCAGTACTCTCTTGATTTGGTTCTTCCCAAGATTTTCAATTTCTGACATCTCAAGTCCCTCTTGTTTCAAGGACCCTTTTATACAGACATCCTGGGGTGGCGGTCTTAACTTCTGACATTTGACTCAAACCCCATAGACTGCCCGGATTCCAGCAGCACCACCTACTCTGCAGGAGAGGTGCCCATCCTAAGGAACCCTCCTGCCTCTCTCCTTTCCTTCCCCAACTCTCTTCTTCAGGAAAGGACTTTGTTAATAACCTCATCTCTCAACTGGGCATGATACTATAATACATTACCTAGCAAATGTAGAAAAGGGGGCATTATTAATAGAAAACACCCACCTGGACTTTGCTGATTTGAATACTGGTTCAGAACACTGGAGAAGGCAGCCAACGGGGCTGGGTTCCACAGTTGGCTCATTTTGTGCCCGGAAGAAAACCATCCCTGCACAAATGCAGTTCTCACCTTTGGAGAAGGCACATTTCAGAATCTGCCAGCTCTTTGCCTCAGAGGGGTCATGATGCAGTTCCTCATAATACAATGGGGAATTCAAAACATACAGTGTGGCATAAAATGTCAATTCAGCCCAGGCCCTGAGTGCTTTGCATGCTGGAGAGGAAAGAGGGAAGTGGTGGGTGGGGGTGTAATTTGTGTGGAGGAATGGCAGATGTGGTTGATCCACTTTGGATTTATCTGCCCATCTGGACTTTCAAAAGAAAAGAAAGTGGTGTGGTAACAATTTCATAGCAAAGGCCACAGGCTGGTTAATCTTCAGGGATTTTTTTGAGTTAACTTCTGAAAACGTTGATTTGGCCTATTGGTTTCATATTAATTGGCTCTGACTAGCTGGAGCACCGCCAGAGAAATCCGGCACGTTGCACATTGCAGTTGTCAATCGACCTTCTTTGGCACTCTCTGGGGTGCAGCATGGCTGTGTGGCTTCTGCCGCGGCACGTGGGCCCTTTCCTAGGAAGCCTTTTGGCCAGACTCAGGCATTCTGGAATGGGAGGGAAGTTGATGACGAGGTAAAAAAATTAACTCTCAATGTGCAATGTTAGCTATTCTGGAAACTGAGCCTATTTCATTTGGGACTTGGGCCAAGCTTCTGAGCTTCAAAGAGAAATTCAGAAAGAGAGAGGGGTGTGGGGCAAGGGAGAGAAAGAAGAAGAGAGGCTCAGAGAAACAGAGTCAGAGAAAGAACAGAGAGGGCGACAAAAAGAAAACAGAAAGATGGAGAAATGAGAAACTGGAGATGCAGAGACAGAGTGAGAGATACAAACTTACAGAGACTGAAAGAGACAAGCACAGAGACACACACAGAGAGCCAGACACAAACAGAAGCAGAGAAAGACATTGGGAAAACAAAGACACAGAGACCAAAAAGAAGACAAATGAAACAAAGATAAAGACACAGAGATGAGAGAAGCAGAGAGGCTCCCAGAGACAGAGTGAGACAAAGAAAGAGACAGAGATGCATATAAAGAGAGACCTAGACAGAGGTGGGTGGGTAAGAGGCCCTTCTAGCAAGAGAGGAAACAGAAATCAGGAGCCCACATGAATGCAGAGATGGAGAGAGAGAGAATGAGAGCAAGGACCCAGGACCAGAGAAACCCAGGGGGTCCTAAGGACAGCCTCACGCTGGGGCTGCCCACCCACTGTGGCTCACCCTGGCCAGGTCTTTGGGGAATCACTTGGGGCCTTTGCCTAAAACCCCCCAACCCCAGGAACCAGGGTAGCTGTGGCCCCAGTGCAGTTCAAATCCCAGGGCCTGCAGAACCGGTTAGTACGTTGTGTGATGGAACAATGACTGAATCATGAACGACTGAAAACAAAACAGGAGAACAAAGCGGGGAGGAAAAAACCCACAGGAATAGTTCGGAATCCCAATTTCCTACGTGCAGTTGCTAAGCAGTTCCCTGTGGTGTGCGTCTCTCTCTGGGTCTGGAGAAGTACAAGGACTATGAGAAAAGCAGGTGTCAGGGATGTCTGCTGTGTGGTCTCCAAGTTTTCTGGCACGAAGGGGCTGTTCTTGGGAGGCCAGGAAAAATGCAACTATCCTGAGAAACAAAATAAAAAGGGACTGACTTCTGAGTTGCAATGGCCCAATTCCCTCAAGGCCACTTATTAAACCATGGGGAAAAAAAGGTAGCCCTTTAATATCTCAGGAACATACCGTCCCCCAGATCAGGAAACTGGGTCACTTGGGCTTCTCTCTTCTTGTTGCTCTGTTGGTCAATGAAGCCCCTTCTGCCTCTACACCATGGCTGTAGCCCTGGTTATCCCAGGCCAGGACAAGTCACCCAACAGTCTTTGTACCTCTAGCCTGGCCTCTTTTCCTCAGACTCAAATCCAACCATGTCACCTGAGGGCAAGGGCTGCATTCCACCCATCTCTTTGAGCCAGTACCTAGCAGAGTATAGAGGGAGGGCTCAGTTTCGATTTTATCACATTGAAAACACCAGTGTGGCAAAATCACAGATTTCCAGTGTCTAGTCATCAGGCCTACCTCCCACATCATAGATGAGTGAACTCAGAAACAAACTGGGACAGACACTCAGGCAAGCTCCTGCTTTGTGCCCATTCATTATCAGTAAAGGTTTTGGTCATTTTTAGGTTCATTCTCAACTTTCCATCCCAACCTCTTTGGTTATTGTTGTTCAATGGGGATGTGCCCTTGCCAAGTTCAGACGCATCGGACATGCCAATGGGCTGTGACCAGAGCCTCCAGCCTCAGTGTGTGAGGTTTTCATTTATTTGGGACTCTGTGAATTAGGGTCATTTTGATTGTAAGCAACAGATGAACTGGATAACTTGAGAAAAATAAACCAAAAAAGAAAATTTGGCCGGACACAGTGGCTCATGCCTGTAACACAGTACTTTGGGAGGCCGAGTTGGGTGGATCACCTGAGGTCAGGAGTTCGAGATCCAGCCTGGCCAACATGGTGAAACCCTGTCTCTACTAAAAGTACAAAAATTAGCCAGGCATGGTGCTGGGCACCTGTAATCCCAGCTACTCAGGAGGCTAAGGCAGGAGAATTGCTTGAGCCTGGGAGGTGGAGGTTGCAGTGAGCCGAGATCACACCATTGCACACCAGGCTGGGTGACCAGAGCAAACTCTGTCTCAAAAAAAAAGAAAAGAAAAGAAAATTTATTGGAAGATAAGTTAGTTCACAGAAAAGACAATTGAGAGATAAAAGAGGATGCAGGGCAGCCCTGAAGATTTAAGTTGCAGGAATCAGGGAACAAGCTTCTCAATCTCGGCCCTGGGCTGCACTAGCCCTCGTTGCCTTCCACCTTGTGGCACTGTGCTCAGAATTTCTGTGAAAGAATCTGAAGGGTTCAGACTGAGTCAAGTGTCTCCCCTTGGCCAAAAGAGGAGAGAACCTCTTGATTAAAAATCCCGCCAAGACTGACTCACAGTCCCACAGTGATAGCGTGAAATGGGGGTGTAGAATTTCCCTAAAGAATAGTTTTTGTGATGTTATGACAAGAGGAGGGAAGGGGTGCCAGGGGAGGCAACAACACCCACTCTGGGAATTCCATGAATCTGACCAGGTACCCCAGGAAGGCAATAGGAAGCCTTGTTCTGTGGGTCCTGCAGCAATTAGGATGAACGTAGGCCTCCTTTTCAAGTTGTCTGGGGGACATGCCGAGGAGGTGGGGTATCAGAGGGCCCTAGTTTTGGGGGAGAGAAAAAGAGGAGATGACCCCGGGGCTTGGTTTGTGGGAAAATATCTAGGGAGGAACAAAGGAATGGGTGTTGGTGATCACCTGAGCCTGGGCAGCAATTAGCGAGGGTGGGGACGGATCTGTCTGCAGAGTATCTCTGCAAGAGCCCAGAATCAGTGCTGTCTCCCTAGCTCCAAGGCAGAAGAACAAAGAAGAACGCATGATAGGGGCCTGTTTTTTTCTTTGCTTTGATTGTCGGAAAACTCCAATTTTGTATAGGCCAATGTGCTTCCCTGCAACAAACTCATATGAGACTATACGAATGTATTTTTAAAAGACAACAGTCCCAGCCATTCAAAATGATCTTATCCTTTGGCGAGAGTTATAAGATTCATGTAGCTGAAATGGATCAAGGCCACAGGATTGGAATCTTTAATATGTCAGTGAACACCCACTGCCCACCAGGACTTTGTCCCCAACTCTCCTAATAGAATACACCATGAACGCCTTGACCATTCCATTGTGTTTCCCATTTACAATATTCCAAAGGCTTTGTTTAAGAAAAGCAAAAACTTTCTACATAGAAACAGATACCACTCCCAATTATAAGCATCAAATCTGAAACTTGGCAGATCTTCACGCTGAACACCTGGGCCACTCTGGCTGCTGCCGGTGGCTCAAGGAATGTACATCTATTTCAGTTCAGCCCACACAATAATTAAAAGGACAATTTGCTTCTACATAAAGAATCACAGAATGTAGCCTCAAACCACATAAAAGCCGTTTGTGCACTCGCTGCAGTTTGGTTTTTCCCGGCCAGCCACAGTCTGGTCTGGGAATGGTGAGTGCTTTGTCTAGTGGTGCTTCATTGACTTTTAGGGGCAGCGAGGTGGTGGGGAGGATCCCCCGGCCCTCCTCCTTGCCTGGCTCCATCATTCCCATGCAGCCACTTTGAATTGCAGTTTTCCCATCTGCAAATTGTAAATAAGAGTAGTAACTCTGTCTTTCCCAGGGTTGTGGTGCAGATAAAAAATTAAAAAAATACATGTGACATCACTTCAAACAATATAAGGGTTCTGTACAAATAAACGGTCTATTTATTCATACCGCTTTGACCTCTGTGAATGTAACCTTAGCATTCTCTAGAAGTACACACCAAGAGCAAATAGAAGGGTACAATACAAAAACACCTTGGGAAGAGAGGAAAAGAGTATAATCGAGAAAGCATGAGCAAAATCTGGGGTTCTACACTTTAATGCAACTTTAAGCCAATGGTTTGTTGGGAAATAGTTAACAACCAGGTCTCTGGAGGAAAAGAAAAAAAAAAAAGACCTTAGTCGTAGTATTTACCAATTTCCCTTGTGTAAATACTGCCAACCATAACCAATTTTGAGATATCAACGTGACATCAATTGGCTACCAAAACTAAAAATTTACCAACTCTCTCTCTCTCTTGCTGTCTCTAATAGGAGCTGCCTCTGGCATGCCCCTATGCTAAGTTATAACTAAAGTTGTCCTGCAACACAGGAGCCATTGGATTTCAGAGCCCACTGACTGAGCAAAACAGAAATGGAAATCCCTAAAGGGTACCCCCTCCTCCATGCTGCATTCAGAAGGAAACTTGCAGGGGTGAGACCCTTTTGCACTGTGTTGTTGACTCAGGGCCTTGTCCATTGAGGGACTGTTTGATCTCCCTTGAGCAGTCTGATGAGAAAAGCCCTCCCAGGCTGGACCAGGAAAGAAGAGAGTCCTTCCTGTTTGCACATTTCATGTGCACATTTCTTCTGCCTGTCTTTATCTCTCACTGCCTTCCCTGTACCACACTGTGGTTTCAAGGATCCATTCATTACATTGTTTTCCGTCAAGTAGGGAAATGAAGGTAATGCAATAACAGTGCTCTGGTGGAGTGAAGCACAGAAGATTCTAGAACAGTTTCACCCAGGCTGGGGAGCTCAGAGGAGACACCCAAGTTTTTGCATTAAAAAAGCATGCCTTCTGCTCATAAATGGCATTTGTAGAGTGCTGTGATGTCTGCAGACGTATTCACACCTGTCTGCTTGTGTCATCCACACAGCAACCCCAGAAGCAGATTCGGCGAGGATTCTCACGCTGCCCTCCTGCCATCCTCTTTTGCATGGACAAAGAAGAAAGGAAACCACTAGAACCCAAAGAGAGATAACAAGAAGAAGTTGCATTGTGGATGCTTTACCAATCAATACCAAAATTTTGAGATTTTGATCCCCAAGAAGGTGTTGTATTAGTTATTGCTTCTTTTCAAAGTGAAGAAAAAATATTGTTCCTGGTCAATTTCTCATTGTCATTTGTCAGTTCAGGAGTCCCTGGGGATGTCCTTAACTGTGGGAGTAGAAGCACAATAGCCATGAATTGCCTCACAATTCCTAGAGGCAATAAAAGATTCTGAATCTGGCTGGGGTGGTGGCTCACTCCTATAATCCCAGAACTTTGGGAGGCTGAAGCAGGCAGATCACCTGAGGTCAGAAGTTTGAGACCAGCCTGGCCAAAATGGTGAAACCTCGTCTCTACTAAAAAGACAAAAATTAGCCAGATGTGGTGGTGCATGCCTGTAGTCCCAGCTAATCAGGAGGCCAAGGCAGGAGAATCACTTGAATCAAGGAGGTGGAGGTTGCAGTGAGCCGAGATCACACCACTGCACTCCAGCCTGGATGAGTGGCTTTTGGAGCTAAAAATAGGTTGCAAGACGTGTGATTGTGTGTGTGTGTGTGTGTTTAACCTCCCTCAGTATTTGTGAAATGGGAATACCACAGCCTCCTTCAGAGAGCATCATGACGTAAATGATGTAAACAGGTGGATGGCTGATGGTGCCCGTGCAGGTAGTAGCGGTCCTCGCCCCACAGTCAGCCCTCCTTTTGTACCCAGTTCTTCTGCACCAGATGGGGTCATTGGTGACAAATGAGTCACACAGTCAGTCATCTGTCTTCTTTATCAGGAACAACCTGGCAAAGATCTCCTTGAGGAATCATCTCATGGGCAGCTGGGGTGTTGTCAATTTCCATACCCCTTGGACTTGGCTTTCTAGGTGGGCTGTGACATCAGGACACAGGAAAGTTGAGAGGTTCTCAGATCTAAGTCATGCCTCTGAAGGATCTGATGATTGTCAGCAATTAATAAGGTGGGAGCTCAGAGATCTCCAAAAGAATGAATCTCTCTCTCTCTCTCTCTCTCTCTCTCTCTCTCTCTCTTTCTCTCTCAATCTCTCTCTCAACTTATGCAATACCAGAGATCCAGCCCAAATCCTCTGATAGTTGAGTTGGGAAAGTGAAGTACTTTCCAGGGCCCCAGGAATCCCTACTTTTCTTACTAAAAGCGAGTCTGTGGTTTCAAGCCCGAAGAGCTGTGGCTTAGGTAAGGAGCCTTGGTTCATTTCACTCCAAATGGAGATACAGCCCAGGAGAGCCACAGGGCTCTTCTAAATGGGGGAATGATTTAATCCCCAAATCCTAGCCAGGGGAGAAATTACTGCAGAGGAGAAATTCTTTCTGATATCCAAATAAAAAGATACAGTGCCCATTCATTTCCTGGAAATTTTTGTTGACAAATACCCTATCTAGAACAGCTTGCATAATGGCCATGCTTTGGGGAGCACAGGATTGGACAGTTCTGCTTCCTTTACCTTTTCAGCTACGTCAATCCAGGTTGTGGCATTTTTTGTTATTAAGAGTAATAATGAGACATGTCCATTGAGCTAGTTTCTGTTTCAACTGAATCATTTAGGAGTTACAGCCTGTTGACATAACTGTGTATAAACAAAACCCAGGATTCATTCCAAAAACATGTAAAGTACATTTGTGTGATTTTATGCTTGGTTTGGTGAGAAGGAACTTAGTTTTGAAGTCTGACTCTGAACTTCAGTTTTCATTGGTGAAATGAAGATCTAATGACAGTCTCTTTCCTGTTATCTCAATAGCATTCTTAAGAGAAGATCACAGAAAGTTAAGACTATGAAAGCATCTATAAACTGTAAGGTGTTGTATACACAATAGGCAAATTAGCCTGGGAGTTTCCCAGTACCATGAGGCATTCCTGAATAGTGGGAGGAAAAATGCTTTTGTTTTTCTTTCTCCAATGGGTTGTGAGTACTATCCTGAAGACAGCGATGCTGTGAAGGACAAACTCCTAAATGCAACTCAATAATTTTTTACATATAGCTCAAGTGGAAGAAAATTCATGGCTTGATGTCCATAGGAGAATGGGGTAGTGACAACAGCTGAACAATTGTTCTTTAGAACTCATGCTTGTAGCAGAGGAATTAAAATAAAGATCCCTGGCAATCTCTTGGAAAGATGGTATCAACTTAGAAGTTCTGGCAAACTCCAGCTAGCATCGCTTGGTAAAGACTGGAACTCACAGGCAGAAGCACCAGCAGGCTGCATGAATGCCCAGTGCAAAGTGGTCTGTGCCAGGGCAGAGCTGAACATGCTGCAGGTTATACTGTAGAATGGGGGTCCCCAACTCCCAGGCCACTGACTGGCACTGGTCTGTGTCCTATTAGGGACCGGGCCACACAGAAGGTGAGCGGCAGGCAAGCAAGTGAAGCTTCATCTGTATTTATAGCCACTCCCCTTCACTCAGATTACCACCTGAGCTCCATCTCCTGTCAGATCAGAAGTGTGTTAGATTCTCATAGAAGCACAAATCCTATTGTGAGCTGTGCCTTCAAAGGATCTAGGTTGCATGCTGCTTATGAGAATCTGAGAATCTAATGCCTGATGATCTGTCACTGTCTCCCATCAACCCCACATGGGACCGTCTAGTTGCAGGAAAACAAGCTCAGGGTTCCCACTGATTCTACATTATGGTGAATTGTATAACTATTTTATTATATATTACAATGTCATAATAATAGAAATAAAGTGCATAATAAATGTGATGTGCTTGAATCATCCCAAAACCATCCTTCTCCCTGGTCCGTGGAAAAATTGTCTTCCACTAAACCAGTCCCTGGTGCCAAAAAGGTTGGGGACCACTGCTCTGGAAGAGGGCCACCCCATTACTCCCCCCTTCGTACAGGGCAAAAAGGATTGGAATTTTGTAAGCCCGGGGACAAGGAGTCCAAGCTTGGGCATGAGCTACCCAGAAGAGGTGCTGGCCAGTGCTGGGAACAGCATTTGGAGACCTGGAGATAGGCAGACTTCGTGTGCATGTCTACCAGCTGGAGGGAGGCACTGAGGTTATCAGAGGATACCCCTACTTGTTTCCCTACAGAAGTTCTCCCTGAATTCATAGAGGAAGAATGTGAGAAAAAAAAGACAGAAATTCCAAGTTACTGAATGCTTACTATGTGTCAGGCTGCATCGTTCGCTTCCCTTATTTGATGCCCTTTAATTTTTCCAAAAGCTGTATGAGAAAAGTACTAAATCACAGTTGAAAGAGGAAGGTCTGAAGCTCAGATTGAATGACTCCTTTAAATTCTTGGAGGAGAGAGAGGAATCCAACCTGTGCTTCTCACTCCAAAGCCATGACTTTTCTTCTCCATGATGGTGAGAAAGCTCTCACGAGCTTAGAGAGGTGGTTCCCAATTACAGAAGAACTTTGGAATCACCTGGGGAGTGGAGAATTTTAAAAATTCTCAGAAAATAAAATCACAGTGGCGGGGTTATTTTTAAAATAACCATACATAAGCCCCACTCCTAACGACTCTGTTTTCATAGCTCTAGGATGGATCTTGGGCACTGGTGTATCTTAAAATCTCCAGACTCTTCTAAGACGAAACCTTAGAATACTTTTTATTATATTTTGTTTGGTTTCAAGTAGTGTTCAGAGGAGCTCCTAGTTCAATGGGAGCTAGCATAGAATCTAGTTCCAAAGGGGATTCATTCATTCATTTATTCATTAATTCAATAAGGGAGACCCATAAGAAAACAAGATTGATGAGTGAATAGAGGAATTCTGAGCTGTGGGAACCAGAATGCCCCTGTGGTATGGCAGGAATAGCCAGTGGGATCCCCTGCTAGGTCAACTGGTCCGGCTTCTTTTAAAGTGACCTGACAGTATGGCAGCTTGTATCTGAAAACATTTTGGTCTTTAAGAATCACACACACACACACACACACACACACACACACACACACACACACACTTCAACTGACCGCCAGTGACATTAAGTGTGGACCAAGGAAATGGTTCTGCTGCTTTCTTGTTCTAAGGCAGGAAGAACAAAGGTGCTGGGAGTTGTGAAATAATAATACATTTCACTGGAAAGATCTGCAGCAGATTTATCTATCCTCGAGAAATACCTCTTTGGCTTTCTCTGTTTCATTTTCCTCAACTTCCTTTTTTTCCCTCTTAGCCTTTTCTAGTTGCCTATCTGCTCACACATGCTGCTCTCCCTCCATGATAAACAAGACCAGCACAGAGAGGGAGCCAGTCATAAAGGAATGATGCTTTATTTCCCTGAAATTCATTCACCAGGCTGATCTCCCTAACCCTTAGTTCTGATTGTCATTCTCCTGTATAAACTCCCTCAAGGCCTCCACATTGCCTGTTAGAGGGGTGAGATTAGACAGAAGCAGACAGAGCCAGACTGCAGGAATGAAATCCTAGCATGGCTGCATTGTACCTATGTGAAGCCTTCTCTGTGACTTGGTTTCCCCATTTGTAAGTGGAGATAATAATAGTCACTCCTGGCCAGGCATGGTGGCTCATGCCTGTAATCCCAGCACTTTGGGAGTCCAGGGAAGTTGGGTCACTTAAGGTTAGGAGTTCAAGACCAGCCTGGCCAACATGGTGAAACCCCATCTCTACTAAAAATACAAAATTAGCTGGGTGTGGTGGCGCACGCCTGTAGTCCCAGATACTCAGGAGGCTGAGGCAGGAGAATCATTTGCACCTGGGAGGCAGAGGTTGCAGTGAGCTGAGATTGCACCACTGCACTCCAGCCTGAGCAACAAAGTGAGACTGTTAAAAAAGAAAAAAAAAAGAAAAAAAAAGTCACTACCTTATAGGATGGCTTTGAGTTTTAGAGTTAACACATGTAAAATGCTTAGATGTGTGTCTGATACACATTAATTGCCCACTGAATGTTGTTGCTCCCATTGTTATCACTGCCCTTATTAAGGGTCTCATTCTCTCCAGCCCATCTCTTGTTTCTTTCACCCGCATACAATTTACATTCCGGCAGCGTGGAATGACTTGCAGTTATTGGAAGCCACCATTCTCTCCTATGGTATTTGCTAATGCTTCCCCTTTCAAAGCATTCCCCCATTTTGTTAGTTTTCTATTGTTGTTGTAACAAATGACCACAAACTTTGTGGCTTACACCAAGGCAAATTTATCATAAAGCAAATTTGTTATCTCACAGTTCTGGAGGTCAGAAATCCCACACAGGCCTCACTGGCTAAAGTCAAGGTATCAGAAGGGCAGCATTTCTTTCTGGAGGCTCCAAGGGGTGAATCTGTTTCCTTGTCTTTTCCAGCTCCTAGAGGCTGCCCACATTTCTTGCCTTCCTCTATCTTCAAAGGCAGCAACATCAGTGGGTTGAGTCCCCAGATCACATCCCTCTGACCATTCTTCAGTAGTCACATCTCCCTTTGACCACAGCCAGGAAGGAAAGGTTCTCTGTTTCCAAGGACTCATGATTAGATTGGACTCACCTGGAAAATCCAGGTCACTCTCCTTACGTGAGGTCCTTAACCTGAATCACATCTGTAAAGTCTCTTCTTTCTACATAAAGTAATAGATTCATAGGTTCCAGAGATTAAAACATGGACATCTTCTGGGGTAGGGGACATTATTCTGCCTACTATACCTGTTAATTTCTTGGAACCTTTCAGGACAAATCTTAATATTTATATCTGTTTGCCTTCATCTTCATTATACTGCTATGGCAATGGCAAACAAGTCCCCATTTAGCAGTTGAAAAAAAGTGAAACTCAGAAAGCTCAAGAGCCTTGTCCAAAGTTGTTCATACAGCTATTTATTGGCAAAGGGGGAAATTTAGGCCTGCTGTGTCGTGAAATTTTGGAAGCGAAGTCGTAACTAATGAGACATAGATATACAAGGTGTTGAATATGCAGGACGGACAAGGAGTTGATGTCAAGGAGTTAATATGCCCCTCTCTACATTCAGTCAAAGCTACTCCATGTGGCCGCATTTGGGTCATATCTGTAATTGTTACCAGTGTTTTATATTTTATCAAGTATCTTTGTAATAAAAAGTATGCAGTTATGCAGTGACTTCTGTGTCTCTAAATGAGAATGGGATTGGACTCTAGGCGTTCATTTTCTGTTTTGTTTTGTTTTGTTTTGTTTTTTTGAAATTCATAATCATTGTCCCAAAGAATGTGTAGCTTCCCAAACTTTCTAAACGTGTAGCTTCCTCAACTTTCCCATAAAAATCTATTGAAGTCCTTTAATCACACCAGCACTTTCAGGGACACATATTCAGTGGCATTGAGTAGCTAATGAAAATATGCTTGCTAATATGGAGTGTAGTGGGTGGCATGGAGAAAGAAGCAGAGGTAGTGCAGGTTTACTTCTAGACTCAATTCAAGTGTCAGCTCCTCTAGAAGTGTCTCCTCCAAGAATAGGTTAGGGGCCTCGTGGACTGACTCCTTCAGCTTTTGGGGCTTTTCTCATGAGCCTGGGGTCCTTGGGCTCTGAATCCTCAGTGCCAAGCACAGAGCCTGACCCATCTAAGGCTCTGAATTACAAAAAGAGTGAATGACCAATATTGGGCACTAGTAATGTGTAAATCCTCCTGTATTGTTTAAGGTGCTTTAATGAGAAGCTATAGAAACCAACTTTGGCCAACCTAGATTGGAATGGAATGAGAGAGTGTGGCTATCTATATTCTATAACTGCTCAGACCTGCAAGAGGACAGGCCAAGGTAGCCAAACAAATAGCCTCTTTAAGACACTATCTTTTGGGTGGGGGAAAAAAAAAACTATAACCATTTTATTCAGTTTTTGTGTGACTCTGCTAAAGATTCAAATTCCAGGGAGAATGAGAGATTGACTTTATGGGTTTTAGGAGAGATGGAGGCATCCTGATGGATTTGCCAAAACTGCACACAATTGGGGAAAAGTAGTTCCTAAATAAAAAGCAGGGAGTGGGAGGGGCTGTGCAGGAAAGAAGAAAAAAACAATACCAGGAGATACCAGGATTCCACACCTGTTCATTTTCATGAGAAGGTATATCCCACTGTTCTACTTACATAGACTTTGCACACAGAGAGTCACCTGTAAGGTCATGCTTCAGTTTTTCATACAGCGCTCCTACCCAAGGCAGGACTTCTCCAGTAACAGAGATTGCCTTCCTTTCCCAGTTGGTGTAGGCTTTTTATTTTTCCTCCAAAGTCCTCTGGGATGTTGAAATAAAATTATGTGTATTTATTTTATTGAGCAGAAGTCTGCCTGATATGGTTTGGCTCTGTGTCCCCACAGAAATCTCGTCTTCAATGGTAATCCCCATGCATCAAGGGAGAGACCTGGTGGGAGATGATTGGATCATGGGACGGTTTCCCCCACGTTGTTCTCACGATCATGAGTGAGTTCTCAAGCGATCTGGTGGTTTAAAAGTGTTTGACAGTTCTTCCTTCACTCTGTCTCTCTCTCCTGCTGTCAAGTGAAGAAGGTCCTTGCTTCCCCTTTGTCTTCCACCATGATTGTAAGTTTCCTGAGGCCTCCCCAGCCATGAGGAACTGTGAGTCAATTAAACCTTTTTTAGTCATAAATTATCCAGTCTCAGCTAGTTCTTTATAGCAGTGTGAAAGCAGACGAATACACTGCCTCCCAGGAGCTTCTGCCCACTTCTGCCCTTCTCTCCCCCATGCCCCATAGAGTGCCCGGAACAAATTAAATCCTTCTTCCATAGGGCAATTCTCTGAGCATTGACCCTATGTTTTTAAAACTACTTAACTTCATACCTTCACACCACATAGCCATTATAGGTACAATGCCTCTCTCTAAGCAGGGTTCACATTATTGCTCATGTGCACCCCTTTACTTTTGCCTTTTGGTGTTTTCTTTTCTTTTTCCTTTTCTTTCCTTTATTTTTTTATTTTTATTTTTTTTTTTGAGATGGAGTCTCGCTGTGTCACCCAGGCTGGAGTGCAATGGTGGGATCTCCTCTCACTGCAAACTCCACTTCCTGGGTTCAAGTGATTCTCCTGCCTCAGTCTCCTGAGTAGTGGGGATTACAGGCATGCACCACCACACCCAGCTAATTTTGTATTTTAGTAGAGACGGGCTTTCACCATGTTGGTCAGGCTGGTCTTAAACTCCTGACCTCAGGTGATCGTCCCACCTCAGCCTCCCAAAGTGTTGAGATTACAGGTGTGAGCCACAGCACCCGGCCCTTTTGGTGTTTTCTAAGGTTTGTACTTGTATTTCTCCCTGGCTCTTCCCACCCTTGACTGCTTCATGTCCTATAGACTACCCAGCCCCAGCTGCCAGGACATACCTCTTACTGAACACTCTCATCCTCTTTTGCAGTGAAGGATATGGCCTCTGCCAATAGGCAGCCTTTGTCTTTATCTGGCTTCACAGCTTAACCTTCATATGTCCAGACAGAGGTTATCTAAACTCTCTAACACTGGGTTGCTTGATCTCTAATATGACAAAATACATACCTTAACAGGTTGCTCAAGGGTTCTATGAGATGACATGTTTGAACATCAGGATATTTTGAACCTAGGTGTTTAACAGATGTTAGTTGTTCCAGTTATCCTTTTAAATATTAATTTTATCATTTACAAAATGAGACAGGTTATATTCATGTCTCATTTTTTAAAAATCAAGCTATAAATCAATAAAAATGAAGGACTAAATAAAAAACGAACTTTCTATTCTCCCCCAATCTCATAACTTTCCTCAAAATTAACTACTGGTGTTCACTGTTCCAAAAAATGTATAATTCATATCTATCTTTATGTCTGTGCATATCTTGTTTTTTCAGGATATAATATGACCGGGACAAATTTTCATGTCTCTAGTGTATGTTTTTAAATGGCTCCATAGTATTCCATAGTATGCATATGCATAAATGGTTGGCCATTTCTCCCTTTGATGAACATTTGTTTCTACTGTTTTGTATATATGTGCACATTTGCTCCTCCTAGAATGGAATTGCTAAGCCAAAGAGTTTACACATTTTACTTTTCAGCCAATCTTAATAAATTACTTTTGTAAATAAACCTTATCAATTATATTCATACCCATAGTATTTGAGAGTTACTGCTTTTTCACACCCTCACCGTTATGTAATATTTTTATGTAAGCTTTTTTCATGTGTTGCAACCTGTATGGGCTAAAAGAAGAATGTGGTAGATGGATTTCTGTTTTGCTGAATTATTAATGAGGCCCACTATCTTTTCCTGTGTTCATTGGCCATTTGTATTTTCTAGTCTATAAACCCATGAGCCTTCTTGTCTCATTTATCCATTATTCTGATTGGGCCACTTTTTTAAATGTATTGAACTGTTTAAGCTCTTTACATATTATTCATACCAATCCTTTGCAGTCTATGTAACAAATATTTTCCCCCAGTACATCTCTTATCTTTAAGCCTTACTTAGGTTAACTTTGTCCAATCAGAATTTTTAAAATTTAAATTGTTATAGCTATGTTTTTTCCTTTTAACTTTTTTCTGTGTGTATAATTTCAGGTGTACCTACCCCATGAATATATATTTTTATAATATCACTATAATGAGCTTTCTTCATATTTGGGGTTTTAATTCATCTGAATTTATTTTTAAATAATATAAAGTTCTGTAGATAGCTAATGAAGAGATAATTGCTGATGTAAGATGCCTATATACTAAATTCATACTAAATTATACAGTTGAACCCATGTCTAGGTTCTCTCTTCTTTATCATTGAGTTATATAGATATTCTTACATCAATACCAAAACCTTTTAATTATGTAATTTAATTTCATAATTTAATGCATTTAATTTATATATATTTACTAATATATATTTAATTTTATATAACTTAATTATATAAAAAATTTTAATTTAATAGAATATATGATACATTATATAATATTCTATGTGTATTATATACTATGGGTTTTATATATAAGTTACATACATGCACATGCATTCAAATTTGGAGGCACAGAGAAAGGGCTATGGGATTTCAGAGACAAAAACGTCTATTTATAATTTGGGAAATCAGAAAACAATTTAATGCGGAGGTGGCATTTGAACTGTAGCTTGAGGTAGGATTTGGCCATGAATGAACCAATGAAAAGGCATTCCAAGAAAAAGGAATTGCTTTAGCAACACGACAGAGACAGGAAAACACAGGTTAGGACCCTGTCCACCACCAACCCATAAAAGCAAGTGTTATAGCTTGGTTGGATTATAAGAAATGTTCAGAAAGGAGAGAAGTTAGAAATTAAATTTGAGAGAGTCAGATTGCATCAGGATCATAGGTGCTCTGAGTGCCAGGCTAGGAAGAATGAACGATCTTGATTCCAAGGCAAGAGGAGCCCTAGAGAGTTTAGCAGTGGCATGACTTCACCTGTATTTTGGGAAGATGATGGCGGCAAGTAGATTTGAGGGAAGGATGGAAACGGGAGAACAACTAAGTCGGTGCTGCAGTGTTTTAGGCAGAAGATGAAGAGGCCTAAAGAAGTGGCAAAGAAAAGTTTCCCCATGATCTTAGTCAGCATTTTCTATTTCTTCCTAATACACTGCATTAAAAGAAACTGATTGAAGGTTGCAAAGCCAAAAGCCTTGTATTTAGGCAACAAACAGAACAGAAAAGCTGACTTTCCCACTTCCCCCCCGGTCCCCGCAAGAGCCTCCAAGGCACTTAAAGTATTAAAGTTTGTGTATTCTGGCTATATCTGAGTAGCCCTGTAACAGATGGATCTTTTAGGAGAGCAACTCTGGCCAGGGACTTCCGTCTTATGCAGAGCTTCTCAACCTCAGGATGACTGACCTTTGGGGCCAGATGGTTCTTTGTTGTGGGAACTTTTCTGTGCATTGATGTTTAGTAGCATTCCTGGCCTCTACCCACTAGACGTCAGTAGCATACCCCAGTCAGGTGACAAACAAAAACGTCTCTAGACATTGCCAAGTTTCCCCCGATAACCTCCTGTTTAGTGGGCCCTAGAGCCAAAGCCTCTCTCCTAGTGAATTAGTAGTAGGACTATACAGTTAGAGGAGCTGAGGGGATGGAATGTGCTTGAATTTTGGTGTTGGGCACCAACCCATTCCCACTACTTAATAGGTATAGATCCTTGGACAAAACACATATAAGCTCACCAAGCTTATCACCAAGAAGATGAAGACAATAGTAACTATTTCACAGGATGGTTTAGAAAAGTAGATGAGATGATGTGTGTATGAAGAGATAAATGCAGTGATTTGCACACTGTAACTGCTCAATAAATGTGTTAACTCAGATGCGTTTTCCTTAGCTCTTTAGTGTGGCTTTTTTCTTGACACAAAGTACTCCTTGCCATAAAATGCTTTAAAATGCCCACCTTTTAGTCCAACGTAAATCCCAGGTTTCAGAGTCTTGTTCATGGAAGGCACATGCAGAATGTTGAGCTGATAATCAATAACCCACAGTACAAGGTCCATCTCCAGTCAACAGGGGACAGCTGGTCCTAGGTTTGGTTGCATTCAGCCTCTGAAATGATTGTTCTGGGTATTGCCATAGCCACCCAGAATAAACGCTCCCCATGGGGCTGCAGTGGCAGTTCCCATTTATATCAGAGACTCTGAAGCTTTAAGAATGAGAACGTGAAGAGGTGAAAACAGTAGGCCTTCATCCCACTCATGAAGATTCCAGATGATCATTTCTTCTGAACTTTTTAATAACTGACTCTGCTTCCTTTTCTCTCCCTCTGACTCTTCTCTCTCTCTTCTTTTTTTTTTTTTTTTTTCTTATTTGAGACAGAGTCTCACTCTGTCATCCAGGTTGGAGTACCGTGGACGATGTTGGCTCACTGAAACCCCCACCTCCTGGGTTCAGGTGATTCTCATGTGTCAGCCTCCTAAGTAGCTGGGACTGCAGGCATGAGCCACCATGCCCAGCTAATTTTTGTATTTTTAGTAGAGATGCGGTTTCACCATGTTGACCAGGCTGATCTTGAACTCCTGACCTCAGGCGATCCGCCCGCTTCAGCCTCCCAAAGTGCTGGGATTATAGGCGTGAGCTGCTGTGCCCAGCCTGACTCTTCTCTTTTTACCAAGAATTGACTTCTGATTTTTTTCTCCTTAAACTTTACCTCTTCCCCTAATACTCTAATTTGTATTTTTAGTTTTTATGGATTCCAATCCTTCTCTCTTTGCCCCCATGCCTTAGCTCTTTTCCTTATCATTATCTGTTCTACTTCTCAATGTCTTTCTCTTAATTTTTCCTTATATATCTAGTATTTGTTAACTTAAAAATTATGCTCCCTAATTCATAATTTTCAAAGGAGAAGACTTCAACATTAAATTTATTTTTAAATTTTAATCACCTTTTAATGATATTTAAATTTTTAAAATTTTCTGCATCCAAGACCTAAGTAGGAAAATTTCTAGCATTCTGCCACCTTTCCCTAACTTCAACTCTTTCCCTTATCACTCTCTAAAGGAAATCTATTGGAATTGTTTTAAGTTTTTATTAGCAGCTGATTTAAACAGAGCTGGGGGATTAACGTGAAAGTATGTGAAAAATACTGTGTATTTAGATAGCACAGTTGTTTCAAGAATCTCTGGAGAGCTTGGTTATTCTTAACAAGAATAGAAATGGAATCATTAACCCTCACCTCAGCTAAATTCCTGCTAAAAGAGAAGTAGTTAACACACCCCAAAACAAATACCTCTTCTTTCCACTTCCTCATTCTCTTTGCTCCCTCTAAAGCAAACATTTCGGGACCCTTTGTCCCTTTGACAATTGTCCTGCTGCTACTGGTGGGGGTGGTGCTGGAAATGGAGGATCGATCATTATTTTGGACAGAAAACCACCTTTTGCACACAGTAGGCACTCATTACGGGATTGACTGGATGCCATAATGCAGTTGCCCCATAGTTGGGGGTGGAATTTGTAACAACACCCTGTGATTTCATCCTTAGTACCTTGTATAACATGTATACACACACCAAATAGACACAACACGGAAGGACTTCAAAGAGGCACCGGCTTCGCTGTTTTCATACCTTGATCAAACAAGGATAAAAAATAATCCAGGGCAATGGTTTAGTAAAGTTTGCTCTGGAAAGTGCCCACCAGTTTCTTGGGAAATTTTACTGGCCTGGGCCAAGCCCAGGACTTGGGAATTTTCATGGAGACACCCCCAAACCTTATAGGAGAAGAAACCCAACACACAGCCAACTGAACAGGCACATGTAGATAAATGCCTACTCAGTTTCTGCAACTCAGGCTAGATCCCTTCATTTGTGAGGCCTTCCTTATTGCCCAGAGGAGATCGGCTTGCTTCCTTCTCTTTGATCTCACAGCACTTGGTGTGCATCTTATTTATTGCTCTTCATATGCTACGTTGCAATGATGCCTTTTCTAATCTCTCTCAGTTACTTGAGGGCAGAGACAAAACACTTCTGTATCTATACACAGTTTAGCACAGAGCCAGGCCCAGGCAAAGTCTGATAAACGAATGCCCCAGGGAGAGCCAAATTCCATCCACTGTCTGTTTTTGTCAATAAAGTTGTGTAGGAACACAGCCACACTCATTGGTTGATATATTGTCTGTAGCTGCTTTCAGGCTACAATGGCAAAGTTGGGTAGTTGCTACAGAGCCTGTATTGCCTCAAACCGAAATGATTCACTCTCTGGCACTTCACAAAAAAGGCTGGCCAATCCCTGCACAAGCACACACAGCCAGTTTGAAAGAATCAACCAAAATGTTGCCTCAGGAATGTGAACAAGAACTAGGGAGCAGAGTATCACTGAAACAAGAGTCTATTCTGTCTTCTCGTAAAGACTTTATCTTTTGCCTTAAAACCTGCAACTCAGCTCACCATTTTTTTTCTGCATTTGGTTTTTGTCATTGTTTTTCTCCCCTTTGGGGGTGTTTCTCTAATACGTATTTTTTATTTTCAGTAATGGAATGTGATTCATCCATTAAATATAATCTTTCTGAAACATGTTATATATCATAGTAAATAATACTAATTACATCAAGTGCAAATTCACATACAGTCTAATTCCAGACAAAGTTTTTAAAAGGCAATGTTCAGGGAGAAGGAAGAAACATACAGCAATATCATGAATAATTGCTTCTAGCTATCTAGACGTGGGTGAGTTTTATTCATTTTTTACACTTTCTTATATTTACAATAATAATGAATCTATCCTATCTGCCAGGCATCTCTGATAAAAGCAGTTCGGATTTCAGTGCTCCTGTTACTACACAGACACTGTCTCTACTAGGGCATCCCACATTGCTAAATGTTAGACTCACTCGTAAATCCTACATATGATTCATCTCTATCACATTTGTGAAACTGCTTTCGATAAAAGTCATTGTGTATATGGAAAACATTATCTTTATTTATTTATTTTTTCAATCTTGTAAAAAAAATTTTAAATCAGGTTATCCTCTAAGTCTAATTTGCAATTTTAATTCTACTTATTAGGTTGATTCATAAAGATAGATTTCACTGTTTCAGCTGCTTTCTTTAATTACCTCCTTTCTAATGCAAACTTCTAAATTCTGCCAGAGGCTAAAAGAGAAAGTAGCATATACAGTTTTGATGTGGTGGAAAGATACAGGGGCATAATGCCTTCAAAGGTGGGCTCCACCTTTGCTGCCTCCTAGATGTGACCTTGGGTCAGTCATTTCAGTTTTCAGAGGCTGTTTCCTCATCTGCAAAATGAGATTACTAATAACCTACTGGGTTACTGGAAGAATTAAAGAAAGCAGTTTTATGCAAGTGCTGGATTAAGAGATTTTATGAAAAAAGAATGCCTTTAAAACTAGTGAAAGTATTTGCTATAGAAGGAAAATGCAGTGTGCTTCCAGTGGAAGAACCCCAGAAGGAAATGATACTTCCTGTCTCTCTGACTCAGTCAGAAGCAGGAAGAATCTTCCTTCACATGCTCTTCTATTATATACTGTAATTTATTTGAAAGAACACGGAAAGATGAGTCAGGGAACCCCAGTCCAGCTTTACCTCTAACTTGCCATGCAATCTTAAATAAATCACATTCCCTCTCTGGGCCTCTTTTTGCTCATTTGTAACATGAGAGCTTTAAATAAGAATCTCTCTAATATTTGTAATTTCTAATATGAAAATTCCATGGATTCAAATGATTGCAGAAGTGTGTCATATTGACTAAATAAACCAATGAACTTTTTTTTTTTTTTCCTAAAGTCACCTTGAAAAGGAAAACATTCAACACAGGTATAGTGTTTTACAGCTTACCATGTACTTCCATGATCCTCAGAACAGCCCTGGGAGCTTAGAAAGACAAGTATTACGATCCCATGTAACAGAGAAGGAAAACAGAGCCATGATCACATAGCCAGCAAGTGATTGAACCTGCATATGTACCCAGGGATGCCTGAAACCAAACTTTGCAAACTGTCTAGTCTACCAGGAAGAATACATTTCAAAGTTCTGATTGTTCACCTTGAACACCTTAAGTTTCCAGTGAATCTCTAATTAAATTACCCACATATCTTCTGTTTGATTATAGGTCTTCCTTGTTCTGCTGTAAGATTTACCAGCACGGAAAATTCATTTGCACAGGGCCATCTTTACAATGTTCACAGTCCAGATTTTCACTGAAGGAGAGTCCCCAGTTGGGAGACACTCCTATAGAGGGCAGCCGGTAACATCAGGAGAAGGCAAGCTCAGAGTTTCCTAAGAAGCTCCGTTGTGGCCAAGCCTTTTCATTTCATGACCTCAGCAGAAAGCTAGAGGAAAACAACCTCAAACACAGCTGAAACTGGGTCTGCACACAGGCAGGCAACTGCTCTAGTAGGAGGTAAACTGGACTGGTACCTTAGGTGTGGGGTAACTGGGACAAACCACATACATCCTTGGAGTATAAGTGTCTTTATGGGCAAATCTGTAGGGTGAAATGCCTAACAAATTGACTGTTTTCAACTTAACAAGTAGGCCCAGGTGTCCTCTCCTCTAGGAAATCTTCCCTGGTTCCCCCAAACAGGATCACAAATCGTCCCCTTTGCTCCCAAGTCAAAGCTTTTGTCTTTTGTAGTATCTACTTATCACACGTAAGATTGTAATTCTGTTTACTTATCTATCTTACCCACTTGACTGTGAGCTTCTTGAAGATAAGAACTACATGATTTTTTCTGTATATATGTAAATATTTTTTATTTTTCTGTCTAAGCTATTCAAGTCTCCTAGAGCATTCAGACATAGTGTTTGCAATATTTTACTCTGGCAATATCTTCACAATGTCTCTGAGACCTTTCAGGCCCTCCCTTCAACCCCTTGTTTCCCTGAACCTCCATCCTCTTGCCTCAGTACTCATTTCACCTTAGCCACGCTGGATTTCTTGTTGTTCTTTGACACACACGAGCACATTCCTGACTTGCCCCTTTGAGGCATACTGTCCCTCACTCTTCCTGGATGCCCCCTAGAAACCTCTAGGCTGACCTCATCACCTCCTCCATGCCTTGCTTGGATCTCTCAGTCTTGATGAAGCCCAACATCTCCACCCATTTCGTTGTGTTTCCTGCCTCCCCAGGTGGCCCTTGGCACTCCTAACACTCCTTCCCATGCTTAGCTTTCTTCTTTTCCATAGCACTGTCAACGTTAACCGATGATGTATCATTGTGGCTTTTATTGTGTGTCTGAATCTCCTTCTAGAATGTGACCTTCACGAGAAAAGGGAATCTTTGTCTTGTCTGCTGAAACAAAACACATCCCTAGAAAAGTATCAGGCACATAGTAAATGCTCACATAGAGTTTTGCTTTGATTTAAATCTACTGACTTTTTTTTTTTCTACTTGAGCTATTTAAGTCCCCCATGAGAATCAGGCTGAGCCCTTCCAATATTTTGGACCTAAACATTTTAGCTGATCACTCTGGCTCTCTCCTGGTCTTTGCGCAGACGTGACCTTAATGATGTTGAGCCCCATGGCAAAGCTTTGCCCACAGGAAGCGATGAGCCCCTTAATAAAGCAGATTTCCTTTTGCTATTCAACAGCAAGGGCTTTGGGCTATTTTAAAAAATTGTGTTTCTCCTTATAAAATAGTTTCAAAACTGTATTTTCAAAATGGGTGAAGACCTCCTAGACACGCCGAAGATGGGATGAACTCCCCTTATTCGTCAGAGAGTGCTGGGTTGGAGCAGGGACCCCTTTCTGTGTGCTCATCGTCCTCATTTCCATTGTCTTTCCACCTCTATGAGTCGTTAACTGTATTAATCACAACCAAAACAAAGCTAATAATTGCTTCTTGGAACGTTGTGTAACACCATGGAACATTGCCATGGGCCTCTGAGAATCGGCCTCTAACTGCTCGGAGTAATTTCTCAGGGATTTTAACGCAGCCCGTCTTTAAGCTGAATGTTTATCATTTTCCTTTTTATTGTTTCTGGCTCCTCCCCTGCCTTTGAAGTTTCTGAAATCTTTAAGCATTTGGCTAGTCTCTATACACCGCAGGTCTTCTGCCTCAAAGAGGGCACCTGGCCAGGAGAAAGGAACTGGAGCTCCTCTCTTGGCTGGGCCTATAAAACAATCAGATTGCTCTGCAGCCTGCCATTTGAAACGTGAGCTGTGCTAAAAGTACAGATAATGCAGCGTGTTCCAAGGAGATTAGAATATCCCAGTGGGATTTCATGTGAATGGAGAGGGAGAGTAGCTCAAGTCCTTCACACACCATTTAACCCTTTCTTCTCCAGTCTGTGTTGTCTAGGAGGGTAGGTCAAGGGCACAGATCTGCTCCCCTCTTTTCCATAACCACCCTGACTTGTGAAAATAAGGGGTTTACAGCTGGGAGTTTTCCATGAAACTGTTGATTATTCTCCTCTGCTCCATTTGGTAACTTATGTCGATAGTTAGCTTTTCTTGGCTATGAGCATCCCAGATCCCATGGCTTCCCTCAGAGGAGGAATAGCCTTGTCGTTCTACTCCAAAGTAGGGACAGATTTATTTTCTTCTTTTTTTTTCTTTTTTTTTTGAGACAGAGTCTTGCTCTGTCACCCAGGCTGCAGTGCAGTGGCACGATCTCAGCTCACTGCAAGCTCCGCCTCTTGGGCTCGTGCCATTCTCCTGCCTCAGGTTCCCGAGGAGCTGGGACTACAGGCACCTGCCACCACGCCCGGCTAATTTTTTTTTTTTATTATTTTTTTTTTTTTTTTGTATTTTTAGTAGAGACGGGGTTTCACCATGTTAGCCGGGATGGTCTCGATCACCTGACCTCATGATCCGCCCACCTCCCCTCCCAAAGTGCTGGGATTACAGGCGTGAGCCACCGCGCCCGGCCAATTTATTTTCTGCCTCTTGCTCCTTCCAGCATTTTCAGCTCTTTTGACAATTTCCAAGAAAAGGGATGAGTTCCAGCCACCATGCCATGAGGAGACCCTGGATACCCCAACTCAGAGCCTAGAGTGAGTATTTGCATTGAAGAAGAAACATGTGATATATTTGAAGTTTAAGTTTCATGAATAAGATCTGGGCCCAAACTGGCTTTATTCATTCAAAGACCCAGTCAAAACCAGGAAGTTAAAAAAGTTGAAGTGGCTGGTTTCACCTGGCTCCAGTGTCCATTCTTCTCACTTTCTCCACATGTGTTTGTTATCCTTTCTACATCATCGATGAAGCTCAAACTCAGTCTCACATGGGAGCAGCAGCACCAAAATAAAATTTGTGTATCCTACAGGAATAACCCAGCAGGCAAGCCTGCAGGATAGAGCCAAGTGAGGCAAGTGGTGGTGGAGCTCAGAGTGTCACGTAATTAAGTGTTGTTGCAAGGACTGGAGGGGAAGATGGGGTAATAGACGTCTGCCTGGAGTGAAGACATGGCAGGGCCAAGCCTGCCTGCTATGTGTCCCAAACCTCCAATGATCCCCAACCCTGTGCAATAAAAGCCAGGTAAACCAGGCAACTGAGGAAACCACAGCTCCTGATGAAAGAGGGAGTTGTTTTCTTCTGCCTGCCTGCTGAGTTGTAGAATTCACAACCTTTGTTTTATCCAGCTTAAATCCCTGTCACTCTTTAGCAGAGACTCAGGAGGAGGAGTTACGAGGAATGTGGCAAACGATGATGAATATTCCCTTGTGGGGAAAAGCAGCAAATGCCACAATGTCCCTGCCATGCTCATGCTCTCCTTAGTTATGGAATTACTGATTCCTGGGAGTTGAAAGGATCACCTAGGTGATTCCCTCTCACTCAGTTGATGTTGGAATCCCAGCTACAAGGTGTCTCACAAGAGCCCCTCCCATCCCATCCCTGTTTGGATGTTTCCATTGATGGCGAGTCTCCAATCCCTGCAGGCAGCCCAGCCTAATAAGCCTGCATCATATTTTTTGGGTTATTAGAAATGTGTGGCAATGTGGTCAAAATAAATATTGAATTGATAGCCATCTCTTGAAAAATAGCAGAATGTCATGTCCCCATTATTTCCTAGGAATTCTCAGGGAAAATGTGTGTGTTCTCCACATTCATGAAGGTGGCCACTTGTAACCACCTCCAGCTGCCAAGGCTTGAAACAGTGGCTGCTATAGAGGTCGCAGGACACTTTGCATTCCCCAACCCTAAGCAACAGCAGGCTGCTGGCTCTCACACTCTCTCCCTCTCCCTTGATTCGTGATGAGTTAAAGCACCATCTTCTTCACAGCACCCAGCAGGGCTGTGGATATTCTTAACATTGACAGGCTGCAACCCATCCTAGGGATCCCTGCCTTGCTCCCCTCATGGGGGTGGAAAGAATCAACTTTATCCCTTCAGAGAGAACTAAGGTCTCATCCAAGAAGCCCCCTTCATGCCATGAAAGGAGGCTCACAATAATTAAGTTGCACGTGCACACACACACACACTATTTCAATATGAAGCATTTGGATTAATGCACTGCCTTAGGTCAGTTTCCTGAGAAGCCCTCGAGATGATAATTCAAGTACAAGTGATTTATTAGGGGAGAGTTCCCAGGACAGCCTAGCAGAGGAGCTCAGGAAGCAGGAAAGGAAAGGAGAAGACATTGAGCAAGGTACAATCTCAGGCAGTATGCAGCCTCAGTCTGATCCCACAGGGAGTCTATAGAGTGGAAATTACACCTTAGAGTTCATTCAGACTCAAGGCAAGGAGACTGAGGGTTCATATTCTTTATTACAGTCCATCACTGGCATGGGTCACTCCAGCAGGTTGCAAACTCAGGTACTTCCAGCTCTCTGAGGTCCTAGGCAAAGTGGCTCTAGCAGCCCAAGGACACTGTCTGTTAGACACGAAGGCACCCAGAAGTCAGGAAGGGGATACACAGTAATGTAAAAGGGATCTGAGAGGATCTGGGCAGAGCATCAACATGTCCACTCATTCACTTGTGTCATTCAAACAATGGGTTTTATTGGCCCAGACTTGATGTACTTCTAACATAACTTGGTATCTATATAGTAAGAAATAGTCAACAATCTTTTAATAGTAGTTAAACTCTAGGGTAGGTTGGGACTGGGAAGGTTCTGCCTCATACCACACCCCAATGCATAGATATAATTCAGTCTAAGTCTACACTAGCTCTTTGGTATACATTCACATTTTGATGGACACTGTTCAAATAAATTCTTGAAGCCACTTTATAGAGGCTGCTGCAAAGTCTTGTTTGCTGAGCCTCTGTGGGCATATGAGCTTGGTCACATCCCGTCCTTCATTACAATTTTCTATCCAGCTGCCCATCAAGACTAGTCAAATCACCTCCCAAACAGTGATAAAGATTTTTATGAGCAAGTCTGGAGCACGTCTCCCCGTTCTGCAGATGACGGCATCTCTTGGAAAGTAGATATTATATGCAAAATCACCCACGTAAAACTCCTCTACAAACACAAATCCAAACCCCAATAAAGCTGCTCTTACTTCCCTTACAGTAAACAATCCAAAATCTATAGGACTATCAAATCAGGTCTTTATCTTTGTGGGTGTATTTTCATTTAATTTGCCAGTAATAACTACAAGAACCCTGGTGCTCCATCATTTTATGCCCAGGAACCTCTAACATGGCAAGGAAATCTCAAGACATTGCCATTTCAATTTTATCCGAGTTTTAATGGCCCAGTTTTAGGTTCTGTTTATTTTCTGTCTCTTTTATTCCTCCCCGGAGTAAACAAAAGCATATGTTCCTTTCTCCTTCTCCCTGTAACACCTAAAAAGGCAGGCAAGAGAAAACCCCAGGGAACATCACTCTTAAGTCAAACCAGCCCACACAAGTTGGACTCTCATGTCTGTTTAAAAAAGTTCATCCTGTTTCCTCTGACACCCCTTCTAATCTCTGGCACACAGTGGTAGGCATTCAGTAATACTGGGCTCCTGGGTTCTTCCTCTTTCCCCTTGAGTAACTCAGGCTCTACCAAATTTCCTCTTCCACACACTCAATCAACCCTCGTCTCTTGCCTTCAGAACTTGTTTCTCTGTTTATCTGGTTGTCCACTGCTTCCATGGAGACAAAAAAAATGAATGAGACTCTATTTTTGAGCACTTACTATGTACTGGGAACCTTCTACCTATCATCTTATTTTAATCCTCACACATTCTCCTGTAAAGTATCATTATTTTCCCATGAAAGCTAAGGTACAGAGAAGGTCGGTGACTTTTCCTAGATCAAGTAGCCAGGAGAGAAGCAGGATGTGACATGGAGACCAAGTTTGGCTGAATCTAAGTGTAATAATTTCTGTCCCCTGAAGTTTCCATTTTCTAGACGATGCTTTGGGTCTTCAACTTCCGTACCTACACCAGAGGATAAGTATTTGAGGCCCCATATTGGTCATCCAACTATGAAAAAGTTCTCATTTTAAGCATATACAGTTTTAAAAAAGAATCAACTTCATGTATTTGGAAAACCATAAGCGCTGTCTTCCATCATTCAAAAATGTCTGTAACAGACCAGCATTATTGACAGTTCTGAGCTAGACCGAAGGAACTCTTGTTTGTGACTTCAACAGAAATATTTTGTTATTACAATGTTTGCAAGCATGTTTAAAGGATTGTTCAGTCAAATGATAGTCCCTATAGCTTGCAACTCAAAATATCATGGTGGTGAAATACTCATTAGTCACCTGCTACAAGTTCAGTGGAATGTGCTAGGACACGGAGTTTATAAAAGCAGATACTGTCTTGTTAAGCTGTCAGATCACGTAATGTACAGCCCCACGCAAGGACACTGTCATCAGGAAAAAGGCTTAGATTATGTGCTCCAAGCACACCGAGAAACTGGTTTCTGGAAACCCGACTTTTCAATGAACGCTTGTTAAAGCAAAGTTAATGTGTTTCCTACTGTTATAACAATGACATGTGAGTCACATATGTGGTTTCAAGATTCCTGAACTGGATCTGCCTGGCTGCTGATGTAATCAGAAATGACCTCTGGCTGTTTGAGACTAGAATATTCAGGAGGAAAAGTGCCCAGCTGATGCAACTGCTGATTTTTGTTAACACTATCACCGACATTCCCAGCACTCAGAACTCTTTAAGATATTATTCATTAATACTTGGTTTTCATTTGGAAAATTTATTTACTATCAGGGCAAAATATTTTTGGGATTTAGCCTGCAGATTTATCTTAATTCCCAATGTCTGAAGGTCCTTTGTTATTGGGGAAAAGAATGTGGGGTTAGGTGTCAGATTTGTATTTGAATTTCAGCTCTGTCACTGACCTGTGTGATTTCACAGAGGTTACTGAACCTCTCTGAGCCTTGAGTTTCTAATCTGGAAAAATAGGAAGTTATTCCTATCTCATAATGTTCTGAGAATAAAGTTAGACATAGAGCAACATTTGAGAAAACAAGAGAGTACAACATAGACAACCAGGTATTTGGACCTAGGCTTGTCTCCAGGGATCCTGGCTTGAGGAATCCTCTGGGTTTTGAGCCCTGTGTGCCCAAGACAGAAACCTGCTCTAGTTCTGGGCCCTCCAGGCCAGGCTGTCCTCCCCAAGCCCTAAACAGGGGATTCATTCAAACTCCCTAGGTCTTCATAGAAAGCAAGAGAAAAATGATGGGAGGAGGTTGTTGAGCCATTTTCTTGCAAGAGCAGTCTTTCCTATGGGATGCCATCGGTCGGTTGTTAAGTTTACAAAACAGCAGGAATATGGGACTGAGAATTTTGACTTTCAAAATTTCTATGAGAAGCCTCTTGATATCAGAATAAGAAGTGAAAATGTCAGCTATGAAAGGAAGAAGATCATGAAAATGCTGCCATTTCAGAGGGGCAGAGATCAGGGCAGAAAAAGAAGTCATAAGCTTCCTGAGACCTGTGGCTGATTCATTAAGCAGTAAAGAGGAGGATGCTTACAAGGTGTTTCAACCACCAGGGACCCAAAAGGTGAGAGTGTAAATTAGTTCAACCATTGTGGAAGACAGCGTGGCAATTCCTCAGGGATCTAGAACTAGAAATACCATTTAACCCAGCAATCCCATTACTGGGTATATACCCACAGGATTATAAATCATTCTACTATAAAGACACATGCACATGTATGTTTATTGCAGCACTATTCACAATAGCAAAGGCTTGGAACCAACCCAAAAGCCCATCAATGGTAGACTGGATAAAGAAAATGTGGCACATATACACCATGGAAAACTGTGCAGTCATAAAAAAGGATGAGTTCATGTCCTTTACAGGGACACGGATGAAGGTGGAAACCATCATTCTCACTAAACTGACACAAGAACAGAAAAACAAACACTGCATATTCTCACTCACAAGTGGGAGTTGAACAATGAGAACACATGGACACAGGGAGGGGAACATCACACACTAGGGCCTGTCGGGAGGTGGGGGACTAGGGGAAGGATAGCATTAGGAGAAATACTTAATGTAGATGACGGGTTGATAGTTACTGATGGTTACAGCAAACCACCATGACACGTGCATACTTATGTAACAAAAACTGCACATTCTGCACATGTACCCCAGAACTTAAAGTATAATACAAAAAAAAAAAAAGAGAGAGAGAGAAAGAAAAGAAAAAAAGAAAAAAGAAAGGAGCACGAAGAATAAGGACACCATAGAACCTGTGTCCTTAGTCACCTTCCAGTTAGAAAGCATTTCCATCTATACCATGCATTTTCAACCTCACCCCACACTATGAGTCAGGAATCCCCTTTTGAGAGATGAAAAACTAGAGGCACAGAAACCCTGGATGACCTAAAAATTCTCTGTGAAATCACACTAGAGAAATAGCCATATGTTGCTGCCGTGTGGTGAGTGTCCCTTGGTTTAGACTTCTTTCTTAACTGCATCATGAAATTGAATTATATCCCAAAGACCTGGGAAAGAGCAGAAGATGTTATCCAGTTTATAAAGTCTTTTCATGTTTTTGGTGGTTCCATTCCAAAAGAAGCAAGAGGAAAATAATGCAAAAATTGAAATGCTGACTTTAAAATTGAATAGTGAAACTCAATGTTGTGGATTCACTATGTTCTTAAAAGTTCATTTTTTAAAAGAAGAAGAAAAATCTTTAAGGATCAGTAAGCATCTTTATCTTATCAAAATCTGATCTCCAAATGAGAAATTGCTTTCTCTTTCTAATAATAATAATAAGCACTTACTATATTCTGGACAGTATAAACACTTTGCAATCATTATCCCCTCAACTCAGTGGAGTGGATATTATTACTATCCTTTTATTAGAGATGAAGAATAGGAGACTGAGAAAATGTAGGTGACTAGCCTGAGAACAATCTGCTTCTATGTGGCAGACCCAGGATCTGAACACACTTTGATGCCAAAGCAGGTTTCTCTTATTCCTAATTGCAACCCTTCAGAAAGTACTGGCAGAGCATACACATTTTTTTCATGGAATTATGGAAAAAAAAAAAAAAGCCTCATGAGGTAAGAAATACCACTTCAAATGTTCAGATAAGAAAGCTGACTTTACATGATTTCTCTATGCATACAAGTAGACAGGTGAAGATTCAGAATAGCTCTAAGGCTGAAACTGGAACCCAGAACGCTTGAGTCCAGAACAACCTAAGTCTGTTTCTTCTCTGTATCTGGCATTGTGATTCCTCATGAGAAAAAAATTGGGGGTTAGTGCAAAATTTATTTCTCCATAAGAAAGGAACTGTTAAGTTGTACAGATATTTAGATACAGCAACTGGGACCATCCCACTTACTGCCCAAATACTCATTCACTCAATTGCCAACTAACATTTATTGAGTACCAAGTATATACAAGGCATTGTCAAGCCTTGGAGTACAGAATAAGCAAAGAGTAAAAGATGTGTCTGTAACCTCACGGTGCTTATTGGGTCCCCCGGTGCCTTCTTTACCAGGCACACTTTCCCAATATTAATGGAAAAAGAAATCTATTGTTAAATCTCAATGATTTTCTTTGAACTTTTTTCCTGAAATCCCCATTGCCTTTGATATAATCTGGCTACTTCCTGGGTTCTACCAAGCTTTGACCCAATGAGGTTGACTTTGGTGACTCTTTAACCAATACCTTAGACCCCTCCCTCTCATTTACTAGCCTGGATTAACAAACAGCTTGTCCTGAGCAACTCTGGATGTAGCCAACACCATGCAGTGACCTCAGAGCACAAACATGTGCCTCGATGTTATCCTGAGGGCAGACATCTGCTCAGGGAGTCTTTTTGAACTTTTCTTGAGATGGCTTGATCTCTATTGGGAGATCACCTTCTGGGTTATTTGGATGGACTACATATTCCAGTGTGTCTGCTGTCTGGAAGTTGTCAAAGATAGATTCCTTGGAGTGGTGATGAAAGTACCTCTTGTTTGTTTGGCTTCCCCGAATGCAGAGGACTGGAAAGAAGCAATCTTATAGGATGATTGGCCATTAGCAGTTTCCAGTTGACTTTGCCAGACCCAGAAGAGCTATGTATGACCTAACCTCTGCTTCAAGGAGACTACACACAAATATAAACAATCAGTTTCCAAGGCTAGTGTCCAACTCCTGGTGTCCTGGTCCCTCTGCATTGTAATGTATACCTCAGTATCTTGGTAACTGCTGAAGAGAGACTTTCAGTTGAGATGACCAGTATAGATTGCAATCTCAGTAGAAGGCAGGGTCCATGTGTGCACATCTTTTTACAGTTAACAAGATCCTGCTATTTCTAATACTTCACTCAATACTCATGATAATATCAAAAGGCAAATTTTGCTATTCTCAGGTCACAGATGAAGAAACTAATGTACAAAGCTAGTGGCAGAACTGGGACTAAACACTAGGTCTAACAACTACCAAATAATTCCCATCTTCTACTTCACCATAAAATGAAATGATTAATGTAAAAGGAAGAACGTCCTTGAAATTTTATATACATATATATATATATATATATCTAGCCCTGTGCATGGCATAAAGTAGTCCCTTAGTAAGGAATAGCTTTATATTTTTAATGTAAGGCAGCATAGTATAATATAATTGTTCAGCCATGAGAAAGGAGGTTAACTTGAGATAACATCCAGTTACTTGGACCAGTTGCTTAGTCTCATTTTCTTATCTAAAAATGAATAATGATTAAAAACTTTCTAAGGTTAGCATGAGAATTGTATAGATAGAAGATAGGAATTTGGTCCCCAACACTGAGGTGCAACTTTTGTAAGACAGAGTGGGAGGGAACACTCACCTCCTTTCTAGGCTACATACAAAGACTGAGGACACTTCCATGGCACCGCACCTGATAAATGGAAGAATATATTCTATTTTAAAATTCACAGCTATTCACTGAGATGTAAAATGAAAATGTGTCCATTCACAAACAGAGACCTCTGCCATCACACTAAGGCATTTTTTGCAAATGTTCTAAGGCTTTGCCTCTCAGTGGTCAATTTCATGGCACCATGGACTGCCCCATCACTCACGGCCTGGCATTCCTCAGGTGCTGCGTGAGTTCCTGGCACTGGTGGGACCTGCCACAGCATGCTCCCCCACCCTAGGCTCTAAGATGATAACCTTCACTTACTTTGCAATCTCAGTAGAAGGCAGGGTTCATGTGTGTACATGTAGGGCCAGTTCTGCCTCCTTCTCCACTTCATATGCCAGCCTCCCTCAGTATCTCAATACATTCTTCAAACAAAGGCCGGAGAGTAGGAGTAGATAAGGACCTTTCTTTAGATGTCTTCTCTTTTCAGAGCTGCAACACAAAAGCCTCTAATAATGCCCTCAGGGAAAAAGAACATATATTCCATACACATTTTTTCCAACCTTCTATCATATGGAAAACACTAATTAATATTTCAATAAGTTGTCCCGCCAAAAAGGAGGAGGAGGTGGAGAAGAACTAATATATGTATAGTGTCAAGTATGGTATCATATGGCATACCGTAAATACTTAACTACCATATTATTGGTTGAACACTTAACTACTGTATTATTGGTTGTAAAACTACTATATTATTGTAGTTTTCTTGGTTGTCTAACTACTGTATACAACTGTAGAACTACTGTATTGTTGTATAACTACTGTATCATTGTAATTTGTATAACTACTATATTATTGTAGTTTTATTTTACTGAGACTGCCCTCAGTAAACTGAGGTTGTATAACTACTGTGTAACTACTGTATTACTGTCATTTTACTGAGACTGCCCTGTGATGCTTTAGTTCTTCCTTTCAATGCTTTGCCAACCTTAAAATGAGAAACTGTGATATAAGCACTTTGTCACATGAAGAATTATCAGGTTCTCCAAAATAAGTAAAAATTAGATCCTGAAGCCTCATCTCGGCCTTTCCTTGTTTACCTACTTTTTAAATGTAGTTTGGCTTGGTTCAAGAAAGGGAATTTGTCATATATTGATATGGGGCAATATCATTTGTGCAAGTATCATAAATGTAATGGTAGCAGTTCCAAAACAGAAGTATCTTAAAAGAATAATGCACTTTTACTAAGCAGGATTCATTCCAGAAATGCAAGGATGGTTCAATACTAAAAATGTTGATAACTGCATTATATCATTTCATTAAGTGATTAACAGTGCAAAAAACAGATAACAAGAAATTTACCATACTGTCTGGATTCAACTAGAAATAGTACAGAAGGAATAGAATGATAGTTTTGACATGGTAAAGAATATCTGAAGTCAATTTTGGACAAACACCAGGGGCATTACCACTAAATTTCAGAACAAGATACAGATGTCTACTATCACCTATTATTATTTAACATTATTTAGGATGTTTAAGTCAGTAAAATAAAGTAAAAAGCAATTTATTCAAAAAGGGAGATTTAAAAATTAATCATTGTTCCATTTTTTAACCTTGAAAAAAAAAAAACTAAAATCTTATTAGAGTTTAGAATGGCTAATGGTTACAAATAAATACACACAAATCAACATATTCTCTATAAAACTGCAGTATGTAATTGAAATGTTAATAGAAAAAGAGTAAATGTATTGTATAAATCAAATGATATAAACCATCTAAAAATAAATATACCAAAAATAACTTAAAATTTGTACAGACCTATATGTAAAAGCTATAACTATATACTCTTAGAAGAGAAGATAGGAATAAATTTTTTTTAATATTTATTATTATTATACTTTAAGTTCTAGGGTACATGTGCATAATGTGCAGATTTGTTACATATGTATACTTGTGCCATGTTGGTGTGCTGCACCCATCAACTCGTCAGCACTCATCAACTCGTCCTTTACATCAGGTATAACTCCCAATGCAATCCCCCCCTCCACCCATAATAGGCCCCGGTGTGTGATGTTCGCCTTCCCGAGTCCAAGTGATCTCATTGTTCAGTTCCCACCTATGAATGAGAACATGTGGTGTTTGGTTTTCTGTTCTTGAGATAGTTTGCTGAGAATGATGGTTTCCAGCTGCATCCATGTCCCTACAAAGGACACAAACTCATCCTTTGTTATGGCTGCATAGTATTCCATGGTGTATATGTGCCACATTTTCTTAATCCAGTCTGTCACTGATGGACATTTGGGTTGATTCCAAGTCTTTGCTATTGTGAATAGTGCCACAATGAACATATGTGTGCATGTGTCTTTATAGCAGCATGATTTATAACCCTTTGGGTATATACCCAGTAATGGGATGGCTGGGTCATATGGTACTTCTAGTTCTAGATCCTTGAGGAATTGCCATACTGTTTTCCATAATGGTTGAACTAGTTTACAACCCCCCCAACAGTGTAAAAGTGTTCCTATTTCTCCACATCCTCTCCAGCACCTGTTGTTTCCTGACTTTTTCATGATTGCCATTCTAACTGGTGTGAGATGGTATCTCATTGTGGTTTTGATTTGCATTTCTCTGATGGCCAGTGATGACGAGCATTTTTTCATGTGTCTATTGGCTGTATGCATGTCTTCTTTTGAGACATGTCTGTTCATATCCCTTGCCCACTTTTTGATGGGGTTGTTTGTTTTTTTCTTGTAAATTTGAGTTCTTTGTAGGTTCTGGATATTAGCCCTTTGTCAGATGAGTAGATTGCAAAAATGTTCTCCCATTCTGTAGGTTGCCTGTTCACTCTGATGGTAGTTTCTTTTGCTGTGCAGAAGCTCTTTAGTTTAATTAGATCCCATTTGTCAATTTTGGCTTTTGTTGCCGTTGCTTTTGGTGTTTTACACATGAAGTCCTTGCCCAGGCCTATGTCCTGAATGGTTTTACCTAGGTTTTCTTCTAGGGTTTTTATGGTATTAGGTCTAACATTTAAGTCTCTAATCCATCTTGAATTAATTTTCGTATAAGGAGTATGACCTTTGGTTAAGCAAAGCTCTCTTATCTGGGACAGCAGAAAAAAAACAATGTTTTGTTTTTTGAAACACTGAAAAAAAAATTGATAAATTGAATGCCAGACCACAGAACTGGATAAAATGTGGTGGCAAGAGATAACCCTTCTACATGTGAGGGCAAAGTTGGGACATTAGTAGATCCAGAATTCGAGAAGATCACTCTGGCTTCCACGTTGGAAGTTGTATTGGAGCTGGGAGCTTTTAACAGGGGGAAAAGCTGGGAGTATGGGATTAGTTTATGGCTGATGACAGGTAGAGCCAAACAAGAACAGAGATGGGGTTGGTGGAGTTTCATGCTTTAGAGAAATAAAGGAGAATACACCTGTCAATAGAGCCATGGTTTGGACAACTAGGCCATTATGGGAACATGTCAAAAACGGAGTGGTAGACTGCAATGGAAATTTGATTAGAGTATTCCCAACACTCTCTTTAAGTAAAAGGTTCAACCTGAAGTCCTGCTTCTCTGATCTTTGCTACAATAATTAGACAAGATTTACATTAAAAGTTTCTTTATAAACCAGAAGGGCTCCTGGACAGTGTGATTCCATAGAACAATGCCCTTTGGACATACAAGGCCCAGCTCTGACACTCACAAATATTATGGGTGTGTGCGAATTACTTAACACACCTGAGCACTAGTTTCCATTTCACTAAAACAGAGATAGTAATCTCTCCCATGTAGGACTACAGTGTACATGGGAAAGGCCTGGCTCAAGTCATGCAGCCAGTAAATACAGATTCTCTTCTCTTCCTCTCTTCAGTGATGCATCCCAGCCTTCAACCCACTAATGGTTCTCCCTGTGAGTCTCTGCACGTGCTCTCTACAGTTGAAATTTGCTGCTTTGTGCTTATTTTTCTTAGGGAATTGATAAACTATCATGGCCTTTTCCCAATCTATTGCTTTATAAATCCATAACCTTCATCTGTGCCTCTTCTCTGATATTTTGCCTTATTTAACTATATATTTAGCAAACCTAATCCTGCTTCCCAAGTGATACTTGCATGAGCTCAGAGGCATTGCTAAAATAAGACCACCCTGCTACCAGCAGTAGGTGACACTACTGACTAGTTTCCTCTCCTCTCAAAGTGGCTTCAATGAGGGATCACATGCTCAGTGCTCAGGACTCAGCTCCACTTTCAGAGTCTGCCTGTCCATCACTGTCTGTTTCCCAGTAATGAGCAGCAGATGACCAAGGGTGGCTTCCTACCTGATGCCAGCTGGTGTTGTGAATGGACCTCTTAGTTTGAGAAGGAACCAGGTTGGACACAGAATGATTTTTGGCAGACAACAAGGAGGATGAGTCAAGGCAGAAAGCAGAACTGAGCCATGGTGAACTTTAGTCACCAGAATGGCATTTGCCATCCAACAAACATTTATCAAGCTGTGCTGTGGACTGATAATTTCTCACATGTCATGTCACCAACTCCTCAGTTACCCCATGAACAGGCATTAGCTCCTTGTTTTACAGATGAGGAAGCAGACACAGACATGTTAGGTAACCTTCTGTTAGGTCTCAGCTCATAATTGCTAAATTATCCTTCCGATAAGGAGTTGTTTCTTCCAAGTCCCAGATACTCTGCATCAACATGAAGTGTGTTTGCCCTGGAAGTGTGTTCATGAATCGTGTCTACAATTACCTGAGAAGGTCTGAGGTTGAAGAGGGTAAGATTTCAAATCCTAGAGTTATACTTTTCTTAGGTCAATGTGTTCACCTTCCCCCACCCCAAAACACACATTCCCCAGCTCTACATGTTTATTCCTAACTTCTGCAGTGATTTACTGAACACCTCCCATGTGCCTGGCATCATGCTCAGTTCCAGTAATACAGAGAAGACCAAAGACTGGGACAGGGTCTTTACCAACACAATAGCTTCGAGTCAAGCAGAGAATATATTTAACTAGTGTCTGTACAAAAAGTGAGAATGCAGCTGTCAGCTCTTGCTTTCCCCAGGCCCAATCTCCAGCAATCCACAAGGCCTTCAGCTTAAAAGTCCAGCCCTACCCTGCGCTGTCCGAATCAATGCAGCAGTGTGGTATATATAATTTAGAAGCATAGTCCAATGCCAGCTCCTCTCTGAGAGCAGTCATGTGCTGGTCACTGCTGCTGTGTCTATTGTCTGGTGAGTCAGCTCTGTGCCCCTGGGCTGCTACGGAACACCCCCATCTAGGACAAGATGTACTCATTGATACCCCAGCCTCCCCCTCACTCCTGACACAAGTCTCATTTCCTGCTTTGACAAGTGCCTGGTCTGACACCTGAGGTCTCTTGGCTGGGGTCCTGAGGACCTATCTCTTTCAAATCACCTTCTTCCAGAGGGCCTATTCTCAGCCCTATGCCCTTCTGTTAATAAATGAAGCTGTTTTCTAAACCAAACAAGACCAGAATCAACCATGCAGATTGAAGGAATGAAGACATGTGGCCTATGGCTCTCCTCTTCAGAGCAGCTTCCTGTAGGTCTTTTTTTTTTTTTTTTTTTTTTTTTTTTTTGGCGGGGGAGGGGTGGGAGGTGACAATTGTATAACTGTATTTGATGTATTTGACAATCAGTGGTTAGTTCCCATCCACACTGACTGTCTGTAGATTTTTGAAAGTGGTAGCAGGTACATAGGCAACCAAAGTATACAACTTACTTGGTGAATCTTCATCCTCATTACGTTTTCTGGACAACTGCACATAGATACTGTATGGGACATTCCTTATTCCTTTGGCTCGGACAGGTTTGTTGCACCTAGTATCAATGCGCACATCTGGAGTTCCCATCTCCTTCATGGCAAATTTCCAGATCTCTTTGAATGCCTGGCGGGGATGCTTCTTGAAGTCCACTCCATGGATGCGCTTGTGAAATGATGATGGTATATTCTTGGGTCACTGCTTCATTGATGGCAGAATGACCATTTTTCTTCTCACCACCCTTCTTTGCAGGAGCCACTCTGCCAAGCCCAAGTTGGAAAGTGAGATATTTGTAAGTACATAATGTAATATTGTGCACTTCTATAGGGCAGATTCTCAAGCCAGGGCACATACTAGGCTGATGCTCGTTACTCTATGTCTAGATGCTAGCTAGAGAGTGAACATTGCTCCAACCAGTTGTCACTAGGAAGACCATGAGAAGATCACTCTACTGCTCTGTGGAGCAGTTCACCCTGAATGAAAGAGGAGAAAATTGGGGCTGAAGGGCAGTAATAACTGAAAAATGGCATTGGACACTCTAAAGACTGTACACAGGCAATGCTTGAGTCTAGTTACAATTTTTGTTTTTCTGTAAAGGAACAGAGTGATCCAGGAACTCCTCAGGAAAGCACTAATTGGAGGAACCTTGGGAGCCACAGTCATACATTGTCTAATCTGCATAATTCTTACACAATCACTCCGGGAGGTGCTCCCTTTTATGGCTCCATTTAGAGCTGAGAAAACTGAGACTCAGGAAATTTGAGTGAAGTTAAGAAGATAAGATCAATTTGAGCATTTTGGAATTTCCAGGTGACTCACTGCGTGGAATACACACTGCCCCATGGCTTGAATCTGCCACTATTGACACTAAATATGAACTGCATGCTTTGTCTATGCCAAGCTCCATTCAGAAACTACAACCTGGTTTCTTCCATAAAGATACATGAGGTTACTTTGCAAGTTTCTCCTCAGCCCTGCCACCTGAACAGCAACGCCTACAGCAGCCAATACAGGTTATATGAGCACACGTGCTAACTCTTCAAGGTCCATCTTATAAACCCATGGGAATAATGCTCTGTATCTGTCTGGAACCTCATAGTTATATCTGTACCACAATAACTCTGCAAGTTCATTAAGGGCAGGTATCACTACCTTCATTCATTGATTCACTGGTTTATGTATACATCGATTGTGGCATTAATTCAACAAATATTTACTGAGTACTTACCTGTACCAGGCTCTGTGCTAATTCATAGAGGAAAATGATGTAAATAAGGTTTGTCTGACTCTCAAGCAGCAGTCTTGGGGTGGGTACAGTTTCCCAAACAGACAATGACTTCAAAGGTTTAAGTGCTTTAACTGTAGAGCTATAACCAAGAAGACAAGGAACTCTGTCCAGTGCTTTCAGAATGGTTTCAAAGAGAAGGCAGAATTACAGAGGTTGGGGTGCACGTGGAATACCTTGATGCCAGGTTAAGGGTCTGGACTTTATCCTGAGGGCCATGAGATGTAGGCTCAGAGCAGTTAGAGACATTGTCTGGGCTGCAAGAAGTGTATTGACCATTCCTGCTTTTCTATAAAGGCACAGAGTAATCCAGGAACTCCTCAGGAAAGTACTGGCTGGAGGAACTTTGGGAGCAACAGCATGGTTTGATAGAAAGAGATCAGAGGAGAAAGAGAGGAAAATAGCACCAAATGGGTAGCTTGGGTAGCTGCTATGTGCTAGAAGCTTACATATATATATATGTTGGGGGCACCAAGGACATGATTTCAACCCAACATTAGAAATAGAGAAAGATCTAGAAAGCCTGGTTTCAGATCCAGGTCTCACCTCTTCTTCCTGGTCATGAGACCTTGGAAAGATCACACTACTGCTCGGTGGACCAGTTTCACCCTGGATGGAAGAGGAGATAACTGGGGCTGAAGGGAGGCAGTAACTGGAAAATGGCATCGCATGCTTTAAAGGCTGTACACAGACAATGCTTTGTGTTTGCTTGCTTGTTTGAATAGGCAATGATGACCAAAACCTCGTGGTATCTCTAGGCCCATTCTAAGATAAGAAAGCAGGCAGTGAACAGAAAGGAGCTACAGGAGACATGCAAGGGAAGGGAAGAGGAATAAGAACCAGGCCTGGGTTACAGTCAGCATTCACATCCCAACTCACAGCATGAACACAGGTGCATCACTTCATTGTGCCCAGCATTTCTTTCCACACCAAGAGAGGGTCTTTCCAGCATCAGGACTCTATGTGCCTACAAGCCAGTAGAGAAGAAAGTAGTTGCTCTGTAGATATAAGAGCAACGGAGGCCAAAAAAAAAAAAAAAAAAAAAAAAAGGCAAGTCAGGCATACACCACCCACCCTGTCCTAACCCCACTTGCATGATTTCGGAAATTCTTTCTGTTTCATGCAGACAGGGAGTCACTTAGTGGAGGCTTACAGGAAAGCTGAGGGTTCATTTTCTCTCCACCTGGAAAAGGGAAAAAAAATCTGTTCCATGAAAACAAATGGATAAATAAACCTCCTCCAACTTCTGAGTCTCTTGTTTGGGTGAGCAGTACCGCCCTTTGTCTAGTGCCCCAGCTGAACACCCAACAACCATTCCAGTCACTGTCTCTCATCTCCCACATCCAAGCGGTCACCAAGCCCCAAGGATTCTAGCTCTCTAACTGTTCTAAAAATGGTACCTCCCCTTCCTTCTCACACCAAGTGATTTGCCTCCCTCCCTCACTATTCATTACCTGGTCTATGGCACCAATTGTTGCCTAAATGGACTTTCTGTCCCTATTCACCTCTCCCCAGTCTCAAACTGTCATGAGATCTTACATTCACACCTGTGCCCTGCCTCACATCTTTTCAACCCACCTTCTACCCTAGCCATTGCCAGTGGGATCTAGGCAATGCCCCCAGCTGCACCTCCACCTTGCTGACTTACCGTCTTGGGGCTTCTGGAACATCAAGAAGAAGGGCAACTATGGGACCCTGCTCAACATCTACGCTCAGGAAAACTTGAAAATGCAAGGGAGTTAACCACCTATGGGGCAATCCTTAACCAATGGGGGCAGAAAGCAGGTGGATTTTGTGACCCCATTTCTCACCGTCAGGCAGACAATTTTGAAGGACTTTCTCTATGGTCCTCAGAAGGTCCCTGCAGAATCCAGCCTCCATTGTCCATGGTGATGATTAGCTGGACATGGCACCACTGGTACTGGCTTTCTTCCTTTCCTCATGTCCCACCCCCTTGTTACTGTTCCCTCAGGTTGTATCCAAAAAGCAACTACCTGCCCACGAATGGTTATCTCAGGCTCGGCTTTCTGAGGAAATTCCCAGCTATGATAGTTCCGTAGGTAACTTTCAAACAGCCGTTCCACCTCTATTTGTTCTTTATATTGGGCTTCTGTTTAAGATTGCTTTCAAACGAAAAGTTCAGTTGCCAAAAGGAAATGAAGAGAGTGGAAGACAGGGAGGAAGAAAGGAAAAGAAAAGAAGAAAGGAAGGAAAGAAGAGAAGAAGAGAGGATTTAAAACCATTGGTCTACAAGACAAAACCTATACATTGACATCCAAGATTCTTGAAGTCCTTGAAGTGACTCTTCATCTTTCCAAGCACCTGCAGATGCTCGAGAAGGAGCTCAGCCTTCATATTAACCCATATCAAAGCTGCTATTGTTTTCCCAGAATGTAGTAGCATCTCATTCCTCCCTGCCAGTTCTCTTTCTGCATTGATCCCTCTGCATACTTGACTCTTATTCATCTTCTATGTTTTAAACCAAATGTCACCTTTTCCATCCTCACCATACATCCACTGCCCCCCACTTTAGTGACTCAGGACAACACTTATCACCACTATCATCATAATAAGTAGCATTTACTGAGCTCTTAAAATGGGCTACGAGCTCTGCCAATTGCTTTACTACTAACTACTAACTGCTTTACTACAGGACTGTTGCACAAAAGCCTTGGAAGATAGCGTACAATTATGATACCAATTGTGTAAGTCCAGATGGGGAAACTGAGGCTTTGAGAGGCTCAGGAGCTTGGGATGCTGCAGAGTGTTCCTGCAGGCTTTGCACAATTGTGTGATTATACATGTATGCTCTTTCTCATCAGACCTATGGGCACTGCAGGGGCAGAAATTGAGTCCTATACATCTCTGTGATCTCCTCAAAGCATAGCCTAGCATAGATTCCAGCACATAGTGGGTAGAAAAAAGTATTGGTTTATATGATAACGATATACATCAGCCTAGAGGATGAAGGGCCCAGTCTCAATTAGATTACCCTCCTGCCCCTGCCAAAACTTCCCTCCTTTTCACACCACAGCATCCCACTCCCAAAACTGAGCTTACAGCCTTCTTGCTGCTTCAAAAGCTCCTGTGCTTCCCTTATAAAAATAAGAGTAATTGTTAGCTATTCTTGAAGACTTGTTACAACTAATTTAATCCTCAAGCCCACAAGCTTTTGCTGTCACAGCTTGATCATATTGCATTCTATCACAGTCTCTTGCTTTTTCAGAGTGCCCTGGTGGGTCTCCAGGGCTGGGTCCTAGAAGGCTGGGCCTCTGCCTCCCCGACCTCCTGCCCAGGGCTGGACACTGAGGAGAAGCATCGTAACAGTGCAACAGGCAGTTGGCCTGGCCATTACGTGTGGTGGCCTGGTGTTTTCCCCAGCTGGGTCTCGGCCCTGTGGTCAGCCTCAAGGCTGACCTTCACATGTCAGACCTACTTTTGAATCTGGCTTCTCCCAGGAGCCCAGGTTTATAAACAAAAAACAAACAGAACAAATAAAAACATTATCTCATTGGTGCTTGAGTCAGCTGCTCCAGATGTCTTGGGAGGTGAAGAGGGGAAGGGTGTTTGCTGCAGAGCCAGACAGAACTCAGCCCAGCCTGCAGTGGGGCTGCCGCGGGGTGCATGGGGAGTGAGGGTGACTCCTTGGATTTAGTGTCTGCAGCCAATGGGGCCACTTTCACTGGCATCTCTACCCCAACCTGCCCCTACCAGCCAGCCATGATAGATGTTCACAGCCTCCTGGGCACCAGGCTGGCAGCTCTGTAGCTTAAAAGCAGGCACAGGATAGCTGTTCTCATAAGTAGAGCTGTTAAATTAGCTACTTTCTATCCCATTATCTCATTTAATTTCCACAAATGACCTAAAAGGTCAGGTTTACAAGGCCCATTTCACAGATGAGAAAGTGAAGTCTGGAAAGCTAAAGGATGTGTCCACAGTCACAAGCAAACAAGTTAAATAACCTGACTTGATGCAAGGTCATCTGCCCCTACTTCTGAGCCTGTCTGAATCTACTGCTACTGAGATGTGACAGCCCCAGAGCAGAGAGCCAGCTTCTCAGTCCTCCATTCTCTGCTGGGGGCATTTTGAAGAGTGGAATGGGAGAATATTAAGAAAAAAATATCGGTGTCTGTTTCCCAAACCCCTATTCCCTCTATTGTTGAGCTACAGCAGAAATTGCTCTGACCTGGGAGTCAGAGAGCCTGGACTTGAGACCTAGACTTCCTTGCTCCAAAAGTTCTCCATGCACTCAGCAAAGTCACCTCCCTTCTCTGGGATGCAGTTCCTCTGATTATGAGTGAATGTGTTTGAGATGAACCCTGACCCCAAGCAGCCCATACAGCTGTGGCTTCCTGTCCCATATTAGGTGTTACACATTTTAGAGCAATCTTCAACCCTTTTACCTCTTCCAAACATTCCACAGACATGAAACTTTCATCAACACGACAGGTTCACGCAACACCTCCCAGAGCAAAACTCAGAGCAAGGAGACATTTGTCAAGGCATCCTCCTAGCTCCCCTCAACCACATGAATTTTCCTCCTCCTGAGGATGTTACAAAGATGCAAGAAACTCCAAGGAGAACTGTACTCCCTTCTACTATTTTTCTCATGTGTTTCAGGATTTGGCTCTCCCCGGCTTTTCATTCTCCAGACGTGATTCAGAGAAGGAGTTTCATTATGTCTTGACATTTTCCACCCAGTCTGAAAGTCCTGCATGTGGGCCTATCCTGAGGCTCTCTTGCTGTTTATTTAGTCACTAATTAGTGCTGATAGAAGTACAAGTGTAGCCTCAAGGTTGCTGCCAAGACCAGCAGCAACCAATTATCTCCTGGAGGTAGGAGAGGTTGGGCGGGGATGAAACAGACTCCAAACTCTGGTGAAGCCCAACAGAGCAAGACCATATTGTGGGTGGGAAAGAGGAGGGAGCGGGGCAGAGGGTAGAAGGTGGAGGAATGTGTGGTGGGGGTCAGGGCACTTTTCATGGGAAAAGTCTAGCTGGACTTACAAGAGAAGTTAGACTTAAAGTCATGAAAGTGATAACTTCTCCTCCCCTCCCTTCTGTTGGCTGACATCGTATGTCCTGACTTTAACCCCAGATGAAAACACATTTGAGAAAGTTGGGGGCTGTCACTGTGGGTCAGTCCAGGTGAATTCAATAACTCAATTCAATAACTTTCAAAGGTGCTAAATGAGGACCTTTTCTGGCCAAGACAGCATTGAGGATATAGAAATAAATAACAGATGGCTTCTCGTCTTAAGGAACTGACCCGGTATAGGAGGATGGTGAAACAGGTAGAGGAAACTTTGTAAACAGAGGAGTGACACTGAAGGAAGGATATCTTAGTTCTGTCTGGGGGTGCTGGGGGAAGGCTTCCTGATGGAGGAGGCATTTGAGCTGGTACTTGAAAGGTGAGCAGGGACTAATGGAGAAGGGAAAGCCCTGAAAAGCTTTCTAGACTTTGCACTGCACCACCCTGAGAGGGAGCACATCATTCCATTTTGTGCCTCAGATGCCACTTTTGTCTTGTCCTACTCCCAGGGCTGCACAAAACCATGGAAAGACAAAGTATCTCAGCTGGATCAAGAAACTGAAAGCTGATGCAGGTGAAAGCAGCATGATTAGAAAACTCTAGACTGGATGAGAAGTAATGCCCAGGTTAGGAAAGATCTTATTGTCAGGCTAAGGACCCGGGACTCCAGACCTGCACTGGTCAATATGGTATCTACTACCCACATGAGGCTATTTAAATTAACTAGAAATAAATAAAATTAAAAATTCATTGAAGGTTTGCAACCTGAAAAGTAACCTGGCTGCAAGGCCAACAGACTAGCAGTGATTTGCAAGCCTGTTCTGGTACTCCAGGTGAACCTTTAAGACAATGGAGAAGAGAAGAGGCTGGAGTATGAGTGCCGTCCTTTTTGTACTTCAGGTGACTTTCATGAGGATGGAGAAAGTGGTAGGGGATGAGGGCATTCCTTTTAGTGCTCCAGGTGACCTTGATAAAGATGAAGAAGAGAAGGAAATAGGAGATTAGTGCTGCCTTTCTGATGTTCCAGGTGAGTTTTGATGAGGATGGAGAAGGGGATGGGGGATGAGTATTATCCTTCTATTACTCTAGTTGTGCTTTGATGAGGATGAAGAAAAGGAGGAGATGGGGGATGAGTGCTGCCCTTCTGGTACTCCAGGAGACTTTGATAAGGTTGGAGAAAAGGGAATAGGAGATTAGTGCTGTCGTTCTGATACTCCAGGTGAGTTTTGATGAGGATGGAGAAGGGGATTGGTGGCGAGTGCTGCCCTTCTGGTACTCCAGGTGACTTTTGATGTAATTCAAGAAGAGAAGGAGTTGTGCGTAAGTTACTTTTTCAAACCCAGGGCCAACTTTTCCCCAGGGCTGTTGCCTTCTGTAGCTGATGGGCTTGAGTGCTTCTCCTGCAGTTCTTAGGACCCAGTGTTTTCCGCTTGTCTACTCAGAATCCCAAGCCCCAGTCAGGTCAGAAGGGACTCAGGCCCAGTCTGCCTGGGTTTAAATCCCATGGTAGTACTTGCTAGATGGATACATTTATGAAAGTTTAAAACTTCTATTCTTCTATATCTTCGTGTGTAGTATCAGGCCAATAATAGCACTATATTTTGTGATTACTAAGGGTCAAATGTGATAACATTTTTAATGCCCTTAAAACAGGACCTAGCACATCATAAGCCTCAGTAAGTAAAAGCTTGTGTCATGACCAAGAAGCAGCACTGTCTTGGGTTTAGAACATAGATTCTGCATCATTCTTCAACTTAAAACTCATTTGAGTCACTTCTTAGCTGGTGGTCTTGCAAAATTTATTTCAATTTCTCTGTGCCTCCATTCCCTCATCTCTGAAATGGCGGTAACTTGTCTATGTAATAGTACTTGTCTCATGAACTTATAATAAGGGTTCAATGAAATCATGTATATAATAGACTTAGGAAACCACCTGGCATGTATGAAAAGCCCATAATGGTAAAATCTTGTAGTTGCTGTTATTGTGATTATCATTACTATTGTTACTATACTTAAGGAAGCAGGGTGATGTTCTGATTCCCTTGTAGCTACTGGAAAATCCACCACCCTGCCCCCTAAATATTGACTCCCTCAAAGAGTGGGGGTAGTAAAGACACTGATGTGGAGACTTGATTCTACTAGGTTGGTGCAAAGGTAATTGCGGTTTTGCCAACTATTTCTTCTCCATAAACTTTCCAATGGAAGCATTTCCTTTTCCTCTGAATGCTTCTAGGAGGCTCCCTGTATTCGTCTGTTTTGCTTTGCTATAAAGGAATACCTGAGGTTGGGCAATTTATAAAGAAAAGAGGTTTATATAACTTGCAATTCTGCAGGCTGTACAAGAAGCATGGCACCAGTGTTTACTCATGACAGAAGGTGAAAGGGGAGCAGGCATGTCACATGGCCAGAGCGGGAGCAAGAGAGATGCCAAGCTCTTTTAAACAATTAGCTCTCACATGAACTAAAAGAATAAGAACTCACTTATTACCATGGGGAGGGCACCAACCCATTCATAAGGTATCCACCTTCATAACCCAAATACCTCCTACCAGGCCCCACCTCCAACATTAAGGATTGCATTTCAACATGAGATTTGGGGGAAATAAACATACAAACTTTATCACTCCCCAAACTCATATACCAAGTTGCTCAGAGCAACACACTAGAAGTATCTCCTGATAAGTAAGGGGGTTTGGGGGATTTCAAAATCTCTTCTCAATGACATCTACCTTCTAAGACTCTTGACTCACTATACCCAAGGGGAAAATATAAAAAGCTGGATAGTGATGTGTTCCTCCTATGAACTATTTCTCAAAAATTTTAAAGTTATCTCCCAGGGAAATAGAGGCCTTGGCTAACTGGGAAAATAAGGTTCTGTGCAAGAAAATGCGAAAGAAAAATGTGATCTAATACATTTCAGAAGCATGCTGGCCTTGTGAACTATGTGTCTGTGGAGTTTATACTGCAAAGTGCAGGGTCACAGTATGGAACTAGGATGAGTGAACATGGCCCTTTTTCTCTGTTCCTCATAGGTTTTCTATGGATATCCCTTTACACAGGACTTCTCAATGATCCCCTGAATTTTCCCCAGACCTTTCCAAAAAGGACTCAGATAGACATCGAGTACATATTGAAACCCCTTGGCAGATGGCCCATATGTCTGAGAAACTGCTGAGTGATAGAAGTGACACCCATATTTTTTAAAGCCACTTAATTCCTGTCACTAATCCCCCTACATTCTTCCCCGCATGGTCATGCATATAAATCTAATATGATTATGCCATTCACCACTCCGCTTCTCTGCCTTGCATTAACAACTGACTCCAACACGCTTACTTGTTGCTTTGCAACAAGAAGAGTCTGGGGGAAGCCTGGGATTAATTTGAGTCATTAAGTTATTAATTTGAGTATTAATTGAAAAACTGGATATTAGAGTATTTGTGATAGGAATCTGGGTTGGCAGTTGGCTTCTGCCTGCTAAGCATAAGGTCAGACCTCTGGCACTTTGTATGAACGGACTACCTTGTTTTCTCCTGCCCACAGCTCAGTGAGACAGGCATTACTGTCCTTGATGGATAGAAAAGAACACCAAAGCTTGCAGATCTCATGGTTATGCAGCTTATCAGAGATGGAGCATTAATTTGAGTTTGTATCTCCATTTCCCCAAGGCTCTTTTTTTGTCGAATTTTTCTTGGCACATTCTGGATGCTGTCATTTTAGCAAGCTGAGAGGCCTTGAGGTGTACTAGGGCAATTTACATCTCTGACTTCATTCAGAATCCATATCCATTCCAAAAATTTAGGCTGAATATGTTTTTTTTGGTTTTTTTTTTTTTTTTTTTTTTTTTTGAGACAGAGTCTCATTCTGTCACCCAGGCTGGAGTGCAGTGATGTGATCTTCGCTCACGGCAACCTCTGCCTCCAGGGTAGAAGTTATTCTCCTGCCTCAGCCTCCTGAGTAGCTGGGACTACAGGTGTGTGCCACCATGCCCAGGTAATTTTGTATTTTTAGAAGAGACAGGGTTTTGCCATTTTGGCCAGTCTGGTCTCAAACTCCTGACCTCAGGTGATCTGCCTGCCTCGGCCTCCCAAAGTGCTGGGATTTCAGGCATGAGCCAACACTCCCAGCCGAGGCTGAATATAAAATTTATCATCTACACTGAAGACTTCTGAAAGGAGAAGGGGGAACTGTTCATAATTATGCCTGGACAACAAGTGAAAATTAGCCTAGAGGGTGAAAGATCTGACTTCCCCTGGTAGTTTATAGCTTGAAGCTCCTTGCATATAGATCAAGGATTGGGAGTCAGACACGGAAGTAATTTGTTGGGGGTAGAGGTGGGAATCAAAGAATGGATGAAGTAGAGTTCTGGCAAGAGTAAGTTGTTTTCCTAACAAATAGTTTCTGATGATAAAAATTTTCTCATTAGAGAAGATGTGGACAAGGCAAAAAATAAAGGAAGAAAGCAAAGGAAAGCTGATAATCCTGGCATAGTTCCTTTCAGTCTTCTTTTTTATACACCTATGTATTTTTTAAAATATTATAATTAGAATTATACAACTTTGTTTCTTGAATTTTTCACTTAAAATTTTAAATGAATTTAAAAAATATGTTATTGTCACCTAGTTTTTTATTATAAAGCTTTAGCAACATATACTTAAGCAGTCCCTCTCATTGGGCATGTAAGGTGTGATAATGGATTGGCTGTGTCCCCACCCAAATCTCTTCTTGAATTGTAGCTCCCATAATTCCCTCATGTTGTGAGAGAGACCTACTGGAAGATAATTGAATCATGGGGGCAGGTCTTTCTCATGCTGTTAGTGAATAAGTCTCATGAGATGTGATGGTTTTATAAATGGGAGTTCCCCTGAACAAGTTCTCCTTCCTGCCGTCAGGTAAGATGTGCTTTGCTTCTCCTTTGCCTTCTGCCGAGATTGTGAAGCCTCCCTAGCCATGTGGAAGTGTGAGTCCATTCAACCTCTTTTTCTTTATAAATTACCCAACCTCAGGTGTGTCTTTATTAGTAGCAGGAGAACAGACTAATACAAGGTATTTCCAATTCTTTGGTTTCATAAATGATGCTATATCATATCATAGATCAATCTCTCTCCATATTTCTTTTGGCTTCCAGGGAAATTGTAGTGTTTCTGATAAAGGGAACATACATTATCTTTATGCTCCTCCTCCTTATGGTTTCCTTGGCAAAACCTCCTCCCCTGCCACTCCTTTTTATTCTTGTCTTGGAAAAAAAAAAAAAAAAAGGATAACTGGAGCTGTGACAGCTATCTTTTAACCATGAGGTACCAAGCATCAATTAAAGGACAAAGGAATGACATGATCCCTGGTCCTGAAACCATGAAACATTGAACCAATTTCAGAAGCCAGAGTTAATATATGTGAGAAAATTTCCCTCTAAGTATTTAAGTCACTGTGTCTCAATGTCTCTGTTCCATGCAGGTGAATACTTTCCTGCTTGTCATGAGTCGGAAAGGGGAAGAAACTGGACAGGCAAAGACAGAATTTCCTTTAATGGACTGCAGAAAAGGGAAAGGCAGTAGCATTGTGAATGCTTATAATTAGTTACTTTTTCTTGTGGTCCCTGACACACATTGTAATCCCCTACTGTATATGAAGTGCTAGCAAGCACCTTGAGTCCTGCCCTAACCAGCTACATACCTACCTCCCTTGCCCATTTGCATGGCCAATTTCTTTCTTATACTATGTATCATAGATAAATTTTGAACATTGAATCTCAGATTCCCATGAGGGCTTAAATCTTATACATAAACAATCCTGTGTATATGACAATCATGTAATAGAGCAACTTGTAGTAGAGTCAAAATTACTAGCACACTTATGAAAACACATACCTGAGAAAATTCCTTCAAGCAGTTAAGATTGACTCGGAGCAGAAAGGAAGCTGGGCTGTCTTTTGTGCCCCACACCAACCTGGGCTGCACATCCAGGCCTATGCCCCATGGCTCAGATAGCTCTCCTCAGTTTTCTATGGGCACTTTAATGCTAGCCTCTGTCTTTCCTAAGGAAACCATAGGAAAATATGTACACTAATAAGCTTATCTTTCCATTAGCCAAAGGAAGCACAAATATTAGGGGCCTGTGTATGGGATAAAAGGGAAAGATAGGAAAATATTTATTTAGACCCACTTTGTGCATGGCAGTATATTAGGCATTTTAATCTCCAGTTTTTCTTGAATGGCTCTTGTTTTAATGACTTTTATTCCAAAGTGATAATGTGTTTCACCAATTTTCTCAAAAAAAATGATTAAAAGAATGTTAAACTTAATAAATTATTCTATACGCTCAGATACAAAATCAAACAATACAAAGATGTGTAAAGAAAAAAAAAAGAATTTTTCTTCTCCCCTGTATAACTCTCTCCTTGCCATGTGCAGCACCCTTCCTTGAGGAATCAATGCTACTTGTTTTTCTGTAGAATTGGTCTACATTTTTCTCTATATTAGAACAGACATTATTACCATCAGTTACATTTACCGAGGAAACTACCATATCTGGTAAAAGCACCAAATCCTTTTATGTGTGATAACATATAGGGGGACACACACACACACACCCCCCCACACACACACACACATACACACATAATGTAAATATAAACTTGTGCATGTATGTATATGTACACAAACACGTGTTTGGGGAGGATTAAAAAATACAAGAAAAACATAAGCCCAATGCAACATGGCAGAAAGCAAACCCACAATACACATTGGCTATTGTCACTTTTGTTATGCTTCTCTTTGTTGTTATCATTGTATTTCTACAATCACTCTATGAGGTGGGTATTATTGGATAATATTACACATGTGTAAAGATGTAGAAAATTCCATTGAGCTTGCCAAGATCACACCTCTACAGGAGTCCAAGCCTGAACACTGAGCAGTTCACACCGGATAAAGTCTGCTCGGAATGAGCAGCAAGACTCCTGATGTAAAAGACTGAACTTTGTACTATTGCTGACAGAGAAATCGAGGCCTCTCTTCACAAAACGTATCATCTCTGGTACAAATGACCAGTCTAATTCACACTTCTGGTGACTGTAGAATCTGATTGTAAACAACTGATGGAAAGAGCCAGGTGAGGCCTTGGGGAAGGTCAAGGAGCTCCTGTCCCCAGAGTACCTTCTGCCCTAGGAGGGAGTGAAGAGATGCCCCTGGGTTCACCACACTGGAATCTGTTGACTCCTGAGCACCTGCTTCTTGCCAGGCCCCATCCTGCTCCCAAAGACAAAGAGAGAAGCTCTCCATCAAGTCGGGGAGATGGTAAGGTAAAACTGCAAGTAGGGTATAGGTCATAAGTTTCCTGGGACTAAATGAGGTTGCATGTAACATACTTGGAGTAGAGCCCAGTAAATGTCACCTGTTAGCAGTTTCCATTCAGTTCACTGTAGTGGGCATTCTAGCTTCATCATTCATTTGGCTGAAGGTACTGCTTAAGACATTCTACTTAGCTATAAAAAGTGGATTTAATTTTTTATTTTATTGTATTATTATTATTATTATTATTTTGAGACAGAGTCTCGCTATGTCGCCCAGGCTGGAGTGCAGTGGCGCCATCTCGGCTCACTGCAAGCTCCGCCTCCCAGGTTCACACCATTCTCCTGCCTCAGCCTCCTGAGTAGCTGGGACTACAGACGCCCGCCACCACGCCCGGCTAATTTTTTCTATTTTTAGTTGAGACAGAGTTTCACCATGTTAGCCAGGATGGTCTCAATCTCCTGACCTCATGATCCGCCCGCCTCGGCCTCCCAAAGTGCTGGGATTACAGGTGTGAGCCACCTTGCCCAGTCAAAGTGGGTTTAATTATTTTCAAGGAATTTTTGTTGTTATCCTTAAAAGTTCCTGAATGATAATCCAACCCCAGGGCTTGGTAAAAAGAGGAAATCAATCAATATTTTGGTCATGCTTAGGGAAAACTAAAGGGTTGCAGTCACTGCAGTAATGAAGAACATAGGACCTGGGGTTGAAGGCTTGCTCCATCACTAACGAGTGGCATGATCTTGGATAAATTGCTTAACCTGTCTGAGCCTTGGTTTCTTCTATCGTAAAATGAAAATATTATGCATGCCCATGTCACAGGGCTGTGGAATGAGATGATCTGTGTGAAAACATGTCATGCAGTGCCCAGGACATGGTAAGTTAGCTTTCCTTGCTGGTGTTTTTCCTGTCCAGCAGTGTTCTACAGGAAACTTATTCCTTTCCCTCCTCCCTCTTCCTTCCACTGCCCTCATCCCCAACTCCTGGACTCTGGAGGAAAGACTGACGTAGGGAAAGCAAACTGAGTCTGTTGTCATGTCTGCAACCAGAAACAATGTATTAGGAGAGGCTCTGTAGTTTGTTTATAGACAAAAGGGAGTCTTGGAAAAGGGAGCATGAATAGCCTTCATTCTCCGACTGATGGAATTAGTTTGTCATCTGGAAACCACCTTCATTTTCCTCATATTCAGAATCTTCCCTTTAGTGAGCATGGAGCACTTTTCAAATACAGCCCTCCTTGTCTCAGTGCCTCACAATATACTCCCTGGAGGGCAAGTAAAATGCCTCCTCCCCCAGACCCCCTTGTTGAATTCTCCCTTTTCTTTGGCTTCTCACTTTGAAGTCAGATGTTTGCTTAGAATTTAGACTTTAAAACAATTTTTTCTGCTACTCAAACAAGTACATGGACATGCACAGCAGCATGATTCATAATAGCCAAAAGGTAAAAACAACCCAAACATCCATTAACTGATGAATGGACAAACCAAATGTGGTACATAAGTCTACAATGGATTATTATTCAGCCATGAAAAGGAAATAAGTACCAGTAAATGCTATGACACGATAAATCTTAAAAACATTATGCTAAGTGAAAGAAGTCAGAAATAAGAGATTGCATTGTATCGTATAGCCCCACTTAAATATTAATAAAATATCCAGGCTGAGTAAATCAACAGAGACAGAACACAGATTGGCAGTTACCAGGCACAAGAGAATTGAGGAACCACTTCTTGGTGGGTATGGTATTTCCCTTCTGGATGATGAAAATATTTTGGATAGATAGAAGTGGTGGTTGCATGTTATAAACGTACTAAATGTCAGCAAATTGTTCATTTTAAAATAGTTACCTTCATGTTACATTAATTTCATCTCAATAAGAAAATGATTCACATTTTTTCTGTTTTCTCTCTCTATGTCTGTCTATGGTCTTATAATCTTTGTCTCCCAGACATGACTCTTTCCATCAAGTCCCTCAAAACATTGTCGCAGTTTCATTGTCTTCCCACTGTAGGAAGATCTATTATCAAAAGAAGTTTCTGATCTCTGGTCTATGATAGAGTTAGTTACTATTTGTCTTCCACCACCATTATTTCCAGGGATTCCTTCTGCTTAACTGGCATTTACATTTACACTTGAAAGGAAATGTGCTTGAAACCTGTTGTGATGTTCCAGAATGGAAAATCTCCAAAAGGTAGACATGTAATAGCTTCAACCTATTTCTTCAATTGTTATTCATTCATCCATTTATTCATTTAATCAATCAGCAATAGTCTGAGGTCTGCATTGTGTCTAGCTCCCTACAGGGCACTGCTGGATTAATGGAAATGAACCAGAACAGCTCCTGGACTTGGGGTGCTCATAGAATAAGGAAAGAGATGACCCCTGTGAGAACAGCAATGCAGGGAGAGAAATGTAAGTGGGTGAGCACAAAGGAAAGGAATGTGCCTGAAGGAAAAGCTTCAAAGAGGTACAAAGTTGAGACATCCCACCATTCCACTCCTCATTTTAAAGCACACCCATCCCTTTAGCTAACCCTATTTATATGTTAGTCTTCTCTTCCTCTGCCACTTCCCTAGTGTATCTGGTGTCTTTCATCATCTCTGAAGCAACAAAAGACTCTCCCTTAAAAATCCACCCCAAAGTTCTCAAGCACTCCCCTTTTATTTTTTCATTTATAGAATTAAAATATCTTGTCCATCTCTTGCTACTTCTTTTTTGGTTGTTAACAGATGTGGTTTGGATGTGTGTCCCCTCCAAATCTCATGTTGAAATGTGATCCCCAGTGTTGAGGCTGGGGCCTGTTGGGGGATGTTGGATTATGGGGGTGAATCTCTCATGAATGGCTGGGTGCCCTCTTTGCAGTAAAGAGTCATAATGAGTTTGCATGAGATCCGGTTGTTTAAAAGAGTGTGGCAGTTCCCCATCTCTCTTGCTCCTCTTTCACCGTGTGATATACCGCCTCCCTCTTTGCTTTCTACCATGATTGCAAGCTTCCAGAGGTCCCCACCAGAAGCAGATGCTGGCTCCATGCTTCTTGTACAGCCTGCAGAACTGTGAACTAAATAAGCTTCTTTTCTTTATAAATTACCCAACCTCAGGTATTCCTTTATAGCAATGCAAATGGACTAACACATTAAAATTAGCGTTAGAATTAGAATTAGAATATCTGAACTTAGAATGGAGCATGGAATATGTAGGATCAAAAGATTTGTGTTTTAAGTAGAAATAGGAGACAGGGATGGTCACCATCAAAGTGGGAAGTCAAAAGATCACAGCTAAAATCTTAAATTCACCTACAATTCCATAGTCTTGGGCAGGAGATTTAACTTCTCTGAGCTTTAATGTATTCCTTTGTAAAAAATGTTAACAATCATGTCATTAAACTTGCTGGAGATAACACAGAAGAGAAATTTCTACATAAATGTTTGCCACTACTGAAGCTGTTACACAAATACCTAAAAGGAATCTCTACTCTGAGCATTTTTAGATGCCATTGACTTACTGCAGTAGTCCTTGATGTTGTGATCTCATTGAATCCTATAAAAGAAAATATATCCAGCCCATGTCACCTGATTTCTGTCCTTGGTTATGCGGACTAAGTCTCTTCTTATGTGGTCCTCACCCAAGCTCTTGAAATGACCTCAACGGAAGCAGGATGTCTTCCCTGTAGGACATGAAGATAGCAGACATGGGATCCTTGAGTCTCTCCCTTTTTCTTTGGTTTCAGTCTGTTTATGTACTTACTATGTTTGGCTGCCTTCATCATCAGCCCTGGTTAGCCTAGAGGTTAAAGATTTATTCATAAGGAACAGATGAAGCTCATAAGGAATTAGCTACATGTCCCTACTTGGCCAGTCAGCTGGAGTCAAGATGATATGAAGACAATGACTCACCAGTAATAGGAAGTCCATTTTTCAGACTAAGCTTTTATCAATGGAGCCTGCCAAGTGTGAACAATGATCAGCCATGAGATGCTTCTTCTTGGAAGCCACTCGTCTTAAATAGAAAGAACCTTGAGCTAAATCAAAGACCTGGTTTCTAGTTCCTGTTACCAGTATCTCCCTGGGTACCCTTCAGTAAGTTACTACCACTCTGAGCCTTCAAGTCCTTTAAACTGTGATATCATAAGATGTTACATTAATTTTTTCCTATAGTCCTTGATAATGATCCTAAAGCATTTTGTGCCCTTCCGCAGCTCTCTGCTATGAGTGGGTAAGATTGTCAAAGCTAGAGTACGAGGCCCCCAGGTGTGCCAGGCAGAGCTGACATGATGTATGGCTCTTATTCATAGTGTTAGGGGCACAAAGATAAACTAAGGAAATTTGAATACATATGGACTTTAGTTTACTATTTATGTTGGTATATAGAATAGATCTGAATATTAAACATTTCCAGAGACAGTGCAGATGGTAAATTATTTCCTTCCCGCCAACCCGCTTTTCTATTTCACTGTCAGCAGAGCAAGACCCAGGACATTTGGAAGTTTATGTTAAGAATTTAGTTGATTACTATTCTAAGGAAGCAGTATAAAAAGAGGATGGTGAGAAGGTCAGAGTTTGGAATCAGATCTAACAATTCGTCTCCATTCTCTACTTATTAGTTGTGTGACCTTGGGAAGATAGCTTAACCTCTCTGACTCTTAGTTTTCCATTGAGACAGTTGTGACAATCAATGTGGATGTTATTTAAAGTGTTGCTTATTAAATCAAAGCATAACTGTAGCTTAAAAATGAATTACAACTTCTCATAGGGCCTCCCTTCCAGAGTACAATATAGAAATTTAAAAAAAGAGTAACTGTACAGTGAAGAAACCTGACAAGCACTGCCTTGGCGAAATGACCAAGGTTACTATCAACAACGATAAATATTACTGATGGTAAGTACCCTACATATGATGTGATAAGAATGTCACTTTACATCTGTGAGATCTTCTTTTTAAAAAAAAAAACCATAATCCCTGTCTAATCATGAGGAAAACATTGAATTCCAATGGAGGGACAGTCTACAAAATACCTGACCAACATTTCCGCAAAACTATCAGCCAACTATCTCAGCCAAGGATAGCATAAAGAGACATGAAGAGGAAATACGGACAAAACACAAGACATCTCAAATGATGGTAGAGTTAGAAATCAATCATTGGCACGAAAGAGGCAAATGTGAAATTAGCAGTGAATTCCAACAGTGTGTATGTGGGGAGGGTGAAGGTGTTACTTGGATTAGGTGACTGTATTAGTTTTCTAGATCTACTACAAAAAATCACCACAAACTTGATGGCTGAAAAATAACAGAAATATAGAGTCTTACAGCTCCAGAAGTCAGAAATCCAAAATCAAATCAGCAAGGCTGCTTTCCTTCTGACAGCTCTAGGGGAGAATCTTCCTTGCCTCTTCCAGTCTCTGCTGGCTGTCAGTATCCCTTGACGTGGGCTGCCCACTCCATCTTTGCCACTGCCGCCACATTACCTTCTTCTCCCCAAATGTCTCTGATTTCTCTCCTCTTCTTATAAGGACACCTGGCATAGAATTCAGGGCCCACCTCAATCCAGAATGATCTCACCTGGAGACCCTGAACTTTATTACACCTGCAAAGACCCTTTTTCCAAACAAAGTCACCATTATAGGTTCCAGGGGTTAGAATTTGGATGTGTCTTGTTGGAGAGGTCACCATCTAACCAACTACAGTGGCCAGAAAAAGACTTTCTGAGATGGGAACATTTATATGGAAGAGTCTGCCTTGCAGAGAACAGGGAGGAATGTTCCAGGTAAAGAGAACAATGTGGCCAAAGACTTTAAGAAAGAGCTCTGTGACTGAGGAGCTGAAAGGGGACAAGCGAAGCTGGAGGAAGTGGAAGGGAAGAGAAGACCTTGGTGGGCCCGGTGGGAAGGTTCTGATCAAAGAGCCTACTAGCCTGGCTGGGCTAGTAGGGCCTCAGAGTGACTCGCCTTTGTCTGAAATCTCATTCTCAGCCCAGAATTGTGCTTTTCACCTACTCACTGCTCTGGAAGCTTTCTGCTCAGAGCATCACAATAGCTCCTGGGCCTTGGTAAGGGGACACTACACACTGCAGGAAAAAGCCTTTTGTTCTCGTCCATTTCAGTGTCATCCAGCTGATGTGGCGGCAGCTTTGTAGTGCCACAATGAGCCTGGGTCTCAATGCCAACTTCTAGTTTCGATGCAACATGTCCCATCAGGCCCCATTGTGAGCTGCTAGCTTATGTCCTTGAACAAGCCCTGCCCGGTTTTGTTTCAGGTCACTGAGGCAGCCATAGTGTTGAGGCTTGAGCTCTGGCCTGAAATCCAGGAAGCTGAAGTTGAATCCCATCCTGGATTCTTGCTAGCCATGCAGACTTGGGAAAGTCAGCCTCTCACAGCTTCTGTTTTCTCACCTATAAAATGAAGATGAAAAACCTCAATCTCATAGCGAGGTTGTGAGACGCAAATAAGATGGTGCATTTGAAAATGTTTTGCAAATTATAAAGTGTTTTCTATGCAGAAAGAGGTGTTATCAATAGTACTGACACCCTGAGGGTCTCTAACCCTCTTTCCAGAGAAAGGGAATTCTCAGGATTCACTTTATCTCATCACAAACTCATAGACTCTGCACTGAAAGCTGTGTGCTATTGGTTTTCACTCCCCCAGGGGCTAATAAGCATCATCGCCTATGGAGGTACCACCATGCAGCAAGCTCCAAAAATGGAAAGAAACAAAACTCAAATCTGTCTCTCTATAAAAAGCAACTACCTTTGATACTTGACCCTCTTGAAAACCTACTAAAATGAACATGGAGGGGAAAAGGAAGAACAAAATACTTAAGTAATTAATCAGCATTTTGTCCAACCCAATTTTGTTTTAAAGGACATTCATCAAGATCAACATCCCTGCCAAGGCAAACCCTGTGAGCCCTGTGACTGGCCATGTGGACTCGACATCCTCCTTGTCCGCCATCCACTCACTTGGAAACTGGTGTCAATGAAGGTAACAGTTTGTGGTAATGGGAACCATATGGGTTGGTGACTGCTGTCCGTAAAAATAGCCCACATGGCCTGTGCAACTAGACACAATGTCAAGCTAAGAGAAGGAGACAGAAGCTGTGTAAAGGAAAGAAAAAAAAAATCGTTTTGAAAGACTGGAGACAGAAGTCTGCCTGACTGTGAAAGAGGCTTCGGGGAGCTAGGACACGCAGTCAAGCGGGGTTCATCAACAGCAGAGACATTCGCATGAAACACCAGCCCTCCCCAGCCTGGCCTTCCACACTCTCATGCCCCAGATGAGAGGGGATAGAAACAGGATTCTATCTGGGAAGAGAGCCGAGGCTCAGCACATGTACAGAAGGTCTCTCTGGGATGTGTACTGGGCACAGAATCTTCTCCTACCTAACCAACCCAGTAGAGAGCAAGGAGGTAGGACCAGAAAATTTAAACAACAACAACAACAAAAACCTAAGCTCCGTTAAATTTTAGGCTCCTTTAAAAATGTATTATGTTTTGTAGCATAATAGAAACAACATGAATTTGCAAATTGCCGCACCTGATTTGACTCTCACAATAAATATGCTATTGAATAAACACAAGCAAATTATTTAATCTCTAAGAGTTTCAGTTTCGTTTGCAAAATGGAGATAATGTAACCAATAGTTATTATGAGGAGTACATGAGCTGATGATGTTCCTTACACTTAATAGAATGTCCTATTCATTTATTCAGTCATTCAACAATTATTTAATAAATGCCTACTAGGGTCAAGCACAGTTACAGAGGAATAAGTCAGTGCATAAAACAAAATGGTCTTTTTTCATGGGGTTTATATTCTAGTTGTAAGTGGAACACGTAGAATGTCAGAAGATGAAAAGTGCTGTGAATAAAAATAAAGCAAGGAAGGGGGTGGGGGGGCAGGAATTGGGGGTGCAATTTTAAGTGGGTGGTCTGGGAAGTTGACATTTAGGCAAAGATTGAAGGAGGGGAGAGTGCAGGACGTGGAGCTAGGTGGGAGCAGAAGAAGCCACCAGAAGGAAAGTCCTGATAAGAACAGGGCAGAGTACTCAGGGGCACCAAAGGGACCAGTGAGGCTGGAGGGGAGGAAACTAGAGGTCAGAGAGGCCACACAGGCCTGGGGGGCTAGGGTAAGAACTTGGACTTGACTCAGTTCAAGTCGACAGTCTTAGGAAGGTTTTGAACAGAGGAGTGACAGGATCAAACTTATTTTTTTAAAATAGAATGGCACTGGCCACCATGTTCAGAGGTTTCTACATGAGCAAGTACAAAAGCAGAGAATAGCTGGGCATGGTGTCTCATGCCTGTAATCCCAGCACTTTGGGAGGCCGAGGAGGGCAGATCACCTGAGGTTGAGAGTTCGAGACCAGCCTGACCAACATGGAGAAAACCCATCTCTACTAAAAATACAAAATTAGCCGGGCCTGGTGGCACATGCCTGTAGTCCCAGCTGCTTGGGAGGCTGAGGCAGAAGAATTGCTTGAACCCCGGAAGCAGAGGTTTCAGTGAGCTGAGATCGCACCGTTGCACTCCAGCCTGGGCAACAAGGGCAAAACTCCATCTCAAAAAAAAAAGCAGAGACTAGTCAGGAAGCTGCTGTAAGAATCCAGGTGAGAATAAATGGTGTCTTGGATTGATGTGTGATATTTGGAGATGGTAGGTAGTGGTGGGATTCTGGAACATGTTATGCTCATAGGCAAGGCCTCCAGAATTTGCTGATAGCTTGAATGGGGGTTAGAAAGGGGAGGAGGTCAAGAAAAACTCCAAGGTTTTTGAGCCTCAGCAACTGAAAAACGTTGCTATTCACAGAAAGGAGGATAATTGTAGGTGAAGCAGGTTGGAAAGAGGAGATTGGAAACACATGTTGCATATGATAAGTTTGAGATGCTCATTGGACATTCGAATGGAGATATAGAGTTTCCAGAGAGATGAGAATCATGAACATATAAATAGTATCCAGGATCATTAAACACCAGGGGATCACCATGGGAGTGAGTGAAGATAGAGAAGAAAAGTAGAGATGTTTTTCCATGGGGCATCAATAAAGATTTACAGAATTTAAGTAGCCTTTTACACGACATTTTCCAAATTCATCAGCTACATCAAGAATAAATATACTGAATATAAAAGCAGTCCATATAATGCGGATGTGAAATTCTATAAAATAGATGGTGCTGTTATTACTTGACATACAAGGAAATTAAGAACCAGACAAGTGAACTAATTTGCTCACTGTCAAATAGCTAAGGAAAAACAAAACAGGAATTTCAACCCAGGCATCCTCACCCCAGTTCTGATGTTTTTTCCACTACAGCCATCTGCCCACTGCTGCACTTCCTTATTATCCAAGGTAGAAATGCATCGTTTGACCTCAACCTATTTGTGATGCGTCTCCAAGTTTGAAATAAAAACCAGGTCATTTTAGCAGTTAAGTCCTCTTGCTTTCTAAGTGGAAAATGTTGCCAGCCTTAGAAAATAAAAAATATATATATTTTTAAAATTGTCTTTGCCAAAGTTTAATTCAGAGAGAGAGAGAAAGAGATAATGAAAAAAAGTTGTGCCTTCAGTTTTCCCATAGGTATTCCCTGTCTCCTGGACTCTAAATCTTCTCCGTTTTGGAAGAGGTAGATGTAAGGCAGATACAATCTTCCTTGTCTTCGAAATCCAGCACAAGGGATAGAAAAAATACAATGATCTATGTGGGGTCACCAAGTGATTTGTGTATGTAACTTGGAAAAGGTCCTAGCTGTCCCACATCACTCTCTTTCCCTACGGCCTATGTCAGACTGCCTATACAATGTATATAGAAACTGATAAAAATAAAATAATATCTGATAATTTGCAAAGCACTTTTCATCCAGTACTGATGCAAAAACCCTTTTTGAAATAGTTACTATGCATGCTAGCATCCATTTTAAAGATGAGTAAACCACGGCTTGGAGAGATTAAATAATTTGGCAAAAGTTACCATAAGACAAAAAGCTGCAATTTTGTAAAAGGCTATTATAATATAAATACACTTGGTACCTACAGGACCTACAAAATCAAACCCAGTTCTGTTTTGGCACTACCATTTTCTGCAGTATGGTTTAAAGTCTTACCTGTATCTGTCTTCTCTCTCTCCTGGTTGGGTAACAATGCTCCTTCTTGAGAAACACCAAATATGGTCCCTGCCAAAGGAATGGTCTGAGTCTTGCCCATCCTAGTAACTCCAATGCCTTTCCAGTTTCTCGGTGCAGTGCAGGGCATGATAAATGTTGGCTGGGCTGTGCTGAGCCAGAGTTGGTGAGCTGAAGAGGAGGAGGAGGAGTTAAGTTTGTAACAGCAGGTTGGGTGAAGACCACGAAGAGCTCTGGATGCTGAGCTAAGCTATTTATATTTCCATCTATAGTTAATAGGTTGCCAGGGCTGCTGCCTTGTCTGGTCCCCAGGTTCTGCATCTGCACGTGGGTTGTCCTATAGAAAGAAAAAGTTTGCTTAGCAAATAAAATGAGGACAAACATGTCTTCATTGCAGGCCTCAGAAAAACCCATGCCAAGACTGATTATTTTTCAGATTTGAAAACTTGATTTTGTTTTTCCTTCCCACCCACACCTCAAGGATTGTTATGACTTCGGCCAAAGAAAACCAATTTCAACAGGGCCATTTCAGGCTTGTCCTGAGCCCAAAGTAGGGAGACAGGAAGTAGGAGGTGACATTTGATTTTTTTTTTTTTTTTGAGGTTTCCTGCTCAAATTTAAGACCAAGAAATTTTGTGTGGATTGTTTCAGTCAGATGAACTAGGAAGTGTTCCATTTCATATTTATTAGCTATGCTAGAACCAAAAGGAAGAGAGAAAATCATCATTTCCTATTCTATGCAGCTGTTTGTCTAATGGGAAGAGAAGAAAGAAATGCACGGACAAGTGCAAAATAAGGCAGAATGTGATGCTAAGCGATGGCAATGTGCTATGTGGACTTACAGATCATACTCAGTTGGGGAGAGAGAGTAGAGATGGCTTCTTTTGACAGTGACATTTGAAATTGATCTTTAAGTATTCTCATTGTTCAATTCCCACCTGAGTGAGAACACACAGTGTTTGGTTTTTTGTCCTTGCGATAGTTTGCTGAGAATGATGGTTTCCAGCTTCATCCATGTCCCCACAAAGGACATGAACTCATCCTTTTTTATGGCTGCATAGTATTCCATGGTGTATATGTGCCACAATGTCTTAATCCAGTTTATCACTGATGGACACAGGAAGGGGTACATCACACACCAGGGCCTGTTGTCGGGTCGGGGGAGGGACAAGGGATAGCATTAGGAGATATACCTAATGTAAATGACAAGTTAATGGGTGCAGCACACCAACATGGCACATGTATACATATGTAACAAACCTGCACGTTGTGCACATGTACCCTAGAACTTAAAGTATAATAATAATTAAAAAATTGATCTTTAAGGCCATTTAAGATTTTTACAGGCATACATGGGTTGGGAGGAGAACATTATAGTTGGAAGGAACAGAGCAGGTTAAGTGAAAGAAGCAGCAGGTCTCAGGTTAAGGAAACAGATTTAGGGAGCAGTGGTTATTTATATTTGGCATGAGCTATTGAGGGAGTCTAGTGACACTTTATGAGCCCTATAGTGAGGGAAATGAAACCTGGTTAATTCTGAATACACTGGGTGTGGTGGTCAGGGCCAATACCTGTATTTGAAAACACCTCAAGAGAAAGAGATAGGAATCAAGTACAGATGTGATCTCCAATAAATTTATAGAATGGGGTAGATAATACAAGGATAGCATGAGAATTAATTTGTGTATCACCTCTGTACAATAGATGCCTTACAAGAGCTATCAGAAATGACAGATGCAGGGCTCTGGAACCTTGGATAATACAGAGATGATTATGCCATAGAAAACTCGAAGAAAACTTGGAAGAGGTGATAGCTGGATGTGTAGAATTCACATTTATAAGAAGAGGGCTCTGAGACTATTCCAGATTGGGAAAAAAAACATAATAAACATGGGCAAGGAAACATCAGGAATATTTAGAAAAACTAGCATAGGTTTGACTAGCAGGGGTTCTTAAACTGGGGTGCATGGATCCCTGAAAAGGTCAGTGGATAGAATTCAGAGATGACAAATGAAAAAGAAAACAAAATCCTCACTGAATTCACACTGAAATCTAGCATTTTCTTCAAGTGTGAATGCAGACAACAAAGCACAGTAGTATTAATAGCACCTTGACCTTGTATCGGTAGAAATCACAGATATTTTTATAACACATCACTTTTGTTGAAGATACCTTAGAATAGCATTTACACTCATTTTAACTTCAAAATTCCAATGGCATTAGACCTAATGCTAGAGCTTGTTTTTTGATGTGTTAGTGGAGAAGCGTGTTAATAACACTATCACACTTTCAGTTATTTTGATAATCATATCTTAACATCATTGTTTTCCTTTGCAATACTACGTATTTTATTTAATGATTTCAAATCCTTACTTTCAGAAGAGGTCCATACTTTTTCCAGGCTGCCAGGGATGTCCTGGGCACAGAGTTTAAGGACCCAAGGGATTCTGAAAAAGGAGACAAATAAGGTTCTAATGGCAGGTGGAAATAAGATCACAAAGAGACTTGAATGCCAAGCTAAGCTGTTTGATATAAATCTATAATTACCAGACAGCCAGCACCAATGACTTGTCTAGACATCAAATTGTTTCAGCCCTGGTCTCATCCGCCAAGTGTGATGCCAGGGATAGTCCTTTTATATACCCCTAGTCTATTTACCCTGTTACTAGACACAGAGTTAAATTCTTAGTTCTGAAGAACTAAGACTGCCCCCCAGAAGTTACACTGGTGAATCTGCCTCTTTACATTAGAGATATAATTAATAAATTCTTACTAAATTTTTCTTCGAGTTTTTTTTTTTATTTCATGAGCCAGGGAAGTTTTTTTGAAAGGGGAAAGCAATCCTGAGTCTAACTTTTTATTACTTTATTCCAAGCAGTATAATTTTAAAAATAATAAAATCAGGTTCCATCAATTGTCATAATCACTTCATAAAAGAATGAGAATTTTAACAGCCTACCCCTCAAAAACAAAAGGCATAACCTCAAAAAGAAAAAAAAAAAATCTTGGCAATCTAACACTCTTTTTAAAAGATAGGTTTTTTACATTTTAAAATTAAAAATAGAATGTAAAATGTTATTTTATTAGTTATGCTGTAGATAATATTTTCCTTGACAGAAGTTGTCAGCTGGGAGAGTCCCTATGCAATCCAGTAAAATAGAGTGAACTTGAGTCTCCAAATAGTTTGGTCACTTCATTTTTAATGCTGTCATCAAAAATCAAATTTCAAAGAAATTTATATAAAAATGAAAAGCATACACTCTCACTACTTCCTTGAATTCATAATATTCTGGGCACTTCAGAGAAGTGAATGAGCTACTCCACCATATCTCTAGCAGTGTTCTTCCATTTTTTGGCCCAAAGCTGAAAAGAAAGTTCACTAAGGTAGCCCAGGAGTCTGGCTGGTGAGGGTGGCAGGAAAGGACATGCCAGTGTTTTTTTCTATGTGGCTATTCACAGCAAGGAGCAATTTTTCTCCCTAGTATCCCAACATAGAACAGTCAGGAAGTTATCTGAGCAGGATGTCATGGATTTGACTCCAACATAGGCCAGCACCTCTCCAAGACTGTATATTTGAGAACCACTAATCTGGTCCAGCCCTCTCATTTTGCAAATGAAGAAACTGAGAGGCCCAGAGACCAACCTATCCTGAAGGAAAGTGGATTAAGCGAACTCCAGCCAGAACTGTGGAAATCAGTCTCATCTTTTTCGCTGCCAAGATAACTTTGACTTTTTACCCTAATTCAGGTACTGTGGGCCACTTCCTGGTAACCGAGAATTTATGACCACTGTTGGGTGTCGTTCTGGTTAAGTAGATGACTGTCTCTCGAATCTGATTAATGCCCCAAGTATACTAAAACTGCGTCTTTTCTTGAGCTTGAAATTTTTCACACACACACACACACACACACACATTCATAGAGAGAAAAATCAGCCTTTCCTGAACCCACCTGAAGACTGAAGGCCTAACCCTAAATCCAAGTCCACAGGTCCTACGTCCTTGCTGTCTATGTATAGATGTCTCTGGATTTATCTGGATATTAACAGTAAGCACCTTTTTTAAATACAGGCTTCAGGCCAAGCTCTGTGCTCATCATTCTACATTCATGATCGCATTCATTATTACTCACAAGGTCCTATGAGATTGAAATTATAGCATCCGTTTTATAAATAAGGAAAATGATGCCTAGCAAGCCTCCATGACTTTCCCAGAGGCACATAAGAGTTTATGCATAAGTCCTTCTGCAAGGTCCTAGGGCTTCCTAGGCTGATATTTCACGTTGTCCAAGACCCAGCACAGGCCTGGCATGTGGTAGGTACACTGAGAGAACTGCCTGGATAAAGAGATTTATAAGCATCTTCCTCCTTCATCTGAAGATGCTGTCCCTCTACCACCACTCCATCTCCAACATGACTCACAAAATGTCCCATTAAACCATCTCCAAGGTAATTCATAAAATGTCCTATTAAATATATGCAATGACTATGAATATAATTGTCACATAGACTCAGGGTATGCTAGTTTGTGACACTTTTTTTTTTTTTTTTTTGAGACAAAGTCTCACTCCGTCACCCAGGCTGGAGTGCAGTGGCGTGATCTCGACTCACTGCAACTTCTGCCGCTGGGTTCAGGTGATTCTCTGCCTCAGCCTCCTGAGTAGTTGGGATTACAGGTGCCTGCCACTGCGCCTGGCTAATTTTAGTTTTAGTAGAGATGGGGTTTCACCATCTTGGCCAGGCTCGGTGGCTGACGCCTGTAATATCAGCACTTTGGGAGGTCGAGGTGGGTGGATCACGAGGTCAGGAGTTCAAGACACTTTTAATTCAAATACTTGGTGCAAGTTTGGTTTGAGGCCTGGTGAAGTCTCTAATCTCTCTTATGGCCAGAGGCTAAGTCAGGCTCCCTTCTCCTATTCTTGAGCAATTGATTATCTGGAAGAAAGTTCTGGCCCACTGTGAACCCTTGCTGCACTTCATCTCAGTGTTTGGTTCATGGTTCCAGACAACTGAGATCATTTAAAAGTTTGATTTTGACATCAATCGTATTTTCTATCCCTCCCAGCTATGTGCCAACCACAGATGTGATAAGTGGACTTTATATGTCTTTGTCTAAATCATTGGTACCAAATATTAAACAGGGCTAAGGACATTTTTTGGGACCTACCTCTGCCATGATTCCAGGGCATTTGCCTGGGCCTTCGTTTCAGCATTTGTCCCTTGACATTATCAATTTTTAAAAAATTTATCTTGAATCCAAGCTCTTCAAGAGCTGACCATTGATATTATGCTGCTTTTAGTCCTCATTGGGCACCATGCCAGGTGTTGGAGCAAAAAACAGTCCATGTTGGCTGAATGGTGTGACAGAAAGAGCCACTGATTTGGCTCTGAATCAGTCAGAAGATACAGGTTCAGGTCACAGATAACCCCCTTCCTGCACACAAGTTGTTTATCCTCCCAGGGTCTCAGTTTCTCTGTTCAAAAAATGGGGATAAGGATGTTTGCAGACAACCATATTAGGGTGTTGCAGAGTGCAAATAAAGTAATGGATACAAATGTTCTTGTTCACTCACCCCTATTCATTCTTTCATGTACACATTTCTTCAATCTGAAATACCTATTCTCTTCTCTTTCCCATCAACACTGCCCTCACCATGTTCTCCTTCCTCTGCCTCTCTGAGAATCCTTCCCTGATCGCCTGATTAAGCCACGACCATCTCCTCTGAGTAAGCCACCACCATCTCTTCTCAGCTTCCACAGCACTCTGCAGAACTTGAATTGTCCCATATGTTTTCAATTGTCTGATTACTTGTTCATTTTCTCCTCCATGAGATGGTCCTGGAAATCCAGAGTCATATCTTAGGTATCTCCATCTCTGGCACCAGAACAGGGAGACAGAGGACACTCAATAACAGGTTTATGGAACTAATATGAGTGATTGCCAGCTACAAAGTTGATCCTGCTCTTGCCTTAATGATGGTTGCATGGAGTGATGTAGCTACAAAGGTCTTTGCTCAGGACATTGCCAAGTGTCACCATGAGCACAGCCCTACTGGGCCTGGATAGTTTTTGCTTGTCCTAGGGGACAAACAAAGGTAGTTATGATGGACAAAGCTGGCCCCGAAGCTCTAGGATAACAGGTGTCATATCTCTTATTGCCATCATGGCAGGCTGGGTTCCTCAGCAATCAGACTCTGGCATGGAAATTTGCACACAAGAAATTTACTGGGGAGGGTCTTTGGGATCAACTCCAATGGGAAGGTGGGAGGAACAGGATTGGGCAGATAGAGAATTCCGGCTGGAATGCACTGGACACAAAGAACTCAACTGGTCCTGTGGAGAGGTCCAGAGCTGGTGATGGCCCTTCAGAGTTGCTCCAAATTGAGATAAGAGAGTCAAGCTTCTACCAACACCTTCCCAACAACCTGTCTTCGAGGAAGGCTGGCCATGTAGAGAGGTAAAACCTTGAGCTAGGTGTTCTCTTCCACTGGGGACATTTCCAGAGAGGAACCCAGCTGAGAACCACCATTTGCAGCTGCTGGAGATATGAACACTGAAGTACTGAAATGGGGAGTGCCTATTCCATTGCTTGTGCCTAACGGTAACTGGCTCATTGCAGTCCTTCCATTAGTACTTCTTGTGTGAATGAAGGACTCTGTGGTCAACCTCAGATAGAATCCTATAGGTTCTCTTATAGGTTCCCCTATAGGGACTTCCAACATCCATTCAGTCTAGGAACCTTTCAAGTGTGCAGTGTCCCTGCCAGGGCTCAGGGAAAAGGAAAACAAGCCCCCTTCCCTTGAGAAAAGAGGCAGCCATACAAAGAGCCAATCTCACCCAAGGTGAGGATTTTACATGGGCAAGCTCAGAACATGGAAAAGACAGACAGGTTCTTGAAGGTATCTTTGAAGCTGAGGCCTGAAAGACAAGAAATAGGTAGATCCTAGGAAAATATGCAATGCAAGGCAGCGCGGCTGGCATGAGAGACCATCACATGGACACTAAGGTAATATAGGCCAGGTCAGGTTCTCAGAGCCTTGAGTGCCAGATGACAGAGCCTGGACCAGATGCTGATATTGGCAAGGAGACCATGACAAGGGTTTCAGCAGAAAAGTGACAGGCCAGGCTTTCCTTCTAGGAAGAACACAGGGTTTATTTCCTTGTTGTGTCCTTTTTCCATATGGGGTTCTGTGGGGAAGGACCAGTCGCCCAAGCACATGCCATACCCATGGCCTCCACCCAGAGCACGCATGAACTCTTCCCCACTGCCAGGTCCTCTGAGAAGCTGAAGGAGCTGCTGTCTCTCAGGAGGAAGGGTACACTTTCCTTGATACCCAGGGCAGTGAGTTCCTGAGGGTGTGGCCCCAATGAAAGGGAACCCAGAGAACAATGCTGTAAACACAGAGAAATCCAGGCAACTCTTTACATATTACATAGTAGGAAGAGCACTACCTGAGGAGTCCACTTGGACTGGCTTGCAGTCCACTCTCAGCCACCTACTGAATCTGTGGTGTGGGCAAATCACTCACCCACATCTATAAAATGAGTATGAGAATTAAACCACTGCAGTGATGAGAACACACAAATTAACCCAATAATGAGTTGTAGTTTTATGCTTATCAGATTGACAATATCTTTTGAAAAATAATGTTCAGTACTGATGAAGACGGGTAATACAAGTTGGCTCATTCACTGTGAGTAGGCATGGTCACTTGGAATAAATAATTTCAGGAAGCATCAAGTTTTAAAATGTGCATATCTTTCGACCCAGAAATTTTGCTTCTAGGAATGTATTCTAAGGAAGTAATTAGAAACACATGGGTGAAACATATGTTAAAGTGTATTCAGGAAGGCATTATTTATGAGTGCAAAAACTGGAAAAAACTTAATGTCCATCAATATCTATCAGTAGATAATAGTATTACTAAAGTATAGCACACCTTTACATTGTAATATTATGCAGCAATGAAAATTGGGCTTGTGAATTTGATTTATTGACACAGAAAATGCTTATAATCTCATGCTAAAACAGAAACAAGAATATAAAGCACTTATATTTCAATCCCAATTTTGTAACTATAGAAAAATGCTAAAACATATAACCTGTTATTATATAATTGGATTTTAAATATAATTTTATATTTTTTCACTTGCTATCTGCTATAAGCAACTGGTTTATCAACATATTAACAGTAATTATCAATCAGGGTACTAGGGCAATTCTAATTTTCTACTCTTTTTTAAAAAGTATTTCAAGCATTGTACAATGATTGTTTCTATACTATCTATAATCAGTAAAACAAAAGCACAGTTTGAATAATGATAATGTGTGCCTCTCAGGACTGCTGTAATGACCAACAAGATGACGCACCTGAAGGAGCCCTGTAAAGAGTAAACCCCTGTATGTACATGAGGATCCATTTCTTCCTGAAACTCTGCATCTCTCTTTACTAAAGCATCTCAAAGTAAGGGGAGTAATTCACCCTGAGGCCCCAGTACCCTGGAAAGGTCTCTGGCAGGCAATTGGTGACTTCCTTGCAGGGTGGCATCACAGCGATCTCCCAAGGACGCCTCTTAGCTCTCTGCCTTGTGCTTCCTGTTCCTTCAAACCTGCTGTCGTGTCCTGGTCAGGTGCTGATCACTTCCCACCTGAATGACCATATCAGCTCTATTCCTGGTCTTTCTGTCTCCTGGATCCCAGTCTCTTTCTTCTACCATGCTGCAGCCAAGGTCACTGTTCTGCTGTGCACCTCCGACCACATCACTCCAATGTGGTTGCCACAGGAGACAGTTTGAGCTTGGTGTAGAGTACAAAGCCATGCATGATCAAAACTCTATCTAATTCTCCAAGGACATTTCCTGCTTCTCCTTCACATCTGGATAAACAACCTTGGTCCCAGTCAAATTATGTTATGTTAATTCCCTAAACACTCCATTCTTTTTTTTGGGCCTCCATCTTCCTGTGTTCACCCAGCAAACTCCTCGTCAGCCTTTCTAGGCATTCTGTATGGAGCTGACTTCTCTCCACCTCCCATCTCATACCCAGTGAGTGTTTTGTAACACAGGCAATACTTCTAATGCAGGATCATTGTTTTTTTTAAAAAAAATTAAGCTCTATGTTTTATTTAGAATTTATGAGTTTGTCATCAATGTTATCTTTTGGTTCCAAGATCCAATCTAGGTTCCACATAGCATTTAGGAGCGCTTTACTTTTATCAACTTATTTCATCCTTACAGTAACCTGTGAGGCAGACACCAACATTTTCTCCTTTTCACAGATGAGGAGACTGAGACACAGAGAAACTAAGCAATTGGTTGAATCTGAACCCAGTAGCCTGGCTCCAGAGCCTTTGTTCTTAACCCTTAGGCTGTACTGCTTTTCACACACACAGAAGTACCTGACGTTCTAATACACCACTCTAATTTTAACTTTTATTTTTATTTCTTTTTCTTTATCTTATTCCAATAAAAATTCAATGACATTTCTACAAGGACTTCTTCCCAAACCTTAAGGAGTACGTAATACACGCAAGTGTTAAAATGAGAAGTTGGACCAATTGCCTGAGAACAGTTTGAAACCATATCACATCTTATGTTATTATTATGTTTGGTTTCTACTAAATTGAGTTCATTATTTGTGTTTACTCTCTTATTACAATATCTAAGAATTATAATTATGGGGCTTAAAAAAATTAATGCATCATAGGTATATATATTTTGGGGATACATGTGATATAGCGATACATGTATCCAATGTATAACAGTCAAATCAGGCTAACTGGGATATCCATCACTTTAAACATCTATCTTTTCTTTGTGTCGGGACCATTACAGTTCTTCTCTCTTAGCTATTTTGAAATATACAATAAATTATTGCTAACTTTCATTTCCCTATTGTACTATCAAATACTAGAACTTATTCCTTCTATCTAATGTATTTTGTACCCCTTAACCAACTTCAAGTACAGTCTTCACACCTCTGTCTTCTCCATCAAACAAGCTCCTTGAGAAGATGTCTTGCTCACCTTTAAAACCTTGCCTCTTCTTATGTATCCAACAGTCCAGGGATTTCTTAACATTTTCTTCAATGAATTGTGCCAGAAATCCCCCCCCCACGACCCGCCCATGGCGTATAGCAAATCATACCTACATTTGCTCTAGCCGCTCTATAATGTTGACTTCACGAAGTCCCCAAGCATCCAAGCGATCTCTCACAGTTGTCATTTGGAGGACCGGGGAGCTTTTGGGGGAAAGCAGAGCCCCTGAATTACCAATTCTGACAACTTTCATTTGAGCCTGGGGCTCCCCATGCACACAGACAGTCGGCATGTGATCAGAGAAGAAATAAAAGTATGTTTCTATTAAAACCATGTTCCTTAAGTTGTCACTCTGAATTTATATTCCTCTGGCCCTTGCCAAGTTGGCTCTAGGCTCCACTCTGTCCTGAAATTAGAGCATTCTTCTCATAGCCCCCAGGAGATGTCTACAATGCTTGAAGATTGAAAACAGAGCCTGAAACATGGATTTGGGAATTTGTGGAGCCCAGAGAATCACTCACTGACCTATATAACCTGCCCCAGATAACCAAGCTTCCCTTTCCACCTCTGATTAGAGCTTTGTTAGAATAGAAAAGTTCACTGCTTAAATGATAGTCCCTCTACCTGAGAGGATAGGTAGAAAATCTACCCATCACCTATCCTGGGGGGAATCAGACAACTTGGGGTAAAACAATGCGCTACCCACGGCCAGTGGGTTTGGTCTTTGGGCAGAACCAACTACAGGGTATGTGTGCATTTAAATGTTGAATTTAGTAAAAACAAGCAATTATTGGGCACCTACTATTTGCAAACCCTCTTGATGGGGCTGGCGAAGGGTGAAGGGTTAGCAAGAAGGTCACTGCCTTTAAACTGCTCATTTCTACTGGAGAAAAAGGAGTTGGATCTAAATGGCCCTGCCTAATAGTTGAATGGGATGAGTATTTGGAGCCTTAGAAAGTGCTATGTGTGTGTGTCTATGGACAATGTAGGGTGGTAGAAGGAGCGCAGGTTAGGCAGCTAACCAAATACAGGTTGAAATGCAAGTTTAGCCAGTTACCTTAGACGAAGTACTGCACATTTTAGAGCCTGTTTCCTCAACTGTGGGAAAGGGGCTGCAACAGTCCACTTCACATAGGAGTTAGATGGAGATGAGACGAGATCCAGCATGTGCGCTCCTGGCCTGCAGTAGCTCTAGCTCCTCTCCCTTTCGTTGTCAATCAGCTGACACCCGATGACATCGCCAATAACCCTGGGCAAACACTCACAGAGCCCAGGAGGAAGTGTCAGGAAGGGAGGCCAGAGCCTGCCGAGGGGAAAGCTTTTACCTCATTCTTTCGGCTTTTAGAGGCTTCCCTTCCTGTCCAGTGACCTTGAGACTGTGTGTTCTTGGACTTAGCAAATTCTCTGTCAGTTCATTTGGATGAAAATTTCTGTTAGCCTGAGAAGTTGAGCTGGGTTCACTCAGAGTGGGAACTGAGGAGGATTGCTGTTGTGAGGGCTTTGTTGTTGAGGCCCCCCTGCTTCTTGCCAGACCACAGACTGTGCAAGAAAAAGAAAATGAACAAGCTGGCTAAAAGGTGGCTTTTTTCACAGAGGGGCTGCTGCCCTGGCCTGTGGTCTTGAGCGGTGCAGTCAAGCTTAGGGAATCTCGGCTCAGACTTCTGAGGGAAGCACACGCAGCAGCTGGGCCATGTCTCCGTGTCTTCTTTCATTTCATATGTAAAGGAAAGCAAATTTCCAAATCTCTCTGTAAAGAGGGAAAATGGGCCTCTTTTCCTTTTACAGCATGTCTTACCCCAGATTTGACTAAGCATAAATAGTGTACTATTATCTTCTTAAAGTCAGGCATGAGGAGTTTAAACAGCATAACAGACTGACTCTCAGAAGACTAGAAAGTCAATGTTGGCTTAATATCTAAGGGCTGGGAGGCTTTGAAATAGCTCTTTAAAAGTCTCGTGACTCAGTGTCTTCATCTTTCAACTGGGCACAATAATATCAACCCCCACCCAGGGTTAGTTGTAGACTATATAAGTTAGGGTTTATAAGGAAACTGTCACATAGCAGACCCTCAATAAATGTTAGCTCCTCTCACAACTCCTACCCCATGAGACACTGAGCAAATCATTTAATGAATGTTAGAATTTCTCTGTTGCAAAATTAAGCCCATTTGCCTTGCTCTTTCTACCTTTCAAGGCTGATTTGAGAGGTTAAAGTGATAGTGGAATGAATGTACTTTGTAAATGGAAAGCACTAAGGCAAAATCAAATTTATTGGGATAGCTCTTTTAACCATGTGGGAATGACTCAGGAGAGGAGAGGAGAGAGTGTGCCCTTATTAAAGACTCACCCCTTCAATCACCCCTTAGATCTGAGGCCACTTTAGAAATCCCACCTTTGCTTGGACTTCTAAACTAATCAATTATTATCAAAGAGCTGGAGAAAAGATTCAGTTGCTGTTGAAGTCAAAACCATGTTGGCCACAGGACCAGTCTCCAACCCTTTAAATGCCGTAAAGCCTCAAAGAAATAAAAACTGGCAAAGCCTGATGCCAGCTACATGATTAACTGGACAAAGCCTATGCACTCTAAGCCATGAGATCAAAGAAAATGTTCTTTCCAACACATAAACCCTCTTAGAGAATTGGAACATGATTCATCCTAACAAGCCACTTAGGGGTCAGGTAAGCAGACCATCCCCTGCCTGAGGAAGTCCCAGACAGGAGAGTGACGGAGTCACACTTAAGGACCTTCATATTCATAGGTAAGATGTTCATGACCCAAGACCAGAGCCCAAACAGCTAATTTCCTGAGAAAAATCCTCTGTATTTGCAAACTAGTGAGATCCTTGAGGGTAAGGGTGCCTCTGATTCAGCTGACATTCCAGTTTCTAGTTCAAAGCCTCACATCTATTGGATCCTTAGGAGTCTAGTTTGTTATGCTTATGTCAGAAAAAGTCTTCACTATGAACTCATAACTTAGCCCTAACTCACCTACCGAGGATCCTCTTACCCTTTATCTTTCCTATGGAAGTAAAGATAAATGAACATAGACAGATGTGCTTGCAAGCCCCCTCCTGAAATAATCAAAGAGGCGCAAAGCCATTGGAATAGGAAGATGACTAGGATACCTGGCATCATTATTTCTGTCTTATTAATCAGGAGGTGTTACGAATCAAATGTTTGTGTTCTCTCAAAATTCATTTGTGGAAGTTCTAATCCACAGTTGATGGTATTTGGAGACACAGCCTTTGAAGGTGATTAGGATGAGATGAGGTCATGAGGGTGGAGTCCTTGTCCAATGGAATTAAAGCTCTTTTAATAAGAGACACCAGAGAGTTTGCTCACTCTCTCCCAGGTGTAAGCGCCAAGGAAAGGCTATGTGAGCACACAGGGAGCAGGTGGCTGTCTGCAAGACAGGAGAGCCCTCACCCAGAAACCAATAATGTTGACACCTTGATGGACTTTCAAGCTCCAGAATTGTGAGAAAATAAATTTTGACAGTATTTTTTATGGTAACCCAAACTGACTAAGACAGGAGAAAAAAGAGAATTCTTCCATAGCATTTGACACCAACCTCTTCCCAGTTGTTCGAATCAGAAACCTAGGAGTCATCTTCGATTCCTCTGAAGCCTTCTGTCTTCCTCACCTAAGCAATTGCAATGTCTTTTTAAAAAAATTCTCTCTCCAACCTGATTTACTCTGTATCAGGATTTCTCCAGATCCTCGCCATCCCCAGAACATTTGCACTAGATCAGAATAGTTTCAAAAGTTCCCATCTCTGAGTTGTCTGGAGTACTTAGCACACATAACTGATGCAGATGTGTGGAAAGGAGGAAGGAAATAATGAATTCATTAACTCATATCTTGTGCCAGGACTGCATGACGTGTATAATCTCAATGAGTGTTGTAAATCTTCTCTCTTTGTTTCAGGCGAGGAGATGGAGATGCAGAGAAGGAAAATGACTTGCCTAGGATTCCATGCTGGTAAGAAGAGGAACTATCGGAAGATCTGGGTGTTGGTTGCAAATTCCATACTTGCTGCATTACAGTGTGCCCAGTAATGACCATCTTGGGGCCGGGCCCAGGACAATAGCAAGTAGTTGGTGCTCAACAAAGAGTTATTATAGGAAGGACTCAAAACATCACCTGCTGACCAGGCACAGTGGCTCACCTGTAATCCGGGTATTTTGGGAGGCTGAGGTGGGAGGATGACGTGAGCTCAGGAGTTCAATACCAGCCTGGGCAATGTAGTGAGACCTCATCTCTACTAAAAATCAAAACAATTAGCTGGGTGTGGTGGTGCGCAGCACCTTAGATCTACCAGGAGATTAAAGTTGCAGTAAGTTTGCTCATACCACTACATTCCAGCCTGAGTGAGACAGCAAGACCCTGTCAAAAAAAAAAAAAAAGACAGAGAGAGAGAAGAGAAAAAAAGCCAAACACTTACTGTGCCCTGTGCTGGGTGATGCACCATGCCTCTCAGCTCAACTGAGTACAATAGTATTACCTGACTGTACAGAGAGTTGGAGGTTAAATTTCTCTTCTTTTGAACATATTTCATCATCTGGAAAAAAAGAAAATGAAAAAGCTAATTTTTCATAAGGATTAGTAGAAGGTCAGACAGCTGGTACATCCCAAACCCAGGTTTCTCCAACTCCAAGGCTGAAGATTTGGACTTGGGACTTTGTCAAGCATCCATCCTCCTGGAAGGCACTGTACCCAAGCTAACTAAACATTTCTCTTTTTCCGTGTGGCTGCATCTCTGCTGGAACTGAGACTGGTGGTTAAGGAGGGGACTTAGAATCCACTTATCTTCTGGCTGCTGCTCAGCTTCATGTGCTGCATTCCCCCTCAACTACCTGGAATCCTGGAATTCTGTGTCCTGAGGGCACTTAGGAGAGAAGAGGTGCATGGTTGGATGTAATGCGACACCCTGGGCAGGCTGCTCTTCCAATTATCATGTAGCCCCAGATTAGGGGTTCAAGAAGGCACCCTTGGCTCAATGCAATTTCCAAAGCCAGGCAAGACCCAGAGGGAGAAATTCTCTCTAGAGGGCAACTGAACTGAGTACATTTGGAAGCAGCGGGTGAGATAGTTGCTATTGAGCTCAGACCGTAGAATTTTAGAGATCTGGAACTTGCCTTTAGGGTAGCCGGCTAAGAGGAGCAGTATCCTCAGTATTTACCTTCTGACTGCTGGTGTCCACAGCGACAGTCAGGGCTCCAGTGAGGCTGCAAGCGCCAGAGGGGTTTTCCCTAGGAAACTGGAATAACCAAGGCTTGCAAAGTTAAAACTAAAATAGCGCAGATGTGGAAGGTACAACTCAACCCTTTAAGTGAATGAATGATTCACAGCATGGAGGTGGGGTTGGCTCTGCCTTTTCATTTTCAACTATCTTCAAGTCCCTGAGGATACCTCTTTTCTGAATTAAAGTCAGGAGAAAAATATCTAAATTATCTTATTCTCAGTTGTCCCATAGTGCTTTTTCCAACCCTTACCAAAAGACGGACATCTTTCTTATAAATGGCTACTCCCTTTGCTAACAGAAGGGGCTGCTTTCCTTTCTAATAATGACATTTGTGTTCACTGGGAAACCAAAATGCATTAAAATAGCACCAACTTTGGAATTACATGGTCTGAATTAAATTCCATCTCCATGCACCATGCTGTGCAATACTGGGCAAGTTCCTTTACCTTCCCGAATCTCAAGTTCTTCACCATAGAATAGAGACAATAACAACAGAAGCTAAAATGTATTGAGCACTTCGATGTTGTAGATCCCTTTGAACGTTAGAGGGGAGGTCTAGCCATGCAGCCTCCTTATCAAACTATTCACCAGGCAGTAACAGTGTGTCATAACAGCTACAGATAGTACTCAATGGCTTACATGGCATTTTTATATCAGAGCCTTCCTTTGATTTTTTTTCAATTGTTCAATGAGATAGACCCAGTAGGGCTGACGATACCCACTTTGAAATGAAGAAATGATGCTCGGAGAGTTTAAGTGGCTTTTCTGAGGTCATCCAACCTGCAAATGAAGGAGATGGATCTGAAGGCAGGTCATAACCACAATGCTATGTGCTATGCATGTGCTTTATAAGTTTCTCATTTGCTATGTAGAGTAGCAGTTCTCAACCAGGGACAATTTTGCCTCCCAGGAAACATTTAGCAATGTCTAGAAACAGTTTAAATTCTCACAACTGAGGGATGCAGGACTACTGCTTCTAGTGTGTAGAGGCTGAGATGCTGCTCAACATTCTACAATGCACAGGTCAGCCCCTGGGCAGCAAGGAATTATCTGTCCCCAAATGTCAATGGTGCCAAAGTTGAAATACTATGATACAGAGTAAAGGACAAATGTGAGTTGTTTCCATTTTACAGATGATAAGACTGAGACCTAGAGATCTAGTTACTTTCCCAGGATCATTTAGGATATGGTGAAGCAGGGATTTAAAGTCAGACTATTTGAACCTACACTCCACTTCCTAACTACTAAGCTATATTCTGTCTCCAAGGAAATCTGTATTTAATCTATTCAATAACCTTGGAAGGTAATAAAAAAATACATCCTTCAAGCAAAGAAAGTACATGTGGGGGCTTTGCCCACTCCTCCAGAGAAAATATAACCTTAATCTAAACCTGAGACTTCAGAGTAGGGCCTGTTGCCCCCAAAATAGCTCAGCCCTTTATTTTTGTTTTACCAAATAATATACTTGTTTTATTCCAAAGGAAAGTCTAGTTCCTGCTCTAAAATGCCAATATTGTTAGTCCTAAATTCTAAATTCTAAAGAATTTAAATTAAAGAATTCATTCTAAATTCTAAAGAAATAGAAATGAAGGACCAAAAATGATGATTGACAAGAACATGACACAGGGCAAGAGGGTGAGGAGCCTGGGTCCCCAGAAGAATGTGCTCTCGGGCTGCACTGGTTCTCAGGGGAGATGGGACTCTGTCTACCATTGGAGGTCATGGGCTCTGACTTATTTGCACTGGAAGAAGGTGGGGGTTTACATAGATATACCTATATTCTCTATTTGACCAGAAGGAAGCCCCCCTTTTATCTCTGGATCACATGCCACGTGAGAGATCATTTATAGAATAAGCAGTTTCAAACTGATACTCTCAAGTCACCTCCCTCACCACCAATCTTCAAGTTCTGGCCTCCATATCACTAGTTTGAAAACATATCTCCTACTACTTCACGTATATAAATGGCAGGCATGCTTAGGTATGGCATGCTTATTTAGGTATGTCTCAACTTTTATGAAACTGTAATCCATTGTGCAGGTAAAGACATACATAATCAAAGGCACTACAACAATCTCTACCACCATAACTTTTAATGACCGATCTGCTGTGTGCAAACACATGGGGCTGTGGATTATGTTCAGTCCCCAGCCTTGGATGTGTGAGATGACTGTCCCATGGGTAAGGACACACAGAGCTAGCTGCTGGAGGAGACGCCATTCTAGATGTTCAAGGAGCCGGGGAATAGCCCCAGGTGTGGTCAATCAGGTAGGGAACCACTGAGGAGGCCCAACTGTGGATCATGTTGGATGGAGCTCCAAGTAGCAGCCCCAAGTTCTCCTTTCACATATGCTGGGTATCTCTTTTCACTTGTGGCTGATGAGATTTTTAGTGGTTTACTAGCTGGCTAAAGAGTGTCTTCTCTAAGAATGTATATCTTACAAATTAGAGCATCATCATTATTCTGAAACCTTTACATTAAGAAGTTCAGTTGGATTTGAAATCCATTCTTATTTTTACAAGCAATCCAATATTTAGTGATAAAAAGGAAGTGCTATCAGATTTCTTAAATATAATTCCAACTGTAGAAAATTTTGAATTGTTATAAAAATGTTTAAAAGTTGTAATCATCTCTGTGTGAAAGGTTTCTGGTCTAGGATTAAGAATTTGAAGATACCATCATTAAAATATTGTGATCAGAGATTGTTTGCAGTCATTTCAAGCAGAAAGAATAATATTTTAAAATGCATATTAATAAAAGCAAGCTTAATTTGTCATGGGAAAAATTAAAACCATTTATTTGGAAGTTTTATATCAATTTAACATTTAATAAAAATGTTAAAACACTATGTTTTGTTGTAATTACGTAAGATAAAGAAAAAAATAGTGATTAAAAAATTCAAGCCCCATATAGACAGACACCCCCCAGGTCCCCTCCCACCTGCTCTATTACACTGGACAAATACTCTTATTTTCTCCATGTACTATGGTATAAGAGTTTGGGAAGTACTAGTCTAGAGTACAGACTGGATATGCCCTGGTTTGCTAGCTGTGTTTATGTGCTGCCACAGCTAAACTCTAAGCTTACTGGGCTGGCAAGTTACTATTTATGCATCTTTGGGGATCCTATGATGTAATATAAATGAACCGATTCCTTTAAATGCTTGTTTCAGACATTTCTTCTCGTACATAGGCTCATGATTCAAACTGGTAATAACCACAATAGTAGCTACCACTTATAGAACACCTACTATATTCAGACCACAGCAATTACCGCATAAACATTATTCTGTTCTTTTAAAGAAAATATTTGATATTCACTAAAGTATATATGTTACATATCTGCCAGTTTCAAAGCTAATAATGTAATGAACCATTAAAAAATTATTTATAATTCTCGCCACAACCCTGTCGAAAGATGCATATTCATTGCTCCTTGTTTACAATGATAAAGGTGAAGTATGGAGAGGATAAGTCACCACCCAAGGGCACACTACAAATGATGCCAATTATGCCATTAATACTTGACCAAATGGCTTAGATCAGCATGTCTCCAAAATCTACAAATATCAGGTCAATGTAGGAATCAGAGACCTGAAAACTCCCTCCAGTCACCAAGAAGAGAGAGAGAGAGAGTGAAAGAGAAAGAGAAACAAAAAAAGAGGAAAATATTTATGTAGATTTGACAGATGTCAGGAAATACTACATTTAAAGTCTGGGAAATGGTCTCGGATCCCACCACAGCTGCTTCAAAAGAAGAAAAACATGAGGAGGGAGGAAAAGGAGAAAGAAAAAGAGAGGTTATAGCAGCCTGAGATGAACTCAATAATGTAAATTGGAATTCTGATCATGTTCTCAAGTCATGATTTAACAGAATGAAATGAAAATAATAAAGCTATAGAAAAGAAATCCAATCACATGCAAATTTTTAAAAATCCGTACTTCATTATGTGTCAGTGAAGCTATCCAAGAACATCAGCAAGATTTTCTATGACCGAAAACACAGACCACAATGGCCTCACTTCCTTTTGTTTGACAACACCCTGACCTACTTTGTGGTCATTACAGACACACAACTGGCCATGTTATGGGGTGAGGCTTTCACCATAAGGGAAGAAGATAAAACTTCTCCCTCAAATCCCATCAGTTCCCTTTCCACAGGCACTATAGAATAGTAAGATGAGACTGGGTTCACCCTTTGCTGGGGATGGCCCTCAGCTTGAGATGATCAAGAAAGGTAAAACAGAAAGGGACTACAGGAAAGAAGTCTGGAGTGAAATTTAGTCTTAGGAGAGAACCAAAGAGATTTCAGAAAATTTCCCCATTTTCACACTGTCAGTTCAGACAGTAGAAAGGAAGAAGGATTTTAGGTATCAGACAACACTGGGTTCACTCAGTTTCAGTACAACTGGTGTCCTGGGTTTCTACTGACACTTCGAGGGAAATTTAAACATGGTACTGGGATGGGATGTACCCAATGGCAAGCCAGTATATCTAGATACATGACCAACAAGCATGGCATCCATGAAAATCCACAGGGTGGTAAGAAGTAACATCACTAAATGCCACTAACAATGCAGAGTACGACACGTGTGTCTACAAAAAGCTACCCCTCCATGGGAGATAGCCAAGACAACAATGGGAAGAAAAATTATTACTTGAAATAACTTTAATAACCATAGATGTTCTTTCAAAAATCAGCTACATACATGGAGCCTTTACACATTCATTTTACTGAATATGTGTTCAGTGCTCATCATATGTCAAAGAAGAAGGTGAATTCCCAGTAGACAAACTTGAAAAACCAGACACAAAACTGTACATGCTGTATAATTCCATTTACATGAAGCTCTAAAGCAAGTAAAACCAAATTGAGAATAACAATTACCTTTGATGGAAGGTGCTGCTGGGCTGGAGACATGCAGGAAGCTGGATGCTAGAATGTTCCATGTCTTAATTAGAGCAATTCTTGCACGTTTGTGTGTGTGTGTGTGTGGAAAAATCGCTAAGCCATTCACCTGAAATTTGTGTACTTTATTGCATATGTATTATATCTCAATCAGGAAAAGAAATAAGTTATACTAGAAATAAAAATAAAAGGGAGAAAAAGCATTGAGAACTGCCTGTTTCCATTGTGGGACCTGTAAGTGAATGTGAGCAAAATAAGAAGGGACCCAGTGGACTTTTGTGGCAGAGGAGAGAACAGTCAAGACCCATTGCAGGCAAGGCCATAGAAGGAGGACCTTCTGTTCAGTAGAAGTTTGCAAAGCCAAGCCCAACTCCAGGATGAGATTGTGGGTGAAAGGGAAGTTAGGAAATTTTGCTCACCATAAGCAAACCACAAATACAGTATTTCATGAACATCTTTCAGAAGTAGGGACTGCAAAGCCCCTATATTGTCTTAGAAGCATTTTAAGTTAAAAAAAAAAAAATAAAGTGAAACGTGGCCCACAGTACTAGCGAGTCTTGAAAAGCTAAACTGCATTTTATCCAAAACCACAATGTTCAAAAATCTGGAGCTACAATGTGTGAATGAACCTATAGTGTCTCCTGTGACTTCCTTAAGAAATTGGTATTTGGTATAGTGAGGGATTCAAATCAGTTACCTAACTTGTTGGTAGAATGTTCTGATACAATAAAACCTCCTTTGTGAACTCATCATGTCCTTGACCTCAAGCCCTTTCCAGGGTAGGAGCAGATTTCTGTTTTGTCTAGGAACAAAAGAATTAAAGACGGTGTTCCCTCCAGAGCTGATTCTGAGACAAAGGAAAACTTTGCTGCAGGCATGGATTTCTGGATGGTTTCTAAGAATTGCTTGGGTTTTGGTGAAAAGAATTCTCCCAAATAAGATTGTCTGAGATTTTCCAATTACACGCTCTAATTGCAGCAGAGATCCCAGGCTCTAAGTCATTCTGTGGCTGCAGGTTGTGCTTGACTCACCGGACACAGGGGTAGCTGGCCAAGCCCACCACGGCCCACAGCCCAGCAACTGCCTTTGATTAGGCTCTGCTGCCAGACCAAGGGTGGAGGGGCCTGTCCAGGGTCCCCAATGTCTCTGAGAGGTAACAATTCTGACTAAGAAGGATATGTGGTTTCTGGAGAAGCATGTTCTGGGTCACTGGGGCCACTGGCTAATGGAGCCAGCAGGGACCTCACCAGGTTTCTTCTGAGCAGTTCTTATGGGACTGGGTCCATCTTGGTCACAGATTCCTGGATGCCAGGGCTTGCTGGTGAGGTGAAGAGTGTGGAATGTATCCACTCCCTCCTATCCCCCAACTACCACCATCAATCTAGGGACAATGACCCTGTCTCCAACATCCAGCATCCTCTAGGGATCTTAGATGAGTGTAGGAGGAGCCTGTGCAAATTTTACCTAGTTCTACCTCTGCCAGAATGTCCCCTGACCCTGCCTAATCCCATTTAGTCACCTGCCTCTAATCTCTAATTCCCGTTCTCTCTCTCTCTCTCTCTCCCCCGCACCTTTCTGTGTTTAATCATAAGCTTATTTCCCTTCTCCTCTAAAGTAGCTAATTCTTGACATTTTAGCTGAATTTCTCCTTTTAAATATGGAACTTTATTTCAAGGAAATCCTTGAAACAACCATGAGAGCAGGGGATATGAACATCCAAGCTGTCATATGACATTCCACACAACACAACATGATTTTAGTTTAACAATATCTACTGCCTCTCTTCCAGGCATCAGGTAGGATGCTTCAGATGACTGAGGTAGAGAGAGGGAAGCAAAAATGAACAAAGCACTGATAACAGACATTTACTGAGCATTCTCTGTTAAGCTCTGTGCTGAACTCTTCATGTCCATTAGCTACTTCAATCCTCTCAAAACCTTATGAGAGGAACCTGTTGGTTCTCCTATATTACAGAAGAGAAAACTGAAGCTTAGAAGGTTAAATAACTTGACCAGGCTGAGCAGCTAGTTAGTGGGGAGGCTGTGTGATCCCACGGCACTAACCTGCATGGCCAAGCCCTTCATTCATGGTATCTTACTCTATCATCACAACTAACTTGCAAAGTAGGCTGTATTATCCATGTATCATAGATGATGAAATCAATTCAGAAGGTTGAGTAACCTATATAATGTCACACACTTAACCAATGACAGAAAAATTTGAACTCAAACATCCATCTCCAGAGCATTGTTTTTTTTGTTTTGTTTGTTTTTTTTTTTGAGACGGATGGAGTCTTGCTCTGTCGCCCAGGGTGGAGTGCAGTGGCCAGATCTCAGCTCACTGCAAGCTCCGCCTCCCAGGTTTATGCCATTCTCCTGCCTCAGCCTCCTGAGTAGCTGGGACTACAGGTGCCCGCCACTACACCTGGCTAGTTTTTTGTATTTTTTTAGTAGAGACGGGGTTTCACCGTGTTAGCCAGGATGGTCTTGATCTCCTGACCTCGTGATACGCCCGTCTCGGCCTCCCAAAGTGCTGGGATTACAGGCTTGAGCCACCGCGCCCGGCCCAGAGCATTGTTTTTTCCACCAAACAAAATTACTATGGTCTCCAAAATCAAGGAGTTCTTAATTTACTAGGAGTACTAGGACACATAAACAGCTATGATAATGTTATTTAGAAAGAACGAGATGTGAAGGAGGAAAGGCCACCTCTGTTGAGGGGCAAAGAAATGTCTCCTTGGAAAGGAGGCATTGGGATGGGTTGAGATGGATCTAAAAACATGGCCTGTCAACAGTTCCACATCTCAGAACTAAGGAATTGCCTTATTCTACTTTAGTCTGAGTTGATGTATAAGGATGCTAGTTTTAATTTTCCTTGGTTGAGCCCTTTCTCCTGGTAGAAATTTTTAAAGACATCCAAATAGGAAAAGGAAATGGAAAAAATATGGAATGAAAATGGCTTTCCAAGAATATTAAGCAATAATTTTCATACCATAAAAAAGCAAAAGAAAAAAATTGACAGTGATAATGATAAAATAGTAATAACCACTGTGAACTGTGATGGCATCTTTCACCAAACGCCTACTGCTAGTCAGCCTCATTATTAACGATGAGCCTCCCTCCTCTGTCCTGATTACTATCTTAAGATGGGGAAATGGCCTTTCAGGCAGTCAGGATGGGTTTCTGTAAATGGGTCACTACGTATTGTAGAAAAGATTGGGAAAGCCTCCGGGGGATCCTCATCTCACTGAGTTTGTTTTATCGTCCCCCTGAAACAGCAGATCTATGTTGAGTGCTTGCTTTGAACCAGGAATTCTACTGGGGCTGGGAGAGATGATGGTTTTGGTGAAAATGAAGCAGAGGTGCTGTCACACCAGAAATAGCCTCCAAAACTCTGCTCTCAGTGAGGTCCTCCTGCCCATTGCACCATGCAAATAACACTTACATAACTCTCATTTGAGCAATCAAGAATCTTGCTTCAAATTGCAGGTTTCACAACTGCATAGTTGATTTCTAGCCGCCTGCATTGCATTTGGTCTGATTGTCAGAGGCTGGAGAAGAAACCAGGTCAACTCCAAGAAAACAATAATCGTTTCTTGAGAACTCATTAAATGGGCCAAGTTCTGAGATTTGAAGCCAAGTCTGTTGATCGAATAGAGAGAGGGTAAAAATTAGGAATGTCTTCACAGATGGACTCTTGAGATGAGGTTTTAAAGGACGAATAGGGAAGCGCAGGAAAACAGGGGGAGGAATAATTTCTCTAAGCAGAGGGAAAACATGTTCAAAAGTGGAGCGGCATGAAACTGTATGATGAATTCATGAAACTACGGTAGTTTGGCCTGACTAAGCCCTGGTGGGTTCTATTACATTATTGTAGCACAGGGGAATTCTTGCAACTCCCTTGAAAAACTCAGGAACATCTGAGATGCTCTTCTAGAGTCTATCTGCAAAAACATGCTATGGCCTCTTGGGAGAAATGTTGAAGGCAACCCCCAACCCTTCAGAGTGACTCAGGATTCCAAGACTATTAGAATTCAAATGCTGGTTTGTGGAGATTATGAAGTTTCCCCAGGCTTTCTGATGCTTCCTCAAGTAAGCCTGGAACCCATCTTGGGCTCTACGACCCAAAAGTAATTGGCCTTACATGGGGATTCTGGTTGATTGCTGGTGAGGAGTTTTCCTGAGAATGGCTTTCAGTTCTGCTGTTGATATGCTCTCCTCCTCAATCTCTGAAATGGAGAAAGATCCAGTCAACTGAGAAAGAGACCAAGTGGGATCTACCATGGATCAGAAGCCCTGCTGTTGCTCACGGGAACTTAAGAAAGCCCATTCCCAGGCCTTCTCTCTGTGCCATAGTCTCTGCTGCCATTATTCAAAAGAAAGTCAAAATCTTTGGATCTGCTCCTAATTAGGTGGGGGACTTATTGATAAATCTTTCCAGTGATGAGTGCTATTCTGGAGCCTGTGAAACGTGTGAACGCTGATGCTGCAATCCCTCAGTCCACAACACTAGCCCCAGAGACACCACACAGGGAGTGCTGTCATGGCTGGTGATTACTTGATAATAATGAAAATAATCAATAACTAACATGTGGATATCATTTTACCCTTTAACAAATGCTTTTAATGTGTCATATTTCCTTTATTACCTGTAACATCAATTTCAGGTCGGTATCTCTAACAATATCTCCAGTTTACAAATTTAGGTTTAAAGAGATTAAGCAAATTACACACTGACATATAGTTAGTGAGGGACAAGGCAAAGATGCCGGGCTACCTCTCATGATCCCAAAGCCCATTGGCTTTTTCAATGTGTTTGCTATTAAAGTCTTCTGATGTTTTGTAAAATAACACCTTTCAGTCCTAGGCCTGGTGCTGCTAAATTTCCTGTAGTTAGACTATCGTTTGCTCAAGTTCAACTGCTCGTCTTAGAGTGGAAGACAAGCACACTAATATTTTTTTCTCAGCAACCCCGTGCCATGCTACATGTGTGCCCAATATCCCTTAATACGCACAGCAACAACCCTGAAATGCATCTATCTCTGGGGGGCAATTGTGTTTTTCTTATCCATCATTGTATCTCCAGCAAAGTGTCTGACACTTGAAAAAATCAATATGTATTAATTGAATTGAGGTGAGCATCTTTATCTTCATTTCTTATTAAAGGAACCTGAGGCTCAGAGGAACTAGGTAGCACACCTGAGATTACAGAGCTTGAGAGAGGTGGAATATGAGCTCAGATGCAGGCTCCCCGTGGTCATGGCTCCCATTCTCCACTCTGCCTTTTTCCATGAGCCAAGGCTGCCCAGCAGTCTTTCCAGCTATGAACTTTTTCTTTCTCTGAACTGAAGAGAGCTGGTGTGTTACCCAGCTTGGAGGTCAAATACATGTGTACATGTATGCATGTATGTACTTGTCTGTGTGGGGTGGGGTGGGCAGATTTACACACGATAAAGCAGTCTCTTCTGAGTTTTATTTGTTTAATGTCAGGAGGCATCACATTCCTGAGAATCTGTTGCTAGGAACACTTCTAGAAGCCTGGTCATTTCCAGGTAACTCAATAAATCCTTTCATGCTCACTTGGATATTTACCTTAGAGTTAACTAAGACTATCTCCTTTATAATTCCAAGACATGTCCTTTCCCCGCAAACTTGATAGTCTTTGAATGCCAAGCAAAGTTAATATCTTAGTGTACGTAAGCCCTAACTCTCTGAAATTGTCATGTAAAAAACACGGATTTTACCACGTTGACGGGTCTTTCATCCTTGGGGGTAGAGTGGGGGTGCCCGCTCCATCTCAGAGGCAGCAGACATCTATGATTAACTATACAAAAATGCCAGTTTGATGATAAAAGCTGTACTTAGCATTGACTCCTCTGCTACAGCAGGAGTCTGGGGGATGCAGCTTTTGAGGATTTTTTTTTTTAATGGAAGCTTTTGTTAACATCAGATATCTAATTAACTTAGGTTTTAAAGCTACAGAGGTGCTGCGTCCTCAAGAAAGACCGTTATCAAAAGTTTCATCTAACGTAATTACCCTAAATCTACTATGGAAGAAAGAATTAAAATGTTTCTTTTTTAAGAAAAGCCAATGTATTGAATAACATGGAGGCATTTTGTTGTGGGATCCCTGTCTATGCAGTTGAGGCTAGATCAACTTACTAACCAGCATAATTATCATATCCAGAGTTTGTCTCAGGAAATGCCTTCCAGAATGAGGGAAAACACAGCATCTGTGCCCACAAGGATGGTATGGGCCCCCCGACGATGAAAGGCTCCAGCTGCTCTGCAGTTATAATCAAACTGGCTCTCCCCCAGCCTCCTCCGCCTCATCCTCCACACAGTAATAACAGAGTTGCTGGCTGCTCATCCCCAAAATGGTGTTTAGGACATCAAATGCTTCAACTACCACCTATGTGCATAATGAGTCCCAAGTGTCTCCAAACCAGGTCTTCCGCCCCCACCCCGAGACTCCAAATCATGCTCTTCAGCTGCTTATCAGACATCTGGACTTCCTAGCAGACCCTCCAAAGACAATATCTCTAAAGCAAGATTCGCCATCTTCCTCGCTTTCAATGGCCTCTTTTGCTTAGCTTCCCTACCTTATCAGCCTCACCAACCTGCCAGTCACCCATAACCCTTATTTTTTAGTAGATTTTATATTTTAGAACAGTTTTTAATTTATAGAAAAAAAATTGAGAGGATCTTACAGAGAGTTCCCATAAACTCTATAATCAGTTTTCCAGTTAATATCTTATATTACTATGGGACATTTGTTACAATTAATAAACCAGTATTAATTCATTATTATAAACTAAAGTCCATACTTTATTCAGATTTCTTTATATTTTACCTAATAGCCTTTTCTGTTCCAGATCCCATCTAGGAGACCACATTACATTTACTCATCATATCTCTCTGACTGTGACAATTTCTCGGGCTTTTCTTATTTTTTGATGACCTTGACAGTTCAGAGGCATACTGGCCAGGTATATTCTAGAATACTCTTCCATTGGAATGTGCTGATATTTTCTCATGATTAAACAGGGGAGGTAGGTTATTAGGGGGAAGACTGTAGAAGTTAGGTGCTGAGATTATTTTTAAGGCATTGTTTGAACATTGGGCAGGATTGGTCACTGCCTTCATTTGACAGAGGAACGGCTAATTACTAATTCTGATATCACCTTAGCATATATAGCACTGGGTATGAAATTGAGTCAGGGCTTGATGAATGTTTGAAGCCTTGGTGTGTCTCCTTATCTGCAAAGTGGGGTAATAAAATTTACAGGAGTTTTAAGATGATTAAATCAAAATATTAAAATCCTTGGTACAGGGCCTTGTACATAGTATAGTAAGCACTCAAATATTTCTGCTGCTACCATTTTTGTCACCATGATTAGGATCTACATGTTATACAAGATACACTGTAAAAACCCAAAAATTTGACTTTGACCACTCCATAGGTGAAGAAGTAAATTTAGTGATTAGATGGAAGCAAGAGAGGCCAAGCTCACTCAGCTTTACACTTTAAAGAACAGTCTCCTGTAAAATTAATGTTGCATTTAGTTCACTTTGATAAGACTTCAAAGACCATCAATTTTGTTCTTAACAATGATGCAGATCCAAAAGAAACATAAGACATGGCTCCTAGTCTCAAGATGTTATAAATTTACTGTCAGATAATAATACAGGACAGCATTTGATGAGGAGCCAAGCAGAGGAGATGTGGGTGTGGGAAGTTCAGAACAGTGGCTGTGTCCACGTGGGCTGTATTGTTGCTAAGGTCTCAAGAGGTGGGCATTGACTGATGGATGGTCGGAGAGAAAGGTTAGAAAGTCATCAACAAGGATCTAGAAAGAATCAGTATACGGAAATTCAGTGATCCAGTGCCTGAGAGAGTCCCACTTCCCTGGCATTAGACTTTATACAGAAAACAGTAGGAGGTGGCATTAAACAAAACATCAAAATAGTGGGGTGGTTGTGGTCTGAAAGCTCCCCTCAAGAATAATGGGGAGCCAGGTATACTTTTGAGCAAGGGAGTAAGAGGATGAAGATGGAATTTTCAGGAGGTAGGTAGGCTTGCAGCAGGCATGACTAGCTAGAGAGAGAAAAACTGGTGGCAGAAAGATCAGCATGCTAGTTCATTCATTCATCTATACATTTATTGGTCATGTATACACAGAAAATATTATGGAGCTCCCATCAGACTCTGGGGCATATGGAGGCATATAATTATTGGTACCTACCCTAAAGAACCTCACAGACTAGAGGGAGAGAAACTAGGTTTCTGTTATAAACCAGAATAGATCACAGTGAAACCAGAAAGAAAGGGATGGAATAATATGTGAGAGATAGATAGTTAGATAGGTAGATAGACAGATAGATGATAGATAGATAATATACATAATATATATATCACAAAAAGCAAATGTGTGTATATATACACATAGGCTATGTATGTTACATATTATAATAATTAGGTTAGTATATATTGTATACATATTATATATGATATGTATACATATTACATATATAATATATATGCATATTACATATATACATTTGTTTCTATAATAGAAATTTGAAGAACTAACTGTTAGAATCAACATAGGGAAGAAAGCAAACTGCTAGGAAAGGATAATTCCAAATTGTAAGCCTGAATGAGCTGCATAGAGGTTGCCACTGACAAAAACGGACTCCTGCAGGTTGGAGCTGATGAGGCAAGAGGATGAATGTGTTTGGAAGCAGTTGAATGTTATAAGAGATACAGTCAAATTATTATCATCTGGAAACACAGTGGGAGGGAGGGCTGGGCTCAAGGGACAGACTTGGAAATTATCATCATGCTACAATAAGGGCGGAAGAGCACCCAGGGGAAAAGAGTGGGCAGAGAAAACCAGAGCTAGTCCACGAGTCCTCAGAAATCTCCACCCCGTCATGGGTTCAAAGAAGCAAAAAAGCCAAAAGGTGGTATCAGAGGAGAAAACAGAGAAGTTGGGGTCCAAGAACTAGGAGAACTTCATGGGAGGGAGGTCTAAGAAGAGATGTCAGTGATGTCAAACACAACTGGCACAAGATAGCAAACCTACCCAGGAACTATGACAACCCAAAAGTAACAACAAGAACAATAAACGATTTAAATAATAGTAATAATAATCACATTTTTAAACAGTTACTATGAGTCAGATCCTGACGCTGTTCTGAGGAACTGAAGACATGTTTTCTCATTTTTCTTTGTGCCTAACCTAGCATAAGCCACATAGTAGTTCTCAATAAATGACTCATGTTCTAAGCCAAACTTGAGAGCCCTTAGGAATCTGGATGTTTTGATACTTTAGCTGGTGTTGGAATGGGTTGACAGAATAGTAATTTCTTTCCTCGGGTCATACTGTCTAGGTTAAATCATTGGTTTACTCCTGGCCAGTAAAATCCTGTCTGATAAGATTCCTTCCCTCTTGTTCTGTATGAGAGTGCACTGTTTACCCATGTGGGGTTGGGTGGAGCCCAGAATATTCTTCAATTCAACCTCTCTAGTAAACGGGACATCTGAGCAATAGCTTTGACCTTTGGGGGAGAAGCCATTCTTTTTCTAATGACTTACGAAGGAAAAGGTGTTCTGAACATGGGCTAGATTCAGACATAGGAGTCTGGGGGGTGGGCAGGAGTTGCCTGTACACCCAAGGAAAGTTGGCCAACAAACTTGTTCTTGCTTCTTTCCATGGCGTCCTTGAAATTGCTTTACATTCATCTGAAGGCCAACCTCAAATTAGAAAACTGGGAGGAGATTACTGCTGGGTAGCTTTCAATTTAAAGAACTAAATCTCGATTCAAATGCAAGAGCAACATCACACTAGGAGGAGATTGTCAGCATTGGAGAACCTTCCATTCACACTAGGACTCACTGTCTCATCTGTTCAGTAAATCTCATGGAATGGCTTTCCACATATATGAGTTTCCTACACAATAAATGCCCTTAGAAAAAGCCTTCAGACATACAATTGGTATATCAAAAGTTAAAGAATACAATAAGAAAAACAAACAAAGGTGTTTTTATTTAAAATCCAATTTTTTAAGGGAGGAACAGAAATTCTGATGCTAAAATAAACCTTACAATTTCTTTAAGCCAGGAACCCTACATGCTACTCATAGGGCCTGCTCCAACATAAAACAAGCTTCCAAGTCCCTCTAAGTCACAGTTCTCCTTGCCCTGATGTTCATCTGCATCTGCAAGGCAGAGAGCACCACATAGGTATTTTTCAGAGTGGAAGATTTCATCAAAGGTCACTCATGCAGAGGAGGGAGGAGTCAGGATTCAAGCCTGGTTCTGCATTTTCCCAAGTTCTTTTTATCCACCTGGTAAACTTCTGTAAGCTGACATTGGTCCCATGATCAATCAAAGGTCACAGGCAAAATCAGATTCCTTCAGAAAGCATGAACCATTTTGGAAGTGAGATGTGGGGCAGTGGCTGGGGGAACAGAAGGGTTAAGCAATGAGGGTCAACACTAGTGGGTACTTTGGTTAAGAAGAGGGAAATGACTAGTCCCTTAGAGCTGTTTTGCTTCTCGTTTTCAAGGCCTGCTCTTTACCCTGAGTTTCCTATACGAACATCCTCTTACACATGTATGTTGAAATCACATGTCTACGAAGTGTATGATCGTTTCAAATTTTACTTTCTAAAAATGTGTCAGGACATGAGTGACATAAGAAAGGTAGTCAGGGGCCATGCCTGCAGAGGTTACAAGAGCTAGCTTGATGGGTATGTTCTGCTCCAGCCCTTGGAACATTTGAGTCTCACAAACAAGAATATTTTAATACTGGCCGGGAAGAGATGTGGAAGAAAAGGCATGGATGAGGCCAGGAGCAGTGGCTGTAATCTCAGCACTTTGGGAGGCTGAGGCGGGTGGATCACTTAAGGCCAGGAGTTCGAGACCAGCCTGGACAATGTGGTGAAACCCCGTTTCTACTAAAAATATGCAACATTAGCTGGGTGTGGTGGCAGGCGCCTGTAATCCCAGCTACTTGGGAGGCTGAGGCGGGAGAATCACTTGAATCCGTGAGGCAGAGATTGCACTGAGTCAAGATCGCACCACTGCACTCCAGCCTGGGTGACAGAGCAAGACTCTGTCTCAAAAAAAAAAAAAGAAAAAGAAAAAGAAAAAAAGAAAAAAAATTTAGAAAGAAAAGAAAATGCACAGATGAGCTGCTGCAGATGAGAAAGCCTATCAAGGGGAATAAAAACCTATGTGGTCAAAGGTGGCTGAACAGCCCTCAGGAAGCTGCCTCCAGGGCCAGGGCTGTGAGGAGACTCTGGAGTTTTGGCTACCTGGGCCTGGGGAGACAGTCTCAGCAGTAAGATATGTACCTGGTTCAGCATGGACCTAGCTTAATTTTAGTTATATGTCTTCATGCAAATCCTGAGTGAATGGCAGAATTGGAATGGGGTCCCATCAGCAGCAGGTTCTCACAAATGGGAGTCCCAAGTGCTTTTTGCCTACTTGATAGTACTTTTGGATTTCCATAAACTTCTAGTATCACACATACATGCACCCACACACATGCAAATTTAACTTGGGATGGATGGGAGGAAAAATTGGGCCACGACATAGTAGTTCAATTTGGAAAAACTCAATGTTTTTTCAATTCAACTCAGATGTTTATGGAGCAACTAAGTAGGTCTTGGTATAGTAAAGCAGACAAGGTTTCTACCCTTAAGGAATCACAGCCAAATTGATAACCCCCCAGCCAATGTTTCTTTCAATGTAGCAGTTAGATCAGCAGCCTGAGATTCATCTTGGAAGTTTACTAAAATACAGATTTCTTCGTTGCATCCTGGCTTCCTGAATTAGAATTCTAGGGTAGTAGGACCCAGAGATCTGTGTTTTAAAAAGCCACCCCAGTGATTCTTATGAACCAGAAACTTTGAGGTCCTTTGTCTTAAACTTGTGACTAGCCATATTTTTATTGCCAGATCTTAGCACAAAGAGCATTCTAGTAGCCCACCTGGTAATGATGAGGGACAGATTAGGGGGCAAGTTTTCTCATCATTATACATTTCCTGGGCCTCTAACATGTAGGAAATTACAGTTGACTTCACCTGAAATTAAAGAGCAAAAATGCATTCAGTCAAAAGCTCCTGTCAGCTCCCATACCACAGAAGCAACCTATAGAGGAAAAGACAGGAGTGTGACTTGAGAAGAGGACCAGAAATGGTCCCAGATTCACATGAAGATGTCTCTGTTGCAGACCGAACCCGAACCCATCTCTTCTACCTCCCGCAGCACCTTTTGAAACAAGTACTTGGATTATGTGTGTTGAACTGAATGAGGATGCTTGCTCAGCAATGTTGAGTGACCTGCTCATGCTACAAGAATTTTAATCTAAGATACCTTAACTCCAAGTCCAAGGTTGTTAGAAGTTTCCAATTTTAGAAGAACTTTTTCATGAGGCCCATATCCAAGGACACAATATCTCAACTGGAGCAGAAGGATTTTAAGCCCTGCCACTGGGACCCAAGCCTTGGGTCACAGGCCTGACCCTGCTGGTTACTAACTGGGTGGCCTCAAGCATGTTACCATTGTCCACACAACTCCCCAAGCTAAACATCCAGGCATTGTCCTTGATATCTTTCTCTCTGTCACCCTCTACATGTAAGCCATTCTTGTATCTGAATAGCTTCAAATTGGTAAATCTCTCTCTGCCTCCACTGCTATCATCCTAGTCCTGAACTACTGAAAGAACTCTTAACTGATCACTGCCCTTTCATTTTTGCCATTCATCCCAATGCATTCTCTCCACAACAGCCTAAGTCATAGCATGTCACTCCTTCACTTAAAACCTTCAACAGTTTGCCATTTATCTTAGGACAAAACAAAATCTCCTACTGCTGTCTGCAATACCATACCTAGCTTAGGTCCAGTTTACCTATCCAGACTCATCCTCAGCCACTCTACACCTTGATTTCCAGGCTCCAGGCACATTGGTGTTTTTGTCTTTGCAAAACTCCAAGCTCAAAAGCCTTCATACAGTTTGGTCCTTCCCAGGAGAGCACTTTTCACATCCTAATTCACTCACTTAACTCCACTCATTCTTCAGATCTCAGTTCATTATCATTGCCCTTGGGAGCCTTCCTCATCACTCCTGCCTCTTCCTCCCCACCACTAAATCAGTTCCTCCTGCTACACACTCTCATAACTCCCCACACTTACTGCACTTTGCAATTATATATTGCATGGTGATTTCCCTATCTTATCCACTACAGTGTGAACTACATTAGAGTGTGAACTACATTAGGGTGAATAAGAATACATCTTATTCAGATACAAGAATGGCTTACATGTAGAGGGTGACAGAGAGAAAGGTATCAAGGACAATACCTGGATGTCTAGCTTGGGGAGTTGTGTGGACAATGGTAACATGCTTGAGGCCACCCAGTTAGTAACCAGCAGGGTCAGGCCTGTGACCCAAGGCTTGGGTGATGACCTGTAATACATCACAGCTCTTCCTCGTGGCAGGGCTTGAAATCCTTCTGCTCCAATTGAGGTATTGCATCCTTGGATATGGGCCTCATGAAAAAGTTCTTCTAAAATTGGAAACTTCTAACAACCATTTTTATCTACCACCATCTTACCTGCAGCATCTGAGCACAGATTCTGGGACGTAGTAAAAACAATAATAACAATGGTGCTGTTGCTGCCGTTAGTGGCTACATTGAGTGCCCAGAATGTGTCAGTCAACAAGAGCCAAGTGACATCCCTGGGAGTTACAACATTCCATTGTAGACTTAAGGTCCATCTTAAAATTTCTTTTGAAGTATGTATTCTAGCTCATATGATGGACTGATTTGTTTCACCTTGAAAATATATTATTTACTTTTTTTCCATGATGTTAAGTGGTGTAGATAGTAGTAGATTCTCCATACCTGACCAGCAATTTTGGATACTCTCTCACCCAGGGGTACCCATGCCCTGTTTGAGATATAGGAGTAGAAAAAGTGACAGAATTGGAAGCTTGAGAAATTAAAATGGGAATTCTTATCCTGCCACTTACTAGCTGTGTGACCTTGAACAAGTATCTCGAGCTCTCTGATCCTTGGTTTCTTAACAGTAAGAGGGAGCTACTACATCTGATTTCCACTGTGAAGATCGAATGAGATAAAGTATATAAAGTACATGACAGATGCTTCACAGATAGTAACTTACTTTATCTGGAGTGAGGGAAGAAAGAAAAAGGGACGTATAGAGGCAAATAAGGGGTGGCTGATGTATCAGGAACAACTTTGGCAGTTCAGTATTTTGAACCTTGAGAAAGGTGGTATTCCAAGAATAAAATAACATTATCAACTGGTTCAAAGAGTGTGGGGACAAAGGCATCTGAGAAACATCTGGAATGGCATTTCAGTTGTTTAGCTGTGACCTAGAAGAGCAGTGTGAGGAATCTGATGATGATGGAGTTCAACTAACCCACAAGTGGAGAGTGAATTGGAGGTGGGGGAAACCTAAAACATTGGTAAGGAAGTCATGAGAAAGAACTTACAACTGATTACCCCAAATTCAGAAAGATCTATAAGAGCTAACGGTAATAGAATCTGAATGAAAAATCCATTCACAGGTCCTTATATTGGTTATAGTCATGTGCCTTGCAGTTTTTTTTTTTTTAGTTAAACCTTAGAGAATCATTATTGCAGATTTCTTACATTGTTGCACACACATACACACATGCACACTATGATTCTGTGGTCAATAAAAGTATAACAAATGCTGTGTTTAAATATAATTGGACAGAACACAGTTTCTTTATTGTACTGTAAGTCTCCAAAACAAAAATAAGTGCCATATTCTAAAGTTAGTATACAATGGAAATTTTTTGCCTCAAAATATTTCCTATAACTTGTGTTTGGAATACACTTTTAAACACTTCCACCTTAAACAACCAGCTGAAATCATGTTAAGACATCTAGTGTACTGCAACAGTTCTTCAGCATACTGAAATCCTCCAGCATCATAGCTCACATCTTCACTAACATGGCAAGATCCATGGAATCCTTAAGCAGGTTTAAAAGATCTCTATGTCTAAAAACACTGCAGCTCTCTACAAATGTGTTATTCTGGATAAAATTACAGTGTACAACCAAGTTGATGGCAGCGAAGTTTTGTTGTAATAACTATATTGATAGCAATTATATTTTTAATCATTGGGATCAAGAGTTGAAATAAAGTTAATATCAGGTCTTCCAGGTAGGTGCTTAGTGGAAAAAAAAAACACACACATAAATTTTTAAAACCTAGCAGGGAATATTGAGAACGTATCACTTACATCACTTATATGATCACTTATATCACTTATATCATATAAGTGATATGTTCTCAATATTCCCTGCTAGGTTTTAAAACATTGTAAGATGAGATAAGCTACTCATAAACTCCTAAATTTTGTCCTGAAAGACTTGCTGTGGAGAGCAATTTGGGATACCAGTAAGCATCTGTGGAAACGTTCAGATGAGGAGAGGTAAGAGAAGTTGAAGGAAGGACAATTTCCATTTGCTACCAGGACAAAAACTGAGGACATGTTGACCACAGCTCACTCCCATTGGGTCTTCATTATAAAGGACAACTCTTTTGCAGAGTTGGAGTGGAATTCTTTTTATTTAGGATTTCTTTCTTATGCAAAATTTATTGTGATCAATTTATTTAAAATCAATGAATTTATTTAAAATTCAAAAGCCAAAACCTTCTTTCTACTGATTTTGAGTACTATGGGAAAAATTTAGAGGTCCTCTTCTTTCCGAGGGGAAGGACTTGCTACTGATCTTTTCTTTGATTATTTCCATTCATCAGTTCTAGAGCATGGAAATTCCCATGCTCTCTTGTTTAAGTACCGAAGAGCTCATCTCCTCTAGCCAATCACAAGAGTGATAAAATGATAATAATCCACCAAACAAGTTAACACATTCTCTGTGACCTCAGCATGTTTTTAAAGCCTGTTTTGAAAGAACTCTGAGACAGGCAGGACAGAAAGACATTGACATCACTTCTGTGCTGGGCTGAGGCACAGCCCTTACTAAGAGGACAGCAGCCTTTTCCTATCAAAGCCTGAAGCCACACCAGTGGTGAGGAGGCTATGTCAGAGTCCTGCCAACAGCTGGCTGGAGTCAGAGGGTGGAGCAGCTATACAGAGGCCAGGGCAACTGTGCTGACTTCCTTGGTGGCTGGGGAAATGGCCTGTACTCGCCTTCAGCAAACACCCTGAGTTTACCCCAGGTGAATGCCCTCTCTCTCCTTCCACACACAGCATTAGACCACCAGGAGCACCTCTCTCACCCCTAGGAGACAGGGGCCATGAGGCCCCATGAGTCCTCAGCATCTCCTGCCTGGACCACTGCAAGAACTTTTTAAATAGTCTCCTTTTGACTTCTCTCCCCTTCTCCCATCCACCTTTTACGTGACCTTTCTAAAGCAAACTTAGACTGTGTCATTCATCAGCTTAAATATCTCAAGTTGCTCCCCATTGCCAAGGGTGTAAAACTCATTCTTAATCTGCAATAGAAGAAACTTCTCATCACGGCCCCTGCATTTCTCTATAGTTTTACCTTGCATCTCTTATTTACTACTCATGATGTGCCAGCCGCACCAAATCCCACAAGGTTTCCAAGACAATGATGCCCTTTTGCAACCCAGTGGCTCTGCTCAACTGTTCTCTCTACCTTAGGTAGAGAGAACGCACAACATCTCCCTATGGGGAACGCCATCTCAACCCGAAAGTACCAAGCTCAAAGGTCATTTCCATAGTAAATTCTTCATTGAATCTCCCTCACCACCAAGGACAGAGAGAATTATTCCTTCTTGTGTACCCACATCACTCCCTGCACGCCTGTAGGAGAGGGGCAGCAGAGCATCATATCGAGGGAACGTGCTCCCCAATACCCTATCAGGATGCAAAGACCAGCTCTGCACATGCTCTCTTTGACCTAGTGCAAATTACCTAATCTATGACTCAGTTTCCTCAACTGCAGAATGAGGGGAACAGTAGTATATATAAAACATAGAAATAAATGTACCAAGTACTTTAGGTCCTCAGAAGAGTATCCCATTGCTAAGTGCTCAGTAAGCACTGGCTATTATTATGTCCACTAAAATGTTAATACTGTCATCATATGCTTAGATGTTTCTAACCTTGTCTACAGAAGAGGGTGAGATTGTGTCTTGTTCATGTTTATATTCCTGGCGCCTAACTTCCACGTAATAGGCCCTCAATAAATGTTTATTGAATAAGTTGATTATTTTCTAGGCAGTAAAACATTCCCGTAACTCTACAGGTTATACCTCTAGCAACTTTATTTATTTTCTTTGCTCAATGGGAAGGAAGTCATTACATAGATCCATAAAATGCTGTGTCCTGAACAGAGACTCTAGAAGTCAATTCATGAGTCCTTCACTGACGTGAGAGTTTGACGGCCTGGTTCTGCCAGGGCTCAGTGTCTTTGAAAGAGTCACTTTAATTCATATGTTCAATAAATACCCATTGAATGTTAATCATGTGCTGGGAATTGTTCCAGGGGGTGGGGAAAAGCATTGCACAAATAGGCAAGATTCCTATTTTCACGGACTTTGATGGGAGGGAGATAGTGCATTAAATGATAAGAAAAGAAAGAAAAAATAAGTGTTAGATAATAGGTATTTGAATTAAAAGGAGGAAATATGCTACAAAGTGCCTGGGAAGGCAACATTTGAAAAGGAATTCAAGGAAAGTTTTTTTGGAGGCCAGCAGTAATATTTAGACTTAAGTTTGAGACCTAGGAGAAAAACATTCCAGGCAGAGACCGTTTCTCTTACAAGAACCTGAAGTAAAACCAAGCTTGTGATGTTCTAGGAATCAGAAGAAAGCCTGTGTGCCTGGAGCTCGGGGACTGAATGTAGGAGTTGTTTCACTCAGTGAAGAAGGCAGGAGCTCTACAGGCCTGGGGAAGAATGGTGGTTTTATTACATATGCAACAGGTGTCTGGAACGTTTTGAGCAGAAGAATAATATTATTTGATTTACATATTTAAAAGCATAGGGAGAATGGATTATGAGGGAAGTGGAGACAGAAGTACAAGCAATGAGACCTGTTAAGAGGCTATTCACTGATGTCAGTGAAAAACAGATAGCACAAGTTCAGATAGTGTCTGTAGACCAGGACTTGATGTATGTTTATGAACTAGAGTCCTGGTGCTGATGGGTTTAATGTAGGGGTGAGAGAAAGAGATTCTAACTTTTCTCCCATGCTTTAGGGGCAGTCCTGTTGGCAACATATTCAATGCATAGGACTATTACTCCAGTTCGTATATCAGGCAGCAGGGAAGGTCGTCAGTTACTGGGCAGGGACAGTTGGAAAAGGTATAGATGGGGTTGGGGAAGGAGGGAGACCAAGATTTCTGTCTTCAAAATGTCTAGTTTGAGACACTCAAGTGGAGAAGACATAAAGTTCATATACGAGTCTTGAGTCCAGCAAGAAGAGATTACAAGTGTGGTTATGCAAGTAGGAATCATTTGTATGAGGACAGAATTTAAAGCTATGAGAGCAGATGTGATTCCTCGGGAGAGCATAGAGTTGAAGAAGAGACAAAGTCTCAGTGCAGAGCACTGGAAAGGCCAGCGTTTGGGGTTGGAGTACTGGGGGCCAGGAAAAAGACCGAGAGGAATCAGCCAGTACTGGAAGACAAACTCTAGGAGAGTGTGTTGTCATGGAAGCCAAGAGAAGAAAACAACTCAAGATGGAGGGAGTGATAAACTGGATCAAATGCTGCCAAGAGATCAAGTAGAAAAAGGGTTGGCTTTGGCAACATGGAAGTCTTTGTTAAAGGGATCAGTTTCACTTTTCATCTCTTGAAACCAATTTGCATTTTTTAAAAAAAGGGTGGGAGTAGGGGAGGAATTCTTTTTAAATACTTTTATTAGGCAGAAGTACTGTTTCCTTAAAATAAATCATTCAAAGAATCCCAAGATATAAAAGAGAACAAAATCAGAGCTTCTGTATGGAAACAGAAACCCCAAGAACTTACTTAGCCCCATTTTCTTGCCCCTAAGCTTGATTCTAAGGCAGCTTGGGGTAATTCTAGGACTGCCTTGAAGAGAAGACAAAAAAAAAACCACTGGACTGGAAGCTCTGTAAAGGGCTCTTTGGCCAAGAGAATCTAAGTGGAAAGCTGTGAGTAGTTCTTAGCCTGCTGAACAATAAGCCATCTTCTGGTTAGCAGCCTCTTTACATGTGGCTAGATTTTCTGTTGTGAAGAATACAGCATCTCAGCCTTATAGGTAGGAAAGCTTAGGAACGTCTATAATCATGGTTCCTTCTGGTTTCAGAACTCAGTTCCTTCCAGAATAGGCCACTGGTTGCTTAGGGGTGCACCCATTCAACTGGTTTGCCCAGATCCTGTCACTCAGACACACCTCCAAGAAGTATCCAAAGCCTTTCCTTTGTTGCAAAATGATTCAGTGTCATTTCCATAAAATGTGGGGACCTGAGCAGGTGTTCACACACGCAACCTGTGTATATGAGGAGATTTAAAGGGAAACATTCTTTAAGGGATCAGGTTTACCAGAATAAATTTCTGATTGACTTAAAGGAGTCTCCAAACATATCATAGTTTGCATAGTCCATGTTCACTCAAAGGTGAGCTATATTGTTGCTCTGTCATAAATAATCACAAAAGGGATATATGAGTGTGGTTAGTGGGAGAAGAGGAATAAAAGAGAATGTGAGAGATCATTAGGAAGTACCCAATAAACTGATGCAATGCAATAAGATTATTAGTTCATGGGATGCCCACTTTGTGTGAGGCACTCTTCTGGGCCTGGGAAAAGGTAGGTTAGATCCAAAAAGATAAAGTCCCAGGGACATCCTTTTTGCTTATCTGAACTGAGTCATCTTCCTACAATCAGTTCTAAAACAGCTTAAAATCAAGGTATCCATTAGATTTTCAAGGTTTTCCCAAGAAGTATATTTATTCAATACCCCAAATACGAGACCAAGAGTGCCTACCTCACAATGGCCACCTGCACCTGTGACATCTATGTGCACAGGCACTTTACAGTTTACAAAACTCTTTCATATACATTAAAAGGTGGAACGTTCCTTTAACTTTGGGTTTGTGGAGACTTTGTTTTCCTATCACTTTCTCATTTGCTGCTATTGTGAATTTTAGCTTTCTCAGGGTTGTTTTGTTGTTGTTAGTCTCTCAGCTGCACGTGGCCTGACTCAAAAACAAAGACCTGACATAAGAAAATGTCATTATGGGGTAGATGTAAGGGTGGTTATCCCAAGACTCTATGCAAAATCACTAAAGTTCATTGGGCCCTGTCTGATATCTGCCCTGAAGGAGAGTGAGATCCGTCAGGGAAACTTTTGATGGGAGATTTGGTAGAGGTATATAAATAATTTGATCAAGATAGCAAAACTCAAATGATAGACATTAGGAAAGACCCTTAGAGTGTGAACTACCTGACTTCCTCACTACATCACCCACCCAGGTAGCCCAAACTCCAGGCTAGACCATATCTCCCCAGTCTAGCCCATCAGTGTGATTGCATTCTTGGAGTAAGGGATAGAGTCTTATCTATCCCTTAGGGAGGAGGTATTTTCTGCTGGATCCTGGGAGCCAGAAAAGTGGGCAGAGATGACAGAGCTTATAAGTGTGATGTATTCACTCTCTGTACCTTCGCTCTGTGCTCACAGACAGCTCACATTTGTGAGACAACTTCCTTCCAATGTGTACCCAATGGTTATGAAAGTACTGTTATCTCATAATCACCCTACGAAGGAGATATATATATATATATTCATATTCTCATTTTACAGCAGGGCACAGGGAAATTAAGTTATATGAGCAAAGTTACAGAGCTCTTAACCTGAGTATGCTTGTTTCCAAATCCTATGGTCCTGACTACCATATCCCCAGGTCATACACGAACCAAGAGCACGGCTGAAATTAGAACCCAGGTCTCCCTTACTAACCTCACAGCTGCTTAAAGCAGTCCCCTGACATCCTTTTGCTCTGTGTTTAGATCTTGGGTTCAAGCCTAAAGTTTTGATGTTTGCATTCCCTCCCCCAGCCTTTTCTTTCATCTTTTACAAATTTTGTTGTCAAGATATTAGTCTTGGAAAGTATCTTGTTTGGCAAGTTTCCATGGCCACTGGGGATTCAACTTGAAGGGAAACACTTGGAAAACATTTTGGATGACTCTGGAATCAAGGGAAAGTCCATCCTAGCTAGATTTCACCCAGAAAAGCTTCCTCAAGCCTCAAGTTTTGTGGGAGCCAGAGCAGGGGGCACGGAGGTGGTGCATAGAGCCCCTGGGTAAAATGTGTATATTTGAGGTTACCTATGGTCATTTGTAGCCTGAGATTAATGGGCCATGGATCCTAATGCGACAATGATAAATAATCACACCCAGATTTTCATCTTAATCCATGGAGCTGAGCAAACATCAAAAAGCTCAGCAGGTTGGTTTAGATCATTATGATAATAATTAATAACAGGCTTGTTGACGGAACTTCTAGCTGCATGGCTTGTTGTTGTTTTTATGGAGAACACTGTTGTATGAAAGTAAAAACAACAATACTGGCAACCGAATGAGTTTCCCCAAATTAATCAATCTGTCCATGCTTGTACACCAACTCTGGTCCTGAGAACCTGTACGGCTTAATGTCCTTTTACTCCATTGATTCAAAAGCCAGTTTATCCATGTGTATGAATACATGGAGAATATTTCATAGAATAACGGATGGTATCGATTTCTAACACAGCATACACATTGTGTTAACACCATCAGTATCTGCTTTTCCCTCTAGTTTCTGAAAACTCAGAAGGTACCACTAGTTGTGATTCACCTTTTCATTTGCAGCATTTAGTTCAATGTCTTAAACATAGTAGATGCTCAGTAAATGTTTGCTGTATTGCTAAACTTCTGAAAACATAACTATGAGGAACCTTCTGGCACAAGTCCTTCATTTTATAGAGAAGAAAACTGGAGTCCAGAGAGGGGACATGAATTATCCAGGGTCACTTAGGTAGTCACTAAGTCTAGAAGCATTGTTACTTGACTAACCTCTCACTGCTCTTTCCACACTCTCTATCAAAGCCTGGAAATGACAGGCCAATCAAAGATACCAACCTCCCAGGAAATCTGCTATCAGAAAGGTCTGAATAATGTGACCTACTGTAACCTTGTTGCCAAATCTCCAAACCTCTCCCAGAGCCTCCTAAGGAAAAGTTCAACAGCACTAGGTTATTCCTGAGATGGAATTATATTAGTCAGGCTTTAAACTGTTGAGCCAGGAGCAGCAAGAACATATTCTCCTTGTATTCAAACCCACTTAGAATTGAAATGGAGAGAAATGAAAATGAAATCTCATAGTTTCTTTTTAAACATTGCATATAAATAGAAGTATTTCTAAATAAGGATAGAGATTAGCATTGCTTATCACATTAGGAAGGAATGAGGAAAGTGCCAGTAATTATTGGTGCTACTCATTCAGTAACAAAAGGAAAGTCTCAGGTGGAAAAAAAAAATGTCTGGGCAATTACTTATTCATTCAAAGAGCTTAAAGAAAAACTCTTACCCTTCTAACACAATCAAAGCAAAAAGATCTTCAATTGTTTCTAACCCCAAAGGGGCCGAGGAATAGCAAGTCTTACCTTGGAAATCTGCAGGATTGAGGACTGGCCAGGTGGTCTGTCTTTCTGTCTCAGACCATTAGGCCTGTGCTGGGTTCTGATATGCTGGTCATTGACCCCAAACTTGGAATGATTACTCTTGTAGATGGATGCATTTGTGTATAACAGTATACCTTCCCTCTAGCCTCTCTGTTGCAAGCTGTCAAGGGAAGAATATGGTGAAGCTAAATGGATTAGGAGAAGATCAGGCTTATGAACGTGGCCTTATTAGCCCCAGAGCATACTCAGCAGAGGATGCACGACAGGTCTCATTTCTGAAGGTCGCCATTTATCAGCACTGTGGATCCAGCCAGCTGGCATGACATGCATTCTTTGGGTTCTTGTGGAAGGGAAGCAATAACGCACACTTACTCTTCTTCCATTGCTCTGGTCTGCATCTTAACCAGGTCCATCATTGATTTATTTGATGAAAATAAAAGTTGATTAATTTGATAAAATACGTAAAATTTATTTGATAAAAAATACTGTAATTGTCCTCCTCCAATTTTATCATTATTATCAGAAGAGAAAGCAGCTTTTTATTGCATGATTCAGTCCTTGACCTACACTCTGGGTGACCTTGATTAGTTGTTTAACCTCCCTGAGCCTCCGTGTCTTCACCTTTACAGTGAAAATAGTAATTTAGCCACCACAAGTGTTGCTCAGAGAATTAGCTTTAATATTAAGAACACAGAACACCAAGAGGATGTAATAAATGTTTCTTTTCTTCTCCTCCTGAAATATTTGGTTTCCTGTTCTTAAAAACAAAAGAATCAAAAGTCCTGAAATAAATGGATTTAAGTGCCTGCCTCTCTTTCTTTTTAATATCTTAGCCAAAGTGAAGGAAGATTCAATTATGAATGAAAGCCTGTGATTGTAAGCATGGCATATTCATCAGTGAGGCAATCCATCAGTTTGCAATGATTGATCACCCTGCTCATTTTAGGGGAAAACTTCCTTTGCTGCTAATGAGCCCCAGATCGAACTTGTGGTGTAAGACGCGGGTGTGTTCCCGAGGGCACCTGGGTCATTTTCTCTGTGTGTAAAAGGGTACGTGCCCATTTGGTTGCTGCCACACCCAGCAGGAGCACCTGTGTGCTTTGTGGGGAGAGAAGGTTGTGACCACATGTGTGGTGTGTGTCAGGGTCTGAGTGTGTGAAGTCTGTGTGATTGCCTCCATATTTTCATGTAAATTCCCCAAAATACAGTACTTGGATTCTGACCCTCTTTCTGGGAGAAGGGTTTGGGGATGGTCCTAATATAACAGCAAGGCTTATCTTATTGCTGACCCCTGTTTCCCTGAGCCTCTTCACAACCTCTGTCCACCTGCTAGTGTATATGTACACGTATAGGTGTATATCATTTTAAAATCACAGTGAAGTATTCGTAACTTCCTGATGATATGTATGTTCCTGATGATATGTGAGATGTGATGATATGTAGAGTTCTTTCACTCTGTCACATCTTTGCACATGCTGGTCCCTCTGCTCAGAACACCCCACAGCCTTTCACACCTACTCATCTTTCTGGAATCAGTCAGGTGGTACCTCCCCTCGGAACCTTATCTGACTTCTCCAAGGTAAGCTGGGACACTCCTTTGTCGGCTCCTCCTGAACATTTTTTTTTATTACAGTACTTTCACATTGTAGGTTAATCATCTGTTTGTGAGCCCAACCTCCCAAACCAACGGTGAGTTTCTTGAAGACATAGAATATGCTATATTTATTTATGTCAGCCTCCATCATGCTCAGCACAGCACCTGGCACACTAAAAATCTCAATATATATTGAATGAATGTATGAATGAGTAAGTAAATGGTTTCAGGACCAGGGCCAGACCTCAGTGCTCGGTTACAGCCAAAAAGGACTGAGAGTTTTATAAGGCTGGGTGGGATCTCACTTAGTAACCCCTATAGCATTAAAACTTCAGAAAGAAAACAGCTTCCTATGGCAGGTGCACTGACTTACATAACACTGTGATCATGGAATGGCTAATAAATCAGGTAATTTGTCCACTTTCCTGGAGTGAAGTTTTCAGCTTGGGCTCGTCTCAACTTGGAAAGCTGAGTGCGTGATGCTGCATGCCTCCTTCAATGGAGTTCAATTAAGCTTAATATCTTATGACTCAAGAGTTTGCACAGCAAGGCTTGGCACTTAATATTGTAATTACCCCCTTTTGATTAGAACTGCCTTTCATAAGCAAATCGACGCAGTGGTTTGACAAGTTTGAGGAATTGTTTTTGGAGCTCACCCTACAAGTTCCACAGGGAATTATAATCATGGTAATTACTGTTGAAGCGAGATTCCAGTTCTCGATGTACTGGGAGGTAGGTGAATAAGAGTCACACGCTGCACCCTTTCCCATCTGAAAACAAGGAACGGAGGTGGAAGTAAACACGGTATGATCACCAATTGGCCCACAGGCTGCGATGTTTCTCCTTTGCTAGGGCTCAGCCTCTGGGGGCTCAGCTCATTGAAAAGAATTCTTGTGCTGCCAAGTGCTCTCCCCGTCCCTCCAACTGGACACATAGTTGGTGGTGCCTACTCTTCTGGTCTCTGCTAGCTTTTGGCAATACATGGATAAGGCAGATGAGAATCCACAGGCTGTCCTTTGAAGAACTCAGAAACTAATATTAGGGTAAATGTGGGAACCTAAACCTGTGAGAAGCAGGGTCTGTACTGACCCAGGACTGGGCTTGGCTCAGAAGCTTTAGAGTACCAATTTATAGATAAAACCGCCCCCTGAACAATGAATTCAGAGTGCCACTGGAGATGCTCAGAGTGTTCTGGGCTGGTTTGTAAAGGACAAATGCCTCACCAGGGATAAGCACCTATTTCCAAACCACAAAGGAGACTTGTAGCCACAAAGATATTTCACTTACAAATGAGCAAAGCTGCCCTTCTGTTTCACCGCCGCATGGCTTCCCAGGGAGGCTGGAACAAGTTGCAAATGCTAAAGAGGACCCTTTCCCCATGAGACTCAAGAGGGGGCTCCAGGAAATGATTGTTTCTTTTCTTTTTCTTAGAGAAATTGTTCATACTGGGGGACCCTGCTCTCAGGAAATGTGATCTCTTGTGCCTAAACTCTGTAATTGTGGCTCCCTTCTGTCCACGCTTTACAGAGTCCCTCCCCCACCCTTTGCTTTTTCCTCCATCATCCACAGCCTGAAAATTCATTTAAAATTAACAGCACAAGGAGAAAAATGCCACAAGACCCAGATTGCTAGCAGATGCTCTGGAGATGCTGGCCACAGGAAAAGGCAAGTGGAGTAGGCATTGTGCCACCAGGGTTCCCACTGCTACTTTTTTGAAAGGCTTCACAGAAACAGGTGAGGGTCTTTAGAACACACCTTCAGCCACCTACTTCCTCACTCATTCTTTCAACAAACACCCTGTGAGTAACAGAATGTGCCAGGTCTGCCACTGGGTTCTGCAACCGCAACAATAATAATAATAAACATTTATTGAGTGCTTGCTACATGCAAGACACTGTTCTAAACATTTCCTATTTAATAACATGTTAACCCGGTTTTCATAACAGCCCTAAATTAATCCTCAGATGAGGAAACAGTGACAGAGAGAGGTTAAGTATTTTGCGCAGTGTCACAAAGGTAGGAGGAAGAGGGTTTGGCATTTGATCGTAGGTAGCCTGATTCTACAGCCTAAACTAGAGGTTGGTGAACTTTTTCTGTTGAAAGTCAGATAATAAATATTTTGGGTTTCATGGGCTTGATTTTCTCTGTCACAAAGACTCAACTCTGCTGCTACAGTCAAAAGCAGAGACATTGATAATACATAAATGAATGGCACAGCTGGGTGCCAATAAAATGATATTTATGCACACTGCAATTTAATTGCATGACATTTTTGTTTCTTAAAATATTATTCTTCTGTTGATTTTTTTCCCAACCATTTAAAAATATAAAACCACTCCTACCTCATAGACCACACAAAAGTAGTCATCAGGCTGGATTTGTTCCACAGACCATGGTTTGTCCATGCCTGGTCTAAGCTATGCTATCTCTCCATAAATGAACAGTGAAGCATTGTTATTCTGAAGATTCTCACAGCCTAGTGGAGGACACAGTGCAGCGGCAGAAACGTGTGAACATGAAGCCCTTCTGAGAATCCTTTCATTCACATATGTTGTCTGCTTTGCCTGAAATACTCCATCTCTCATTCTTACCCTCCTCCTGGCTAATTCATAAGTGCCTTTCTAACTCCAGCTTAGCATCGGTCTCTTTCAGGAAGCTTTCCTTGACATCCACCCTCTGCCCAGCCCTCCTCTGTCCTCCCAGTAGCCTGTCTTCTCCTCCATCATCACATCCTTGCAGGTGTCTAATTATGTGTCTGCTCCAGGAAGGCAGCCATGTCCTCCTGCTTCCCTGGGTCCTGACCTGGTCCCTGACACTGGTGGGCACACAACACATATTTGTGACATTCACTTATAGATGTTAAAGGTGAAGGTGAAGGGTGAAGGGAGAAGGAAACTTTCATACTTTAGGTTGAGTAAGAGAATACTCCAAGCCAACAAGATGGGAAAGGACAGTGTTCTGGGGATAAAATGAACTGGATATGACAAGGCAAGAGACAGGGACAGAGGAAACAGAATGTGCAGAGAACTCCTAGGGATTGGCAGAAATGCCCATGTTGCCCATGTCAAGAAATGAAGCAGGGCCATGCACGGTGGCTCATGCCTGTAATCCCAGTGCTTTGAGAAGCCAAGACAGGAGGACTGCTTGAACCCAGGAGTTTGAGACCAGCCTGGGCAACAAAATGAAACCTCATCTTTACAAAAAATAAACACCATTTGCTGGGCATGGTGGCACACATCTGTAGTCCCAGCTACTCAGGAGACTGAGGTGGAATAATGGCTGGAACCTAGGAATTGGAGGGTACAGTGAGCTGTGATCACGCCACTGCACTCCAGCCTGGGCAACAGAGCAATACGCTATCAATAAAGAAATAAATAAGACATGAGGTAGACAAGGTTCATATTGACAAGGGTCTGATGCCTGCTGGAAGTAGCATTAAGCATGAATGCAACAGACTCAGATTTGAGCTTTAGAACAGAAGACAGCAAATGAGACCCCATGGGTCAAATCCAGCCCAAGATCATAGTTACAAAGGGATGGAGCTGGGGGTGGAACCCAAGGATGTGCACCCCATTCTGTGCTCTTTCAGTCCACTAAGCTGCTTCCCTAGTGTGGGGATCTGGCCCTGGATTGGGACTGGTTGGATGTATTTGGAGGCCCTTCCACCCTAAGCCCAGTTCCAACTCACACACCAATGAAGCCACCTTGGAAGGAGTAAGGGACAGTTGTGTGAGTCTCACCAGCCTAGCTCCTAAATGCAGGGATGGTGTGTAACTTGCGGCTCCTGGCCACCTTGCAACTGTTCTCTTGCCATGTCCCTGCTTCTCCTGGGCCTTTGTTTTCACCTGTGCCATTAAGAGTTGGATTAGATGCTCTTTAAGGACCCTCACTAAGCTAGGATTCTAAATATTATAAGGATTCCATAGGCTATATTAAAATACCATGGCTAGTATTTGAAAGTCCTGGAAGTGGAAGACAAGAAAGCTAATCTGGTGTGGATCTTCCTCTTCCATCCTAAATCCCTGGAGAGTTGCTCAATATACAGAAGTGAGCAACTCACAAGGGATTTAGGATGGAAGAGGAAGATCCACACCAGATTAGCTCCAAGGGGAGAGAGCTTGTTAAGGGAATTTAAAGTCTACTGTTTTAATAACCCTTTGTAGTTCTTTGGAGCCTCTGTTTTCTTGAAGCTCAAAGTATTTTGCAAACATTAGCTCTTTAATCCTGCCAGCAGCCTTGTGAAGTGGGTAGGTGTGAATGTCTTATCCCCACTTGAGAACCATGGATTTGAGGAGAAAGGAGTTCCAAATGGTGATGACTGCAGGGTGGGAGACAGGTTCCAGGGAATGGACTAAGTTAACTTGTCATTTTCTTCTCATCATTCTACCAGAGGAGCAGTGGATGGTGAGAAAAGCATGAGCTCTGGGGCCAGTCAAATCTGGAGACAAGGTCTAGCTTGGCCTCTCTATAGCTATCTGACTTTGAGTAAGTCCTTCACCTTCTGTGAAATTCAGTTTTCCCTTGGGAAAGTTAATGATACCTACCTTATCACCAACTTACAGGATGAGAATGTAAATGTAATATGCATGTTAAAGACATTTGAATATTGAAATTCTCAATAAACATATTTAAACATTTTTAAAATTAAAACTCATCAGACATTTGGCACAATAGTTTGTGGGATATTGTGTTCTGGGAGTGAAGCTCAAGACCCTTACCTTAGATCAGGAGTTGGCAAGAGGGCACAGTTGGGGATGGCGTTGCAAATTCAGGAACTAAGTACTGGAGACTACACTGGACTGGGCTTGCTAGAGAAACCAGTCAACTAGCATGAGCAGAGTTGTCTTGAGTTAAAGATTTTAAAAAGCAGCTCAAATCCCACTATTTGGGGAAGGTATTAGGACTGTATTCTACCTGGGGATCTTGGAAAGCTTGAGCAGGAAACCAACATGGTCATATCAGTAGTGTGAAGACTGTTCTGGTTCAGCATAGAGAACCAATGAGAACAATGGTCTTGCAACCCAGAGACAAGATAATTCATTGTGGTATGGAAAGAAAAATCTCATAACATCTACTTACATTTTCTCAATCTCATTCTTTTAAAAATTATTTTTGTATATATATCCTAAAGGCAAACAATATATTTTAGTAGTATATTTATCTGCCTAATAAGTGAAATACATTACACATATATGTAAATATTGGGAGTGTGTATTCAAATTTGTTATTGGTTGGGACACATAATTCAAAGTTCAGAGACCACTCACCGGATTAGAAAGGAAGAAAGGAAATACAGAACCCCATTCAAAAGTTCTTGCTCCTTCCACCATCTTTCCCCACTGCCACAACGGTGCACATGAATGTCCTGGCTAGCGCTCTCAAGAGCATCAACAATGCTGAAAAGAGAGGCAAATGCCAGGTTCTTATTAGGCGGTGTTCCAAACCGGGAAATTTGAAATCACTGATGATCACGGAGCTGGGTGAATTGTGAACCTCGCAGGCAGGTAACACAAGTGTGGAGTGATCAGCCCCACATTTGATGTGCAACTCACAGATCTAGAAAAATGCCAGAATAATCTGCTCCCATCCCACCTGTTTCATTTCATACTACTGACAATCTCAGCTGGGATCATGGACCACGAAGAAGCAAGACAAAAACACACAGGAGGGAGAACCCTGGGATTCTTTTTCCAGGGATGTAATATATATTTACAAATAAAATGCCTCAATGAAAAAAAAAAAGTTCTCCAAGGCATCTGAGAGAGCTAATGCAGGCCTCGATACTACAGTGGTTTGTGTGGGAATAAGGAAGGAACAATATAAAGAACCTGAGAAAAGGAGGAGAAAGGGCAGGAATCGGTCATTGTGAGACATGAAGAGCAAATGACTAGAGAAGAAAGAAAGTACAAACCTGACTGTGCAGTTTCAATCCTTGACCAAGAGAAGACTGTGAAATTCAGCTTTCAAGTTTCCCTGCCACCAAGGCAAATGAGGAAGGTCAGAGAGGACACTGGTTCAAGGGAAAGATTATGAAACTCCCCTTGATCAAATAGGATTTTGGGTAAAGACAAGAGAGACCAAGGAATTAGAGATATAAGGCCGGGGCTTGGAAGAGATGTCTGGCTCAAGGTGGAGGAGCTAGATGTATCCTATGGAGAAGAAGCCCAGATGGAAAGAGGGGGCACAGAGGGAACCAGCTAAACGGGAAGAGGTGTTCTTATCCCTAACCAATATTCAATCTTAAGAGATGCCCCTGTCAGAGTGGTTTCTGAGGTCAGCTGCCGTTTCATGTGATCTTTGGTGCCTGGCTAACAAAAGTTAATGAACTCAGAGAACATCAGAATTTGAACAGCTCTTTAGAGACTATCTGGTTTATGGTTGGTTTGGTTAAAGTGACTTTTTAACATCACAGTCTTCATATATCTGTATGTGTCAGTTAGGGTTCTTAGCTGCAAACACAGTTCATTCTGGCTAATCTAAGCCGAAAGTGGATTTGTGAAAAGATACATAAAAGGATATCAGAGAATCCTTAAGAAGGCTAGAAAACAGACTCAAGGCTGTGCCCACAAAACAAAAATTTTCTTTCTGTTGTTATTCAGCAACAGAAAAAAATGAAGTATGATCCATGCTGCAATATTGGTGAAACCTTGAAAACGTCATGCTAAATGAAAGAAGCCAGTCATCAAGGACCCCATACTGTGTTATCTTATTTATATGAGATGTCCAAAATAGGCAAATAGGCAGAAAAATGATTCATAGTTACCTAGAGCTGGAGAGAAGAGTGGATAGAAAGCTGGGAGTTGGCAGCTACAGTATGAGATTTCTCTGGGAAGTAATACAAATATTCTAAAATCCATTATAGTGATGAATATGCAACTCTATCAATAGACTAAAAAACTGAGATTATATCCTTGAAATGAATTTATTGTATGGAATGGGAATGTATCTCAATAAAGTTCTTTAAAAAAAAAAAACCACACACAGTGAAAGGCTGTTGAGAAGGGGGTCATGACTGTCGCTGCTACCAATATCAAACAGAAAATGCCAAGAATTTAGCTTTAACGCAACCTCCATGATCACATCCCTGATGCCAGCTCTGCCTCAGACACTCAGAGCTGAGCAACCACCAGCACCCAAGAAAACCTCACATCTCCGCCACCTCTTATGTAAGCACATGGGGTGTCTGAGACTATCTGATTTTCTCAAAATTCTCACTTTCAGTTTTTGCCCTGTGTGGACATATCCCACTGATGAAACCTAGAACACACTGTGTGAATTAGCCATAAAAGACTCTGAAAATTTTAGTTCTGATCACTGCACTTGGAATCAGGGGGATGTCCTGGGAGAAAGGCAGCCATAGATATATAAACATCTAGTAGTAAAATATATTAGAGAACTTCAAAATAAAACTTAGTAGAACTTGATAGTTTTAACAGCCCCTCTAAGATGATTTTTTTTTTTAACTCTGGAAGTAAAAAAGCAGCCAAGTAGAGCATGAGGAGAAGAGGTTTCAGAGCCCACCAAACCTGGCTTTGAATTCCAGGGCTCCCAGCTATTTGATCTACACAGGTCACATAATGTCACTGAGTCTCACCTGGAAAATGACAGCACCAAAGTCTACTTCAGATGATTATTTCCAGCACTGAGACAATGAATGTTAAACAAATGTTAGTTTCTGCCAAGAAAAAAAAAAAGAAAAACAAATCTTATTGTATTTTTTCTCTTGATTTTTATCAGACTCAACTGTTATCCTGATTTTCATGTTTTCATAATTTTTAAAAGATATGCTATTGAGTTATTTTATTCCTACATTGAGCTTTCTCTTTATAGGTGCCCTTGTTTCTTGTAAGAGTTTTATAAGCTCAATTGTATAAAAATCACACAGAAAAAGTGCAGGAAGTAAAACACTCCGAAATGTCATTATGATTGTCTCTAGTGTGTGAAACTATGAACAACTTTTTTTTATTTCTTTCTGCTTTTATTACTTTCCATTTTCTTTTGTTCTTTCGCAATAGTGAGTATGTACTACTTCTAAAATTAGATCATCAAACAAAGAATAAAGTGAAGTTGAAAGCTCCATGAGATTAGCATATAAAAGAAAAACTAACAGCAGCTTCTCCATTAAGTAGCCACTGATGTGCAGAAGTGAGCTTTAATTAGTAGCCTGCAACATCATGTGATGGACTAGCTCCGGTCTGATGCTAGACATCTTCTGATCAAATCATCCTGTCATGGTATTCCAGATACCACTCTGTTCAGAAACTAGGGGAACTCTTCATACATTTTCTGGGAGCTTTTAGGATTTAGCAAACTTTCAAGACTTTGTCTCTTAACACCTGGGGTCCAAGTCCCATGTTACTCATGGGTTATTTAGAGCAGGATGATCACTCTAATCCCCGTATCCTTAGATTTTCCTTCTCCCTTGTCATATCTGACCCTCAAGGAACTCCTTTACCATAGGCTGTAAATAACCAATGTCTCCTGTGCTAGATCCTTCAGGGACCCCCAGGAACAGTGATACAACTCTCCTGATTCCAAGTTCTGTGCCTTTTTTTCTTTTTTAGATGGAGTCTCGCCCTCTCGTCCAGGCTGGAGTACAGTGGTGCAATCTCAGCTTACTGCAACCTCTGACTCCCAGGTTCAAGTGATTTTCCTACCTCAGCTTCCCGAGTAGCTGGGATTACAGGCACCCACCACCATGCCCGGCTAATTTTTTTTTATCTTTAGTAGAGACGGGCTTTCACCGTGCTGGCCAGGCTGGTCTCAAACTCCTGACCTCATGATCTGCCTGCCTCAGCCTCCAAAAGTGCTGGGATTACAGGCATGAGCCACTGCGCCCGGCCATTCTGTGCCTTTTTGATGCACAGTCCTTTCTTAGTTTCTGATGGCCTCATTAATCTTCATAATATCATAAGATATTCTTATGAATAATCATATAAATATTTGATATTTAAGAACACTTAAGTAAGAATATGTAATAATCATGATGACCTTGATATTTTGGCAGTATTTGATGGTGCAAGGACCAGGATATGGAAGGCTAAAGTTTTAGGAGCCAAAGTTATCTAAGTAGCCATAAAGGTCAACACACTGTACCACAATGTCATGGGGTAACTTCGCATGTTTCTATCTGACTTACACATAACTTCTCAGAAATACGTCTTGCTATATTTGACCAGGTCCTTGACTTTCTTGCTGTCTTCTCTTGACTCTATTTCCTTTAAGATTCACACTCCTTAGCATGTCAGTGAAGTCCTTTTATGTCTGCCTCTCTTGCTCTATCTCCTGTTTCCTCTTAGTCTCGTTTGTCTTCTCCTCCAATCACATCAAACGTTTGGCCTTTGTCAAGTACACATACTCTTATCTCTCTACCTATGGCCACAGCTCCCTCTGTGTAAAATGCTTTCTCCTTCTTCTTCACACTCTGACTTACTCAATTCCAACTATTCTGGAAGACTTCCTGACTCCTCCAGGGAAAGGCAGATGCTCTCTCCTGTTTGTTTCCAAAGCATAGAGGCTTCATTCAATAGTCAAGCCACAGACATCTGTCTAGGGCCCTAGTGTAAATTCTGTACTGTGCTTCCATGATCCCTTGTATATTTGTCTACTACAACAAGTGAAACACCGGGTATTGTGCGTTTACCTGTCTTCAAGATACAGCCTGGTGACAGGCAGCCATGTGGAATGTTTGGTTAAGACAATGGCACTGTTTCCTCTCTTCTCCAGAGGCACCCAGCTAGAATTACCCATGCCGTCTGTCTCTAAGTACAGCCCAGGCCATGGAGAGCATGATACCTCAGATCCCGCTTCACAGAGCTCTGGGGCAGGCCACACGCCCCCATGCCCATCACCCATCACCCATCAGTCTTTCCCACATCCCTTTAGTGCAAACCATATGATTGGGTTTTGATCTCAGTTTCTCTGTCAAGCACACAGTTTCCCTGCTGCCACTGGACTCTAACTTGCTGGGTAGACCTTTCCAATCTACTTGCTCACACCAGACTCTCACTGCAGCAAGAGAGCAGAAGTGAGCTTTTGACTTGTTCCAGATAGAACCAAGGGGTGGCTGGGGTTCGGCTTGCCACATGTTGGGGATCAGGGGCCTCCCAGGTAATGTTGTAATTGCTTGCTCCAATGGCTCTTTTGACTGTGCACTCAATGAAGCATCACACTTGAGTGTGCTCATCTCGCCTTCTCCACCCTGAATTGGGTGTTTCTCCAAAAGTAGCATTCCTCTTTGGACCATAGACTCTTAGATATTTGTTCTGCCTAGGAAGGTTTATTGTTCCCTGGCTTCTATCCTGCCCAAGAAGCTGCCTTGCCCACAGCAACTTCACTAAACAAGTACACATAAAAAGGTTCAAGCTGAAGATTTTTTTTTTTTTTTTTTTTTTTTTTTGAGACAGAATCTCACTGTGTTGCTCTGGCCGGAGTGAAGTAGCTATTCACAGACGCAATTGTAGCTCATTAAAGCCTCAAACTCCTGAACTCAAGTGATTCTCCCACCTTAGCCTCCTGAGAAGCTGGGACTACAGGCACATGGCACCATGGCCAGCTTAAATTGAATATTTGTCATGTTCCAGGGAGAAGCCAAGATGACAGGAAAAGAGGGTGATTAAAATAGCCCCAGAGAAAGACTTCTATGGAGCTTAATCTGAAAGAAAGGGGAGCATAAGAGGGAAGGAAGCTGTAATTGGTATGAAAAGTTTCAGAGAGCAAAAATGTCAAGGTCTTTGCATGTTTAAATCTGAAAAAGGATTGTCCACACTAGTAAAGTATTATATGAAAAATAATTATAGTATCTAATATTTATTGAGCACTTAGGATGTACCAGGAATTCTGTTGTAGATAATTTTCTTATTTAATCCTTACAGCAGCCTTATGAAACAGGTTCTGTTTGTAACCCATCTTTTTAGAAGAAGAAATCGCTTAGAAAAATGAAGATGTGACCAGGCCCGGTGGCTCACACCTGTAATCCTAGCACTTTGGGAGGCCGAGGCTAATGGATTGCTTAAACCCAGGAGTTAGAAACCAGCCTGGGCAACATGACAAAACCCTGTCATTTTTTAGTCTCTACTAAAAAATACAAAAACTGAGGTGAGAGGGTCACCTGAGCCTGGGGTAATCGCACCACTGCCCTCCAGCCTGGGTGACAGAGTGACACCCCGTCTCAAAAAAAATAATAAAATAAAAATCAGAAAATATCTTAAGGTTAAAACAAAACAAAAAAAAAAGAAAGAAAAAATTAAGATATTGCCTTGCAATTAGTCCTCAAAAAGTATAAATTCCAACTATCCATACTGACTTAAGAAAGAATTTTCTAAGGTTATGTTGAGTGAGAAAAGCCAGATTCAGATAAGTGCATAAAATATAATCCCATATTAGTTTATGAACTTAATAAACCTCTTATCTGTATATATGTGTATATATTTAACTAAATACTATACAGAGTAACATGCGTACTAGGATTGTATTCAGAAAAGATTGAACCTTATGTATATTCCTTTTATTTGATTATGCATGAATGAGATAGGAGAAAATGATGGAAGGATCCACATTGATCTGTTGACTTCAGTATCTGGGAGACCAGAGACAGAACAGGGTAGGAAAAGATAGCTTTGGGGTTACATATCTTTGCGTTCATTGTTCTTCTTATGACAAGCATATATTGCTTTCATAATTCGAAACCACACAATGAAATGGAGATTTATAAGAAGTAAATATTTTTCCCAAAGTTACAAGTTTTTCAGCTTGAACAGTAAAGAATGGTTTATGCTCTAGTGATCCCCCTTCACCCAGGACTACCCAAGGTGGTTTGGAAATTCACAAAGCACCTTCAGAGTCCATTCACATCTGACATAGTCTCAGCTTCACTGGCACATAAGGCCATTTACATTTTAATTTTAACTTTTTACAGCTTATGTCTAAGGCCACACAACAGACACTAAGAGAGAAGACTAAATGTGGCCCAGAGCTTTGGACTACAAATCTAGTGGTCTTGTGTTAAAAGTGTAAAATTGTGTAGTATAGAAACACCTTTTAAAATATCAATTTTTGGCCGGGCGCAGTGACTCACGCCTGTAATCCCAACACTTTGGGAGGCTGAGGTGGGAGGATCGTGATGTCAGGAGATCAAGACCATCCTGGCCAACATGGTGAAACCCCATCTCTACTAAAACACAGAAAAAATCAGCCAGGCATGGTGGCGCACAACTGTAGTACCAGCTTCTTGGGAGGCTGAGGCAGAAGAATCCCTTGAACCCGGGAGGCGGAGGTTGCGGTGAACTGAGATGGTGCCACTGCACTCCAGCCTAGCAACAGAACAGGACTCCATCTATCTATCTATCTATCTATCTATCTATCTATCTATCTATCTATACACACACACACACACACACACACACACATATATATAATTTTTAAATGGTAGCTGGGCATGATGGCTCAAGCCTGTAATCCCAGCATTTTGGGAGGCCAAGGTGGGCAGATCACCTGAGGTCAGGAATTCAAAACCAGCCTGGCCAACATGGTGAAATCCCATCTCTACTAAAAATACAAGAATTAGTTGGGCGTGGTGGCAAGTGCCTGTAATCCCAGATACTCAGGAGGCTGAGTCAGAAGAATCACTTGAACCCAGGAGCAGAGGCTGCAGGGAGCTGAGATCACACCACTGCACTCCAACCTAGGTGACAAAGAGATTCCATCTCAATCAAGCAATCAATAAAAATAAAAAATAAAATGGTGCATGAATCAATCTAGTTAGCCCATTGAAAAGTTTTAGTTATATAAAATCTTAAGATATATCATTAGTAAAATTAACCCTTAATTTCCTCTTTGGCTATCACTAAGGCAAGATGTAATTAGTTACATGGCTAGTGGATCCTTAATCACAGCCTCACACATACTCATTCAACAAACACTTGTTGAGCATCTAACATGTGCGCAGCACTCAGTTAGGTGATGGGTCAGCCTTATAAACTAAACAAACTTCCCTCAGGCATTTGGCCGAGAGCTGTTAATACATGCCTCCAACATTTGTACTTTGAAAATTAAAAAGGCTATCTAATTAAACATGAATGTTTGGTAATCATAAAAGACTTTTTAATTTCAGAATCATGAATCAGAAAATGCTGAAAAGAAATAAACATGAGTTACAGAAACACAGACTATAAATGAGGGATGGTGACTAGAACTAGCATTTTGGAGTCCTCCTATGTGTGAGATACTTTATACATATTATTGTAATAAGTGCTCCTGATAACCCTATATGGAAGAGATTGTTAGTATTCGGCTTACAGTGAGGGGATTGTACCCCAGTGGGATGTAAAAGAGTTTTCCCAAGATCATGGAGGAACATTTGCAGCCAAGAGTTGATTGAGTATAGATTCATCGAACTATGGAAATCATGGATTGATTTTACTACTTGGCCCTGTTTGCAAAGGAGATTATTTCTCTAAATGGCACATCAAGTGTACATGGCCAAGGTGAAATGGTGGTTGAGCATGTCTGTTATCTGGGCCATGCATACCGAGTGAAGAAAAGCAAGGGAGCCCCTTAGCCCGTGATCTATGGCCCTTGCTGTAGATCATTTCCACGTCACTGGCTAAGTGACCTCCTTCCTTCTTCTTTACGTGTCTTCCTACAGCCTCCTGCAATGCAACAACTACAGGAGGCTTCCTCACATTTAAGCCCTATCAGTTCCCTCCTCTGCTCAAAATGCTCAAGTGGCTTTGAATTTTATTGAGCATGTATACAACAACTTTATAGTGTCCTACAGGTTCTACATATCCTGCCCACACCTCCTTGACCACAGGTCCTACTGCTATTCCTCTCACTCCTTGACTCTGACCCTTTCATTTCATGAACTTGGGTGTCCTAATTGACACACTTTTAATTTTTAATTAAATTTTGTAATATATAATTTTACATTCATATGCAGTTATAAACCTCCCTGCAGTTCCACAAACACACCAGGCCTGCTCCAGCCCGGAGTCTTTGTGCTGGCTAGTCCCTCTGGCTGGAAGCTGTCCCTCAGGTATCCAAGTGGCTCACCTCTTTACCAACTTCAAATCTTTGCTCTAATGTCATCTTCTCAGCAAGGTCCCCCTGACCACTACATTTAACCCCACTTACCCCCACTTAGCACTGGGTATCCCCGACTGCCATAATTTTCTCCAGGATCACGTGTCACCTTTGAATCTGTTCACTGATGTATTTCCATCACTGAGAGAAGTGTCTGGCACATAGCACACAGTCAATAAACATTTGCTGAATTGATGAATAAACCCTCTCCTCAACCCCATAAGAATGACAATTATTATTCCCCTTTTAAAGCTTCAGAAGATCCAACTTCTATGTGCAAAGCCAACAACCAGAGAGTGACAGAGCTAGGACTAAAAACCACAGTGCTTCCTCATGGAGGAAGAGAGGAAAGAGGAGGAAGGAGGGGATATCTCTCTCATATTGGATTCCTTTGTCCACTGTCCCCACCACAACTCCAACCAGTGGGGCACTTGTCTTCTGCAGTGACATCAGGTAAGTGGGTGGAGACATTCTCTGTCATTGCTTTTAGTCTCTAGGAGACCAAGCTGGGAACCAGGCTGCAATCTGTTTTTATGAAAAGAAATAAAAAAGAAGTGCTAATGATACATGAGAATACTATAGGGGTGAGCCCAGAAATCGGAGTGTTTTGAGTCTTTCACGTGAAATGTTCCTTATACGTACTTAATGTCAATGCAAAAATTAACAGGTGTCATGAGAGAGGATCAGCTCTACTGGAAAAGTTCCTTATTGCCCAACACAAACTGGCTATGGTTGGGACAGTCAAACCTCCCTGTCACCCTCTGACATCAAACACTTGCCTGGACAGTAAGTACTGAGCACTGACCACTCTAAGCTAAAAATCAGCACAGACTCCAGAGGTCATGCATGTGCTTATTTGTTTATTAATTTATTTTTAAGCATGATTGTGTGTATTCTCTTTTCTAGGCCCTGTACGAGGTCCTGAGAACACAGTATTGAAGCAGATTATTCATTTCGGGAAATTGATGTTATGGAGGGAGACAGATACATAGATAATCGCAATGAAGACCAGGTGAACTTGGCTGAGAAAGAGAGGTGAGCAAACAGCTGATGGATCCTAGCTCTAGAAGGCTTCTGAAGAAGATGATATTTAATTTAGCAATGTTCCCTTAGGAGGAGATGGATTGGAAGGTCTTAAGAACTGCTACATACATCCCTAATGCTGAAACCTTTAAAAAAGTTATAAGAAGGCTCCTGCACTGCAGGTACCTGAAATGGATCTTTGAGAAGCAAGTGGTCTACAGGTACCTGTAGTGAACCAGGGGTTAATGATTAACTAGAGCCAAAGTGTCCACTCTGCCCTATCCTAAGCTTAAAGAATTCCTAACAACATCCATATTTATTGGACTATGGACTAAGCCCTATGCTAGTTACTTTTCATTTATCACCTAATTTAATTGCTACAACCACTATTTCACAAATTAAGGAACAAAGGCTCATAGAAATGAAAGGCTTTATGCAAAAGCCTCAAAGCTAAAGATGAGATAAGAGTCCAGGATTTAGATCTCAAATCTAGTGCTCTTTGCTCAATACAAAGTCCTTCTTCCTCCCACTTAATGCTGACATTGCTCATAGACTTGCTCTTACTCTTAGCTCTGAAATAAATGTACTGGAGAACTTGGAGCAACACTTGAGCTATGGGGTAAAAAGAAGACAGAATTTTGTGACTGGAGTGACTCAGGTTCAAATTCCAGCTCTCTTTAACTACCACTTGCAACCTCAGAGAAGTTGTTTTACTTCCCTAAAACCTTAGATTTTCCTTCTGGAAAACGGACATCTCTCTATTGTGAGGCTCCAGTGGAATAAAGTCTATGTTATTTCTACACTTAGTGGGCAGTCAACAGAAGTGAGCAGTGCCTTTCTCCTGGAGAACTTTATGCTAACTTGCTTCTCCCATGGGTCCCTTTTGGGAGACAAGTGAAGATAGACAATGACCATATCCCAAACAGTTGTCATCACATCATTCTTGAGTTGGCTTTTGTTGTTGTTGTTGTTTTGGTAATAAACAGGGAAATCAAGCACTATTTTGGAGCTATCATCCTTGAAAATAAACTACAAACTTATTGTTAGGACATTACTCACAATTTTCCCAGATATCTTGCCAATGGTCATGATAAACATAAAAGGGATTGTAGACTGCTGCCCAATCCTGCCTGCAAATTAAGCTGATTTCTCTATTTCTTAACAGTTTGTCAGCCATCAATTGCAAGCCATCCACTGCCATAGGTGCTTGGTTCTGAGTAATTACTAAGGGAATGTGATGATTTCCGGCATGGGAAGTATAGTGTGAGTCTCACTGTAATTACTATGGAATCCATGGGGTATAATTACCCAACTGGCTGCACAAGTGGCATCTGCTGGCACTGCCAGATCATTCTGTCTACTTGCTATGAAGCAGCAGTAGTCAAGCCTTTTTATTGCATGAACTTGAGTAGCCTTTTTTTTTTTTAATTCAACTTTTTTTTAGATAATTGTAGATTCATATGTAATTGTGAGAAATAATACAGGTACATCCAATGTGCCTTTTCAGGAGTTCCTCCCAATGGTAACATCTTGCAAAACTATAGTACAGTATCACAACTAGGATATTGACTCTGATACAGTCAAGATACAGAACATTTCCAACATGACAAGGATCCTTCATGATGCCCTTTTGTAGCCATACCCATTTCCTTGCTCTACCAACTACTAATCTGCTCTCCCTTTCCATAATTTTGTCATTTCAAGAATGTTAAATAAATAGAATACACAGCATGTGAGCTTTAGGGGTTATCTTTTCCACTCAGAGTGATTCTCAGGAGATTCATCTGCATTGCTGGATGTATTTCCTTCATTTTTGTTGTTATAATCCTACAGTTCCCTGGGTTTTGGGTGATTCATTTATTTTATTATTATTCTTTTTTTTTGACGGAGTCTTGCTCTGTTGCCCAGGCTGGAGTGCAGTGGCACGATCTCGGCTCACTGCAACCTCCCCCTCCCAGGTTCAAGCCACTCTCCTGCCTCAGCCTTCTGAGTGGTTGGGACTACAGGCATGTGCCACCATGCCTAGCTAATTTTTGTATTTTTAGTAGAGATGGGGTTTCACCATGTTGACCAGGCTGGTCTTGAACTCCTGACCTCAGGTGATCCACCCACCTCAGTCTCCCAAAATGTTGGAATTACACCCAGCCAGTGATTTTTTTTTTTAGGCTCCTTTCTCTCTGTTGCTTAGGACAAAGATAATTTTACTTCTTCTTTTATAATTTGGATGCCCTTTCTTTTCTTTTTCTTGCTTAATTGCTCTGGCTAGGACTTCTAATATGAGCTGTTGAGAAATGATAGAATATTCTTATGAGGGATTGAATAGAGGTGGAAACTCATAGAGGCTGTTGGAGCCCTAGGGCTGGCTCCCACATCTGTAGCATTTGCCAAGCCTGATGAATATGACCATCATCTTGTTTCCTTGTGGTGTGCAAGTGACAGAAGTCTACGGTTCTGAGGAGTCTAATAGGAATCCATATAACTGGGCCCTCTGAGTCTATACCCTCATTGTAAAGATAAGTTGAAAGTCGACTTTACCTCCCTTGCCTCAGAAAGAACTGCATGGAAAACTGCATCTCTCACACACTGGTACAGAGTGAAGTGGGGGCAATCTGCCATAAGAATTTACAATCTTAACAAATTTGGGAAGTTAGGGGGAAAGAAAAGAATCAACAATCACAAACCATCCTTTCATGGCTGTTTGGCCTAAATTCATACTTACTTGGTGGTCTCAATAACCACAAGTAAAAATTTATTTTTAGGCACTTATTTTAAAATTTATTTTAAAGACCAGTAGTGCCATCAGACACCTGACAAAAGTAAATACAAACCCTTTCTTCAAGAACTCATATTTGTTCCAAATCTTAAAGAATTTACACAGATAAAGTTCCAAAGTAAATGAGCAAATCACAGTAAAAACTGACTAATGTTTAAGCAATCTAGGTACCATGAATGAGAGTCTTCAGTAACAGCAGAGAGTAGAATCAGACTTCAAGTACTATAACTATAAGACAGAATATATAAAATAAATGTTTATTTAATTATTTAAATTAAAAACAGGCTTGAAAATGTGTACATTTGAAATTAAGACAATTTTTTAAGGAACAAAGCAGAACTTCTAGAAGTAAAAAATATAACAACATAACAAATGACTATAATATAGATTACATATAACATACAATTTAATTTTGTATTGTATATTTTTTCAGAAAAAAGAGACCATTAAAAGTATAATAAAATGATAAGAGACTACAAATTTGGCTAGGTAGTTATAAAAGAACCAAATAGAACTTCCAGAAATAAAAAATACAGTCATTAAAATTAGATACTCAATTTATGGGATAAACATTAGATTTAACAGAGCAGAAGAGAGAATTAGTGAACTGGAAAATGGACCTAGGATATCACTCAGAATTCATTCCACAAAGACAAAAAGTAAAAAATTATGAAAGAGGGGTTATGGGATACAGATTATAGAGTGAAGGAGTTGTAAAGTTTAGAGATAATGGATATAAAGTATCTAGCCTTTAATTGGCACCTGAAGATGGTCCAGAAATTGTAGCTATGATTATTATTCAAGTTTCAGAATGGTTTTAGAGAGTCATACCTCTTATGACATAGAGATTCAAATATGTCCAAAAATGTAAAAAAAAAAAAAAGAAAAGAAAGAAGAGAAATATAGTTGTGAATGATTTTCTGAAAATAAAAAAACAACAAAAAAGGGCCCACTCAGACTTTAGTAGTTCATAAAGGAAAATGCCATATTAGTATTGAGACTTGTCTTCTGAGACTCTCTTTATTCATTCCCCATGCCTAGCAAATCTGCTTGGTGGTTCAATAATTTATTTGATGGGCATTAGTAAGTATGTCAATCTGGTCTCAACACACACACACACAGACACACACACACACACACAACTATATAGTCAATTCTTAACTCTATTGTAACCAGAAAATTACATATGAACTTACATGGACCAATTTCTACAAGGAGTTGTATTCAGTAACAGCTTTGACCTCTAAAATCCTTAGAATTAATATGGACCTGTATTCTCTGTTTGTATGTTTTTACAAAGGAGTCAATTCAAGGATTTGGAAGAATCAAACAAATAAAAACAAAATTCTCTCTAAACATCATTCCCTCCTCTCCATCTTTCTTATTCTCTCTTCTATTTTCCCCTGTTTCTCTCCATGCCATGCTGTATTCATTTATTCATCTTTATCTTTGCCCTTGGGCCCCCTATCCTGCCCCTTGACCAGCTATGACTACCAGAATTTCTTTTACCACTCACAGCCCATTTTGAACTGATCCATGATGACTAGAGATTCCCAAAGCTCCATGTTCCTGATCCTCTGTCATTCCCTTTAAAGGGCAGATCACAGGGCCCCCAGTAAAGTGAAATTCTTCTGCATGATTCACCAGTTCTCATGTTGAATACAATCTTTACTTTGTTCTACCACAAAATCTAATCTACCATGTTAATTAAATAGCGCACATACACCAGCAGCCATACAGACAGAACCACAGTTTCCAATATTCAGCACCATTCAAGTGCATCCCTGCGTAGCCTGTTAAGGGAAACTAAGGCTTACAGTCCTAAAAGAAGGGGGAAGTTACCAGGGTTCTTGTGTAGGAGAAAGATACACATATCATTGTAAGACCAAAAAAGACCATTATGTATACCATAAAAGTATACCATGAAATATAAACATACAAAAGGTATTCCAGCCATTGCTACTTTGTGTGAATTCAAGAATGCTAGGAAATATTATGTCTAGGAATACCTGCAATTATAAAGGACAGTAATTATCCCTGCAACAGTCACCAGATGTTTCATCCTCAGAATTACCAAAGTTCTTATTGCCACACTCAATTAGCTATGCAGTGACATGAGTGCATTCCCTCATGCGTTTCTTCTCTCTGGGGTCACACGTATGCTAAGGTGACCTAATACAAAGTGTAATTTTGTCACAAAAACATCACACAGAACATGACCTAAATATCACATTCGAATGTAGTCACATATATTGAGAGTCTACTCACATCCAACCCTTACAACAGCTATGTGAATTGCCTGCATTTTTTTTTACATGTTATAAGTAAACTAAGGCTCTGACAGTCTAAGTAACTTGTCCCAACCCAGACAACTCAGACACAGTAAGTGCACCTGAAACCTTAGACCTTGGCTCTCTGACTTTAAATACTGTACTCTTTCGACTGACCAACCTGGAAATTAAAGCAGAAGAATTAGACCATCTACAAATAGTAAAATTGTGTAGTCTCAAGAGAACCATGCCATTGTGGTCAAGGTCATAGACCTGGGCTGGGTCAATTAGCTTTTCTCCTTCCCAGTGGTTTACACTTTAAATCCTGCCAGAGTTTAAGCAGATTAGTCACAATAGCAACTGAGAAAGAATTTGTGGATGGCTGACAAAATTAATTTCTCACGTGTATATGCCATTTCTGCAATTTAAATTTTCCTTTAATATTTATTATATATATTAAACCTCCAAAATAGGATGAAATAGGTTTTACCATCCTTAATGTACAGATAAGGAAATTGAACCTCAGAAGAAGAAGAGTGTACTGTGACCACCCCAGGCCACACAACTGGTAAGTGAAGGGGACTGGAACAAGAACCCAGGGTCTCTGACTGCAAGCTCAGTGCTCTTCCCACTGTGCCAGTATTGCCATGGATAAGCCCAGACTCTGCCTAGTGCTCAAAACATTGTTTCAAAGCCCACAGCTTTGAAAGACAGTCTAGGAGAAGAAGACCATGTGTTTATATCTTCCCAGTTGATTCCATGTTGCTCTCCGTGGCCTGGGGCTCATCTGACCTCCCATGCATTCCCTCCCACCAAAGAAATGCCAAATAAATGATGTCATTTAAATGGCTGATTTCTCAAGTAAGATGTGAAGGCTGGAGCCCCACTCACGCAGCATGTGTGGAAATTTGGTGGTTGTCCTCATCATCCATGCTCCTTCCCCTCTTCCTAACTCTACATTGACTTCCATAGTAAGGTATTTTGAGTAGAATTAAGGCTGGATGCTGACTCCATGAAAATATCATCAAAATAACCAGTTGATAAGACAAAGCTGAGTACATTCTTATCAAAATAAGGGGGAACGCTGCCATAATAAAGTTTTAGTAGCATCACAGGACAAAGTTGAGATATTTACAAGATTTTCGAGTCTAGTCTAAGATGAATTTTCTTTTTTTTTTTTTTTTTTAATTTATTTATTATTATTAAACTTCAAGTTGTAGGGTACATGTGCACAACGTGCAGGTTTGCTACATATGTATACTTGTGCCATGTTGGTGTGCTGCACCCATCAACTCGTCATTTACATCAGGTATAACTCCCAATGCAATCCCTCCCCTCTCCCCCCTCCCCATGATAGGCCCCGGTGTGTGATGTTCCCCTTCCCGAGTCCAAGTGATCTCATTGTTCAGTTATGCTGCTATAAGGACACATGCACACGTATGTTTATTGCAGCACTATTCACAATAGCAAAGACTTGGAATCAACCCAAATGTCCATCAGTGACAGATTGGATTAAGAAAATGTGGCACATATACACCATGGAATACTATGCAGCCATAAAAAAAAAAAAAAAAAAAAGGATGAGTTTGTGTCCTTTGTAGGGACATGGATGCAGCTGGAAACCATCATTCTTAGCAAACTATCACAAGAACAGAAAACCAAACACCGCATGTTCTCACTCGTAGGTGGGAACTGAACAATAAGATGAATTTTCAATGGGAGAGGCCTAATTAGGATTGGATAAGTATCACAATACAATAGTTTGGGATTGGTAGACAATCAAAGACTTCAAGCTATGATTCAAAAAGTCTCAGAGAGTAAACAGTCCTTTGATGCTGTTTATTAAAAATTTCAAGTGTGATGTTTATATAAATTATTTTTGTTTATTTGTTTTGTTTCTTCAATGGAGACTGGGGAGGAAATTCCTGAAATGAACAATAAAGTAATCTGCGACTTTTATCTTCCTGGGGAAGAGTGCCCTGGAGGAGTAATGCTACATTGGTGAAGACAGTGGAATAGCAAAGTTATGTCAGTGAAGACAGCCAAATAGTAAAGTCAGGTTAATGTGGACAATAAGCTGTGTGAGTGTAGATGGATTCAGTCCTGAATCCCATTGCAATTCCCAGGAGGGCCCTGATTGACTTAAATGAATCAATATAGTCCATACCCCTGGTCCCAGTGATTGACTCAGCAATGGGTGCAAGAAGCAATTGAGGCCAATGGAGCCTCATCATTCAGCTATATGCAATGCAGAGTTTCTAATATCTACTCAGTTTGAAGCTGAGTCTGTAGCCCCACTAGTTGTTGGCAGCAACCTTGCAACCATAATTTTAAAAGTCTTTGAAGAGGGCCAGTGTTAACAAAGAGAAGCTGAGAAGGAAGTGACAGAAGCTTTGTTTCAGTCTAATCACTTGAGCCACCAAATCAAACCTTAAGCCAGCCCTACTGGGACCATATATATATTTCCTTTATAAACTAAGCCATTTAAAGATGAATCTTCTTTTATTTACAATGCACGGCATTCTAATAGATACAGAGCACACACGAGAATTTTTTTTCACATTTCCTACATGTAAGACTTTAGAAAAGTTATTTCATTTCTACCAATCTTGTTTTCTACATCCATGAGTAACAGGATTCATCAAGGAATCGGATTGTGAGAGCCAAGATAATGTATGCCAAATGCCCAATGCCTGGGACATAGCTGTTACTCAATAAATGGTAACCCTAGCCATGGCAACTCTGGCTATGACTCTGCAACTAACCAGCCAAGTGACCCAGGAAAGTCACTAATCCCATCTGGGCAACTGATCATTTCTCTATAATGCTTCAGGATCTTTAGCTGGGTTTTGAATCCCCAACTAACTCTCAGATTTCATTATTTTGTACATTATCTTTCTACTAATTAGAATAAATTAAACTGGAAATCCCCCTCCAGGCTCTGCCACATGATTCAACAAGCCAATCCTTGAGAGATGATATATTGGCATTTGATGCCAGCCCGGGTTCTTGGCTGTGAGAACAAACAGGGCACTGAGATAACTAATGCTTGATCACCACTGAGCAGATTCCAAGTAGCAGGTCAGATTTGGGAAGCTGGCTGGATAAATATTAGCCTTTATCACAGCTCAAACAACCCCAACTGCCAAACCAAAGAGTCCTTGGGAAGGAATTGTGTTCCCTCTTCCGCTTTGGAGAACCAGAAATCACAATGTAATTTTGTCACACTGCCCAGCAGATAACTCTTTTCTAGCTAGTAAATAAAGGCAGGCACTGCCCTATGTGTTTAAAGGCATTGTATATCTACATTTACTCTCTCTTTCAGATAAAGAGGAGTAGGGCTGGCTTAACAAGAGATACTGCCAAGAAACTGGAGGTGGGTTTTGCCTTTGACCAGTTGAGAACTTTGGCCATAGGAAGAATCCATCCAGTCTGAAGAATCTGAAGAATTATTAAAAGATACTGTATAAAGCCACATCCAAGAAAAAGAAGTTTCCAATTTTATGTTCATGGAGGAATTTCTTTTCAAATTCCAAAAGCTGTGTCAACACAACCAATGAGAGTTGGAGAGCCTAAGCAATCATCTGGGTGATTCGAGTTAAAAATATTTGTCCCTAAATCATTTAGTTGAGGCAAGTATTCTTCTCTATGAATTAAATAAGCAATCACTTTAACTGTAATTAAAATATTATATTTGGACAGTGCTTTATACTTTTCAAAGTACTTTCACTTATTTCACAATTTTCTCATTTTCTAGGAAGGCGAAGAGCAGAGAGGTGAAGAGAGCTGTCCAAAGACACAACCATAAAATTGTAGCTGGGATCCAAGGGGTGGATGATGTGGCAGGAATGAGAGTGTTTAAAGTTCTTTCTAAGAGTCAGAGCCAGGATTAGAGCCTAAGTGCCTGACATCTTATCTCTCTAGTGCCATGCTGCATCTCACCTCTCTCCTCTAGAGATGCCATATTGTCAATTGCATTACGGACATCAAGGTTTATCAGCGGCACCCAGAAATTGGCATCAGGGAGAAGATAATGAAGCAACTTAGTGACAGAAAGGAACTACTGTTTACTGCGGACTTTTTACATGCTGGGCCTCTTGCTAAGCCCTTTAAATATATTAGTGTATTTCATACTGTCAATAGCTTGATGAGGTGGAAATCATTATCTTAATTTAAGCCTTTGCAGGCTCAGGAGAATTTGGTGACTCTGCATCTTCAACACAATGCTGAGAGTATCATTGCTCTCCAACTTCCAGTTAAACGTCTCACACTTCCCAACAGGAGCTTAACTAATTAGTAAGCCCAGTTTCTTGCTGGGTCCCTCTCATATGCACCTTTTGGGTGTTGGAATCAGCTGCATCCTGAGCAGCAAGGATTCTGAGGCCACTGGTATATCAGCCTTGAGGAAAGGAGTATCTTTGCCTGCCCAAGTATCTAAGTGGCAGGTCCTGCCCTCAAGGGTACAAGTGGAACCGGCACAGCTTAAACTCTATAATGTGATCAATCAAACGTTTGGTGTCAGAATCCAATTTATAGATACCATCTCCAACTTCAAAAGCAAAAGAGCTTATGGTTGGTTCCTGGTTATTTCTTTAAATATTTAGATGTGTATTGCAAATCCCCCAAACCTCTTTTTGCCACTAAATCTCCAGTTATCCCTTTCTCCATCCCTCTACCATACTTCTTGCTAACGTTATCTTCATTTTCTTACTTCCCACTCACTGTTTAACCCATGTTAATCTAGTTTCAGACCTAATTCTACCAGCCCAGTGCTCTCCAAGTTCACCAGTAAACTTCCTAATTGGCTAATTCAGTTGGCCCTTTCCATTGGTATCTTCTGGGCCTTTCTGCAGCAGAGAAGCTGCTAATCAACCTTCTTGAGTTTCTTACTGTCATTAGCTTCCATCCCACAAGCTCTCTCTGGAATTCACTCTTGGTTCTTATTCCTTGTTCATTTATTTTTAATCTCTTTTTTCTCTGATGACCCCTTAAATGCCGGAGTTTCTTAGGTTGTGTGCATTGTCCTGCTCACTCTTGCTTCTACCCAGTCTCGTAGAGATACCATGCCTTCTAGAAGCTTCACTCACCACCTGTCTGCGGAGGCCCTGTTTTTTGGTGTTTTTTTTTTTTTTTTTTTTTTTTTTTTTTTTTTTTTTTCCCTGAGACAGATTCTCACTCTGTCACCCAGGCTAGAGTGTAGTGGTGCAATCTCAGCTCACAGCAACTTCCACCTCCCAGACTCGAGAGATGCTCCTGCCTCAGCCTCCCGAGTAGCTGGGAATACAGGTGCATGCCACCACGCCTGGCTAATTTTTGTATTTTTAGTACAGGGGGGCTTCACCATTTTGGCCAGGCTGGTCTTGAACTCCTGACCTGAAGTGATTCACCCATCTCCACCTCCCAAAGTGCTGGGATTACAAGCCTAGCCTATAGACATTTATCTCCTTCCCAAACTTTTTTCGTGTGCTCCAGATGCCCCTCAAAATGCCTCAACTTCCATATGTTTCATATTAAACTCCTCATGATTGCCCAAGATCTGTTCCTCCTCCTGTGATCTCACTCTCCATTAGCACAATCCACCCACCCACTTTCCCAAGCCAGACCCTTGGGAGTAGTTCTTAATATCTTTTTTCCCCTCAGTGCCTGGTCTGCTGCCACATACAATCAATTATCAAGTTTTCCATATTTTTTCCTCTTTAATGTGTCTATAATTGCTCCTCTTTTCCACATTATATCTGTCCCCATCATGACTTGAACCCTCATGATTTTTGCCTAAATCAGTACAACAACCTTCTAAATGAAACTGGAGCCTCTATCCTCTGTTCACCTCAACTCCATCATTCACACAACATCTAGAGTGATTTAAGCATCTAGATATATTTTGAACACACATTATGTGATAGGCATTTTTTAAGTACCAGAAAAACAATAGTGGAAAATATATATATATATACACACACACACTATATATATACACATACATATATATATATTCTCTTTATTGCTTTCTAAATATTTTCTCTATATATATCAAATATTTTCCATATATATTTCTCTCTAAACATGTTTTTTACATATAGATATATATTTTTCTGTAAACTTTTTTCCATATATATAACTATTTTCTATATATAGTTCCTCTCTCTCTATGTGTGTGTGTATATATATGTATATATTCTCAAGAGAGAAAAATATATATTTTTTGAGAGAGAGAGAATGTCCCATTTTCATTGATCTATGTTCTATGGATCTATCTGGAGTGAAAATTTAACCATGCAACACACTTCTAAGATGTCAGTCAAGGACTTCCACCCTCTCTTCTCTTCCATGTCCCTCATCTCCTCCATCAATGCTACCTGCTTGACACTTAAACTCCAGCTCATCAAACTATATGCAGTTTCCTGAACAAACTGTGGCATTTTATAGTACCATGTCTTTTCTCATATTACCTTCCTTTCCTCATCACCTCTTCCCAATGACCCTTTACGTTTCAGTTCACTTATCATCTCATTTGAGGAGCTGTGGCAGTAACAATGCTATGTGATTATCAAACCTATTGTATTTTCCACTTTCTAGGCACATAAGAAGACTACATTTCCCAGCATCCCTTGCAATTGAGCTCCTGTAATTAGCTCTGGCCAAGTGGTGGCAAGCAGAAGATACTTGAGTCTCTCCCTGGTGAAATAGAGTGAAAGCACTGAATACAGATGTGAGGTCTCTGTGCTTTTACTTCCGTCACTGTGGTGAACTGGCATCCATATGTTGAAATGGTAGCATCACAAGACAGAAGCAATCAGGGTCACTGAGTCACGGCAAGAAAGAGAGCTGCCCTGGAGAGTCATCTAGAATCACAGCACTCTTTTGTATATTCAAGAAACAAAGCTTTGTTTGCACTGAGATTGGAGGTTGTTATTGCAGCAGAGTACAGCCTATCTTAACAAATACAGAAAATATGGTAGGCAAAATAAGGGCACCCAAAAAAAATGCTCATTTCCTAATCTCCAGGACGTGTAAACAAGTTATATCATATGGCAAAGACGAATCAAAGTTGCAGATGGAATTAAGGTTGCTAATCAGCTAATCTGGGGATGGAGAGATTGTTCTAGATTATCTGAGTAGACACTATGTAATTACAAAGGATCTTAAAAGCAGAAGAGAGAATCAAAAGAATCAGAAAGATGGCAGTATGAGTAGGACTTGGCCCAGTGTTGCTGGCTTTGAAGATGAAGGAATGAGGCCATGAGTCATCGAGTATGGTAGCCTCTATAAGCAGGAAAAGGCAAGGAAATGGTTCTACCCTAGAAAGTTCAGAAAGGAATGCACCCTACCAACACCAGTGTTTGCCTGGGTAAGGTGTATGTTCCACTCCTAAGCTACAGAACTATAAATAATAAATCTGTGTTGTTTTAAGCCACTAAGCTTGGGATAATTTGTTGCATCAGTAATAGAAGACTAATACAGAGGCATTTGTAGACCTCAGGCTCATTCAAGAATTCTCATCTGTTTCCCCATAATGCTCTAAATATATTTTATTAATGTACTTCCCATACCATATCTTGATTATCTCTGTGTGTATGTGTCATTTTCTTCCCTAGAATGAAAGTTTTCTTGAGGGCAAGAATTAAGTCTTCTTCACTTTTATATTCTTAGTAATGATCTCAGAGACTATCTCTAGTATGGGATGTGCTCAGTAAGGATGGCTGAACAAATGTATGTGCAATGCAATATAAAAAGTATTGTGGTTGCAATATATGCACAGAGGTATAAGAGCAGAAGGAGAGAATATTCTACCTGGTGGGGAGTAAAGAGGCTTCTTAAAAGAGTTGACAGTGGGCTTGTTGTGAAGCCCACAGAGGACAGAAATCACGGTGAAAAGCCTTCAAGCAGGCGAGGTGGAGACTGAAATGCACTAAAGTGTCATGCTCTGTTCTAAATGGACAGTTGCTACTCAGTCCCTACAGACAATTACCTTGCACAAAGGCACAGTTGCCCAATCTCCTACTTTTTCAAGACAGGTTAAGAATCTGGACTCTTACATGAAATGTAAGAAACAAGGTAAAACACTGTGAAAACACACACACATGCGCGAGCGCGCGCGCACACACACACACACACCTGATAAGTTTTTGGGCAAGATTTAGCACAATTCCTAACATAGATCTCGAGACGAAGAAAACTGAGAGTGGTATTCTAGGGAGAGGGATCAGAGTACACAAAAGGACAATGCTGTAAAAGACAAAAGAAGGAGTGCTCAGGGAAGAGTTGAGGAACCTCAACTCTTAGTCTCAACTGGCCTAGGCTGCCTGGGGAGAAGCAGAAAGAGCTAAGCCTGGTGAGGTTGGCAGGAGTCCTGTACCACATGCTGCAGATCTCTAATTTCATCATGTGAGCAGCAGATTTTGGGGTCATGAAAAGGTGTTAAGGAGAGAAACAGTAAGATTTGTGTTCTGGAATAATCATTCTGGCAATAGGTGGAGGAAAGAACGAGGTAAGGGACCACCTGGAAGTGGAAAATGAGAACAGAATTGTAACATGCATTTTTTTTATGTGCAGCACCAAGTAATACTTTTCTATGGGAGCAACCCAGAACAACGCTTGTTCAAAACACCAGAGAGAAAAAAAACAACCTGTAATAGTCTTTCCAAGTGAGATGAATTCCAATGCCACACTGGCATCATGGGCCCCAGCAAGTCTATAGCCTAATGGGGGAGCTCATCACTAGGTTTGAAAAAGGGAGAGAAAGAGCAAGCGACAGGGTGAGGGAGAGAGAGAAAATGTGCATATGTGCATGTGTGTGTGTGTGTCCCACAAATTCACTTTTCAGGCCCAGAGTGTCTCATAATCCTTTTGGATGGGAGTCAGTTTGGGACCATAAATCACAAGGGTCATCATTTCTATAGAGAGATGTTTGCAAAGGATCTTGGGTTAGAAGGAACGTAAATTTTCTGGAAGCCAGAAAAAGATGAATAATCGTTTCTCTTCTGGTTATTCATGTAGAGTGCATGGTCCCTCTCCCTCCTGAAATAAAACAGGACTGTCAACTTCACATGCTTCACTCTAGGTTTCTGGAAAGTGTAATGCATCAGGGCCCAGGGATATATGCCCTCCAACTGCCTCTCCCTATAGGATCAGTGACAAGTGGCCATTCCGAGGCACAGATTGTTGGGCACAGGAGAACAAATCTCAGACATGTAGGGCTCAGTGTGGTAGGAGAAAGGACCACTTTAGCCACATGCCTCTCCTGCCAGGACATCCTGAGGCAGAGGGGATGAATGGGTAGAAAATGAGAGGTTTCAGACCCGAAAAGGCATAAATGTTCTTAAAGCAGACATTGGCCTAGGGGCTCCAGACCCAGCTCTGCTATTGCTAGCTCTGAGCCTCCAGGCAAGTTACTTGTCTCTGTGTTCAGAAGTCTTCATACATAAGACAACGAACTGAACTGGTTCAGCTTAGAGATTCATTCCATTGCGAACCCTCTATAATCAATGAGCCAACCAACCAGCCAGTCAATCAAACCAATGCACAGTCAGTGAGCACTTCCTGAGAGCTAGACTGAGTGCTAGAATTGTGCTTGGGCATTAAATCCAGGGCCTGCCCTCAAAGAGCTTTCACTCCAGTGCCTAAAACAGACCAAGCAATGCCTTACCGTTGTCAAAAAGTGGCAACAGATACATGGGAAAGGGAAGGGATTGGAAAAAAGGTTATTAACATTGTCTGAAGAGTAGAGAAGGGAAAGCCTGGGAAGACTTTCTCAGGGAGGAAAGATATGAACTGGACTTTGAGAGACTTAGCAGAATGACCAGCATGAACAAAACCTGCAGAGAGAAGAGTGCTGAATGTGTAAAATAAGGGAAAATGTCCGGCTATAGCTAGAGCATTCGAGGGGATGCCCCACCTCAAGGGCTGCCCCTTCCACCCCCATGTGTCCTCACAGTGTCCACTCAGCTGGCAGAGAGTGCATGGAAGAGGAGGTCATAGGAGCTTTCTATTCTGGGTTTGGGGACAGCACGTGAGGCAAAAATAAGGAGTGAGCATAGAGAGCAAAGTCCCTTCTGGTGTCACTACTGTGAAGAAAGGGTGGAGAGAGGGAATTTTTTTTTTTTTTTTTTTTAGTTCTCTTTTTTTTTTTCTCAGACAGGGTCTATCTCTGTCACTTGGGTTACAGTGCAGTGGCCATGATTTCGGCTCACTGCAACCTTCGCCTCCTGGGCTCAAGCCATACTCCCACCTCAGACTCCCAAGTAGCTGGAACTATAGGCCCGTGCCACCATGCCTGGCTAATTTTTGTATTTTTTGTAGGGATGGGGTTTCACCGTGTTGCCCAGGCTGGTCTCAAACTCCTGAGCTCAAGTGATCCACCTGCTTCTGCTTCCCAAAGAGCTGGGATTACAGGTGTGAGCCAGCGTGCCAGACCCGTCCTCTCCTTTTTAAAAAAGTTTATTTAATTTCATTCCATTCATATCCATGCATATGCATACATTTATTCAACTTCATAGGTGCAATTTTTTCTTTTCTTTTTTGTCTCGGGTCCCCGGGCTCCCCTCTTCTCCCCTCCATCACTGTCTCTCACCTCCACAGTCCCTCCCTGAGAGAGAAAACATTAACAGCCCTATCAGACAGGGTCATTGCAGGAAACAGATGGTGTGGTGCACTCAGACAGCACTCAAGGAGATTTTAATAAAGAGACCATTTTTAAAGTGAGCGCAGGTTAAGAAAAACCAGCAAAAGATGGTGAAGCCACAGCAAATCGCCCTTTAGACCTGAAGGGCCCGAGGTACAGATTACACAACAGGCAGAGAGTGGCCATATGGAGGCCCCCCGAACTGGGGCTGTGGACTTCAGTAAAGGAGTGGCAGCTACCTGGTGCCAACATCAATGGCAGGAAGGAATGATAGGAAAACACCCTGTTCTCATGCCCCTCCCTCCTTCTCATCTCCTACTGGTGCTTCCATTCATGAAACCAACCAGAAACCAAACCAAGGGTATATTGGGGTATGAATGCAGTGCATAAAGGTCAGGCTCTAGGTACACCACGGGCTGGAGAAGGGCAGGGAGTGAATTTGGGAGGCAAAAAGAAAATATCCAACACAACCTATGTGCATTCTTCCTTGGATTTCTTTAGATACCTGTATATTCACATATATATACACACACACACACACACACATATATTCACATATGTCATACATCATATTTTTATTGTTGTTTTACAAAAAAAGCAGCATATTGTGCGTTTGCTTATCTTACTTTTCTCATTCACCAATAGCTCACAGACAACTCTTCCAAGTTATCTTATAGAGCTTCATTCACTCTTTTGTTTTCTTTTAAATAGCTGCAAAATACCCCCTAAGATGAATGTATGATACATTATTTGGAAATTATCTTATTTGCCAGTTTTTGTGACACTATAAACTGTGGTTTAAGAGTATGCTTAACAGTACATGTATGTGTATTTTTAGTAAAAAAAAATGTCAGAATAGAAGTGTACCATATCTATTTCTTAACAGACAAGAAGGGGAACCAAGAGCTTAGCCCCTGCACTCATGGTCACCTGCTCTAGGAGGCCACCTCATCCCCCATACTGTCATTGCTCATTGTCTATCACCCCTCATTCACACCCCCACCCCATCCCAAAGACCGTGAACTTTCAGAGGTTACAGATTGTATCTGACCCATGTATGAGCCTCTGCCATCTAGCATGGAACCTGACATACATTAGGTTTTTCATGTTTATTAAATAAAAGAATAAATAAAGCCAACAAAGTTGCCCAGAACTTTCTGGTTTTCTTCTCTGCCTTCCCAGAGTGAGGAAAGCAGCAGGGACTCAGAACGGAGTCTCTGTGTCAAGGCAAAGAGCTTGCTTTTGGGTGGGACCTTCTCCATGCTCCACTTCTCAGGTCCTGAACTAGACAGACAAGGTATCAATGGTGAAGAGCCACTCAGACATGGAGGAAGGACATGAACTCACCATAGAGCATAGACTAGATGCTTCTCAGATACACAGGAGTTGCCTTATTTACTCTCAGGAGGGGAAAATAAAAGCAAGACTCCGGCTCTGAAAAACCTTTGGAAAGAATTCGTATAAGAGAACATATTTCCCAGTAACAAAAAAAGGTTTTCTCTCAGAGCCGTGGACCCGAATCCTTCCGTTTGGGTCCATGGCTCCCTCCCTCCCTCTGGATCACCCCACGTAGAGTAGGCCTGTCATGTCTGACCCCTAGGTGGAGTGGTTGTGGGCAAAAGTCATTCTTCTCAGAGTTAATGCTTTCAGAAGAAATAAAAAGAAATGACAAAAGTAGCAATGATGTCTCTGCTCTTCGAGAAACACACAAAAAAAGGTTGTTTTGAGCATTCCTATTAGTATGTATTTCTTTTTTTTTTTTTTAGCATTCTGATATTTGTCTTTCTGGTGTCTCCAGAAAACTGCCTCCATTGTGTTCTTCCAGAAAATGTATTTGTCCTTATCCAAAACTGTCAGCAGATTTCTCAGTAGGGCTGAATTTTTGCCACTGTGATGCGTGGGACTAAGTGAAAACAGACCTTCGCTAAGGGACTGACCTTGGATGGACTAACTCACAGACTGGGGCGTGGCCTCCACCACTCTGTGTCACTGAGATCCCACGAAAGACAGAAAAAGAGGAGTGACTGCGTGGAACAGGCAACATTGGTGAACACTGGCCAGAGATGATGCCCTTGTGGAGCCAGGCTGTCTAGTGGAGGTTGGCTTAGTCCCTTTGGGCTGCTATGACAAAAATACCATAAACTGAGTGGCTTACAAATGACAGAAATTCTCACAGTTCTGCAGGTTGGGAAGTCAAGATCAAGGTGCCAGCAGATTTGGTGTCTGGTGAAGGCCTGCTTCCTTGTTTATAGATGGTGCCTTCTCACGAGTGGAAGGGGTGAAAGGGGCAAGAGTGGAAGAGATAATGGAGCTCTCTGGGGCCTCTTATAAGACACTAATCTTAGTCATTAAGCCTTTACCTGATGATGTAATCACCTCCTGAAAACCTCACCTCCCAATATCATCACACTGGGGATTAGGTGTCAACATACGAATTTTTAGGGAATACATTCAGTCTATAGCGGGGGTGGGGCATGTGTTCGAAGGTGTGAGGGTAGGGTGTGCTAAATGGCATGGATGGTTCATCCAAGTGACTTCAAGCAGAAAAGTCAGAGGAAATATCTGGAATCTGATCAATCAGGGAGACCAGGGGAATAACCAGGGAAGATCAAGTTCTAGCCCAGAGTTTCTCAACATCGGCACTTCAACGTTTTGGACTGTAACGTAATCTCAGAATCCTATCACATTTCCCGTGTTTTTTTTTTTTTTTTTTTTTTTTTTTTTTTTGTTAGAAGCAAATCACTATGTCCAATCTGTTCTCAAGGAGAGGAATTTACACAAAGCTTGAATACTAGGAAACTGGGATCACTGGGAGCAATTTCAGAAGCTGCCAACCCCAAGAAATTATCAGAATACCCTGATCTTCAGAACCATTGCCACCAGGAAAAACTCTTTTGTGTTAACGTGTGGACTATGCAGGCGACTACACAGACTGGCTGCACAAAAAGGAGTTACAGAGTCTTGTTTCTCCTGTTATCTGTTTTTTCGATAACTGTATTTCGAGGTTTATTCGTACGCCCTCACCCTCCCTGGCTTACCTCCATCACGTAATGATCTGTTTACTCACCTGGCTATTTGGCAGTGTCCCATTCACCTCCATATGCCCAGTGGCCAGTTCAGGGCTGAAAATAGAGTTGGTGCTCAGGGTCTGCTGTAAATGAAACTGAATGTACATTTGCCATCTATTGTTCCAGTAAGGAGATGGAACTACCACTTTTCCCATTGGACACATTTTTTTTTTAATAAGAAAATTTCCTACTAGAAATGGTGGTATTGGACATCGGCTGGGTGGAGTTCGAACAGAGGAAGGAACTGAACTCTATGTTGGACACACTTGGCTCAGCCCTTTCTGAATAGAACAAAGAGAATATAAATCCCTGAAGATGAATGCCTCCATTATTGGGATAACCTCTACTCCTAAAGGTGTAAAAAGAATATTAAGTGGTCTTGTTTTGTTTTACTTTGCTTTTTTGGAGGAAGTTCTTCTACCCTTGGAGTTTTAAGTAATGCTAGAAAAGAATCTCTGTGAAGAATGACTTTTCCCCATTGCAGTAGATACTTGCACTGACTGCCTCAACCTTCATTTTCACTATTCTTATAAACAAAGAGGTTGGAGACCCAGTTTGATGCATTCATTTATTGAAAAAAAAAGTAAAGCAGAGGCCATCTCCTTGACTTCTGGTTGTCACTATTTCTTGGGAAAGTTGTGTTTTTCTTGCAGTACACTGCAGTGTTCATTTCTCAGGGTACTGTATATTGACAAACAGTGGGGGTAGTGCCAGCTTCTTGATCTGATTTCCTGATCCATGAATTACAGCTTGGAGTATCCATCCTTCTGCTCCCTGCTGTCCAGGGGTTGCAATGGTGGTGCCTCCCATTCAAGATCTACCCAGTGCTAGTGGCACACTCAGAAGTAGTAGATTCCCTAGTAGGTCAGTTCTGTAATTCTTGGAAAGCACCCAAGAAGCCTACCCTAGAACCTGTTCCTTCAACTTTTACAACTATTTTGTAAGCATTCAGTTATCAATATTAAACTTTATCCTGCTTAAAATTCCCAGTGTTTTCTCTTTCCTTCATCGAAACCTATTGCTATGTATTTAGTCATCTGAAGTCTAGCATTTTAAAGCCTTCTCTCTGGAACTCAAAGTCATTAACTTGCCACTGTCTCTTACTTACACATATATTTAAAGAATGCTAAGAAGTGCAGAGTTTCAGGTGATAGACCAGCACCATTGCTAACTTACTTTCTTAGGACCTGCCTGCCTGACTTGTGAATGATTCTCTTGTGGGCATTCCTACACTTTTACCAGGTTATCTATACCTGAAAGGCAGAGTAGAGATTGTGATGGACTCCAAACTTTAGGGCCATCTCTAACATAGCTTCTTCTGATATACAAGCATCCTGGAGAACCTGATCTCATACCCCAGGGGGTCTATCAGCCACTCTGTTCTGCCCGTGCAGAGAACTGTATGTAGCTCCACTCTCGGTGTAGGAAGGTGTATTAGTTCATTCTTGCACTTCTATAAAGAAATATCTGAGCTGGCCAATTTAAAAAGAAAAGAGGTTTAATTGGCTCATGGTTCTGCAGGCATGCAGGATGCATGATGCTGGCATCTGCTCAGCTTCTAGGGAGGCCTAAGGAAACTTACAGTCATGGAAGACGGTGAAGGGGAAGCCAGCACTTCACATAGCCAGAGTACGAGAAAGAAAGAGATGAGGGAGATACTGCACACTTTTAAACCACCAGATCTTGTGAGAACTCATTCACCATCATGAGAACAGCACCAGAGGGATGGTGCTAAAGCATTCATGAGGGATCCACTCCCAAGATCCAATCACATCCCACTAAGGCCCAACCTCTAGCACTGGGGATTACAATTCAGCATGAGATTTGGGTGGGGACACAGATCCAAACCACATCAGAAGGAATCTGTCCTGATTAGAGAAAGCAGCTAAATCAATCAGAGAGCACAATCCAATCTCCACTTTTACTGGAAAACAAAGTTGTGTCCTGAGTTTCTTGTTTGAAAATACTAATCTCTTGGGTTATCCTAGAGAGTCAGCGAGTCCTAGAGAAACAACCAGGCAGAACTGAGTTTCAGGCCAGGCTCTACTATCTAGAAGAAATGCAACCTCCTGTATGTTCTTCAACCTCTGAGCTCATTTACTCCCTTATAAAATGGAGCTACTACTACTCTGCAGAGGTAGTGAAAAAACAAAATCAAATAAAATAATCTTTCTGACTCCTAGAATCATACCCCCTTTCTGTCAAATCCATCTGGAAGAATGCAAGCCATCATCAACCTGGATTTTTATAACATGTAAGAATTGGAAAGGACCAGCATGATGCCTGGCAGAGAGTTACCAGGCAATAAATATGGATTAAACTAATGAATTAATCATCGAAAAATGTAATTTAATAATTTTACAACACCCTACAAAACTCAAAGTCTTGGGGCAATTAGCCAAAATCATGTGTCTACTTGGTGACAGGACCAGGGATCAACATATAAGCCTCGATTTCCAATCAGTATTCCCTCCTCTGACTCATATTTTATAAAGCCGTAACATTTTCCAAAATGATTTGTAGGCAAAATAGCACTGATTTATGAAAAGTAAATCATAAATTACACTCAAATACTAATTTCTCGGCATCTGAGACCCATTTTACATGGAGCAGGAATTCAGATTTCCTATTGAAAATCACTTCAGGGACCAAGGATTACAGAGCTTATTTCCCAAAAGCACATGTTCCCCCAACTTTAAATAAGATGCTGAGAATGAAGCAAAGGGGAAAACACTGGATGCTGGAATGTAGGGGGCGGCGGGTGGGGGGAGAAGAGGCCTCTTGTGATGAGAGCTCGAATAGTTCTTTAGAAACTTTCTTCTTTCGGGAAGTGAGAAGAGTGAATCTGAGATCTGGACGAGGACATCCTTAGTGATAGAAAAATATTATGAGTCGGCAACCTGAACTGCCATGATTCACAGCAGAAAGTCCCATTGGAAGCAGCTCTGCAAACACTCTAAAGGAGAAACTGCCAGGTTCAGAGAGGGGGCAACTTTAGAGAAGACTGCCATTGATTTAAGTGAAAACAGTCCAGAACTTTAGGAATAATAGAATCATTGGACTGGCTTATTTTTCTGGTCTGTACGTCATAGAGATCTTCTCCCTGCAACTCCCACAGCCGATTCTCCCTGTGGTTGAATTAGGCTGAGTGAGGAGAACAGGATTCTTGCCCATAATTTTTTCAACATATCTAGCTAATTTATCTGTTGATACCACTGTGTTAAGGCAGTTAAAACCCTGCAACACTAGGACAAGCTGGAACAGACTTCGTGCATTCATAAAAGCCATGTGAAGACCACATGCAAGAGGCGGTGGGAGAACCGGTCCAGATAAGAAAATGGATGCGAACACTTGCAATTCTTTGCTTAAAGCTGAAGAACGCTGAGTGCTTTGGCTGCAGAATCATAAACATTGCAATGGAATTTGGGAATTATCACCTTGTGGAAGCCTTGAGATGGAGATGGCTAAGACAGGTGAATGTCCAAAGCGAATGGGCTAAACATCATTTTGTGTTCCTGCTAGGAGGACCCCTATTGACCAAGAGGAAATTTGTCACATTCCTCATCTCTGATTCTACCCATTTGGAATTCATGCCCCTCTAGATCTTTTAGGGAGAAATCAGGGCCATTTAGTCACCCCGTGGATAAACCTGAATTTCTAATTTTCTTAGCACATAACTTGGATGGATGTCACAAGGCATGGTTTGAAGCTCGAATCGGTGAGTTCCTAGGTTTGTGAGCTTGGGTACAAATCTAAACCTCTCTTCAGATTCCTCATCTGCAAAATGATTGTAATAATCACTCACTCAGACTTCAAGGAGAGCATGCAGAAATGTTTCTACAACTCAACAGGGAAGCTGTGAATCACAGCTCAAGAGTTCTTCAAACTTGTGTAATACATAAACTTTTTCATATGGAAAAAAAACCTCATAGAACCCTAGAAAGTGACCTCAGACATGAGACACAGTCTCCATCCACTTTAAGATTTGCAAACTGAAACAAAGACTATCTTGTTTTATGCATTTAGAAGAAGTCTTTCCATTTCAAATTATTAACCAACGTTTTTTAAAGTAGTTGTTAATGTATAATATAGGCAAAATGAGATTAAAGATTGTTATCAAAACAAAAATGCAAATTTTTGAAACTGTGTAACACGTGACTCTCTGAGAATCGATCAAGATAATCCTGGTTTGAGAAACACCGACTAACAATTAAGAACTGAGAGGCAGAAATCAGGATTTTAATCCTGGATTTGCTATTTACTAGTTGTGTGGTTTGGGGCAGGGAATGTAATCTCTCTAAAGCCTCAACTTCCCATTTCAGATTACCAGGTCCAAGAGTACTGATTAAAGGTGAGAAAACCTCCTGCAATTATATTCTGCGAACAAAATCATGAGAGGAAGAAATTCTAGTCCAGGGGTCTTATAGCAGAAGGTCAGATCTAGCTGTGCAAGCTCCGACAAAGCCCTGGCCCTCACTGAGCCTCAGTTTCCTCTTGGAGAAAATCGAGTGGTAATCTCTGACAAGCTTATCTACCTTGCTGAGCTGCCAGGAGGTCAAAGTGTTTATGTGAAGGAGCCTGCTGTGCAAACAAGGAAGCACCCTGCAGCCTTGACCACTGCAGCCTTGAACAAAACTTCTCCTGCAAACAGGGGTGCTTCACACTGCTCAAGGTTTAGAAACCACCATTCATATCTCGCAAATAGAATCCATCTTGAGGTTAGAGTTCTGTTTTATGATCCTCTGCTTCTCCTGCCAGAAATGAGCTCAGCTGAAAGTGCCATTTAACTACCCAGTGCTGGGGTGGGTTTGCTATCAAGATCCTTTTTATCAGTCAGCTGGCTGTGAAAAGCCAGATACATACTTAAACACACACAACTCAGAAGGCCCAGGGGTTCTGCTTCCCAAGGCTCTGGCAAAGCCCACCCTTCTCTGGACCAGGGCAAAATGCTGATAAAGCCGTGAATAGTTCTCTTCTCCCTCCATAGCTGCCGTGCAAACCACTGCACACAGAAGAAATAAACGAGAAGCAAGGGCAGCCCTAAGTGGTTTACTTGCTCCTTCTCTAACCTTCCTCCACTTACCTTATCCTTTTCCACCCCTGTCACAGAGTCACATGTGATGAGGAATTAGGGCCCATCGAGTAGAGCCCAAAGCAGTCTCTTTCCTATGTTTCAGAAACGATCAGGGTACACATTTGATAATAGTCACCTAATATTTAAGCCTATGCTAGCTAAGGTATTTTCCTATAGGCCAGGAGCTGGGCTAGAGCTTGCTTTTTTTTTTTTTTTTTTTTTTTTTTTTTTTTTTTTTTTTTTGAGACAGGATCTCCCTCTGGTTGCCCAGGCTGGAGTGCAGTGGTGCCATCTCTGCCCACTGTAGCCTTGACGTCCTGGACTCAGCAGATCCTCCCACCTCAGCTTCCCAAGTAGCTGGGACTATTGACACACACCACTGTGTCTGGCTAATTATTTATATTTTTTGTAGAGATGGGGTTTCACTATTTTCCCAGGCTGGCCTTGAACTCCTGGACTCAAGCAATCTGCCCGCCTCGGCCTCCCAGAGTATGGGATTACAGTGGTGAGCCCCCGCACCTGGCCTGAGCTGGGGCTTTGATGCAACATTATGCCTATTTCGTCTTTACAATCATCATGAAATATTAGAATTATTATTCCCATTTCACAGCCAAGGAGTAGAGGAGAAACTGATACTCTTGCATAGGCCCTCCCAAATATCATTGTCTGGGTCTACATCCTCTGTTCTGGCTTTTATCATTGTGACCGTGGCTACTCAGAGGGCTCCTAGATAGTGGAAGGATTTTCTTATCCCAGCATCTCCCCCAAACTACTGTGTGTCCTTGAACTCTTGCCTTAGCTCTGAGCCACAGCTTCCTCCTGTTTAACTTCTGCCTGCATTTAATGTGGTTATGGGACTTAACTGAGATAATATATATACGTAGTCTCTGTGTCCCATCAGGCACTGAACACCTGGGAAGATTGTTACTGAAGTCATAGTAAACATGGTAAGCTCTCCACTCAGACTCTAAGTCACCATCTAAAAGAGGCAGGCACCCCTCTGATGATGGGGCAGAACTGATGGGATGCCCAGTATGTGACCTGTTTCTGGAGCCCAGCCTGACCACATCCACTGGACTAACGGAGGACAAGTTTGAGTCCAGAATGTAATAATGGTCCACCAAGGTCACATGAGCCATGATGTAGGATTCATGCATCTCTCCAGCTGGTGTACTTTCTAACCTGTGGGACTCGGGTGCTAGCTCTTTGAATCTGAGTCTCTTTCTATCTACTAAAATAGAGCTAATAATTGCTACCTTACAGGGCTGTTGTAAAGATTAAGTAGAAGAAAGCATGCGAACACATTGGCACAGTGTCCGGCACGTTGGGGAAGTTCCATGAGTGTTTGTTCCTTCATATATTGGTCCTGAAAACTTGATTAGGTTTGCACAGGTCCATGTAGCTGCTGTTCACAAGGTAGGATTTCACAAGGGCATAGAACAAGTAGGGCTTCCCTTTCCATGTGTAGATCTGTGGGAATGCTTTCATCATCAGAAATGCTGCTGAAAAGAAGCTCCTAAGAAAAGTCTTAAGAGAACAGTCACCAGAGTGTCTGACCCCAGAAGTATAAGACACTCAGGAACACTGCCTACTTTAACAAACTGCTTAAACACCAGATCAGGCTATGATCCATAACCAAGTTTCAGATGAATGGTTTCTTGGTGCATTTGGGCTGTTATAACAAAATACTTTAGGCTGAGTAGCTTACTTATAAAAAACAGAAATTTATTTCCCAGAGTTCTGAAGGCTGGGAAGTTCAAGATCAGTGTGGCAGCATGGGCAGGTCCTGGTGAAGACCTACTTTCTGGGTCATAGGTGGTAGCTTCTCATTTTGTCTCATGTGGTGGAAGAGACAAATGAGCTCACATTGGTTACTTCTATAAGGGCATTAATCTCATTCATGAGTGATCCAACCTCACGATCTGATCACCCCCTAAAGGCCCCACCTGTTATTATCATTGCCTTGGGAATTAAGATTTCAACATATGAATTTAGGAGGGAAAAAACATTCAGACCACTGCAGATGGTTAAGCAACAGCACTTTCCAAAGGGAATTTTGACATTGCCAGGAGCTGCTACCTTGATGCAGACCCAGGTCTCACTGTTTGGCCCAGCGGCTACCAATTGTCCCTTGTCCCAGGCACAGAACAGACAGACATCCAGCCAGACAAATTTACTGACCTGAGAAGGTCATGGCATCATTAAGTCCAGGGAGAGATCCTCCTGAGGAGGTTTGGGGAAGCCATACTTGCATCTCTGCTCTTACTCTTCTCGATTTCCAGCCAAATTTAATGAGTTCAGAGGGCAGGCCAAATTTCAAGCATGTGAAGAACACAATTGTACTTCCTGATCCTCAGAATGAAGACTGTGACCGTGATGCGAAGTTTCATAAGTTGCACTTAGTACTCTGAATTTGCTTCACTCACATGTTTGAACACAAACTTAGGGGGTAAAAATAAATGTGCCAGAAGATCTCAAGAGATGAATAACATACTGTAGAAGAGATTTAAAAAAAAATTTAAAACAGCAGGAGATGAAGAAAGAGGAGGTGGCATTTACGATGAAGCGTTGAAAAATGGGTAAACTTTGGAAATATAGAAATGGAAGGGAAGTACACTCTAGCACAATGAAACAGCATGAACAAAAACATGGAGGCAGGACACTCGAAAGATTTTTTAAAGAGTAAGGAGTTTTGATGTGTATGGACTGTGAAGCATGTTCTATGTATAGACAACCTTGCAGTACCCTTGTCCATGTAAGAGAGCCCACTTACGGCAGAGGTTCAGTGGAGAACCAGAGTCTGACAGACACTTCTGGTGCTCATCCATATTTAGCTTGTTTTTTCTTCTGGGCACAAGAAAGGACTCTGTTTCTCCACCACCCCTGTAGCTACGCAGCACCGTCTAATTCTAACCAATGCATTGTGTGTAGAAATCGTAAGTGTTAATTCCTGGCCAAAGCAATTGCCAAGTCACAATCTCCAGGACCTCTTCCCCTGTAACTTTAACTGAACAGGTTGTATTTTCCAAATAGTTTAGCTACAGGACAGAGGAAACTGCTCACACATGGACCACTGAATCACTACTTGGAGAGCCAGTGGCTTTGAAAGTCTCCTAGATCTTCAGTAAACTTTTCATAAGCAAGACGTAAACCTCTGGTATTAAGCCATTTAAGGAATGTTTGTTATGGCCTCATAACCTAGTTTATCCTGACTAATATAGAGAGTTTCTAAAAAGTGCCCATGAGTCTTATGAAGATCATACTGGACCCACTATGTTTACTTGTTCCTCAGAAAATACAAATTTAAGCATCATTATGACCAGAGAAAGACACAGCTATCCCACTTGTACCGAGCCTCTGGCATACATAGATACCTTCCTAGTTCTAGGCAGGTTTTGTTCAAGATAGCAACACTACCAAGGGCTTTGTGGCTTTATTTTAAAGCAATGATGAAAGAAGATATTGTTGACAATCTCTAAAGCTACACTGAGATTTGAATAACTTGAACAGTGACCTCATAGCAGTTTTGAATGGTAATAATTACTACCATTTAGTAAATTACTGAGATTCCAACATGTTAGTGGACATCTTTCAACCTTGGCCTTACACTAATCCTGCAACATCTGGATTATTATCTCCAATTTACATATAAGAAAACAGGCCCAGAGAAGAGATATGACTTGCTTAAGTTCACCTAAGTCATTTAGAGGAGAGTTAAGATTCAAACCCAGATATGTCTGACACCAAACCTAAGCTCTTTTTGTGAAGATAATCTGTCTCTTAAAGCTCACAAGAAGGATAGGTAAAAATAGAATCTTACTTAGAATTGTTCATCCTAACTCTAACAAGGAAAAAAATAAATAAAAGAAGTGTTGCAGGGACAGATAGTACTCGCTAAATATTCATTTCCTCCTCTGTATTACCCAATTTCTCCACCATATAGTCTGGGGCTGTATAGCTACTTTTGGCCAATGAACTATGAGCAGAACTGACATTTGTTATTTGCAGGTTGAGGTAGTTAAAACTCAATGTGTTTCTTCTGTCTCCTTTGCCCCCATTTACCTGACATGACACATGATCCAGCTGGCACATCCATAGGATAGAAGAGGACCTTTAGACCTTCATGATATTGTATTTGAGAAATAAGTCCTATTATATTAAGCCAGGTGCAACTGTCTTTTAGAGACCTATATTGTTGTTGTTGCTGTGTTTTACTTACTGGACTACAGGTTAACAGAACACAATTAATCCTAATGGTTCATTACATATTTTGATCATTAGTTTTTGCATAACTCACTTTTACTGATTTTAGTAGCCATTTAGTTAGTTATTTTTTTAAACGTATGCATTCATACATTTAAAACCACCTCTAACAACTAAAATTAGAACCTCCATAATAATCTTCATCTAACTCCATGGTTCCTCTACAAACTCTTTCCCCTCTCTTCTCTCACACAGCCTAAATCCTATATTCTTCATTCCCTTGCTTTTCTTAATATATGGTTTTATTGCATCTATATGTATTCCTAAAAAGTGTGTGTACTTATTAGATTTTATTTATAAACTTATAAAAATAGTGTCATATAATTAATCAATTGAAATCTAATTATTATGTTTAATATTACATTACTCGGATGTATCCACATTGTTGAATGTTGTTTTACTTTATTTATTTTGACTGGTATACATTAGACCTTATTCTTTTTCTTTTCTTAGACATGTCCTGATGATTCTCCTTTCCAAGTCTTAAGTAAATTTATTTAGTTGCCTATGCACTTATCATAACAGGAGCAAAATCTAGAAATATTGTGGGCAAATATGAAGTGGCACAAGACTGAGATTTAGACTGGTTGTGAACCCAAGCTTTGTTCTTTCTGAGACTGAATTTGGGGCACAGTTTCTTCCACTATAAAATTGCCCCATTTATTCTATCCTTACTGGACTGTGGCAAGGATTCAACAAGACAGAGAATGAACAAAGCACTTTATGAATTCTAATACGTCCTGTAAACATTATTATGAGTAAGAAGAATCTTTCAATCTGCTTTTTAAAGCATGTGCACACACACACATACACACACACACTGTTCCCTATTGCAACTAAAATCAACAAATTCAAGCTTGTATCCATATTTCTGTTCTGGCTGCCCCATGAGTAATCACCACTAGAATAACTAGCAAATTGGAATCATCCCTCTTCTCTGCCAGATGTCTCCTCCTTTCTTGCTCTTTGACAATTCAGATGATATTCATTATCCATCTTCGAACAAATTGCAGGTGAAGAAGTTTTGGAGCTGGATGTCTTTTACTTGACACACTCACTTCTTTTCCCATTGTGTATGTGTGTGGATGAGATACTGTTTGCGTGAGCCGTGGTTTTGCTCCATACAAGATGACTTCCTGCCATAAGTTCTTCTTACAACAATTGAAAGATAAAGGACTTTGGAGGCAACCAACCCGGGTTTTTATCCAACAGGGGCATTTATAGGCTTATCTCAAAAGAGGTGCATACATTCTCTGAGTCTCTGTTCTCCCATCTGCAAAACGTATTTATAAAAATTAAATCAGATAATGCAAGTTGAGTGCAAGAACTGGCCCTGAAGTAAAGTAGATGCTCATCTAAGTGCTAGTTTTCTTGATTATTATTGTTATTCTTATTATGGTTTTGACAAAAAGTCTCCCTCTGTCACCCAGGTTGGAGTGCAGTGGCACAATTTTGGCTCACTGCAACCTCTGCCTCCTGGGCTCAAGTGATCTTTCCACCTAAGCCCAAGTAGCTGGGACTACAGGTGCATGCCAGCACCTCTGGCTAATTTTTTTTTTTTTTTTTTTTTTTTTTTTTTTTTTTTTTTTTGGTAGAGCCTAGGTTCTGGCATGTTGCCCACGCTGGTCTCCAACTCCTGAGCTCAAACAATCCTTCCACCTTGGCCTCCCAAAGTGCTGGGATTACTATAGAGAGGTGTAAGCCGCCACACCCAGCCTAGTTTTCTTTTTTATTTCCCTTTCCTTGGTAGTCAGTTTTCTCAGAGACATTTTGGTATAAGGGCAGTGTCACTGTATGATTTAAAATACCTAAGAGAAATTACATGACTTACCAAAACAATATGATACAATGGTAGAATCCACATCAGAAGAACAATCACTTCAGATCTAAGAAACGTTTTGGCTTACTAGATGTTTGTGTTGGCAGAAGCAGAAAATGACAATTTCTTGCCTGTTCCAAGAGCAGAAGTGCACAGGGGACTGACACTGCATCTCCTGGATAGTCAAAGTTGATCAGTGACGTCCAGGAGGCAACACCTCAGTGGAGAGAAGACCTACCAGGCCAACACTCGTGATACTCCAGGAAAAGAAGTCAGCTTCAGATTAAAAGGAGACACTGGTTTTTGTTTGTTTGCTTGCTTTTTGAGACAGAGTCTCACACTGTGGTCTAGGCTGGAGTGCAATAGTGCAATCTCAGCTCAATGTAACTTCCACCTCCTGGGTTCAAGCAATTCTCCCGCCTCAGCCTCCTGAGTAGCTGGGATTACAAGTGTGCGCCACCATGCCCGGCTAATTTTCTTTCTTTTTTTTTTTTTTTTGTATTTTTAGAAGAGCTGGCCATGTTGGCCAAGCTAGTCTCCAACTCGTGACCTCAGGTGATCTGCCTGTCTTGACCTCCCAAAGTGCTGGAGTGCTGGGATTACAGGCGTGAGCCACTACACCTGGCCAAAAGGAGACACATTTCTTTTCTTTGTTTGTTTGTTTGTTTGTTTGTTTGTTTGTTTTGAGATAGAGTCTTGCTTTGTCGCCCAGGTTGGAGTGCAGTGGCATGATCTTGCTTCACTTGCATGCTCCACCTCCCAGGTTCACGCTATTCTCCTGCCTCAGTCTCCCAAGTAACCACCACACCCGGCTAATTTTTTTGTATTTTTAGTAGAGACGGGGTTTCACCATGTTAGCCAGGATGGTCTTGATCACCTGACCTCGTGATCCACCCACCTCGGCCTCCCAAAGTGTTGGGATTACAAGTGTGAGCCACCGTGCCTGGCCAGAAGACACATTTTTAAATGCAGGAGAGGAGATGCTACAAGAGAAGGTAGCTCAGATAGAAGGAAGATTCCCTCAGGCTGGGAATGGTGGCTCGTGCCTGTAATGCCAGCTCTTTGGGAGGCTGAGGCAGGTGGATCACTTGAGGTCAGGAGTTTGAGACCAGCCTGGCCAACATGGCGAAACCCCATCTCTACTAAAACACAAAAATTAGCTGGGCACGGTGGTGTACACCTGTAATCTCAGCTAGTCAGGAGGCTGAGGCATGAGAATCACTTAAACCCGGGAGGCGGAGGCTGCAGTGACAGAAGAGAACTGCCAAAGATGAGAGAACAGATTAGATTGGTGGGACCCATGCAAGGATGGCTTGAGCTTCTGAATTCTAAGCCAGGATCTGGGCCACCACTCACCTGTGCCACCAGGTGAGTTTCAAACAGTGGCTTGGGGGAAAGAAAAGTAGGTCAGTAGGTGGGGTGCTTTCAGTCATGGAAAAAAATCAGGCTGTAGCTACACTATGTCCAATATGGTAGCACTAGCCACCTGTGGCTATTTTCATTAAAAGTAATTAAAATGTAGAAATTTAAAACTCAGTTCTTCAGTCACATGAGCCACATCAAGTGCTCAGTAGCCACATGTGCTAATGGCCACCGTACTGGACAGCACAGATAGAGAATATTCCACTCATCCCAGAAAGTTCTATTGGAGAGAATAGAGCATCAACAAGCCCAGGGCACAAGCCTGAAGCAGGTGCTGGATATAAATAGGGTCAGCCCTGAAAAGGGGCACCTGAGGCAGTGCAGCTGTTACCTGAACCTGCCCTAGCCAAGACACACTTGGTCATGTGTAGACTCAATAAGGAAAGTCTGTGTGTTAAACAGAAAATGAAGGAGATGCAGACATTACACTTTCACCTCTGCAACAAGCCACCAAGAAGTCCATCCCCAGAGCATCAGTGGTCCAAAGGAGATACTTTGTTTCAGTGCTTCACCCATAACTTTCAGAGGAGAGCTTTGCCCTCCCCAGTGGGTCAATGTTGGAAGCTGCAGAATAATGGTGGATCTTCCAGCTATGAATGTTTTGGATCTCTGCGACATATTCACATTCACCTGGGCAGTTTTCTTAGTCATTGCTTATAGTGGGAGAAATAGTCTTAATATTTTTTGCTCTTATTACTGATGAGACCAACATCTTAGGGTGTCTGTGTACCAGAATTACTCCCAGACTGTCTAATTCCTTGTCTGCATGAAGAGAAATGACAACTCAGCCTTATAAATAATTTTCCACAGCAATGCTACCCCAGGAGCATTTCCACATAGCTGTCATTGCTACCAAATACCTATTCTCCCTTCAGAGCCATCCACAATTTTTCACCTGTGATATGGCAGAGCTTGAAAGGGCTTTACGACTAATTTGGTCAGAACCCTTCATTTTCCAAGGGGTAAATCTGGGAACTGGATTTACCAGCCAGTGAGGCCGGAGTTAGATGCCAGGTCTAAGTCCCTTATTAATCTCTTAAATCATAGTCCTGATTTTAGAAGAACACAAATATCTACATGGAGATTCCTCCTTCTCATCTTCACAACTAGATTAGAATGAAAGCCAAAGATAGAAGAGGTGAGAACAGCTAGAGCTTACGGGCCACCCGAAGTCAGCACCCTCAATTGGACTGGCCACAAGCTTCCGGGGGGTGCCTCCTGCATGCAAGCCACTGTGCTGAGGATACAGGATGAACTAGATGTGATTGCTGCCTGTGAGAACCTTAAAATCCAGTAAAAATAGAAATACACAAAGGCCTCTCTCCTCCCCTTACCTGGCACACATACCAGACTCTGTTTGGATTATGGATGTTTATGGGCCAGCAAGAATCTGAGAAAACATTTTTCCATTTTGCGTTAGGGTTTGACATCAGACTGCAAGACTAGGGTGAAGAACCTCAAGGAGAGTAAAAAGGAGATGTCAGCTCTTGGCAGTTCTGCACTGTCCGGCCTTGTCAGTTACTTCACTTCCAGGGTTGTTGGATTTAGCAAATGCAAATATAGAGCCCCGTTAAACTCAAACTTTTCAGATAAATAGTGAAAAGTTTTTTTTATATAAGTATGTCCCAAATATTGTATAGAACATCTTTATACAAAAAATTATGTTTTGTTTATCTGAAATTCAAAGTTAACTGTATGTTCTGCTTTTGTTTTGTTTTGTTTTGTTTTGAGACAGTCTCACTCTGTCGCCCAGACTGGAGTGCAGTGGCACAATCTCAGCTCACTGCAACCTCTGCTTCCTGGGTTCAAGCAATTCTCCTGCCTTAGCCTCCTGAGTAGCTGGGATTACAGGCACACGCCACCTCGCCTGGTTAATTTTCTGTATTTTTACTGGAGATGGGGTTTCACCATGTTGGCCGGGCTAGTTTTGAATACCTGACCTCAGGTGATCCGCCCACTTCAGCCTTCCAAAGTGCTGGGATTACAGGCATGAGCCACCACATCGGGCCTATGTCCTGCATTTTTTACCTGGCAATCCCATTCAGTTTCTCTTAGTCTGTTTATTCACCTGTAAAATGGGGATATGAAACCCACCTTGCCTGTATAATGAGGATTTAATTAGCTAGGGTTTGGGAAACCTCGGCATATAGCACATAATTAATATATGATAGCCCTCCCACTTTTCTACTGATTCACAACATACATCGAATAGGAAAATGGACCCAGACAAATGGCTTTCTGGGAACTAGATCAGCCAGGTTTGTAAGAGAAAACAGAGATCCTTTGACCCAGCTCCTTCGTCTACGTGGAGCCCTCCAGCAAAATCTGGAGTGTGTACATAGAAATGAATGCCAAGGTATATACTAACTGCCTCAAGTAGTGTATGAGGGTCTAGATATGAACATGGAGGTGCGACTTCTGTACCAAAAAGAAGAGCACTTAAATTGTTGGCTCTTAAGTCTCTGCTGTGAAAAAATCAACACCCTGGCAACTTAATGACACCAAAAGATCAGAAACGAAGAGGCCAGGGAATGATAAAGGGACCAAAGATAGGAAATATAATAAATGGTAGGTCCTGGAGACTACTATTCCTACGGAGATAGGCAGTGAACCAAGGGAAGGAGATCTGGTCTGAAGGGAACATATCTGGGTTGTGTCCTTCTCGAACTCTGCCACAAAAACTTTGATCAGCAAAACCCACGAAGAAGTTTGGGTTCATGCCCATCTTGAGAGACGGATAGGGTATTGTAGAGAGAGCTAGAGCTGCAGAGGAGGGAGAGGTGCTGCCCTTCCTGCCCCTGAGGGACTTTGGTTCTGTGAGCTTATGCCATGATGGCAGAATGTGCACAAGTCAGTGTCGCAGCTTATACTGAGTTACCAGGCAAAAAAAAAGGCCACACTCCTATGTTTCAGATGCAGCCCACCAGTTAACATTATGGAAAGTGGACATATTTTGTCAGGTCTGTGTTGTCTTCTTGGGGTTGTGTGGTTTTTACAATAGGTATTGAGGTATCTTTCTTGAGTACCCAAGGTCATATACTACATAAAGGCACAATGCTAGCTGGAAGAAAATTCTGAGATATGATCAATTCAATCTCTACCTGAAAGACATCAGGCTGGGAGTCACGTTTTTGTCTTGAAATCCATTCTGTAATAGTAAGCAGAATTAAAGAAAAGAAGTAGGTGGGAGACATGGAGGAAGAGCTTCTGTTTCCATTTCTGAAAAGTTGCCACTGGAACAAACCTAAAGTCGTAAGAATCATGGCTTAAGGCTGCGCTTTTCAAAATGTGATCTGAAGACCCCTAAGGTCCCCAAGACCCTTTTTGGGGTTCCATGAGGTCAAAATAATGTTATAACAATACCTGGGAATTATTTACCTTTTTAAACTCTCCATGGGTATTTACCTTTTAAACTCTCCATGGATATACAGAGGTTTCCTGAGGTTACATGTCACATCTGCAATGATCTAAAAAAGCTACTGAAATACTCCCCACTTTTCCCACTTTATATCATGTAAGAACCCCATTGTCTTCTATTAAGCTGGGTATTAAAGAGAGCAGCAAAAATGCAAAGCCATCCTTCCCACTAAATATTTTTTGGACTCCATTGTCATTTTTTATAGAAGTTTTTATTTATGTTAACATATAATGAACTTATTAATTTTGTTCTTAACTGAATTAATATTTTTCTAGATTTCTTGGTTTTAATTTCTAATTAGGTAAATATTGGTAGCTATATATCCACATAAAACAGAGATATTTGGGGGCCTCAAGGTTTTTAAGAGTATAAAGGAGTTCAGGGACTGATAAGCTTGATAATCCCTAGTTTAGGGGAAATAAAAAAGGTGAGGATTATAAGGTGCATGTAATTTATAAAGAAAATTGGATTGATCTTACAGAGTTGGAGAACGCATTTGTTGGAATTGTTCTGGGTGAACAGGAGGGATGAAAATAAGACCTGTAAGTGAAAGATCAACATGTGGATTTCAGCCCAGTGAGAACTTTCCAGTGGTCAGAGCTAAGCAAAGACAAGAGGGATGTTTTTTAACAAGGAGTTAAAAAGTTTACAAGGAGTGAGGTTCCTATCGCTGAAAGTATGTAAGCAGAGTCTGGCAAACCACCTGGCAGAGATGTTGCAGAGAGGAAGCTAAATACCAGAGAAAGCTGGCATAGGAGTGGGACGGAATGTCTAAAGGGCTTTAAAGATTCCTCACAACCTAATATCTAGGTGAGGAAAGACCTAAACTGATTTTTATAGAAGTCAAAGGCACAGCTTTTTTGGCCCAGTTCTAACCAGAGAGTGGCTCCCTTGTCAATACAGGGCGCTAAAAAGAATGATTCTCACAAGCTGCTTTGTAATAACCGCTTGCATTTGCAGAGGGCTTTGCAGTTGGCCAAATTCTTCATTTGCTTTATTTAATGTGATTCTCTCAACTTCCCCATGAGTTAAATAGTTCACAGAGGAGGCTCCAAGAGGCAATGTGTGAATTGTCCAAAAGACACAGCTGGTAAGTGACAGATCCTTTTGGCATTAAGCACTGGTGTTCTTTGCAGTGTACCTCAGCTGCCTCCATACTGGCCCCGCTCTAACATCTCTCACTCCTCATGCGGCGTATGTGTAATAAGACTGTTTACCTCGCTTGGCTCCTGCCAAGGTACCTAGTGCAGTGCTGTTGGTCACGTAGAGGAGTCTCTTACCCTAGCCCTTCCACCACTCCCGTAAATTCCTTCCTAGGGAAACATTGGACTTTTGAGAAGCCAACTGTCTTCTCTCTGAGAAGTTCAACTCTCCCCAGGCATGCTAATGAGTTGTTTTAAGCAGTGTGTGAGTTTCACGTTCAGGAAGCCCAGGAGCTCAGTGATCATAGCTCAGGTGTATGGAAAGCGAGGTGCCAGCCATCTCTCTGCAGCCTGCCCTCTACTCACATGTTGCCACCTCTTCTGAGTGGCACTTCCACCCGCCTGCGGCCATGCCTCCTTGGGCAGAGATCCCATCAGATTTTACAAGCCAGGCAGGGTCAGGCTTGGTGAAAACGTGAATGGGAATGCCCAGAACAACAAAGGCAGCAGGCAGTTTTCCTCAGGAGACGGGGGAGAGCCAAGCCATGTGCTGGCAGCCACGGGGCACCCATGGGAAAGCCATAGGCAGGACAGTAGCTGACGCCAGTAACTGGGACTAACTGGGACAGACCTATTGGGATTAGCCCACAGCTTATAAAGACAATTTTTGAAGAAATACATTAGTTCTGATGACTTTCAAATAGCTCCAGACTGGATTACCAGGATGTGATTCAAGCGAGTAGTAACCATTCTAGAGCAGGGTGCATACACTTTTTCTGTAAAGGACTAGATAGTAAATATTTTAGGCTTTGCTGGCACAGTGGTCTTTGTTGCAACTACTCAACTCTGCCATTGTTGCATGAAAGCCGTAGTCAGCAATATGTTAATGAATGAGCCCAGCTGTGTTCCAGTGAAATTTTATTTATGGACACTGAAATTTGAATTTTATATAATTTTTGCATGCCACAAAATAGTCTTCTCTATTTTTTTTAACTATGTAAAATTACAGAAACCATTCTTAGCTCATAGGTTGCAGAAAAACAGATGAGGTAGGTTTGGCCTGTGGGCTGTAGTTTCTCAGCCTCTGTTTTGTGGCAATGGTTCTCTTTACTATGGTAAAGAGAATATATAAATGGTCCTCTTTACTATGGTAAATGGGCCATTGTTTAAAAAAGATTTTTTTTTTTTTTTTTTTTTTTTTTGAGACGGAGTCTGGCTCTGCCACCCAGGCTGGAGTGCACTGGCCGGATCTCAGCTCACTGCAAGCTCCGCCTCCCGGGTTTACGCCATTCTCCTGCCTCAGCCTCCCGAGTAGTTGGGACTACAGGCACCCACCACCTCGCCCGGCTAGTTTTTTGTATTTTTTAGCAGAGACGGGGTTTCACTGTGTTGGCCAGGATGGTCTTGATCTCCTGACCTCGTGATCCGCCCGTCTCGGCCTCCCAAAGTGCTGGGATTACAGGCTTGAGCCACCGTGCCCGGCCTAAAAAAGATTTTTAAGCTTTCTCTGTTAAATACTTCTGCAAATTTATATCAAAATTGATCACTATAAAAAGGGAAAAAAGAAAAACAAAAGCTACAAAATGTTAGTCCACTGAGGAAATTGCTACCAATATTTCTAATGCATGTTCTCAAGGTATGAACTTACGTCACTAGGGACTGGACCATAGCGGGGTGTGACTCACGCTTAGGGTGAACCTGTAAACCTAACGTAACTGCTTTCGTGATCTGAAATCAATGACCATATCAGTTACGTACATTATCATCTAGCATGTTGAAGTGCTTAAGGTTTTTGGTTTGCATACAGAGGCAAACAACTCCCCTTCCTGTCTTGTTTACCTGTTCTTAGCAAATCTTCTGTTGCCTGCATCATGGGTTGGCAAAGGCATACTCAATTAAGAGCCATAAGGCTACCATGGTAACTATTATGAATAAGTATTTCTCTGATTATACCCCAAGTCTTTCAGTCCCCTTGAAATTCCCACCCACTCCCCTGGGAGGCCTCATGTGCATCTTACAGGGCTCTGCAGTCTGTTCTTTGCCTCCCTGCCTGCGCTGGTGCCTAGGTCCAAACATCAGTCACAGCTTCTATCATTGCCGTACCCATGAGAGCATGATGCCTGTTCTTCTTTCCTTTCTGGAGATGGCTATTCTGTTCTGCTCTTATGCCACAATGTCCATGCTGTTTTGTACTGTTTCTGACTTGTCCACCAGCCTTCTGAAGCACAGAAAGCCATACATACCAATGTCATTCTTCTGTAGAAACCACAGAAGACCAGTCCTTGGTGTTTTCACCCCCTTGTACTTCAGCTCCATCTCCCTAGGAGGCAGGCTGCACCAGAAGTGATCTAAGTGACAGAGCCCAAGCAGTGACCAAACCCCTCAGACTATTTAATGTGTACAAAGCTTGGATGGTCCACTCTATCCTTCTGATGGTACATTCTTCTACAGGAGGCTCTGGGGTTCCTTGTGATAAAATGCCTAGTTGGACCCTAAAGGCATGCCTAGGCATTTCTAAATATACTTGAGTGACTGTAACTGAGGATAATGCAGGAGTCCACTCAGGACATTGGATTATCCCAGTGGCTAAGAGATCGTTTAGTTTGTAAGCTTCCTCATTGGATCCCAGGGAGTACTTACTGGTATACAGAGAGATCTGTGGGGAATAGCATGCTTGATATTATTGAACCAAATTTTCAAGGTATAATTTACATACAATAAAATGCATTTTTTACTTGTACAGTTTGATGTGTTTTGACAAAATGCATACACCTACACACCTAGCAGTCACAACCCCAATCAAGATAAAAAACACTTCCATCAACCCAGAAAGCTTCTCATGCCCCTTTGCCATCAGTTTCAACCTTCAGTCCCAGCCTGTGAAACTAAAGATCTGCTTTCTCCTGATATAGATTACTTTTTTCAGCTCTAGAGTTTAAGGTAAATGGAATCATAGATCATATACCGTATTGTATAAAGTTTCTTTCACTCAGCATGTTTTTTCAGATCCATTTATGTTCTTGCTTCCATCAGCAGTTTGTTTCTTTTCATGTTGAATAGAATTTCATTTGTATGAATATATCACAATCTGTTTACTTATATAATAGTTGATTGGCATTTGAATAGTTTCCAATTTGGGAGTCCTATGAATAAAATTGCTGTGCATATTCATTTACAAGTGTGAGGTAAGAATATGTTTTTATTTCTTTTTAGATAAAAACCTAAGAGTGGAATTGCTGAGTTTTATGGGAAATGTATGTTTAACTTTATAAAAGAATTGCCAGGGTTTTTCAATGTTCTTTTACCATTTTGCATTTCTGCCAGCAATGTTTGAGAATTCTGATTGCTCCAAATATCTCACCAACACTTAATATTGTCAGTCCTTTTAGCTTTAGCCATTATAGTGGATATGTAGTGGTATCTCATTGAAATTTTAATTTGCATTTATCTGATGGCTAATGTTGCTATGTGCTTATTAGTTATTCCTATATCTTTTGTGAATTGTTTCTCAAAATTGTTTGCACTTTAAAAAAAAACCAGAGCTATTTGTCTTCTTACTATTGAGTTGTAAGATAGGTAGGTAGATAGGTAGAAAGATAGGCAGGTAGACACACATACACACACACACACACACACATCCTGGATATAATGCTTAATTTTATATGTCAACTTGACTCGATTATGGGCCACATATTTGGCTAAATGATTTCTGGATGTGTCTTTGAGGATGTTTTTGTATGAGATTAGCATTTGAATTGGACTCTGTAAAGCAGATTGCCCTTCCCAATGTAGGTGGGCACCATCCAATCCACTGAGCACCGAATAGAACAAAAGGCAGAGGAGGCCAGGTATGGTGGCTCACGCCTGTAATCCCAGCACTTTGGGAGGCCGAGGTAGGTGAATCACAAGGTCAGGAGTTCAAGACCAGCCTGGCCAAGATGGTGAAACCCCATCTCCATTAAAAATACAAAAATTAGCCAGGCGTGGAGGCAGGCGCCAGTAAGCCCAGCTACTCAGGAAGCTGAGGCAGAGGTTGCAGTGAGCCAAGATTATGCCACTGCACTCCAGCTTGGGCAACAGAGTGAGACTTCGTCTCAAAAAACAAACAAAAAAAAAAAGGCAGAGGAAAAGAGAATTTACTCATTCTGCCTGACTGATTGAGCTGAGACATTGGTTTTAACTTGCCCTTGGACTACGGCTTACACCACCAGATCCTTTGCTTCATAGGTCTTCAGACTCATACTGAACTATGCCACCAACTTTCCCGGGTTTCCAACTTGCAGATGGCAGACTGTGGAGGTACTCAGACTCCATAATCACAGGAGCCAATTCCTCATAATAAATCTCAGAATAACAAGTAGTATATATTATTAGACATAGCTATATCTTTATCTGTATCTGTATTTTACTGCTTCTGTTTCTCTAGAGAACCCTGATGAATACATTGGATATAGGTCCTTCATCAGATGTATGTCATATGACTTTTTTTCTAGTTTGTGGCTTGTGTTGTCATTTTTAAATGGTGTCTTATAACGGACAAAAGATTTTAATTTTGATGAGGTAAATATTTTTTCTTTATGGTTAATGCTTTTTTTGTCTAAGAAATAGTTGCCTATACCAATGTTGAGAAGGTTTCTCTTATTATTTTTTTTTCTGAAAGATTTAAAGCTTTACCTCTTATGTTTATGTCTATGATCTATTTTACATTAATTTGTATTTGTTGTGTGAGGTAAAGACCAAGGATTATTTTTGTTTCATTTTATTCAACTGTTTTATTTCAATTTATTGGGAAGATTATCTTCTGCTCATTGAATTGCCTTGGTTCCTTTGTTGAAATCAATCAATGATGTATTCTGAACTGCCTAGTCTATTTCATTGATCTTTATGTCTATCCTTATGCCAATATCATATGATCCTGATTATAACTCTATATTAAGCCTTGAAATGAGGTAGAATACATTCTTCAGCTTTCTCTTTTTCAAAATTGTTTTGGCCACTCTAAGTTATTACATTTTCAAATGATTACATTGGATCAATAGATCAGTTTTGGGAGAACTAAAATCTTATATCATATTTTAAAAATAAGGAACATGGTATATCTTTTTAATATATCTTTTCAATTTCTATCAGCAATGCCTAGTAGTATTGAATGTAGAAGTGATGTACATATTTTGCTATATTTATTTTACTTATTCTTATAGTTACTGTTATATATTTATAAAAGACTGTCTGTACAAGATCGAACAGTAGTGATATTATCTTTGCCTTGTTTCTCATCTTAGAGGAAAAAAATCTAATATTTCACCATTAATTATTATATAAGTAGTAGGCTTTTATACATGGTTATTTTCAGATTAAGGAAGTTACCTTCTATTCCTAGTTTGCTCAGAGGTTTTTTTCATTAAAAATGAGTTTTGAATTTTGTCAATATTTCTTCTGCAAATACTGAAAAAAAAATCTTTTCCCTTTATTCTGTTAATATGTTAAATGTCATTACTTGATTTTTGAACTTTAAAGCAATATTATATTCCTGAAATAAATCCCACTTGGACATATTTTACTATATTTGTTACATATTGCTTGTTGAATTAAATGTACTAAGACTTTGCTAAGAATTTTTGTGTCTATGTCTATCAGGAATATTATATAAGGTTCCTGGCACTGAAATGAGATTTTCCGCACTAAAGCTCGGATAAGGCCCAGGAAGACCTAGATTTTTGGTCATCCTAGATATTAGTCTCAAAATACCAGTCCCTTTTCTCATTATATATTTGACTGGTTTTGGTATTAAGACAAAGCTGGACTTATAAAATAAGTTAGAAAGCCTTCCTTTATCTCTTATTTAAAGAATTTTGTACAATTGATATTTTTTCCTCAATTGTTTGATGGAATTCACTAGAAAAAGTCATTTCTGCCCAGACTTTTCTTTGTGAACAGATTTTTAATCACTGTTTTAGTTTTTAGTAAATGTAGGGCTATTTATATTTTCTATTTCTTCTTGTTTCATTTCAGGTAACATGTGAATGGTAGGTATAATGATTGTTTCCCAAAGATGTGAATGTCCTGATCTCCAGTACCTGTGAATATGCTGTATTACATGGCAAAGGGAAATAAAATTGCAGATGAAATTAAATTTGCTAATGAACTGACTTTGAGATGGCAAAATGATCCTGAATTATCTGAGTAGGCCCAATTCAATCACAAGTCTTCTTACAAATGAAAGAGGAAAACAAGAGAGAAAACCAGATAGATGGCAGCAAGGAAAAGACTCAGCTCAATATTGCTGGCTTTGACTATGGAGAAATTGAGCCATGAGGCAAAGAATACAGGTGACCTCTAGAAGCTGGAAAAGGCAAGGAAGAAAGTAGATTCTTCCCTAGAACCTCCAGAAGGAATGCAGACCTGCTGATACCCTAATTTTAACCAAGTGAGGAACTGTTCAGATTTCAGATCTCCAGAACTCTAATAGATCTGTATACTGTTTTAAGCCATTAAGTTTGTCATAATTTATTACAACAACAATAAAAACCTAATTTGGTGCATTACTAAAGAAATCTATCCATTCTATGTAAGGTGACAGATTTATTTCTATAAAATGGTTTATAATAGAAATTTATTGGTATGAATGTTTGTAGAATCTGTACAGTCTTTTTTATTCCTGATGATTATTTCTGTCTTCCTATTTTTACCTTGATCATTTATGCTTAAAGTTTATCAATTTTCTTGATCTTTTCAACGAACAATCTTTTGTCTATGCTTATGCCATTTCTATTTTATTTATTTCTGTTTTTGCCTTTATTATTTCCTTCCTCCAACTTATTTGGGTTAAATTTACTCTTCTTTTTCTGGATTCATGAAATGGAAGTTTAGATCATTGGTGCAGACCCTGTTGAAGACAAATCATGATCTCTCATGTTTCTGCACTTCTTGCAAGAAGAAGCACTGACTGCCTTGGTTCTACACTATCCTTTTCAGGATGAACATAGGCAAAACCACCTTGAAAGATAAAGATAGTGAATCCCACCAGACCAAAAGGCAGGTGTATCCACTGTTCAATGTGATAAATATAATGTCTCCTTCTGGGGCAAAGTCAGAGAAGCTACTGTCCGTTATAAAAGATCCATGTTTCCAGAACTTGAGGTTCTTCTCCTATAACACAACCCACTGCATATTTAGATGTCGTTTGCCCCTCTTATTTTCACCCTCTGTGAATTGGGATTCAGGGAATCAGTATGAATGCTGGCACTCTGGCTATTGCTCTTGCTGTACATAATCAAGTCCTTTGTCTCTGACCCAGGAGTCTCATGTCTTCTGCCACCATTCAGGAAACTGTGCCAGCTAATTTATTAGCTTGCAAGTAAAAAAAAAAAAAAAAAAAAAATCTCAGAACTTTCACAGAACTTACAGACCTTTCTTCTTCTTTAATATAGACATTTAAAACTATGGATTTCCCTATAGGTATTGCCTTAGCTGTATCCCACAAATGTTGTTTTTTAAATTATAATTCAGTTCAACATATTTTCTAATTTCTTTGTGATTTCTTTATTGACCCATGAGTTATCTACAAGCAGGTTGCTTATTTTTTTTCTAAATTGGATAATTTTCTAGATATCTTCCTATTACTCATTGATAATTTAATATTGTTGAGTACAGAGAATACTCTGTAGGACTGAAATCCCTTTATATTTATTGAGATTTGTTTTGTGGCCCAGAATATGGCCTATATCAGTGAATGTTCAATGTGCAATTAAAGGGAAAGTGTATTCTTCCATAGTTGAGTGCAATGTTCTATGAGTTTTATCTATACAAGTTTATAGATAGTGTTGTTTAGTATTTTATAATGTAACTAATTTTTTCATGTATCTCACTGATTACTTAGGAGTGTTCAAACTACAATAACTATGGATTTATTTATACTTTAAAAAATTCTACAAGTTTTTACTTCATAAAGTTCTATAATTAGGTGCACATACAATTGCAAATATTAGCTCTCCCTGACAAATTTATTCCTTTATCATTATGAAACATTCCTTTTAATCTTTGGTAATATTCTATGGCTTTTTATACTTCGAGTTTGCATGGTACATTTTTTTCATCAATGCCCTTGAGATAGATTTTGTCCTTCATTAGAGTCAAGAGACAGGAAAGAATCGACCAAATCACAGTGGTTCTCTAGCCTTTTCTGAGATTTCTCACATGACAAAGCAACCTTCTACATTTTCTTGAGAAGCTGTGTTCAGCTTAATAAGCTGCCATCTTATATTTGCTTTTTATCTTTCTATCTCTCATTTCCCTTTATTCCCTCACTTTTGCTTCCCTGAGAGTACAATTCCCAAGAACACATCATTACATGATCTTTGCCTCTGATTCAATCTCCTAAGAAATCCAAATCAATGTCATAGGACCTAAGGTGGGCACATACTAGATGCTCAGTTATTCCCTCTCTTCTGTCTTGGTCACATATTTCTTTCTTCTTACACCTCACAGTTTTTTGTGAGGCTCAGTTGAGATAATACATGAAGAAGTATCCTGCGAATTCTTTTTGGGAATAGCAATTATGCTGTGTAAAGCATCATTACAAATTAATTGACCCAACTGGCCTAACCAATCAAGGTGCTTTGCTTTCACATGTTCTTATTCACTGTGAAGGAATGATTGATGTCACTTGTTTTTTTTTGTTGTTGTTTGTTTGTTTGTTTTTTACTAGTTGGGCTACCTTGGGAAAGTGGCTTTTCTATTCTAAGCCCCAGTTTCCTCATCTTTAAAATGAGGTAATAAAATCTAACTCATCTCATTGTTACGAGGTTTTAATACGATCATGGGTGTGAACTTGCTTTGTAAATTCTTAAGAGCTTTGGAAATGAAAGGAATTGTTACTAGCAGAAATATAGAAGCTCAATAAATACTTGTTGAATAAATGACTGCTTCTGAAACATAGAACACTAATCCAAATAGTGCCCAGGGTCTTGATGTAAATTAGTCATGCATCCTGATTCTCAATTTATAAATCTCCCTGAGAATTTAAAGAAAGAAGATGGGAAGCAGAGGATGTATTCTTTGTGAAGGCATTTACCATTGCTTCTCTGGATATTGTAAATGAAGTCCAAATATAAGGTAGCAATAACAATGTTTTTGGAGTGGTAAAATATAATAGAGCCATCTATTGAGTTGGAATAAGGGTGAGTTGTCAACCACTTCATGAATTCCTAGTTAAATGACTTATGTTTGTTGTTTTTATACCTTTTGTATCATTTATATTGATATAGCATTTAATTTTCCCAACAATCCTTTAGGGTAGGTATGAATTTCCCATTTTCAGTTACAGAAACAGAGATTTAGAGAAGTCTGGCAACCTCCATCAAATGCCAAAGCTAATAGTTTTGTGGAACTAATATTTGAAACAAAATCTGTCTTGTTCCCAAATATGTACTTGTTTCTCTATATGAGGCTGTATCTGAAAGTATTGTAGTCTCTTTTACAACTTTTCTGTTACTTTTCAAATTTTTGTGCTCTCCAAAATGTGCTTGACAAAAGTAAATTCCTAGAACCCGAGGACAACTACAAAACCAAAATTTAAAAAGACACATTGATTACTCATCAACCAGTGGCTCTCAAGGAAAAAAATAAAGCATTTTCTTATAGTGTTTGCCCATTTCCGTGGCGTAAATACTTCCACTGTGGCTGATTGAAGCTACTGGGTTGTCACCACTGAGTGCAAAGTTAGAAAGCGATGCACACAACTGTTACAACTGGTACCTGCTGGTTCTAGCACACCACTGCTATCAGGTATGAGCTCAGCACTCTATGAAGCACTATGGGGGTAAGCAAAAAATAATGATAGTCCTTGTTTGTTTAGCATTTATCTGGAAGACAAAATGCCTGCTTAATGGGACACTCTTTCATCCCCTTTTATAGCTAGGGAAAAAGGTAGACGTGTACAGATAAACTCTAAATAGTAATATCTAAATAGTAATAGTAAATATAATTAGTAATAGTAAAATAACTAGTAATAATAATATTAAATAGTAACAGTAAAATCTAAGTAGTAATATAAACAGGTATAATCCTTTGGGGAAGCAATAGAGTACTACAAATCAAGTTGTAAAGATTTTCGTAATTTTGACCCAGTAATTCCACCTGTAGGAATTTATCTAACCGACTAGTCCAACTAAAGCAAAAACTAACTATTGGAGGCATTCCTTGCAGTGTTATTTATAAAAGCAAACAAATAAACAAACAAATAAAACACTACAAACTGTCTCAATATCCAACAACAGGTAATAATTAGTTTAAGCTTTTGTGGTGAACAGAATAATGACCTTCTCAAACATGTCCATGCCCTAATCCCCAAAACCTGTATGTTATATAACGTGACAAGAGGAACTTTGCAGAGATAATTAAAGTTATGAACTTTAAAATAGAGAGATTATCCTGGGATTATCCAGATAGACCCAATCTAATATGTGAGACCTTAAAATCAGAAAACTTTCCCTGGCTGGGGCAGAAAAACGTGTCAGAGGAGAAATTGGAGGGATTCCAAGTAGGAAGTATTTGACGCACCATTGCTGGTTTTGAGGTGTAGGGACCTGCATACAAGAACCAGAATGAGGCTGCCAGTTCAGGTCTGGCTCCAGCTGACAACTAGAAAGGACACAGAGGACCTCAGCTCTACAACAGCATGCAACTGCATTCTGCTATAATCTGAATAAACATGGAAGCAAATTCTCTCCCATGGCCTTCAAATAAGAACCCGAGCCACTGACACTTGCTGTCAGCCTTGAGAGGTCCAGATTTCTGACCAATAGAACTGTGAGATTGTACATTTAAGTTGCTTTAAACCACTAAATTTATGGTAATTCTTACAGCAGCAATAGGAACCTAATAAAGTACTATTCATCCATTGTAAAGATCTTGTAGTAATACAGAGAGCTCTTTGTGATACGATGGTAAATGAAAAAACAAAGATTACTACATGAAACCCTTATGACTTCTCACACAAAAAATATATGCACATGGAGACCAAAACAAAAAGAGAATATACAAAGATGGAAATAATTAGAATTTGGAGTGGGATACTTCTTTCCTTATGGGTCTAAGCATCATTGCTTTGAAGAACTTGCATAGGTCTCCCTGCCCGGAAGATTTTCATTTTTTTTCCCAGAGAATTGGCATTCCTCAAGAGGACCAAGGCATTTAAGAGCTGCAGCTGATCACTGACATCATCTCTCCATGCGCAGAAACAATGGCAGAGTCAATGGGGAGACTCTACTCAATGCTATATTGTTCTATGATCTTTTCTTTCTTAAACCTATAGCACCTGCTATCACCTGGCAAACACAGGTGCCAAACAAGTCTATAAGTTCAAATGAATATGAAGGCAAAAATTGGAAGAGGATGATCAGGTTGCTCCTGGCAATTCTTTTCTTCATTTGCAGCTGTGATTTTTCTATTGTCTGCTGATTATGTTGTGTGACCCAGCAGCTTGTCTTGGAATCCTGATTGCCACACAAACACTGGTGAGGTCCCTCACCCTGGAATGGTGGGTGCACACTGTTCTGGGAATGTTATGTTCCCAGGTGAATAGAATCGAGTCTAATAAAAGGGAAATTTTTTCTTTACACAAAAGAGTTGAAAGATCACATGTGCTTATTGGTACAGTATATCTAAAATGAGGAAGCCAAATAGTGTCTGCTACTGGGATCCAGTGCAGGTTTCCTGCAAGTGGTCAGTTACACTTCCAAACCACACTTTGAAGTGATGTCAGCAAATCATTCATATCCAGAATAGCATAGTCAGGAAAGTAAAAATTAACAACTTACGATGGGCAAGGCACTATTCCCAGTACTTGGCTTATTGCATTGACACCCCCATTGTACTGATTTAAAAACTCACGCCTGTAATCCCAGCACTTTGGGAGGCCAAGGTGGGTGGATCACCTGAGGTCAGGAGTTCGAGACCAGCCTGGCCAACATGGTGAAACTCTGTTTCTACTAAAAATACAAAAATTAGCCAGGCATGGTGGTGGGCACCTGTAATTCCAGCTACTTGGGAGGCTGAGGCAGGAGAATTGCTTGAGCCCAGGAAGTAGAGATTGCAGTGAGCCGAGATCATGCCATTGCACTCCAGTGTGGGTGACAAGAGTGAAACTCTGTCTCAAAAAAAAAAAGGGGGCCAGGTGCGGTGGATCACACCCATAATCCCAGCACTTTGGGAGGCTGAGGTGAGCAGATCACATGAGATTGGAAGTTTGAGACCAGCCTGACCAACATGGAGAAACCCTGTCTCTACTAAAAATACAAAATTAGCTGGGCATGGTGGTGTAATCCCAGCTACTCAGGAGGCTGAGCTAGGAGAATCGCTTGAACCCTGAAAGTGGAGGTTGCAGTGAACCAAGACTGCGCCACTGCACTCCAGCCTGGGCAACAAGAGCGAAACTCCATCTAAAAAGAGAGAGAGAGAGAGAAGAAAAGAAAAGAAAAAGCTGAGAAAAGAGAAGTGACTTAGCCAGAGTCACTCACAGCTTTCTTCACAGGGTTCTGTCTCTGTCTGGTATTTCCATTGCATCATGTTACTTTTCAGACAACAGGAAAGTGAGGGGTCAGGAAATCAAGTCAATTGAGACATGATTCAGCACATGGGGGATGCTTAATATGGAGAAAGGACACCAAAAAGTCACAGAAAGTGGCCTCAGATTTTAGAAGGGCTGTAACAAGGAGAAATAGGCAGAACTCTTCTGTGTGGCTCTAGAAAACTAATAACGATTGGGTGTTAGGGCTGGGGAAGTAGAAGTGATGAGAATGAAAAATACCTCCTAGCAATGACAGCTAATCAAAAACGCAAGCAGTGAGGGCCTGAGTTCCCAGTTGATGGCTGAGTCAAGAAGAGACTGCACCTGCAGTTCTTAGGGCTGCCTCATAGGAGGTGGATTTCTGTGTTAAGAGGCTTTTCCCACCTCAAAGATGCTGTGTGCTGGCAATTTGTGATTCCTCATTATTTCTATAATTTAAAGGAAAGAAAAGTAACATTTCTTAAGATCTGCTTTATTTCGAGTAACATGCCAGAATCACATTATACGTCATCACTTCTCATCCTCACTATACCTGACTCTCATCTTGCCAGATGAGCGGCAAGGAAGACCTCACTCATCTCTACGTCTACAGATTTAAGTGAATTGCTATCAATATTTGCAATGCCTATTTCTATGGCAAGTGTCAAACAAACAGTTCTTTTCAAATAAAAAATGGTTCTTTTCACCAGCTTTCCTAAATGACCTGTCTCCTGGCTGATGCTCAATGAAGGACCATTCTCTCTTCCAAGAGAACATCTGCTGAACCCAGCAGGGGGACAAAGAGAGGGAGGGAAAGAAGCCAAGATGTGAGAATTATTTTTTTTCTAATCTGGGGGATAGAGATATTGAAGTTTTCTTTATGTTTGTGTTTTTATAATTCGTATTTTATTTTTGTTTGAGTGTCAATTAATTGATTGCCCAAGATAGGAGTCCTCTTCCCCAATAGGCAGGTCATGCTCTGGCCAAAATGGACACAGAGGCATACAGAGTTACAGTATTTCCATGACAATTCTGCTCTCTCTGGCAGGCTGTCAGACCCTTAGCCCGGTTCCCCTTCCTGTCTTCATTCTTGACTCTCCCACTGGCAACTGGCCTGGTGGCAGCCTGCAGATGCAGCCAGATGGCCAAAGAAAATGGAGAGAAAGCATCTGTGTAGAAAACACTTCTGTCCAAATGTGCAGAGTCATGCAAAAGTAGAGAATGGCGACAGACAGAAAAGAAAGGGAGAGGTAGAAAGAGACCAGAAAGAGAGAAACTAAAGTAGTGGAAAGACAGGGAGAGAAAAGAATGAGACGGCAACGGGAAGGGAGGAGAGAGCAACCAGAGATAAACAAGGAGGCCAACCACAGCGGGAGCTAGGATCAAATGGATAGGGAGAAGCATGGAAATCAAGATAAGGGGGAACTCAAACTAGTAGGAAGTGAGAACAGGAGTCTCTGAGGAGAGCCAGGGCTCTAGAAATTAAGGGGAGGTATAGCAGCAAATTTAGAGGGAAGAGGAAGAAACAAAAGAACCTTACTGAGTGCATGTCACAGGCACTATCTTATTTTATCCTCACTCTAGTCCCATGTGGTAGAGAAAACAAGGCACAGTTATTAAGTCTTGGGTTCAAAATCAGACTACACAGCAGGAACATGAACCAGGGAGTTGGAATTCCAAGTCCAGACTCTGGCACTCCACTGTCCTCCTTCCAAGCATTCTTCTAGAGAGTGGAACCAGGGCAAACCTGAACTCATGGGAAAGACCCATGTCTCAGTCTGTCCACCTGTCCTCCCCTTAAGACTAGGATTCCTCCCTGGGACCAGATGGACCTGCCACAAAGGCTGGTGTGAAGAGGTTCTCCTAGCATCTCACTTCTAGGCACCCTTCACCAGAACTTTCAGCTTCTCCATTTAAACCCAGCACCTGATGAGAAAAGCATTACAAGTGAACAGAATGCTTGCTTCATTTTGCACCTGAGCAGTCCAATTCCCATTCAGTTAAAGTGGCAAGTATTACTGGCCACTGAGTTTTATTCTGGCCTTTGTCCTCAACTCAATAAGTCATTTTGTCTAAGTTGGGGACCCCCTTGCTCATGCAAGAGGGTGAGATTGCTACATGGGTACCTCCTTTTATTGAGCATCTACTAACTGCCTGGCATAGTCTCATTTAAAACTCAGAAGTTTCTTGCAAGGTATTCACTGTTATTTTCTACACCTTAGATATCAGATAAGAAATTAAGGCTTAGAAAGTTCAACTTACCTGCCCAGGTGGCTTATCATCCAAATGGAGTGTTTCCTCTCTGTGACTCTAAATTGGACAAAGCAGTAGAGGGTAACTGCTTTTACCTGATGAGCAGAGTCTGAAGGATTTATGCAAAAAACAGTTGTACTCCTTTCCATCGTTCTCCATTAATAAGCCTCATTGAGAAGTTCTTTCCCTCCCTTGGAATGGGACATTGGTCTCATAACTTTTCTAGACATTCCTCCTAGATAGTAAGTCTTCCAGTTACTTTAGTTTACAAAACAGTGTTTTTTTGTTTTTTGTTTGTTTGTTTGTTTTGAGATGGAGTCTCACTCTGTCACCCAGGCTGGAGTGCAATGGCATGATCTCGGCTCACTGCAACCTCTACCTCCTGGGTTCAAGTGATTCTCCTGCCTCAGTCTCCCAAGCAACTGGGATTACAGGCGCATGCCACCGTGCCCAGCTAATTTTTGTATTTTTAGTAGAGACTGGGTTTTGCCATGTTAGCCAGGCTGGTCTCGAACTCCTGACCTCAAGCAAAACTCTCATTTTAATAATTAAAAAGTTCTGTCTAGAATAATAACCAACTTTACAGCCAAGTCTAATGTAAAACCTCTCCCCTTCAGGCCTGCTTCCCCAGAGGACACCTATAGTGGGAAGGGGGCACAGTTGCCTTCTCTTGCATTCTAGCACCCAGGCAAGGGGACTTCAGCCCTATCATTTCTACACCAGTGGAAGTCACATACCAGCCTCCCATTGAAGGAACACACATTGAACCCTCTACAGGCTATCTCTGAAGCCGTGCTTATTGGCTACGGTCTCTAATGCCAGCAGTCTCTTAGCATATGCTGCATGGATGACCCCTGACTTTAAGATACTTGATGCCTATTACCTACCCAGCACAGGGACGGAAAAGTTCTGCTTCCACATCTATTGTATAAGCAGTGAAAAATACTGAAAGACATCCAGCTTTGAAGACATGACATGCATGACTGTAACAATATTATCCATTAGGCAAGTCTCTCATTCTACTTAATAAAAATTAAAGCTCATGACTAAATAACAGCTGGCATATACCTCCATATGAAGATACATGTATGGGCCACTTGATAAGAGCAGTGACTCAAGGCCCAGAGGATCAAGATAAATTTCTTATTAACTCCCAGGCCCTGAGACAGGCCTGAGAATTAACAAGAAATTGGTTGTGCTCACTCCAGCAACTTTCCAGGGCAAAGATCATTTCAGCCAATGGACCTCAAGGATTATGGCCCCAGTCTCAGGGCTAGCTACACTGGGAGTTGAGGTTGGGGGGAATGCATCAGGCTATCTTAGCTAAAGAAAATATCTTAAAATCATCCATCCAAACACCCTTGCTCCGATGTCATGCTCAACAAGTAGACTTCTGATTATTTACTTATCCATCATCTCATTCCAAAACAATAGTCAACAATATGGCTGACCAAAAAATTTTTTTTTTTCAAAGAGCACAAAGATGTGTTTCATTCTGCAGTGGTAACTTAGGTAAGCTGGAACTAGATTTCTCAGAATCCCCTTCACTGTATGGTTCCAGGAGAAACTTGACCAAAAGAGGAACTTGTGGAAGCCCAAGGTGAAGCAGCAGCTATCAATTTCAGAGGTTAGTCATGACCTGATGTGTAAGCAAACAGGTGCCCCAAAGACACCCACCCATTCTTACTCTCCTTGGCTAAGCATCCACCTCTTCTGTATCCTGTGGCCCCAGGATCACCAAAGATGTTTGGCTGCAGATGCACAGAGGTGGTGACTGCACAGAGGCAACAGTTCCCATCACCCACACCACACTCACAGCATATGTAAGACAGAGGTGGTTAGCCACATAACAGGAATACCATGACTGGAGAAAAACACAGAGTTCCAAGTTTATGAAAACACAGAAAGAAGAGCCATTCTTGATTAGATATAGCATGCAATAGATATTTTTCTGAGTACTTAGAGAAAAAGACTTTAGGAATACTGAAATGGGCTGAAAACATATACCCCTCCTTCTCCGAATTCATATTCTGAAATCTAATCAGGAGATGGGGCCTTTGGGAGGCGATTACGTGATGAGGGTGGAGCCCTCATGAATGGGAGGAGTTCCATTATAAAAGAAACTCCAATGTATCCCTCACCCTTTCCACTGTGTGAGGACATGAGGACACAGAGAGAAGATGACAAGGAAACGGGTCCTCACCAGACACCCAATCTGTTGGTGTCTTGATCTTGGACTGCCCAGCCTCCAGAACTATCAGAAATAAATTTCTGTTGTTGACAGGCCACATAGTTATGGTCTTTCTTTAAGAAGTCTGAATGGACTCAGGAAAATGCGATTTATAACCGTTCTAGTATTTGGAGTGAATTGTGAGCAAATGCATTAGCAAAGCTGCCAATTTTCTACAGTTAATAATAAAGATCCTAACACAAAGGCAGTGTACACACAATATAGTAAGAATGATGAGGCTCACAGAGGAGGACCAACCAGTTTTGTACAACAAAGAAGGAAAACCTGCATGCAACCTGTATAAATTCTAAACATCTAGGCTTACCTGGTTAAGATTTTTTATCAATCCCTTACTGAGGAAGAATTTGGAAAACAGTATTTAAACCTCATTTTAAAAATGATGCATACATGTCTATCACGTGCAAGAAGCAGCGCAATGCAGTGACTACCTGCATAGATTCTGGGGCAGATTTCCTGGGTTCAGAGGCCACCTCTGCCACTCATGAGCTACGTAAGCTCAAATGCTCTGTGCCTCAGTTTCCTCATCTGCAAAATGAGGACATAATATTCATATCTCATAGAGATGTTCTGAAGATTAAGTAAGTTAATATCTGTAAAGCACCTGGGAGAGTTCTTGGCACGTAGCAAGTGCTATATAGGTCTGTTTGTTCTAGACAAACGTATTTAGCTTTCATTCCACAGTGTGAATCCAACCTTCCTAATGACAACCTTGCTTCTGTCTTCCCAGGTGTAGTTAGAGCCTCTTCTCCACCTCCACACCTAAGATTGTTACAAATAGGTTTTGCCCTACTCGCTATTACATACAGGGGATGGTGCTGAGGAAAAACAAACCCAGGAGAGCAACCTCTTTACACAATTTTGCTTTGTAAGAGTTGATCCCCATCCTTCTTGGTTGGAGTTAAGTTCAAGTAGAACTACTAAGTATCTCCAAATAATCTCTCTGGATGTTCTGCCAAGGCTTGGTTTATAAGATCTCTTCTTTTGTCCTGCTAGTATGTTCCACAACTGGGTCCCACACAGTCAGCAGGTATTGCCGGTACATTGCTGCCACTTGCCGTCTATCTCCCTGCCTGTTCCCCTGGGAATCTCAGTGAATCAATCCCCCTTCCCTTTCCTGCTGTGAGGCATGGGCAGACTACTACTCCTCTTGGGTTGGGAACATCTGTTTTCACTTTATATTCTGTCACCCAGGCTGGGATGCATTGTTGCGATCTTAGTTCGCTGTAACCTCAAACTCCAGGGCTCAAGTATCCTCCAGCCTCAGCCTCCTGAGTAGCTGGAACAACAAGTGTGAGCCACTGCCCCCAGGCTGTTTTCACCTTATGATCCCGTCGTTGTTGCTTTAACATCCTTTCTCTGTCACCATAGCAGATGATGCTATGCCTTCCAAACCCGCAAGGATGCTTGCCCACCGCCTTGGTCTCTCTGATTTGTATTAAGTCCTGCAGGAAAGTGCAGAGGTGGTTAAGCCATAATGGATGTGTAATCAGTGAGGCCCTGCCCTTCCCTCGGCCCACCGCCCCTTGGCAAGCCCTCTACCATGGCTCTGTGCACCCATAGTGGTATTTGGAGAGAGTGGGGAAGAAGGAAGGGATGCAGGTCACATTTTCACTTGTCTCCTTGTCACAGAAAAGCAGCTGGAGGTTGTCAGAGGTCCCATGTGACAACTTTAATTTTACAAATTTGCTAAAATCACACTCTGACATGTGCTCATTTGCAAGTTTGAGATGCCCTCTTCGTGGCCCTGCTCTTCTCAGAGCCCTAATTGATGAAGACACTTGGCCCTAGAAGAATTCACTGAGCACCTACTTCACCAAGCCTTGACATGGCACTGTGGAGATGGGCACAGACCAACCACAGGACAACCTGTTCGATGCTATAAGGGTGGTGCCCAGTATGATGGGAAGTGGAAGGAGCCAATGTCTGCTGGATTCAGGGGAGGCTTCCCAGTGGGGGCAGCAGATGAAGGTACCCAAGGGGCTTCCAAGAAGCGATTCCCAGGAGGCTGGTGGATCTATCAGCTTGCTGCTCCACAAAAAGGTCTTGGCTGGATAGAAAGATAAGGGAGTTATCTGCATGATGATAGCCATTGGAATTAGAGAAACTGAAGGCCTGGATAACATTAGTCAAAATAAGAGAAGATGGCTGGGCGTAGGGGCTGTTGGGGGAGATCCTTGAGTCTAAACACAATAGTACCCAAGAGATGTCTGTGGAGTGATCACGGGCATGCTTGACAATGGTGGGAAGGAGAGCTCACAGGGGAAGCCAAGGCCCTACTGGCTGTCTCATCACTTCTCATGAGCCCAGCCTGGGATAGGACATGGCCTGTTCCCCTCAGGCTGCTCTGTAGCCAGCCCCTTTCCTTGGGCAGTGACAATGGTTCAGAGCTAGGCACCCCCATTAGCTCTCCCTGAACTCACTTTTCAGATTCTCCATCATCTAAAAATGTACTGTCACACACACACACACACACACACACACACACACACACACACACACACAGAGTTTGGCCTCGGGTTTGGCCCTGTGACAGGAACCTCTGTGCCTTGATCCCTCCACTCCAGTGGAGCTCAGAGTTCAGCTCTTCCCAGAACTTTGGGGGGAAAAGAACAATTTCACCCCAAGCCACCTCTTGAGGCTTAATTCCTTGTCACAGAAAAAGAGAAAGAACAGGCTCAGGCTCTCTAGAGAGTCTGTTCTCCCACCCTCCTGCCAGGCTGTGGACCCCAGGGGTAGGAAACTTCACCATTTATCCCTGGGTCCCCAGTGTTCAATGGGAATGCTCAGTGGATGTGAAGTAAGAGCTCTTTGCTACTGGTAACAACAGGGATAGAATGATGCCAACTCTGAGCTTCACAGATATGAGGATGTGGGAGTTGGGGAACTATGCCCCTTTCCTCAATAAAATGACTTTTGTTTTCCTGGAGTGACTTTGGAGATACATTTGCAGTATGTGATGCTTAGAACAGAACACTCAAAGAGTATAAATATTAACACACACCTGCCTTTCCAAGAACATAAAATAGCTTTTAGAATGACACAAAGCCTCCTTTCTGTGCGTATTTTGCTCCATAGAGAGCTTCCTAAATGAGCTGATGAATCCAGGTCCAGACATTCTATCATGTGGCTTAACCACCTTTTTATTTTTTTCTTCCATCTACCCTGATTAAAGCTGAAACATTCCAGGGAAACTTGCTTTCCAAAACTTACACTTCTCCAGAGAGACAGCTTGCTTTCAAATCCACTGTAAAGCTTGCTTTCAAATCCACTGTAAAGATATCACTTAAAAAATAAAATAAAATTGAACCAAACGCTCCTGGCGTCTAATCTGACTACAAATTGAAAACTATACTGGTGTTTACGTGGTTTGGGATTTTATTAGGAAAGAGTTGCCCAGCATTAAAAACGTGATGTTTAGCTGGAATGGAATTCCAACTCCCCATCTTTCCAGACTCTGGGGAAATAAGAACCCCCTGTTTATGCTCTGGGCTGCCATAGGCTCATTCAAGGAGGAGGTGCCTAATGAGGGGCCCCAGTGAGAAGACAGCTGCCATAAATTTGACATCATGAATTTACATACAGAAAACCTGGGTGGTTTCCCGCAACCCGTTACATAGATATTATCAATCCCACTGTACAGATAAGGAAACTGAGGCTCAGCTAAACTAAGTTTCCTGCCTAATAAGACCACACAGGCAGTAAGCAAGGGAAAAAGAATTTATGTCTCAATTTGTTCTCACTTATTTGTCAGATGCTTTGATTCATCCAAATTGCTCAGTGGTTCTCAGCAGTGGAGAAGAGGTAGGATTTTGCTTCCTCGGGGGACATTTGACCATGTCGGCAGATATCTATGATTTTCATAACGTCAGGGTTGGGGGGTGGATTGTAGGTGCTACTGACATTTAATAGGTAGAGGCCAGGAATTAAGCTAAATAGCATACGTAGTAGGCCGGGTGCAGTGGCTCACATCTGTAATCCCAGCACTTTGAGAGGCAGAGGCAGGTGGATCGCTTGAGCTCAGGAGTTTAAGACCAGCCTGGGCAACATGGTGAAACCCTGTCTCTACAAAAAATACAAAAATTAGCTGGGCATGGTGGTGTGTGCCTGTAGTCCCAGCTACTCAGGAGGCTGAGGCAGGAGAATTGCTTGAGCCTAGGAGGCAGAGGTTGCAGTGAGCGGAGACAGTGCCACTGCACTCCAGCCTGGACAATGGAGTGAAACCTTGTCTCAAAAATAAATAAATCTCATACGTTGTATAGTATAGTCCCCTACAGCAAAGTATCTGGCCCTAAATGTTAATAGTACCAAAACTGGAACCCTGAACATCACTGAATTCTAAGTGCCAGATGAACATCCCTGTGTGTATTTTTTTAATTTTTATTTTTAAAGTTCCAGGGTACATGTGCAGGAGTGATATTTATTTATTTATTTATTTATTTATTTATTTATTTATATTTTTAGACAGAGTCTCTCTCTGTCACCCAGGCTGGGGTGCAGTGGCACAATCTCAGCTCACCACAACCTCTGCCCCCCAGGTTCAAGCAATTCTCCTGCCTCAGCCTCCTGAGTAGCTGGGATTACAAGTGTGCAGCACCACGTCTGGCTAATTTTTCTATTTTCAGTAGAGACGGGGTTTTGCCATGTTGGCCAGGCTGGTCTCGAACTCCTGTTCTCAAGTGATCCGCCCACCTCAGCCTCCCAACGTGCTTGGATTACAGGTGTGAGCCACTACGCCAGGTCTGGGAGTGATATTTTTGAAGGACACATACCGATTCTTGTTCTCACAGTCACACCAAGAAAATGAGAATTGTTTGATTGTAGACAAGTTCTGTCGTCAATGGAAAACATTACTTACATTTTCCACAAAAATTATTTAAGGCAGAGGTGGTTAATTTAGATTAAAATATTTTAAGTAGAAATAATTAGAAAATGTTCTTTTCCTTTCTCTGTATCAGAACAGAAACTTATAATTCTGGGGACAATGTCATAGATGTCACAGAGCTTAGCCCCAAAGGATAAGACTGCCCTCTGGAAATTTTCTGGGGAGACCCCTTGAGGGGCAATGAGAAGTGAGGACCAGTGATTCACAGTGTCACATTGAGGCTGTCTGCAACTGAGTGAGAGAGGGTGAAAAGTTTTCAAATGCTTCTTACTGGGATCACCTTTCAGAGGCCCCTGAAGCCAGAGCTTGATGAATTTGGGTATTTTGCAGGAGTGGGGTTGAATGATTTATTTTTTAAAAATGAGTAAGAATAGAATCATTGGAACCACATCCAAGAAGTTTCTAGAAATAAGAGATGTAAACAACAGGTGAGGAGCCAATAAATCATGGACGTGGATAGAAAGGGAGAGACAGGCAAGAATGAAACAAGAGCTTGATGTGAACATGGCCGAGGCTTGTTGTGTGCTGATTTTAGAGGCACCAGGTGAGATAAGCATCAGACGGATAAAATATAATCCTGCTTTGACTCTGGAGAGGTGTCTAGTAGGTGTCCTCCCTAAAATCCTGCCCTTCTCTGTAGTCTGAAGAAGAAAGATCTCCATCGTATGAGGCAGAATCCTTAGCATTGTTCTTCGCCACGCTGCCCAGGGGTATTAGTTCATTTTCATATTGCTATGAAGAAATACTGGGTAATTGATAAAGAAAAAGAGATCTAATGAACTCGCAGTTCCACATGGCTGGGGAGGCCTCACAATCATGGCAGAAGGCAAAGGAAGAGCAAAGGCATGTCTGACATGGCGGCAGGCAAGATAGCACGTGCAGAGGAACTGCCCTTTATAAAAACATCAGATCTCATGAGACTTATTCACTATCATGAGAACAGCATGGGGAAAACCCACCCCCATGATTCAATTACCTCCCACCGGGTCCCTCCCTTGACAAGTGGGGATTATGGGAGCTACAATTTAAGATGAGATTTGGATGGGGACACAGCCAAACCATGTCACCAGGCAAGGTCATTATAGGGAGAAATCCACCCACGTGTTCACACTCACACAGCTTTGGTGAGTGCTCCAGCTGTGAAAAGGTCAGTCTTCAGGTTCATGCCTACCCGTGTGGAGGCGATGTACTGAATCCAGCCCTCCGAATGCAACACTGAACTGAATGCAACACCGGAAGGACATGACGTGTCAGAGGCCATGCATGCACAGACTCAACAAAGGTGCACTCCAACCCACGCAGGGCTTGCAGACCCTGGGCAGCAGCCAGTCTGTGCCACACTGTACTTAGCCTGTGCTCTCCAATTTCATCATTTCTGGCTCAAGCTGGGCCTGCAATTTTCATTTCTTTATGGGCTTAAGTAATCTATTGCAAATGTCACCAGCAGGCTGTGATGCATTCTTGCCGAGGAAACTGTTCTTTTTCTTCGGCAACTTTCTGGTGGAGGATTTGCTGGGCTGGGTAACTGTTTTACATTAGCTATAATGGTGTTTACATTGGATGCACCCATGTTTAAATCATTGGACATATTTGTTACTAGTAGGGAGGCAGTGGCATTGTTTAGTCCAAGTATGTAGAGTGGGGGAAATTTCTATTAGTATTGATAATATTTTACAAGAGGCCTTGCAGGAATGTTTATAATAATAGCAATGCTGTTTATCTTAACAGGATTATGTTGAAGCAACTTTAATTGTATTCATATTAAACATATCAACGTTAGAACTGATGTAATATGTTTAGCATGAATATGAAGGTTGCTAAGTTGGGGGGTTTTGAGATAGAATTAAAGGGCCAGGAAGACAATGGGACATATGGAAAGCATTTTGGGGGGTTCTGTTCTTGTCTAACAAGAAGGATTAGTGTGTTTGCAAAAATACGGTATAAGATGTACAGTGGGCTGTGGTGCTAGCATCTGTTTTCCTTACGATAGAGTTCTCTTGGCTTGGGTGCGTGCACGCGCATTTGCTCTCCAGTCGCTGCATTCTCCCAAGCTCCACCAAAGCCCAAATGTCAGGGATACTTTAGATGCTTTGCAGCTGGCTGACACACCCAGAGCTGTTTCAAAATGGATTTTGTTATGGCATATAAGAGTCGTACATTGTGCACGGGCAGTTATTGAGTGTGATATAGTGTGCACAAGAATGTTCCCAATTCCCTCCTCGCAGTATCCATCAATCTGGCTCTATTAGGCTTGGCAGGCTAATGGCTGGACTGAGGCTCTGGACTTTATCTCCAGCTGAAAGAAGTGTCCTAATTATCGACTCATCAGTGCTACCCCACTCCTGACTCTGGGAGACCACTGCCAGCTCGGGCCCAGAAATTCCAAATCCTCACAGTCACCAGTCAGGCCCGTGAAGACTGAGATGCAAGATTATGTCCAGCCCAACTGGGGAAATCACAGTCCCAATACATCTTGGAAATCAATCTGACTACCTAGTTAGAGGCATTGCTCCAATTTAACCCATCGAGGCTGAGTTTCCTAATTCTTCTCTTCCAGCCCAGTTCAATTCTCCCTGGGTCCCAGTGACTTCCTGAAGCTGTGTGGGAGAGGCTGGGACCTAGATCAGGCATGTCAGAAGCCCTGGTTTTCTGTAACATGGGAATAGTATCTGTACCACCTCCTTTCTAAGTCCATTGGGAGGATTAAATGAAGGACCACACCTAGCAGAGAGGCTGAAACACATCATGCACTTATTACAGTACTCCCCCATAATCCTCAGAAGATATGTTCCAAGACCTCCAGTGGATGACTGAAACCCTGTATCTACTGTGCACACATTTCTTTTTCCTTCTTCACAATTTTACAGATAGAAGTCTTGTTTTTACCATAGATCTTAGCAACCTCAGCATACAATTTTTTTCTTTCTCTATTGAGAACTTTCATCATTTTGCTTAAAGGAAGCTCTTTACAGTTTCTCTTTGTCATATCCAAATTGCCAACACCACTGCTCTTGCCCTTTGGGGACATTATTAAATAAAATAAGGTTTGCATGAACCGAAGCACTATGATGCCTCAACAAGTGATCTGAAAACAAATACAGCTCCTAAGTGGCTGATAGCAGGGTAGTGTCTGTAGCATGAATATGCTAGACAAAAGGATGATTTGTGTCCCAGGAAGGACAGAGCAGAATGGCATGAAATTTCATCACACTACTCTGAACAGTGTACCATTTAAAACTTATTAATTGCCTATCTCTGGAATTTTCCATTTAATATTTTCAGACTGCAGGTAGCCAAAATTGCAGAAAGCAAAACTATGGATAAAAGGGGACTACTATATTGGCTAAATTAGAAAATGCAGTGGAGCATCATGGTTTTACAGGAAATGAGTGGTTTAGTTGATGGAGACATCACTAGTCTCTAGTAGAACACTCAAATAAAATTTATAAAGAATTTCTTCTTTGCAAAATACTTTTCATCAATATTATCCTATATGCTTGTATTCTTGTCACTGTTTTGTCTCCATCTCATTTTATTTTTTTAAATTTATTTATCTTTTTTGAGACAGAGTCTCGCTCTATCACCCAGTCTGGAGTGCAGTAGCGTGATTTCGGCTCACTCCAACCTCTGCCTCCCAGATTCAAGTGATTCTTCTGCCTCAGCCTCCCAAGTAGCTGGGACTACAGGCACGTGCCACCACGTCTGGCTAATTTTTGTATTTTTAATGGAGATGGGGTTTCACCATCTTGGCCAGGCTGGTCTTGAACTCCTGACCTTATGATCCACGAGCCTCGGCCTCCCAAAGTGCTGGAATTATAGACATGAGCCACCGCTCCCAGCTGGCTCTCAGTTTCGTAAAGAGCAAAACCTAATTCCTCAGCTTGCTTTGATCTGCTAGACATCCAGCACTCAGTGGGACCTGACACTCCATCTCTTTCCATACCCCTCTCTGAGGTCCAAAGGCAACCACCTGCATTTACTCTCATGTTCCTACTGCTTCCCTGTCCCTATACCTTTGCTCACTCTGTTCCCTCTTCCTAGAATGCCCTTCTCTCCCTTTGCATGTTTGAATCCTATTGATTTCCCAAGTACAGCTCAAATTCCATCTCCTCCATGAGGCCTTTGCATCCCTGGCTGTTATCTCTTCCTTTTCTCAGACCTCACCACATCATGTCTCATGGCTCCTAAGTTCTTGACATTATATAGTTGACCCTTGAACAACACAGAGGCTAGGGGCACCGAATCCCCACACAGTTGAAAATTCCCATATAATTTTTGAGTCTTTAAAAACTTAACTGCTAATAGCCTACTTTTGACCAGAAGCCTTTTTGGTAACATAATCAGTAAATTAATATGTATTTTGTATGTCATATTATTATATATCACATTTTTTAATTCTAAAGTAAGCTAGAGAAAAGAAAATGTTATTAAGTATCATAAAGAGGAGGCTGCGCCTGGTGGTTCCCTCCTGTAATCCTAGCACTTTGGAAGTCTAAAGTGGATCACTTGAGGACAGGAGCTTGAGACCAGCCTGGCCAACATGGTGAAACCTCATCTCCACTAAAAATACTAAAAATACAAAAATTAGCCAGACACGCTAGTCTGAACCCAGGAGGCAGAGGTTGCAGTGAACCGAGATTGTGCCACTGCACTCCAGCCTGAGTGACAGAACAATACTCAGTTTCAAAAAAAAAAAAAGAATTATAAAGAAGAGAAAATGCATTTATTTCTTAAGTGGAAGTGGATCATCATAAAGGTATTTATTCTCAATGTCTTTATATTAAGTAGGCTGGGGAAGAGAAGAGGTTGATATTGCTGTCTTAGAGGTGGCAGAGGTAGAAGAAAACCCACATGGAAGTGGACCCATGCAGTTTAAACCCATGTTGTTCGAGGGTCCACTGTAGTTATTTATCATGTGCTCCACCCTAAACCCCTCCCACATTTGCAGACCTCTGGAGTGCTTTCTGGAAGGGAAGTGGCATGGTGACTTAAAAAAGGAAAGACACGTAGAACTAGAGATCCTCTATGTCTAATCCTGTGTCAGTCAATTGTTAACCACACTAGAATGGGGACCCTCATCCCTTAAAGCCTGAGTAGCCAGCACACAGGAATTCAGAAAAATCATGTATAAGCAGGTGGGCAAATCATTCCATCTCTCTGAGGCTTAGCTTCCTCATCAATAAAATGGGAATAAGGATCTGGCATGCTTGCTTATGCCTATCATTCCAGCACTTTGGGAGGCCAAGTTGGGGGGGATCACTTGAGGCTAGGAGTTCAAGACCAGCTGGACATAGTGAATCAACCTGGGAGTTCATAGTGAACTCCCATTTAAAAAATACAAGCACCAGCCAGACGTGGTGGCACGTGCCTAGTCCCAGCTACTCAGGAAGCTGAGGCAGGAGGATCACTTGAACCCAGGAGGCGGAGTTTGCAGTGAGCTGAGATTGCACTGCTGCACTTCAGCCTGGGTAATAGAGAGACTCCGTCACAAAAAAAAAAAAAAAAAAAAAAAAAAGATAAAAGAAATGGAGAGCCAAGAAAGGTTTTAGAGTAGGAGCATGACTTCCATGATTAGAGGTATGTTTTCAGAAAATTGAACTGAAAGCTTTGAATGAAGTGCACAGGAGGAGGAAGGGCAGGCTGACCAATGGCACAGTAATCCAGGCAAAGGTAATGGGGGACTGACAAGGTTGATAAGGGTAGAAAGTGGGCAGAGAATATGCATTCCAAGGATATCAGAAAAGAAAACTGTGACCACAGACGACTGCTCTCTTGCTCCTTCGAGTCTCAGAGGGGCATTGGCTGCCGCTCTAATGAGAGGCTGAAGGAGCAAGCAATGTGCCAGCAAGCTTCAGCCCAAGTGTGTTTTCCAAGCATTTCTGTATCTCACTTGGATCTATGCTATGGAGATTATGTTAGTTTTCTAGCGCTGCCATAACAAAGTATAACAGACTGGATGGCTTAAACAATGGGAATTATTTTCTCACAGCTCTGGAGGCTACAAGTCTGAGATCAAGGCGTCGGCAAGGTTGCTTCATTCCGAGACCTCTCTCTGTGGCTTGTAGATAGCTGTTGCTATGGTTTTTATTTGTATACCTCCCCTACCCCCAATTCATATGTTGAAATCCTACTTTTCAAGGTGATGGCATTTGGAAGTGGAGACTTTGGAAAGTGATCAGGTTATGAGGGTGGAGCCCTCATGAATGGGATTAGTGCCCTTGTAAAAGAGGCTCCAGAGAGATTTCTCATATTTTCTACTACATGAAGCCACAGCAAGAAGGTGCTGTCTGTGAACTAGAAAGTGGGCCCTCACAAGACACTGAATCTGCTGATGCCTTGATCTTGGACTTCCCAGCCTCCAGAAACGTGAGAAATACATTTCTGTTGTAAATACCAGTCTACAGTATTTTGTTATAGCAGCCCAAAAGGACTAAGATAACCATCTTCTTCCTGTGTCTTCACCCGGTCTTCCCTCTGTACCTGTCTGTGTCCAAATTCTCTCTTCTTGTAAGTACACCAATCATATTGAATTCGAGCCCACCCTAATGGCCTTATTTTGACTTAATTACCTCTTTCAAGACTCTGTCTCCAAATAGAGTCATATTCTGAGAAACTGGGGGTGAGAGCTTCAACATATAAATATTAGGGGGCCACCATTCAGCCTATAACAGAGGAGTTTACAGTTCCATCCTCAGCATAGTTCATTTCATATAAACCCACCCCAAGCTACAGTAAAATAAAGCAACTTCCCAGGCTTTCTTCAATAGTTTAAGGACTCATCTACCAGCAGAAGGAAGAGACAGTAGTAGACAGAAAGTGGGATCCAGAGCCAGGCTGCCTGGGTTCAAATCTCAGCTACTCCACTTATTAACTATGTGAGTCTGAAAGGGTTACTTTTCTTTCTGTGCCCAAGTTTTCTCATCTATGAAATGGGATTAACAGTAATAGCCATCTCATAAGTTTGTTATGAGGATTAACTGGGTAAATACAGTTGACTGTCAGTATCCATAGGTTCTGTATCCCTGGATTGAACCAACTGCAGATCAAAAATATTTGGAAAAAAGTAAATTTAAAAAAATACAACATAAAAGAAAACAAAGAATAACAAGTTTTTACATGGCATTTACATTGCAGTAGGTATTATAAGTAATCTAGAGATGATTTACAGTATCCTGGAGGATGTGCATAGGTTGTATGCAAATACTACACCATCTTATATCAGGGATTTGAGCATCCACAAATTTTGGTATCCTTGGGGGGATCCTAGAGCCAATCCCCCATGGATACCAAGGTACAACTATACATGTAAAGATCTTAGGTGGTGCCTGGTACATAATGTGAGAAAATATTTTAAATGGTCCATTTTCAAGGCATGATAAATCTAAGTCCTGGCAGCCAGCCTGCGAATGTGACAAACCGAATGGCTCATGCACCTAGGAGGTCACAATAAGCAAACGGAATGTAGAGGAGGGGTCAGTCCATAAAAGGAAAAAAAGTTTTGTTATTGGGAAATCAAAACTTAAGTGGGAAAGGGGAAGGGGTCTAACCTTACAAGGGGTATAATGAAACTTAGGCAATGTCCAGCAAAATTGTAACCCCATAGTACTCAACCAATAAGGAACTGTGGGAGGGACTTGCATGCTAAAAGATAAATTATCTTCTGTAGCTGCCCTGTGTGTGCCTGTCTACCAGACACCCGATCTTGCAAGACCCTTATTAAAAGTCTCACTTTTGCTGTTCTTTGTGTCTCTAAGTCTATTCTTTGGGTTTCTCACAATAATAAGTGCTAAACACAGGCCAATTACGACATGCATTGACATTCCAGATCCCAGCTGGCATGAGGGTAGTAGGCAATTGAAGGCAATAGGCCAGGAAGGATTGTGCCAAGGTGATATGAGGTCCAGAAGTTTTCATCAGCATTTTACAAAGTCCAAAGGAATGTGTTCATTTATCCTCCAAAAGGCTGCATGGGCAAAAAAAAAAAAAAAAAAGAAAGAAAGAAAGAAAAAAAGAAAGCCAAAGTCTTTGCCTTGGAGGACATTGGGGAGCATTACTCAACACACTTTTGGTGCTAAATAGCCCTGCTGACCAGGCCCTGGGCAGAAGGAGGGGGCTGGGTACTGATCAGGGTTTCACAGAGCAGGGGAAGCCTGAACAAATTACTGGGAAACAGAAAGGCCTGAGACGTGACCGTGAAGTTTATTAATACAAATCCACACTGAGCTGGGGGAGCAGGCAGTGAGTGACTATGTTGCATATCAAGTCAAATCCTGCCTTGTATAGATGTCCTCACAGGGCCAGGACTAGGGTAACGAGGCCGAGACACTGGATTCAGGCACAAAATTTAAAGGAGTGAAAAACTCGGTAATCAAGATAAAATAACCTTGTAATGCAGTGCTTTTAAAAATAAAAATTTCCAGACATGGTGGCTCATGCCTGTAATCCCAACACTTTGGGAGGCCAAGGTGGGAAGATCATGAGGTCAAGAGATCGAGACCATCCTGGCCAACATGGTGAAACCCCGTCTCTATTGAAAATACAAAAATTAGTTGGGCATGGTGGTGCACACCTGTAGTCCCAGTTACTCAGGAGGCTGAGGCAGGAGACGCTTGAACACAAGAGGCAGAGGTTGCAGTGAGCTGAGATTGCGCCACTGCACTCCAGCCTGGCAACAGAATGAGACTCCATCTCAAAAAGTAATAATAATAAAAATAAAATAAATTTTAAACAATTTAAAAAATAATAAAAATTAAAGCAAAAAAAGCCGATGAAGAAAATACCAAAATTTTAAACAAAGACAAGATCTAACTCTGTACTTGCATAATGGCCTTATAGCCTAACCCTAATGCTGGGCCTGAATCCCCAGTTTTTTCCATGAGTCCAGGCTTGCTCTCTGATCGTGAGCTAAGTCGTTGCCTCAAGTTGCTTGTTTCTCATCTCGGGGAAGAAACAGTCTTGCTGTTTCTAAGCTATGTAGCTTGAAGAATCTGTTTGGCCTCACCTGTAAAATAGGTCTAGCAGGACCTACAAGATTATAGTAGGGCTTAAGATAAAAGAGCCTGGGTATGCTTCTATTTCAGTGTCTAGAAGATAGTCGGCACTCAAAAAATGCCTACTGGAGGTGAGGAAGGGCAGACGATATAGATAAAAAATAATTGCAGTTAAAGTTTATTGAACCCTTATAATGGGGCCAAGCAAGTATTAGGTGCTAAACAAGCGTTACTTCATTTACTAACAGATAATTAAGATATGAAAAATGATCATTAATGAACAGAGGGACTTTGCTGCTGTGGGACACTGATATGGTTTGGCTGTGTCCCCACCCAAATCTCATCTTGAATTGTGGCTCTCATAATTCCCACAGGTAGTGGGAGGGACCCAGTGGGAGGTAATTGAATAATGGGGGCAGGTCTTTCCAGTGCTGTTCTCGTGATAGTGAATAAGTCTCATGAGATCTGATGGTTTTACAAAGGGCAGTTCCCCTGCACACACTCTTGCCTGCTGCCATGTAAGATGTGTTTTTGTTCCTCCCTTGTCTTCCGCCATGATTGTGAGGCCTCCCCAGCCATGTGGAACTGTGATTCCATTAAACCTCTTTCCTTTATAAATTACCTAGTCTTACTTATGTCTTTATTAGCAGTGTGAGAACAGACTAATAGAGACACAAAGGAGTTGCATCAACATAGCTTAGGAATTTGGGATCAATTCCCAGAGGAACTGGCATTAATTGGAGCTGAAGTGTGAAGTGGCTAGGAGAAGACAGGGCAATAGAGAGGAAGGATGTTCAGAAATGAAGAACATGCCAGAAGTCCAGGCTAAGAGGTATAAAGTATATCAAATCAGCCTGGAGGCCCTAGTTATCTCTCACATGAAAAAAACTCTGAGTGATGTGATTGATTTTTAACATAAAATCAACCATTATTCACTAAATATTATTTGTCTGGTGGTCAAACTCTTTTCAAAAATGGAATCTGTGGAGCAACAGTCATGCAACAGACCCTTGCTGGTTAGGGAATGGGAAGTTGCCTCCAGGAAATGTTTCTGATGTTTGGAAATGAGCAAAGTCAGGAGTGGACTGCATGAGATGAGATAATCAGCAATTGATTGGCAGGGTGCTTGTCTGTGGTGCTTATCTGCTCCGAGCACAGAAAGGACCTGGTGGCGCCCTGGGCTGGGTGGGACATTTTCATACACTTTAACTCAGAGCCACTAAGAGGTCACCAGCTATCCATGACTGAACATGGCAGGAGTGTGGCAGAAAGACATCAATTTGGATTCAGGTGATGGGAAACCGCTTTACTGAGAAAATTGGCCTTGAAGAATGAAACACGCAACTAAGTGGAGACGTGGGAGAATTTGGAGGGGTTTGGAAGAGCCCTGGGTAAGTAGCCAGCCAGAGGCAACTTATTTCCCTCAGTCTGTCAGGACTCAGGACTTGGGGTCAGAGAGATCTGGGCTAGAATTTCAGCTCTACAATTTACTCACTGCTGGTCTGCTTGCAACCTTAGTTGTCTTGTATGCAAAATGAGCAAAATAAGTTGATTTTTTTTAGTATTAAATGAGATCATGTGAAAAATGCCTAGAACCAAATGGGTCAATGCTCCTTACCAACGGCTGCACACTGGAATCACCTGGGGAATTTTAAAAATACCAACCCGGGCCCCAGTCCCAGAGAATCTAACGGAATTGGTGTGGAGTGGGGCTTGACTGGGGGAAAGGCATTTAAAAAAAAAAAAAAAATTCCCAGATGTTTCTTTTATTCGGCCAGGTTTGGTTAGTCTCTCTAATACTGCTAATTAAATCAGTTCCCTTGTCCTGCCTCTAACTTTCTCAGATCTCTTAGAAGGGTCTCTCCTGTGCCTATGAAAATCAGAGTGCTTTTCAAACTTTAACAGATATTTTTAAAGATCTAGGGGTTTTGTTAAAATGCAGATTCTGATTCAGTAGGTGCAAAACAGGGCCTGAGGTTCTCCAGTTCTAACAAGCAGCCAGGTGATACCAATGTTAAGAGATTATTAGACTTTTCTATTTTATATTTTTTTTCATCCACGGCATGGTGCTTTTATTAAGACAAGTGATTCTCTCTAGCATGTCAGCTTGATAAAGAATTTTGTAACATACTTAAGTCAGTCCTTTCAAAATTATGATCTTTCTATTCTTGTCTCTTGATTTTTTTATTTTTTATTTATTTATTTTTTTAGACAGAGTCTAACTCTGTCACCCAGGCTGGAGTGCAGTAGTGCAATCTCAGCTCACTGCATGCAAGCTCCACCTCCCGAGTTCACGCCATTCTCCTGCCTCACCTTCCCCAGTAGCTGGGACTACAGGCACCCACCACCATGCCCGGCTAATTTTTTTGTATTTTTAGTAGAGACGGGGTTCCACTGTGTTAGCCAGGATGGTCTCGATCTGCTGACCTTGTGATCTGCCCTTCTCAGCCTCCCACAGTGCTGGGATTACAGGCGTGAGCCACCACACCTGGCCCTTTTCTCTTGATTTTGTAGCTGTGAAGCCTTGTATCAGGTACCTGATGGGGAGTCAGAAGACCCAGCCTTGCTGTCTACAGTGTGTATCTTGGGGAAGTTGTTTTACCTCATCTGTAAAATGGGTCTAATATCATTTACATCACAAGATCACTGTGAGGCTTAAGATAAAAAATGTTAAATAGACACAATGTAATTTTTTTTAATGGATAAAAGAAGGCCTGGGTGCAGTGGTTCATGCCTGTAATCCCAGCACTTTGGGAGGCTGAGGTAGGCAGATCACTTGAGGCCAGGAGTTCAGGACCAGCCTGGCTAACATGCAGAAACCTCATCTTTACTGAAAATGCAAAAATTAGCCAGGCGTGGTGGCACATGCCTGTAATCCCAGCTACTAGGGAGGCTGAGGCCCGAGAATCACTTGAACCCAGGAGGCAGAGGTTGCAGTGACCTGAGATGGTGGCACTGCACTTCTGCCTGGGTGACAGAGTGAGATCTGTCTCAAAAATACATAAATTAATTCATTCATTAATTAAAATCTAAAAAGATAAAACAGCTTGAAAGTGCTAGAGCACCTAGTTCACTGCCTGGAACGTAGTACTCAAAAAATGTTGGAACCAGAGAAATAATTTTAGGTCAGTTTTAGTGATGCTCACACATCATTGTGTGTAGGCATTAAGCGGGGGAAATTCATGTCCAAATTCAGTAGGACATCTTCACAAAAGGCACAGTATAATAAAAATGCAGGCATTTAACTTTGACCTTAAGAGGAGAAAACATGTCTATCGAAAACCGGCGTTAATGGACCCTCCAGATCCAACAAATTTCTATAAAATAGGAGTACCATTTAATGAATGCAAGAGATGAGGATCCAAGAAGTTTTGTAACATGCCCAGTGTTGCACACTCAGAATATGAAGCAGAGCTGGGATGGTGGCCAAGAAAGAAACCTGGGCATTACACCTGAGGGTCAGAACCACAGCTGGGTCCTCACAGGAGTGGCATGGTACTCTGTATGGGGCGGGACATGCTGCCTCCCTCTAACTACGGCTGCTAATTCTAAAAGCTGGTATGGGGTGAAGTGTGATACATATGAGGGAGCCTGAGAGGGGCAACACACAAAATGGGGTTTAGTCCTAGGTCGTGAGCTAAACCACAACCAGCCAACACTGCAGGCTCAGCACAGCATGGCTATGATGGCCATGCTTCCAGTTGAGTCTTCCCAGAGAATCTCACTTGATATCTGTTTTCTTGGCATAACTGTTAGTAGCTCACACTTTTGCTATCAAACATGTCCTAGTCTACGTATAAACCTAAAAGATTGCTCTAATGATAGCACCTTTCAGGCAGAAGACATTGATCTATGATTTTTCTCCTCCACCAGCAAATACCTTTCACCTGACCATAAGCTTCCTAAGGGCCATATCTGTGTGTCCTCTCTCTGTTTTCCTGGTGTAACTGGCCCAAGTTCTGACGCAGAGTAGGTACGCTAGAAATATTTGTTAAATGGTACTATATCAAGTAAGCCAAACAACTTCCCTGCTGCCGAGTTCACCTTCACTATGCCTTCCATAAAGTCATTAATTCTAAATCTCTGACTCTTCCAAGGAAAGGGACATCTGTCCCCAGAGCCACCGTGTTGTGTGTGAGTCAGAGGGGAAAGCAGAAGCGAAAGCAAGACAGAAATCAAAGAGGTCCTCCTCGCTGCACTGGAGTGGAACAACTGCAGAATAGGGACAGGAATCTCCTCTTTCTACTGCAAGGGGAAATCGGGCCCCGTTTCTCAGACCACCACAGCAGCCCCTGCACAAAGTGTGTCACATTCACCATCAGCCACTTAGCTGAGAAAACTGCTCTAAGTGCCCTAAATGTAGCCAAGAGGCAATGGCAGGTTCCTAGGTGAGGAAGAGGACCAGTTGGCATCATACTGTGCTGAAGTCTGACCTTTCTAGATCTTGCTTTCATTCCCCTCGAGTACTCCCCTTGTATTTGTTGTCTGTTCCTTAGGGAAAAGTCCTTCCAGGTTGCTGTCTCTGCAACCCGATGGGAGCCTGCCTTACTCCCTTGAGTCACCATTACATTGCTTTCCTCCCCAGCTTCTTATAATGAGAGATGACAACATGCTAGCAGCCCTCCCTCTAGGTGCTTCCTCGGCCTCGGCATCCACTCTGGCGGTGCTTGAGGAGACCTTCAGCCCGCCACAGCACTGTGGGAGCCCCTCCCTGGGCTGGCAGAGGTCGGAGCCCGCTCCCTCTCCTTGCGGGGAGGTGGCGGGAGAGGCGCGGGTGGGAACCAGGGCTGCGCACCTCGCTTGTGGGCCAGCGTGAGTTCCGGGTGGGCGTGGGTTCAGCCGGCCCGTACTTGGAGTGGCCGGCAGGCCGGCACCGCCAGCCGCGGGTAGTGAGGGGCTTGGCACCCAGGCCAGCAGCTGCAGAGGGTGTGCCGGGTCCCCCAGCAGTGCCGGCCCGCTAGCACTGCCCTCGCATTCTCGCCGGGCCTCAGCTGCCTCCCTGCAGGGCAGTGCTCGGGCGTGTAGCCCGCCATGCCCGAGCCTCCCCTGTTCCAGCCGTGGGCTCCTGTGGCCCGAGCCTCCCCAACAAGCACCACCCCTGCGCCACGACGCCCAGTCCCATCAACCACCCAAGGGCTGATAAGTGCGGCGGACGGCATTGGACTGGCGGGCAGCTCTGCCTGCAGCCCTGGTGCGCAATCCACTAGGTGAAGCTGGCTGGGCTCCTGAGTCTAGTGGGGACTTGGAGAACCTTTAGGTCTAGCTAAGGGATTGTAAATACACCAATCAGCACCCTGTGTCTAGCTCAAGGTTTGTAAATACACCATTCCGTACTCTGTATCTAGCTAACCCAGTGGGGACTTGGAGAACTTTTCTGTCTAACAGTCTGTGTCTAGCTAAAGGATTGTAAACGCACCAATCAGCACTCTGTGTCTAGCTCAGGGCTTTGTAAATGCACCAATCAGCACTCTGTTAAAATGGACCAGTCAGTTCTCTAAAATGAACGAATCAGTTCTCTGTAAAATGAACCAGTCAGTTCTCTGTAAAATAGACCAATCAGCTCTGTGTAAAATGGACCAATCAGCAGGATGTGGGTGGGGTCAGATAAGGGGATAAACACAGGCTGTGGGAGCCTGCGGTGGCAGCCGGCTCTGGTACACTTCTGCAGTGTGGAAGTTTTGTTCTTTTGCTTTTTGCAACAAATGTGGTTGCTCACGGTTTTGGTTCATGCTGCTTATATGAGCTGTAAGAATCACAGCAAAGGTCTACAGCTTCATTTCTGAGGTAAGCAAGAGTACTAACCCACCAGAAGGAAGAAACTCTGAACACATCTGAACATCTGAAGGAACAGACTCGGGACATGCCATCTTTAAGAACTGTAACACTCACTGCGGGGTCGGCGGCTTCATTCTTGAAGTCAGCCAGACCAAGAACCCACTAATTGCAGACACGATAAAAGCCGTCTTTCTTTACATCAGTCATTATCAAACTTTAGTGCGTCAGGAGCACCTGGAGGGCCGATTAAATGCAGATTGCTGGGCTTCCCTATCCCTAGCATTTCTGATAAGCAGGTCTGGGGTGGAACCCAGGAGTATGCATTTCTAACAAGTTCCCAAGTGATGTTGATGCTGTTGATCTGGGGAACAGACTTTGAGAACCTGGGCCCTGGAATCCTTTTCGGGAAAAATAGCTATCTTAGCTGCTGGACCATTTCCTAAGCAGCAACCTTCCACCTGGCTGTCTTCTGTAGTCAAATGGGGAGCTTGTACACAACCCCATACCCAGTCTACAAGCCATCAGGGGCCTTAGGGACTGCTCATACAATTCCAAAATGCAGGCAAGGTAAACAAGCACCCCTCTGCAGCCGCTTTCCCAAACTTGATCAGCCCTTTTGACGATCACAACTGCCCCTCTAATCGGAAATGAACAAGCTTGCTTTCTCTTCCATGTCTTCTCACCTCATTGAAAAATCCATTAGGATTAAATTCATCTTCATGGGGTAGGGGGTGAGGACTGACAGGATTATAATTTGTGACACCAAACAATTTTCTTCAAATACTCTTTCAACTTTTTAAAGACACATTCTTACTCTGCCACGTGAGGTAGAGTGTGGGGGCACCATCAGAGCTCATTGCAGCCTCAACCTCCCAAGCAATCCTTCCACCTCAGTCTCCCAAGTAGATGGGACCACAGGTGCACGCCACCACACCCAGCTAAGGTTTTTTATTATTATTATTTTTAGTAGAATCGAGGTCTTGCAATGTTGCCCCGGCTGGTGTTGAACTGCTGAGCTCAAGCAACCCTCCTGCCTCGGTTTCTCAAACTGCTGGGATTACAGGTGTGAGCCACCATACCCAGCCAATGTTCGACATTTTTAAAGGGGGAATGACAAAACCAATTATTTTCTCTTAATACAGATTACATTCAGTAAAAGAGTCTCCTGATAATTCACTCCCAAGACCAAAGGAGATTCAATGTTCATTAAAAAAAAAATAAAAAGAGAAAAAAAGGGGGAGGACCAGGAAAGGTGGCCCTCACTTGCAGTCCCAGCACATTGCGAGGTCTCAGGGAGAGGACTGCTTGAGCCCAGAAGTTGAAGGCTGCAGTGAGCTCTGATTGTCCCACTGCACTGTAGCCTGGGTGATAGAGCAAAACCCGATCTCTAAAAAACGAAAGACATTTCCTATTTTTCTGTGGTTCTGAAACTACCTGCAGTTGTCTTTTGTGATTTTCTGAAGCAAACTAACTGAGAGAACTACTAAAGGGCTTAAATTGAGATAATGAAATGAATCACTAACATAAAGAACACCACATCAACATACTCTTTGATTCCAGAGTCTCCGCTGACTGCTTTTGCCTGAGCATGTCAAAAATATATATATATAGCTATGCAGCTGAAATAGGCAATTGCTAGCAGGGTTTTGTTTTTTGTTTTTTGTTTTTTGTTTTAACTTCCACTCAAAGACATTTTGTCTTGGGTGAGAAAGGGACCGATTTACATTTTGCCAATTAAGTAAATAGTTGCACCCGGATTTCTAAATAAATGACCTCCATCTTTCCAATTCACCCATGGATTGGTGTCCTGGGAGGTGGTCCAGCTGGCCTTCCCTTCAACCTTTGTTGGCTTCCAAGTCATTTCATCCATAATAAGCATTCACAGAGGTGGATTCGATAACTGTATCTGCTCACTAGAGGAGTGGAAGTTAAAAAAAAAAAAAAAAAAAAAATGGCCCTGCCAGAAATTTCCTATTTCAGCTGCATAGCTGCATATTTTTTGGGGGGGGGGGGGGTGGGAGGGGGCCAAAAGAAGCCAAAAGAAGCCATTTCTATATAATCATAGTTACAGGAAGTTTAAGAACAGGAGACTTAGTCTGCAGTGATTGAAGTCCGAAAGTCAAACAGGGGTTATGGGGAGTGGAGTGTTTACTGGGAGGGGGCATAAGAGAGCCTTTGAGGGCATTGGGAGTGTTCTATATCTTGATCTGGTGGTAGGAATGTGAGTGTATTCTTATGTAAAAATTCAACAGCAGTGAGATTAGTGCACTTAATGTATGTTTTAACTCCAAAAGGTAAAATAAAACAAAACCAGCGATTATTTTTAAAGCTACTCTAAACAGAATTTTTACAAGTCCATGTTCTAGAATGTTCACATCACCTCTGTTCATAAGAGCTCCAAACCAGAAGCAACCAACTGTCTATCAATCAAAGAACAAATAAATTGCAGTATATTCATGTAATAGAATATTTTAACAACAATAACGAATGAAATCATCATTAAATCAGGTTAAGATGACCTGATGGCCAGGTGCAGTGGCTCATGCCTATAATCCCAGCACTTTGGGAGGCTGAGGCAGGCAGACCACAGGAGGTCAGGAGCTCAAGACCAGCCTGGCCAACACAGTGAAACCCCGTCTCTACTAAAAGTACACACACACACACAAAATAGCCAGGCATGGTGGCTCATGCCCATAAACTCAGCTACTCAGGAGACTGAGGCAGGAGGACTGCTTGAACCCAGGACAGAGAGGCTGCAGTAAGCCAAGATCACGCCCCTGCACTCCAACCTGGGCTGCAGAGTGAGACTCCATCTCAAAAAAAAAAAAAAAAAAAAAAATGACCTGGTTATGAGACAGCGATCTCCTGCAAAGTAGGGCATGTGTCTTGGTCATCTCTGTCCTCAAGTTACACACGGGGCCTCAAACTAGGAAGGGGCTTAATAAATATATATCAGGTTTATGAATAAACTAAATTTTAAATAAACAGAAGGGATGGCCTATTTTTATTCTGCCTAGAGAAATAGCAATTAGAGGTGAACCATCTAGTTCTGTAACATTTCAAGTGCAATTGCTCGTCATATCTGCAACAAATAGGAAAGATGAAAGTGAACAAGAGGCAGAAGTGGGGCTATTGGTGACAATTTTCTTCTCTTTTCAAAGGAATGCATTTCCCAAATTCTAAAAGACATACTGGTGACTCAGACATTGTCTATGTCCCATAATACAAAACTCTGAGATACAATGTTTTGTTTTGCTTTTCTTTGGCAAACTGTCCAGATGTTTTCAAATATCCAGATGTTCTTCCTGATACGACCCAAACAATGCTGTATCTTTGTCACATTGCATTAAGATATTTGGTATTATGGAGACAGAGCTTGGATTGAGTTGTAAATTCAGTAAAGATGGAGCCAAAAGCAGAAACTTTGATCTATTCACAGTACCCTAAACGATGCCTGAGAGATATGGCCCAGAGATGAATCCAGAAGATAGAGCTGAGATGTGAAGCTATCAAAACCCAGTCATTCTGGACAGCTCTCTCGTCAGCATGCTTCCACTGATCACCCAGTTATGTGGTGAAGGAGTCATCCTCCCTCATTGTTCTAGCTCCCCTTGGACATGATGGATAACCAGCAACCATTCCCAAAACATGCTAAGCACTTCACACCTCTAACCCTGAGCTTATGCTAACTCCATTGCTTAAAAGGCCTTTTCCCAATTCCTACGCACCCCATTCTTTCCCTCTCAATTCCCCAGATGCCCCTACTTAGAAGTGCTCTTTTTTTTCACCCTTTCTCAATCTCCTCTGTCTCTCTCTGTCCAAATCCTTCCAAGAGTCAGCTCAAATGCCTGCTCCCTAACAAAAGTGATGTTGAGCTACCCAGATGCCAAGTTGTTCCAACAATCTCTGCTTCCTATAGGGGTCACGTGGCATTTTCTACAATTTAGCACAACTTTTTATGTATATCTTACTGCCTTCTACAAATAATAAGGGCTTTAAGGGCAGAATCTATATCTTACATATATTTGTGTCCTCAAAGAAAATCACAGTCAAATAAAATACTGGTTGATTGAATGTGATGATTCTTATTTATGACCTGTGGCCATAATCAGGGAGTCTTAAGTTTGAGGGAACAGTGGAAAGAGTTCTGGATTAGGAGTCGGGCCAACCTGATTCCACACTGGATCTGCCAAATCCTAGCTCTTTGTCTTTAGACAAGTTCCCTCAACCCTCTGCGCCTCAGTTTCCCCATCTGTTAAGTAACAGAGTTGAACTAGAGTCAGTGTCCCCAAAATCGATGTAACAGAATAGGGGGGCTCAATTACGTCAACATTTTTCTTTCCTATTTGGGACTAGAGATGAGTAATTACTTTGGGATATACCTTCTTTGTTCAGGGAAATGAACTTTCAGTATGCAAATTTCACAGAGACGGAAGTTACAACAAAATTTATTGTGCCTTTTTGACTTTGAACAAAGACGGCACTCCTTGATACCTGTTGCCAAAACAGATCCAGTCTTCCAGAAGGAGATGGATCAATTTGCATAAAGAATCCAGGTCCAAGCTAGTCATGGTGGCAGGTGCCTGTAATCCCAACTACTTGGGAGGCTCAAGCAGAAAAATCGCTTAAACCCAGGAGGTGGGGGCTACAGTGAGTCAAGATTGCACCACTGCACTCCAGACCTGTTGGAGTGGGCAGGATGGCCTCAGCCACGACCTGGTAGCAAAGTGGAACAAACTTGATTCCTCAAATGAAGTCATCTTAGAGTAATAAGGTGTCCATACCATGAGCAGAGAGGCTCAGCAGGAGAATCTAAGTGTCTATGGGAAGGGCTGATCTTGTCCTGGTGTTCTCTCAGTGCAAGGACCTCCCCTGGACCCAGAGCCTCAGACATAGCTGTTCTGCTTTGGGGAACAATGACTGAGCATGAGAGAATCAGAGCAAAAAGCCCAGTAAAAGCAGAAGTCGCCTTGAAAGGAACTTAGGATGGGACTAACAATGGCATGCCAGAATGGGCAGGCCAGTATTCTCAAGAGCAACTTGGAGGCAGGGAAATACAGTGCAGCAATGGGCCTGGGTAGGCACAGTGCTCCTGGATAATTCCAGGGAATGAGATTCTCTGCTAACAGGGCATTTGGGGCTCAAGCAATCAGTTGAAGAAGTGGGAAAGATCTGATCATCATCTACTGACTAGGCAATGCACGGTAGCTCATGCCTGTAATCCCAGAATTTTGGGAGGCCGAGGCAGGTGGATCGCCTGAGGTCAGGAGTTTGAAACCAGCATGGGCAACATGGCAGAACCCCGTCTCTACTAAAAATACAAAAATTACCTGGGCATGGTGGCAGGTGCCCGTAATCCCAGCTACCCAAGAGGCTGAGGCATGAGAATCACTTGAACCCAGGAGGCGGGGGTTGCAGTGAGCCAAGATTGTCCCACTGCACTCCAGCCTGGGCAACAAAGCAAGGTTCCATCTCAAATAATAATAATAATAATAATCATCATCATCATCATCTACTGGCTAAATATTGGCTTAATATAAAACTCAAATCTGTGTGCTACTCTGTCTCGCCTCAGAACAAAAATTCCGTTGTCAAATAACTTTTATAATCATTGTAACCTCATGCCCCTCTTAGAGATCTACCACAGATTTGAGGCATTTGAAAGTCTGAGAACTCTTACAGTAAAGACACCTGTTTAACTTTATTTAAAGTCAGCATTCCAGAAACTTATTGGAACTTAGAGGTCTCCATCATATCCCTGCCCTTTTTCTCATGTAATCCTCAGAATCCTGTAGAACTTGGGTTCCCTGGAACACACTTCACAAAATATTAGACACGGGGATGGCTAAAAGACTTTTTAATGTAACCTAATGATTCCTGGGTTCTAGTTTTAAAAATTTTTTTTAAATTTTTTAAAATGCTAATGCTACAGAAAACCCTTCTAGTCCCCATTGTGTATTTCTGGAGCAAATGGCAGTGTCAACAGCAGAGACAATTGAGCTAGAGTCGGAAATGGCACCTGTAAAATGCTTTCAAGGCATGAGTTTGGAAGCCTGAAAGGAAACCGAAATGATGGCAAAGGCAGCACATCCACCTGAAGCAGTGAGTGGTTGATCTAAGAATCCATGAGAGGCAGGTCCCCAATAGCTCCCAACCCACACCTTCAGGAGTAGAGTGCTATTCCTACACAGCTACTGGGCCCTGGCCAATGGAAGAGAAAGAATTACTTTCTAGATACAAAGATGATTTCCTCAGTAACATTTCTCGGGTGTTTTTGTTTATTTTGAGACAGAGTCTCACTCTGTCTCCCAGACTGGAGTGCAGTGGTGGAATCTCAGCTCACTGCAACTTTCTCCTTCCAGGTTCAAGCGATTCTTGTGCCTCAGCCTCTCTAGTAGCTGGGATTACAGGCCTGAGCCACTATACCTGGCTAATTTTTGTAGTTTTACTAGAGACAGGGTTGTGCCATCTTGGCCAGGCTGGTCTCAAACTCCTGGCCTCCAGTGATCCACCCGTCTTGGCCTCCGAAAGTGCTTGGATTACAGGCGTGAGCCACCACTCTGGCCCTAAGTATGATTTCGTGTTGTAATCAGTGTTGCTTTTCAAGTTGTGGAGTACCTGTAAGTCCTTGAAGATTCCCATTGGAACACAAATTGTTCTTTATTTGCCGGACAAACAATTCACCAAGTATTGATAATTCTATTGCATATTCATGTTACCTCAAGAGGCTAATGAGTTTTTGAGATTTGGGCTTTTAATTTTAAACCCTTAACTGGGAGTATTGATGAGCAACTATCAGAAATCTCTTGATTTGCATGTCTCCCGTTTCTTGCCCCCATTTCTCTATATTGCAGTTGCAGCACCACGCTTTCCTGGGAAATTGATTCTCTCCCACTCCAACTAGGGGATGTTGATGGGACGGTGGTTCCCAGTTTGCTTGGAACAACGGGGTCTGGTTAAAACAACATTGGCAGCTTCCTAAATAGTCTTGGCTTTTCTCTAGCCTACAAGTGACTACAGGGTTGACTTATTTCCACATCTCCAATATCCTTCCTGGCCTGACGCGTAAAGGCCCTTGGTCAATGTTTGGTGAACAAAAAAAGGTTTTATCCAGCTGAGACGTGGACTCAGGGAAAGGCAAGGGCATTTTTTCTAGAACTGGGGACAAGAAAACCTTTTAGAGCTGAGCAGTCAATCAGAGAATACCTATCAACCAGACTAAGAAGCTGAGTAACTGGAGAATTGAACTTGAGCTGCTTCAGTCATGCTCTGGCTCAGCTTAGGGTTTCTTGAGCCTGGAGTAAGGCTGAGACTCTCACTGGGAGTCAAGAGGCTCCAACTGTCAGGAAAGGAAGGTTGTACTATCAGAAAGTTAGGCAGTGCCTGACATAGAATGGGGTACCTCTTAAGGGTGAGTCACCTACAGATTTTTCTGCAGGCTCTTTGAGCTCTAAAGCTTCCTTGGTCCTCTGCCTGTCTGCTGAGGGGGGCTTCCTGACCTCTCTCCCTTCATCCATTCTCTCTCCCCTCTTTCTCCGTTACCTCCTTGACCATACAATGGCAGGTTACAAAAAAGCCGCAAATTCCAAGCTATATGTAGCATAGAGTGGCTGTTTGTCCCAAAATACCACGTCGCTGACTACAGCAAACACAAATTACAAGCTTTATCTAATCACCGTTATGTGACCAGTCATTTTTGGTTTCCAAAAATGACAGCGAGTGGCGTGCTTCTGCAGCTGGTGGTGGCACCAGCTTGGGTTTCAGATCTCAAGTGCACACAGATGCGCATGGAGCCCAGCATTCCAAGTGACCAGTTCAGAAAGGGAAATAGGAGAGGGAAGAGAGGAAGTACAACTCGCCAGATACACAGACACCACTGCTTTGGACCTCACAAATAAATGATTTAAAATCATCCAATTGCTTCGCCGTTGTACCAAAGAGTATGAACACTCATCTCCCAGGCACACAGTTGACTAAGGGAGAGCTAATACCAAAGTGGTCATCCAAAGGCTGCACCAGAGACTGGAGAAAATACAGCTTGTTTGGAAATCATTGATTTAATTTGGGGTTTGGAGTTGTTTGCTTCCTTTCCTTTCCTTTTCGCCAAGAGTAGATGGCAGTGGTATCAAGGAAGTGGTGCTAGGCTTGGCTGGAGTCTGGAACCTGGGTTGTCTTATGACCGTGATCCTAGCACGTCAGCCCACTTCGAGTGGCTTTGTGAACAGCGCAGGCTGATAATATCACCTCCTCCCCAAGTTGATGGGAGGGGAAGATGAGGGTGCGCGTGAAAGTGTGAGCCAAACATTTGGCACAAAGTGGCCTAGATACGAGGAATTTAACCACGTGCTAGGAGCTAGATTCTCTTTCTACGTCATTGCATCATAACCGTTCTGACTGCCTCTTACATGCATGTGCGCTTTCAATTGCTAGGAACAGGCAGAGAGGAGCCCGTGACGAACTTGGCCTGTGATTCAGAGTGTCAAATACTGCCAGTCAAAATAAACCGGTGTTCTGCCTAGATCCCAGGGCACATGTGCACAGGCAGAAGGCATTCCTCTGTAAGTTTTAAATAGCCCAAAGATGTGCTCGAGTGAGACTCTCTGTCAAAGTAGAAAAGCATTTAGGAAAACAAGGCCCTTTAAATACCTACATTCCTTCATATCAGATAGAAATTGCACAAGACATCTAAACACATTCCAGGGGATCTGACTTGCCAGGGCCAGCAGAGGAAAGAAGAAGGATGGACAACTGCACTGCGCTGAAAGTAATAACAATGAAACAATGAACTGTCCGAACTCAAGCTGACTTTCACTTCCCTAAACTATAAATAAATCAGCATCTTTTTTTCTTTACTTCAAATCCATGTTTGTCACCTCCCATCCATGGGTACTTTAAGAGAAGGAACTGGAATTTGAGCATTTATCTGTGTAATGCCGGAAAACTCAACTCTCCCCCTCACTGTGAAAAGAGAGGAGGTTGAGCTGTGGAGGCTTCCTTTAAGCTCTAGCATTTGCTTCTATTGAGGTCACTTCTTGGCCAGTGGGTTGGAATATGTGGGACATCTATTCCATCTAAAAGGTATCGTTCCTTTGTGTCCTGTGACACAAAGTGACATCACTGTCCTTACCTGTCATCACACCTGTTGGAAGCAGATTAATTTCTCACGCCTCACGTTTATGTCAGTGGTATAGTTAACTTCACATCGTCATTTCTCAGATTGCGCCACGCTGAAAAGGCGACAGGACCTCTGGAGCTGAGTCAACCTATGCACCAGCTATAGTGCTGATGTCTAACCCCAAAGCAGCTGCTAGCAGAAATAACAGTAACAACAAAAACTAGCAACCGTGAGGTCCTACTCTGTGTTGTACATTTATACATAAGGGTTTTGCATCCCTTATTTCATGCCATCTTCAGAACAATCTTCTGATGCAGGTGTTTCTATTTCCATTTTGTCAACGATGAAATCGAGATTTAGAGATAAACTAATTTGCCCAAAACATTTCTCTGTTTCTTCTGACTGCTAGGAAGCTCAAGGTCAAATGCGGTCAAATACAAGTGCACAGGGGTACATACTTGCGTTTCTGTCATTTCAGACTCCATTTTTTTTCTCCAGCCCCTACTTTCCTATTTTCTTCCTCCTCATTTTATGATTTCTACTTTTTCCTGTAGTTGTAAAGCAATTTCAAATAATTTTTGGATAAGAGAGATATGTAAATAAATGAATGAGTTACAGCCAGGCAGTGGCAGAACCAAGATGAGAACCCCATTCCCAGATTCCTGACTCAGCTGCATCACATGTTACCTTGCTCTGGAGTGGACTACTTGCTTGGTGGATGTGCATTTGCAATAGTGAAAAGTCCACAGGAGGGCCGGGCACAGTGGCTCACACCTCTAATCCCAGCTCTTTGGGAGGCTGAGGTGGGCAGATCACGAGGTCAGGAGATCGAGACCATCCTAGCTGACACAGTGAAACCCCATCTCTACTAAAAATACAAAAAATTAGCTGGGCATGTGGTGGGTGCCTGTAGTCCCAGCTACTTGGGAGGCTGAGGCAGGAGAATGACGTGAGCCCAGGAGGCAGAGCTTGCAGTGAGCCGAGATTGCACCACTGCACTCCAGCCTGGGCCATACAGCAAGACTCCGTCTCAAAAAGAAAAAAAAAAGAAAAGTCCACAGGAGGCCAAAAGGTGACTCCTAATCTGAAAATACCATAAGTCGTGTGGGTTCTGGCTGAGGACAGGGTGGGAGTGGGGCAGAGGTGGAAATCAGACCTGAAATCCTCCTATGGAAGAACTTAGCTCTTTTGGTGAGAGGTTCAAAGATTGGGTACCCAAGAGTACAGTCCTTGAGGGAGCGAACAAAGAATAACTCCTGAATTTGGGTAGAGGCCACCCTTCACATGGCTCAAGGAACTGACAGTTTCTAGCATCTGTTTAGGAACACAGCCATGACTTTCAGAAACCTTGAGCCAAAAGGTAGATCTGCATCTACCTAAAAAATCCGTAAGAGCCTGAAAAGAACCGTGGACCATCCACAGTGATACAAGAGCTTCACAAAGGGGCAGGGAACAAAAGAAAAGGACAATAATCTACAACATCCTTGAGTGTCAATCAGAAACAGCTATGCACTTGTAAAGAGACAGAGGAATCCGTTTCAAACACATCCACATTTGGAGGAAGCTTAAGAAGTTCAAATGAAGCTACAAATTGTGATTGGGAGAAAATAAAAAGGAAATGAAAATTAGCTGCCAATATTGTGGCAGACATTATGCTGAATGTTTCACATGCCTTTTTCTCTCATTTAATTAGAATGACCCTGCTTTGAGAGAGATGTAAGGAAATGATTGAGCGACAGGCAGGCAGTGGCAGAGCCAAGATAACAACTCCACCTGAGGTGGGCTGTACTACCCCTATGTGGTTAGGAGTGGAGTTAGGCTCTGGGTGGTTACTCAACCTGGACAAGCTAGCTGGAGGTAGGATGGGGCTCGTCCCTAGACATATCCAATCGTAAAGCCCAGTTCTTTCCATCCAACCACACCACTTAGAACAAACTGCTACAGGCCATTCTATCCTGACCCACCCAATAATGGATGCAAGCTTATATAGGCCCTAACCCAAATATCAAATGATCTCCTTTTAGAACTGCACAGATTAAAACTCTTAAGAAAAATAAATGCATGAGAACACACACACAAAAATAATGCTAAAAAATAATAATGCTAAAAAAAGCAATAATAGAAGCAGACCATATCACAAAGCAACAATAATAAAAATGTATAATACTTAAAGGGTAAAGAACATAAATTTTTATAACAAAAAAAGTCCATGCATAATTTGCCATGTGATCAAGTCAGCATCAAAACTAACTGGGATAATTAACACATGTAAGTACTTATTCTATGTAACTGGATCACAATTTAGAGATAAATTTATTTAGATTACACCTTATATAAAAAACTCCAAATGGGTTGAAAATAAACAATTATAATGAGCCACAAAAATAACAGAACTGAATATTTAATTGTAATGTTTAGAGGAATGTTTATTTGGTAAATAGCAAATAAATAGTGTAAGTTTCAAAAGAATGAAAAATTCAACCCTCTAACAATTTCCTGTGAATAAAATGTAACTCTCTTTAAGAAAATAAGTGCCATTGAAGCAAAAAGAAAAACTATTTTCAAAAACATGGCACAGATAGTTTGACTTAGTATCTGTGATGTATAAACAGCCAGTGTAATTAGGACCCAATAGAGTAGTTGGTAAATATCAATTAACACAAGGACAGTCCTACAGAATAAATACATACATTTTAATCCAGGAAATAAAAACATAAAGTATAAGGAAGCACTATTTGATACATACTTTCTGGTACCACTGTATTTTTTTTAGGGGGGCTTTCTTTTTTAAAAATGGTTTAATAAAATACGTAGAATAAACAAATCTAAAGAGTTAATGTACAACACGAGGACAATAGGCAATAAAATTGTACTTATGTGAAATCCATGCTATGTGAGTAGATTTTAGCTGCACTTATCATAAAAACAAAACAAAAACAATAGGTAACTATGGGAGATAATGGGTATGTTAATTTGCTTCACTATAGTAACCTTTTTGCTATGTGTATTGCATAACATGTTGTATACCTTAAATAAACATAATATAATGTATTTTTAAAGGATAAAAATAAAAGCACCAGTCTGAGCAACATGGTGAAAGCTCGTCTCTAGAAAAAATACAAAAATTAGTAGGGCATGGTGGCACACTCTTATAGACCCAGCTACTCAGGAGGCCATTTAATAAACTATTAAAATGAGCCAACTATTGAAATGGGAAGATCACTTGAGCCCAGGAGGTCGAAGCTGCAGTGAGCCATGATCAGGCCACTGCACCCCAGCCTGGGCAACAGAGCGAGATCCTGTCTCAAAAAAAAAGGAGAAAGAAAGAGAGAAGGAGAGAAGGAAAGAGAGGAGAGAAGGAAAGAGAGAGAGAAAGAAAGAAAGAAAAAAAGAAAGAAAGAAAGAGAGAGAGAGAGAAAGAAAGAAAAAGAAAAAGAAAGAAAGAAAGAAAAAGAAAAAGAAAGAAAGAAAGAAAGAAAGAAAGAAAGAAAGAAAGAAAGAAAGAAAGAAAGAAAGAAAGAAAGAAAGAAAGAAAGAAAGAAAGAAGGGAGGGAGGGAGGGAGGGAGGGAAGGAAGGAAGGAAAGAAGGGAAAGAAAGAAAGAAAGAAGGAAAGAAATTTTTTTAAAAAGCAGCTAGATTCTTAAAAAAATAATAAATAAAAGTGAACTATATGTAACAAAATCCTTGACACTCTGTGTACTCTTTGAGCCAATAAATGGATCCTAGAAATGTATCCAAAAGAAATTATACAAAAGAATAAAATGTTTATACATGCAAAATGTTCTTTGTAACATTATCTAAATGAGTAAAAAAAGTTCAAATTAATGACCAGCAAGAGTGTAATGGGGAAATAATTGTGGTATAACGACCGGATGGAATATTAGGCAGACATTATAAGATGATATAACAATACCATGCAGGGTAAAGAGGAGACTTCACAAAGATGAATGTGGACTAAGGTTGGAAGTACATATGTATGTGTACAAATGTCAGAGAAATGGCAAGGGCCATAGAAAATGGAAACGTTTACAAAGGAAGAATATGAGAATATTTCCCATATTCTGAATTCCCGTCATCATTTTTCTAATGAAGCTTTAGCCATGACTTAAAATCTGTTTAAACTAAAGCATTATTGAGCACCAGTGGGATGCAGCGATGTGACTGCAGATACTTCAGAATGCTCTTAAGGACTCACTGGACCTTGCTGCCCAGGAATACAGTCCACCTCGAATACAGGCAAGAGCACTGCTCCTGGGACAGGAAGATAAGATAGCTTTAAAGGCTCTCAGTCCCTTTTGGAATATGTGTGGGTACTAGTTTGTCAGGGCTGCTGTGACAGAGTGCCACAACTGGATGGCTTAAACCATGAACATGTATTCTCTGTCAATTCTGGAGGCTTGGACCCAGCCATGGATATTCTTTGCTGGAATTGCCTTGAAGAGGAGATATGAGGATTGACTTAAGAAATAATCTCAATGAGGATTTTTTTGAGGAGCTCTCTGACTTGGAGGTTGAGAGCTATTGAGTTCTATGATGCTCTATTAGCCCCTTGTTGCTCTGGCCTTAGCAACATTGAAATAAAATGAGCATGGAATTCCCCAAGACTTATAATTCCCATGACCGATTCTATCCCAGCTTTTTGGACTTTGGAGGCTACAGTGTGGGGGAAAAGGTGGCAGAGAGGCATCAGTGTGGGCCAGCATCAGCAGAGGCAGAAACAAAAGGGGGGCATACCTACATTTGGAAAGCCTAGAGTGTTCTGCACTTGTTTAAGGGTGACAAAGAAATATTAAAGTCAACTCAAGAATGTTTTAGACAAACTTGAAAAGGCTTCTAGAAGGATTTTTTTTTTTCTTTTTTGAGACAGAGTCTCACTCTGTTGCCCAGACTGGAGTGCAGTGGTGCAATCTCGACTCACTGCAACATCTGCCTCCCTGGTTCAAGCAATTCTCCTGCTTCAGCCTCCCTAGTAGCTGGGACTACAGGCCCACACCGCCATGCCCGGCTAATTTTTTTGTATTTTTAGTAAAGACAGGGTTTCATCATGTTGGCCAGGCTCATCTCAAACTCCTGACACAGGTGATCTGCCCTCATCGGGCTCACAGAGTGCTAGGATTCCGGATGGGAGCCACTGTACCTGGCCTAGAAGAAGATTCTTGAGCTCCAATGGAAATAAAGTTCTTACACTATCTATATAGTTTCTTTTTTCTTTTTTCTGATGAGATGAAATCTGAACTCTATTGCATGCTTTCATGACATATCCTCAGGCAGTCTTTCTAGGTTTGTATTTCCCTAAAACCTGGGCACTAGCTTGACATTCCCTAAATGGATCTCATTACCTAGCACATCCATGGCTTTGTACATGTTCTCTTTCCTGCTGGGGTGTCTCTCTGACTTTCGTGCCTACAGAAGGGAGAGCTGCTGAGACCCTGAGCATCTAAGGCCCCAGCTCACATGCCATCCCAAAGAGCCCTCTGTTACACTTCATGATGATCACTTTCTCTATGTTCTTCATTTGTTTATTAAATTCATTTGAGTATTTAGTCAGCCCCATTAAATATTTATTGACTGCTGACTATAGGCCAGGAACTGTGTATAACATGCAATGGCTGGAGACGATGAGTGGATGGACTGTTCTGTGAGTTCTCAGGTGGAAGAGTGTTTGAGCTTGTGTGTAAAGGGCCAAAGGACCTAACTTGGGGGTCCCAGGGAAGTAAAACAAAGGACAATTACAGATGCCTTGCCCACATTCCATGGCAGGGAGCCTTTGAGGGCCCTGTGTCATGACAGCAGGATAGCCACTGGTTCCCTGGTCAGTCTTCCCTTTCTGCATGGACTGCTGCAGCCGAGATATGCAGAGACGCTCTTTGGGATGGGAGGCTCACATCCTCAGCACTGAGTCCAGGAGCGGAACAGAAGGCATCTCTGGGCCCAGCCTGTCCCCATCTGCGATAGTGGCTACACCAGGTGGCCTAAAGAGGAACACAAAACCTCTGGGAGCAAAGTTCTCATCCTCCCATGGGAAGCCCCTCTATATATCCCTTACTAAGGGATTCCGGAGCACCCACTGGTCTGCCTTTTGACATCAGGCAAGTGTCACAATGTGGCTGCGGCAGGTTCCCTTTCCTGAACCCTGTTCTATGTTAGAGACAGCTCAGGTCCAAAAGCACCAGGGAAAACTACTCATTCCTTGGCCTTGTCAGGCCCCTCTGTGTTTCTGTTAGATTAGAAGAACTTTTATTTCCTCCTTGCCCCTCTATTTTTGATAGCATATACTTCCTCTATTTGCTGCCCCAATAGTTCAAGCCACCTCCACCCCCACATATCACTTCCACAAGAGAAATAAGCAGAGGTAAATGCACCACTTCTTCCTCAGGTCCCTGCAGGGCTCTGCCCTTCCTCCCTATCACAAATGCCCCAGCTCTTGGGATTGCCAGGGCCCCTTGGGACTGTGAGCTTCCCGGGACAGGGTTGCTGCCTGCTTTATTTCTATCCCATAAGCAGAGAGTGGTACATAGTAGATATGTGTTTATTACATATGAATAGAATATAATGAAAGTTGGCTATACCTTTGTGCTTTGATACTTACCTTAATTTCTTAAAGTCTCTCTGGGTGAATATGCATGGAAAAAAGTATGTCCTATATGTTCTGTTGCTGTTCTTCCTAAGCTGCAGAATTTCCTATTTCTAGACCTATGTTTGGATGAATGAACTGTTGCACAATAATGGTGACAATAATAATTATTTTAAAAAGAATCACAGAAAGGCAAGTCTGGAACATCTCTTAGAAATTAGCTCAACCAAGCCCTATGACCAGATTGATCTCTACACCGGAAGTCTTGTGCTAAGTTTCGGGTAGACACGGGAAGAAAGTGCAAATCTCCAGTCCCTCAGGCATGGCCCTCCCTCCACACACCTCCTCTTTATATAATCCTCAGTGCAGGATGTGCAGCACATATAGGGGCTGGGTAGTTTTTGTATTTTTAGTAGGGGCTTTGGGTGGAGGGGCTTTAGCTGGATGTTCAGCCAAATCAAGAGGTAAGGCCTGCGCACAAGGCCCTTGCCACTTCTTTTATGGAGGGGCCATCGCTGAAGTAATGCTGACACCCACTCTGGGTCCAGTTCACTGTACATTTGCATATCTGGTGGCTCCTAGCACAAACTTTCCCCCTGCACTGACCTCTTTCCTTGAAAAGCTCTCCTCCTCCCTCAAAGGATTGAGCCAATGTCAGGGCCACGTTTGCTACTCAGTTCTTGCTCTGGAGAGGCTCTCTGCCTAGGCTTAGGGTCCAGTCCCTCTATACCTTCTGATCTACAGGCTCAGCAGTGCCCAGATTCACCAGTGATTCTACCCAGGATGCAGGCTATTTCCATTAGGACCAAATAATGTTTGCAAAAGACATCTGAAAAAATGCCAGGAGCACATTATCACAAGGCTTGCTTTTGACAGCTTCTTTGCTTCCCTGCCCCAGGGCCACCCCAAGTGAGTGCTTCCTTCTGCCCAAGGAGGCAGAAAGAAACCTGAAGTTCCTGAGGGGAGTTTAGCCACAAATGCAGGAGGAACACTTTCTTCACTGATATTTCAAGATGATTTCACAATCACCAAACCACCAGCCACATGCAATCACTGGTTGAGAAGCAAAAAGGGCAAGAGTTTGGATTGGAGGAGCGTGTATGTGTGAGCATGTGTGTGTGCATATTAAAACACAAAGTAATAGAATTTGAAGGAAATGCAGACAGCCAATAAAATTCCTTGTGATGGCAGTGTGAGTCTAGGCTGAAAGAACATGTCTGGGGCAGGGAGGAGAAGAGAGTCTTGTTCAAGTCAAGAGCTTTTGTTAAATCATCAGATATGAAAAAAGAGATATCCCCAATGCAAGCACAAAGTGTTATATGCAGGCACAGAATTGTGTTTCTTAAACACAAATAAGTAAATTAATTAATAAGTAAATTAAAACAAGTAAAAGCTTTGTAAAAATTTGTAAAAAATTTGTCAAAAATAAGAAAACAATTATTAAAAAATAAGTCAATTAAATTAAAGGAAACTCTGGGAATGGTACTGTTATCACCTTCTACATTTAATATTTTTGGGTTCTATGATGTTACAAATTGAAAGAGGAAGATTTTACCAAGGCAACAAGGCCATAATAAAGAGTTTTTCATTTGTTCATTTGTTTGCTTATTTATATCAACTCTTTACTAAAGGAAACATACTTGTAAAGTAGAATTGCAAATAAAGTATAGAACACTCAGACAAAATTTGAATTTCAGATGTACAACAAATATTCTTAAGTGTAAGTATGTCCCAAATATTGCATGGGATATACTTATACTAAAAAAAAAAAAAAAAAAAAAGACTTTGTTTTGTATCTAAAATTCAAATTTAAATGAGAGTGCTGCATTTTTACTTGCTGAATCTGGCAACCTTATTGCCAGGCCTCCAGCCAGTACACATGAGTACTTTATTTTGGAAGACTGCAACAATCTCCACCCCTCCCTCAACATTCACAGAACGCCAGCCTGGAAGCTGATCCCGTTCAGTGTTCCCATTATTTTATTCATTTATTTATTTAGCCAGAGTCTTGCTCTGTCACCAGACTGGAGTGCAGTGGTGTGATCTCGGCTCACTGCAACCTCTGCCTCCTGGGTTCAAGCAATTCTCCTGCCATGGCCTCCTGCGTATCTGGGACTACAGGTGCGCTCCACCACACCCAGCTAATTTTTGTATTTTTAGTAGAGATGGGGTTTCACTATATTGGCCAGGATGGTCTTGATCTCTTGACCTCGTGAGCCTCCCACCTCGGCCTTCCACAGTGTTGGGATTACAGGCATGAGCCACTGCACCCGGCCAGTGTCCTCATTTTATAGATTAAAAAACTGAAGTCAGAGAGAAGAAGAAACTTGCTCAAAGTCACACAGGGAGTCAGTGGCACAATAAGAATAAAAACATTCTCATTGCCCCAGTTGGGTTTGCCATGAATGACAAAGAGGCCCAAGTTACTATAAGGGCCTTCATCCAGGATGATCCAAAGTTCAAACAACTCCAGAGTTGGATATAGGTGGATATAGATCTAAGGTGTTTGGGCCTATTCACTCGAAAGTGTTAGTTAAAAGTTCAGGAATCATGAATTGCAACAAGTTTTAAATGTTCAGAACCCTTGACTCAAATGAAATAATACATGAAATCCACTGTATAAATTAAATTAAAACTGTAACTGCTTTGGTTGAATCAAGGTTAGGGTGCAGGCCTCTTGGCCCTCTCTTTCTCTATTAAAGCATCCCAAAATTATCTACATGGGGTCTCTTGAGTTTCATCAAGTATCATGGAACCACCATTAATGTGATAGAACAAGCAGCAGCTTTGGATACAGAAATTCAAATATTAAATTCTCTGAGTCTCAATTTCCTCGTCACTCAGAGAAAACAACAATTACTAATGTCAACATGAAATGGCATGCAATAATATATAAGTAAGTGCTCTCGACACTGCAATGTAAGGTAGCAGCAGGAGTTCCTCCAGGTGTTTACTTTTGTGCAAATGGAAGAAGAATTATTCAGTTCTACTGAGAAACCAATTTCTCTTTCATTTTTTATTATTACTCTCCTTGATCTTAAGGGTGAGTTCTGACAGGTCCACTGAAGCTTCTGGTAATGGATTCTAAAGTGCTGAGCAGTCAGATTATGACCACAGTGTCTGTGAAGGCTGCTCAGGGAGAAAAAGTTACAGGAAATCTTTGGCATTCTTTCCAGGTAGCTGGGACTACATTCCTTGACCAGAAACCTCAGTTGCTGTAACCCCTGGAACCTCCAGTATCTCAGAAGAGTCTGGGAAAAGTCTAAAGCGCTTGGTTTCTGGGAAGACATTTGGATGTCCTAAAAACACCTGATATATAACTGAAGTCTGGGCCTGCTGTAAGGCTACCCTCTGGCCAATCTGTCAAAGGTGGGCTTGCCCAGAGCCATGTCAGAAGTTCTGTGCTTGCTGCAATTATCCCCTCCCCAGATCACCGTCTGGCCATGCTCTCTTTTTGCACTGCCCCATGTTGAGATCTTAGGGACGTTTTCCTCCTTCATTTCAATTCAACATTTGTCATCCCCAAGTAGTCTAGATTCTAGATTCTTGCTTCCTAGAAACACAATCCATGGCCCTAGGGAAAACCTGAGAAGTAGGAACCTGGGGGAGTTGACATGGACTCACAGGTAGACTCTTCGTGCATCCTCTGTAAGTCAAGTCTCCCCTTTGATCTTTGGTTTCTAAGAAAGAGTATAGACTCTCAAGGAGATTGAGGGAATTAAAGATGATGGGCAAATACAGAATGACCCGTGAGACACTACTCAGATGTGAGATGCATATTTCTACCGCTGGTGCTGGGATTTAATCAGCTCTGTATTCTCCCATCCTTATGCCTAATACAAAGTAATGGATCAAGAAACACTTGGTCTTATTAAAGTGAATTCCTGATACTCTTCAGAAGAAAGCATTTATCCGCATACACAAAAAAAATATGGCATTTCAAATCTTCTGCCTGTTTGATACTTTGAATAATGAGATCCACCCCCTTGCGTGAGTCTAGGAGACACGTTCTCCTAAATGGAGAGTTTACCTGGTTAGAAGTCCTTCTCTGGTGCTAGTTTTCTGGTACACGTGAGTAAAACATGAAGGACTGCATTTTACTTGGCAGCATAAATGATAAGGACAGGACCAGTGTAGCTCAGTCTTCAGTGTGACTGGAAGGAGCTGTAAATGTGCATGAATTTATTCCTCCTCAACAGATCAATTAGCCAGAACTTTGTCAGGCTGAGAAGCAAATACATAAATCTAGAAGCCTCTATTGAAAACACGATGCCCTGGTCCCTTAAGTCTTAAACGTCTAATGAAGCCGTTCCTTATATACAAAGAATCCTTAAGTGTTATTCTCAGAGGAACATTTGCACTCAAGGGTAAGTATAAATAATATTGCTTTGGCATTTAAAATTTTCCAGTGCACCAAAGGATCCAAAGATCTACTCTTTATAGACATACTTTTAGACGTGGGATGGAAGCGTTCACGAGGAAACTTTGAGGCAGGGCCACGTGAGATAACTATTTGCAAATTCCTCGAATTTTGAGGTTGAGGAACTAGACTGGCAAGAAATATCACTCCTTTAGAAAAAGTTGTGAAAGAAAAGGAGAAATAAAGAACATGGAGAAACCTTGGTCTTGTGCAAGCATTTCAATTTGAGACTCCTCTTAAACTGTGCTAACGGGGTCTGTATTCCCCTAGTTCCATCTGACAGGCCTTCCTTGAGTATCACCCCATTCTCTCCAGAGAGCCCAGGCTAATCCTGCCCAAGAGACAGTTGACCTCCTAGAACTTAAAGCCTGTCCGGGACCACGGCTGGCAATGCTGCCTCCTTGCATTTTTCTTGGAGTTTGGAGAGAGAGTTTTCTCATCCATGAGCTCAACTGCTTCTGTCTGTCACTCTGGGAAAAAAACATATTACCATGCCCATACCACCAAAAAGAAGACCAGCCATAGCCTGCCTATGCAAGAAGTGGGGAAAAGCCCATTTGCAATTATGAAATAATATTTAAACTACTAGGGATAAACGGAGTGAAGAAATTTCCTGTCACATTTATGCTTTTGGAAAACAGACTTTCCAGAGAGTAAGCAGAACCAAAACTAAGTATTAATTGCCTAATAGCCACAGTTTTAACTGGATGGAATTTTATGAGTTGCTCAAATTGAGCATGCCATGTTTTCAGGCAAAAGGACTGAAAATTGTTATTTTGATTTGTTTTTCTCAACCAATTCTAGTCTTCTCATTAATCTTTATTAATGGGATGGGTAGGAAATGGAAATGGAAAGCAAAGAGGATGCTTAAATTCCTTAGAATTAGAGAAATGTGACATGTAAATAAAAGTTCCCCCACTATCCATCTCAACTCCTACTAAAGTCTGTCTTGTTTAGGCAATAGAGTCATTTTTCTCTATTAAGCCAGGCTCCTCGAAAATGTCAGCATGGAATTAGAGCCACTGTGGGCAAAGCTGCATTGTGAGTAACTGCAAATAAATTGCTTTGACCTCAGGTGCTTTTTTTTCTACTTAGAATAGAATGAAGAGGCTGTGCTGTTTGCTGTACCAGTGTGGGCACATATTCATGGTGTACACTTCCCCAGAACTTCAGAATAACTGAAGTGCTTACCCAACCCCTGGTTTTACAGATGAGGAAATGTGATTTGAGAGGGTGGAAGGTCTTGACTGGGGTCATTCAGACCATGGCAACTGTGGGCCAGAATTTAAGGCTGCACTTCTAGCTCATATTGTGGTGTGTGTGGTGTGTGTGTGTGTGTGTGTGTGTGTGTGTGTGTGTGTGTGTCAAGGTGAGGCTGAAGCCAGAAAAGGATTTCTCAGGGGGTCACACCTAAGCTGGGTGTCAAATGGTGAGCAGGAATGACAAAGGTAGGGCAGGGTCAGAGTAGGAAATTTACCGCAAGAGAATAGCAGTGGCAAAATGTGACTGGGCTAGGGTTTGAAAGAATTGCAAGTTCAGTTTGGAAATGAGTAGAGATTGGGAGGGAGGAGGGCAGGAGCCAGATCATAAACTTTCACATGTATTCTAACCACCTCTACCTCCTTCATGCAAGCTTCTGACTCCTGAAGAGTGTAGTCAAATCCCCACCAGCTGTCCATCCTCATGCTGGGAAACTCACTGCCCACTCCTTTGGAATCAGCTGCCTCCAGGCACCAACACCTCTCAGATCTCTAGCTCCATCTGAACTAAATCTCCTTCTTGAGGTCTCCACGCACTTCTCCCCATCTGCTCTTTTGTAGGAGAAGAAGGACATGCTACTAGACATCTAGGGACAAAAAGGACAGGGAAGAGAAAAAGAAGAAAATGGAGGGGGAGACACTGGGGAGACCAGTGGGGCAATAAGGAGGTCTGTGCATTCCCTCCTGGTTAAGTGAGTCACGCCTTGGAGGAGCAGTCCCAGCAAACACTGGGGACCCTCTTCCCCTTCAACGTTTTCCTTAGGTGGGAGCCAAGGGAACCAAATAAGCTTCAGGCCTATCAAAACTGACTTGGGGAGCACGACTGAAGTTTGTGGGATTCTTTTCCAGACTTGTCAGTTGCTCCAACTCAGCCCTACAATACTGCCCTCCACCCCCACGCCAATGCAAGCAAGATGGTCACACCACACTAAGGTATGTGTTCAGTACTTGTATCATTGGGGTTGTGTTACTGGTGACAGATACAATGAGCTTTCTAGAGTTGATGGCTGCTTCAGAGTGTGACCTTTTATAGAAGCAAAAATAGTCCTGTCCTCACATGTGAATAGCAGCACTGTCTTTTTTCACTGTCTTCAATAATTTGAAAATTTTGAGTGGAAGACATTTGATTGCTTTGGAAGAAACAGTTACAAACTGCCTATAATTGCACTGGCTTCATCCATTGCTAGAGGGGGCTCGTGCTGGCTCTCAAAAGCTCAATGTGCCTATCTCTTCTCAATGGTGAATGACATCAACTTAGTTGCTTGAAGACAACCATGATAGGAGCATTTACACCATGGGTGTTGGCAAACACTTCAAATCATTTTCAGAGGGTTGGGGAAGGGCAGGAGTGTATGAGCCATCATGACATTTGTTTCATCTCACTCCTGGGAAGAAGTACACGAAGCTGGCACTCAGAACAGAAAACTAAATTCTTTGCACAGATGAAGTGCAGAATTATATTACTTTGGACGGAACTAAAATGTAAGAAACGTCACACCTTTAATGAGCACTCTTCTGACGACTTTAGAACAAACAAAAATCTGTTTTTTTTTTTTTTTTTTTTTTTTTTTTGCTCCAGGACAGGAATTCTTTCCAGAGTACAATGATAAGAGAGACCTGAATTCAGAATCAGAAAACATGGGGTTATGTCTGAGCTTTACCATTGATTAGATAAATGTGCTCTGGGTTAGTTTTTTGTTGTTGTTGTTGTTTTTGAGATGGAGTCATACTTTGCTGTCCAGGCTGGAACGCAGTGGCACGATCTCAGCTCACTGCAACCTCTGCCTCCTGGGTTCAAGTGATTTTCCTGCCTCAGCCTCCAGTAGCTGAGATTACAAGCATGCTCCACCACACCCAGCTAATTTTGTGTTTTTAGTAGAGATGGGATTTCACCATGTTGGCCAGGCTGGTCTTGAACTCCTGACCTCAGGTGATCCCCTGTCTCGGCCTCCCAAAGTGCTAGGATTACAGGCGTGAGCAACTGCACCCGGCCTGAGTTAGTCTTTGAATCTTAGTTTCTACATCTCTAAAATGAGGTTGACAAACTACTACCCACTTTGATTGTGAGAATAGAGCTAAATAATAGACATGAAATATAGAGTTCTAAGAAAACATCAGACAGTAAGATGAATCACAGAAGCTGGAAAATGTGAGAACCATCTCACAAACCAAGTGAAGAGCTCCTCTCTTCTTTTAAGGGGAATTGCATTCCTCCAGGTGGATTTAACATTTCTCCATTATTAACCTGGTACTTTCATCTGCATGCACTGTTGTAATCTGGACCGGCTCCAGAGAAGAGCTGTGAAAGTCTTGGGCAGGTGAGGAGTCTGCATCACCCTCCTTGCCCTCTCTGCTGGTGATGCTGGTGATGACTGTCTAAGGGCACCATCACAGCCTGATGTTGGCAAGGATGGCAGCTCTAGAAACTTCCAGCTGCAACATGTTTAATCACTGGGGATTTTCTAGATTCATTAAGAAATAAATCTAACTGTGCTGTGAATACATTTTCTTTCTCTAAGATCTCTAGAGAAAGAAGTGCCTATTGCAGTGTTCCGGTTTCACTGCTGCATGGCAAATCACTCCAAACACTTAGTGACTTAGAACAACCATTTTTATACGCTCACTGATTCTGTGGGTTGGAGATTTGCAAAGGGAACAAGTTTTAAGTTTTACCCTATTCCCCAATGTCTGAAGCCTCATCTGGGAAAACTCAAAGACTAGGGAAGACAAAGCAGATAGAGGCTGGAGGCATCTGGAAGTATATTCACTCACATATCTGGCTGCCAGTAGGGACCTCATTCTACAACTGAAGTTGTCACCCAGAGAACCTGCACGTGGCCTTTCTATGTGGCCTGGGCTTCCCCATAGCATGACAGCCTCAGGCTTCTTCAGTGTCAGCTCTGAGCTCCAAAGGCAAATGCTGCAGCCACAAAGGCAGAAGCTCCCTCCAGTCCCTATTCCTGATCTTGATGACCTAGCCTCAGAAGTCACTCAGTGTCACTTTCACAGCATTCTGTTTCTTCTGAGCAAGCTGGGAGCCCTGCCCAGGTTCAAGAGGAGAGAATTAGACTCTACTTCGCGATGGGGAAGTGCCAAGGTTCCAGAAAAACGTGGAATGGGAGGTATTATTGCTGTCATTCTTGGAAATTGCAATCTCCCACAGGTAGCAGCAGATATGTCTCATTCGAGGCCTTCACCTTTCTACCCATATAATGAAGATAGATACAGCTGCTATGTCTGGCCCAGGTCTTTTTCATAGAGGTTTGCCCTTTTCTAAGCCCAAGATTGGATCAGGTAAATTATTCCTCCATGTTTTTCCCATTAAAAACATTTTGTAAGCACCCTGGGGTCCAAAGTCAGGACTTGCTTATCTGGAGCCTCCCATCCATGTGCTGCTCCTGATACCGAATGGGACTCAGAAATATGGAATTACTGAATGGGATTCTTAAGTTATTTAGATTCTTATAGAATACAATGATGATCTGAATTAGCATTTGTATAGTGCTTATTAATGCAGGTACTGTTGTAAGTGTTTAGAGATATCAACTCATTTAATCCTCCAAGGAGCATTAGGAGGTGGGAGCTGATATTATCCCCATTTTACAGATAAAAAAGTCAAAGCACAGACAGGTTTAATGACTTGTCCAACATCAGGTAACTAATGTTAAATTATGTTTTGACTAAAGCTGCCTCCTTACATATTTTAAGCTCAACGCAAAGGTTTCTCTATATATCCTGAACTGTACAGAACTGGATGTGGGCCGGGCGCAGTGGCTTACGCCTGTAATCGCAGCACTTTGGGAGGCCGAGGCATGCAGATCATGAGGTCAGGAGTTCAAGACCAGCCTGACTAACATGGTGAAACCCCGTCTCTACTAAAAATACAAAAATTCGCTGGATGTGGTGGCAGGCGCCTGTAATTCCAGATACTCAGGAGGCCGAGGCTGGAGAATCACTTGAACCAGGGAGTTGGAGGTTGCAGTGAGCCGAGATCACACCTCTGTACTCTAGCCTAGGCGACAGAGCAAGACTCTGTCTCAAAAAAAAAGAAAAAAAAAAAAGAAAAAAAAGAAAAACCTGGATGTGTAAACAGACTGTAACCTATTCTTGTACCAATTAATTAATTACAGAGTTTCAGCCGATCCAAGGCAGCCAACTGTTTAAACTGTGTTCAGATAAGACAGACATCCAGCTGTAAGCCATCCAGCTGTTTCTGTACCTTACTTCCATTTTCTGTGCATCACTTTCCTTTTTCTGTCCATAAATGTTATCCAACCATGGGGTAGAGTTACTCTGAACTTATTCTGGTACTGGGAACTTCCCAATTCATGAATTCTTCTTTGCTCAATTAAACTATGCTAAATTTAATTTGTCTAAAGTTTTTTTTTCAACAGATGGCATCAGAAGTGGGTTTGAGGTAGAACTTCCAGCGGGCCCTAAAAGCATTGAATGACCAAGCAAGGTTCTCACTGGGCCCACTGTGTCCATTGCTCTCTCACGGCAGCAGGGAATGGTGGGTAAGTTCTCTCTTGGATTTTGAGGAGCCATAGATTTGTGTTTTGACCTATTCAAGTTTGTTTGAGTAAATCTTTTATCCAAACCGAGTTTAGTATTCCCCACAGAAACTGGCCTGGCTCTAGGATGAGATTGGATCCAGTAATTAACTAGATTGGATCCAGTTACAGGCCTAGGTATCTGACTGGGTCACACAAAAACTGGTAGTAAATGACAATCCTGCAGAAAATGCCTTGGGAACTCTAGCATTCAAAAATTTGCCGAGATTTTGTCTCCATACATCCCTAACTGTACGTAACTGAATGTGTAAACCTAAGCGTCCATCAATGAATAAATGAATTTAAAAATATATACAAGCCGGTTGCTATGGTTCACGCCTGTAATCCCAGCACTTTGGGAGGACGAGGTGGGCGGATCACTAGGTCAGGAGATCGAGACCAGCCTGGCCAACATGGTGAAACCCCATCTCTACTAAAAATACAAAAATTAGCTGGGCTTCGTGGTGCATGCCTATAATCCCAGCTACTCAGGAGGCTGAGGCAGGAGGATCACTTGAACCAGGGGGTTGGAGGTTGTGGTGAGCCAAGATCGCGGCACTACACTCCAGCCTGGCGACAGAGAGAGACTCTGTCTTAATATATATACACACATACAGATATATATCTTTCTAATATATATTAAGATATATACTAATATGGCTTTGGCCTGGTAGTTTGGGAAGGCAAGGAAGGCATTGACTCATTTTATCTTCACAGTCACCCCTCAAGGCCGAAACTATTAATATTCCCATTTTGCTGATATGGGAAGTGAGGCATACTGAGTTTTTTGTTGTTGTTGTTGTTGTTTGTTTTGACAGAGTCTCGCTTTGTCACCCAGGCTGGAGTGCAGTGGCACCATCTCGGCTCACTGCACGCTTCGCCTCCCAGGTAAGCCGCCGCACCTGGCCCCACTGAGTTTTAAGTAAGTTTTTCAAAGTCACACACAAAGTAACCTATTCTTGTACCAATTACAGAGTTTCAGCCAATCCAAGGCAGCCCACTGTTTAAACAGACATCCAGCTGTAACCAATCCTTTTTCTTCTGTGCTTAGGTAGGAATGAATTATTGGCTAAGTTGATCAAAGGGATCTGAAAGCTAAAGCCAAGATTCAATGTAAAAATAGTGAGACAGCCAGGTGAGAAGGGGTCCTCAGAGAGACCCCAGCCAGCCTGCGCACTGGGAGGAGTGCACACTGAGTTGAGCCACGGAAGTTCACACGGTTTGCAGCGGGGAGGAGCCTGGTCCCTCCTCTTCCTGTGTGGAACTTGGGATTCAAACTGCGAAGCTGGAAGCGCCCCAGCAGGGACTCTGGCTTTGCCGAGGGCCGCTGTTTCCCATTCTTTCCCTTTTCACGCAATAAAACCCTGCCTTACTCACCCTTCAAATTGTCTGCAAGCCTCATCTTTCGTGGCCATGAAACAAGAACCCCGTCTTTAGCTGAGCTAAGGAAAAGTACTGCAACAATACGACCCTTAATTTTTGAAGAACTGAGATCTCCATCTTCCAGCTATAGAAGCAGAAAACACTTACAAAGTTGATGAAATCTTACTAAAGATAATTTAAAATTACAGTAGAACATTCCAAATGAACAACGCTGCACTTTAAGAAAGGCATTTAAAAGTGAGGGCTCCTGAAATTAGGCTCATCCAGAAATGCCTAGTGATGGGCAGAAGCTTCTAAAAAGACTCTAATATTTTTATTATCTTTTTTAAAAGGCTTTTTGAGAGGCAAATAGAAAGTTTAAGCAACTAATTGATAAGAAAAATTGAAGCTGCTCACTTTTTGGCTTAGTTTCTATGCTGCCCTGAAGGTGAAAAGAAAGTTGGTTGTAGTATTTGTAAAAGGTAGGCCCTCAGGTAAAGTGGGCTCGATTCTTTTTCAGAGCTATCCTTGCTGAGTTCAGGCATAGGGAATGCTTTCCCTGCCCTATTCGTTAATGGGTTTCACCCTGAAGTCTGTAATTTTAGCTAAGAAACAGACACTAAGTTTAAAAGTCCACCTATTGAACTAAGTTGGTCTCCAAAATACATCTTTCTGGCATTTAGCTAGCTATTTTAAAACCATTTTATATTTTAAAAAATACGTCTATAAAGAAAATCTTCTATTTTAAGATTGACTACTCTGTGCACTGGGAAGAGAGGGAGGACTGAGTCTGAAAGGTGCTTTAGATTTACATAACATGTACCTTTAAGGTGATTTTCCTGGCCATCTTGTCTTAACTGGGCCCTTACCTACATCCTCCTTTGTTTATTTGAGCAAATGATGGTAGATGATTAGGCCTGAAGTCTCTGTGCTTTTGAGATACACATTTTCTCTCCTTTGTTTCACCCAAGAGGCATCCCTTTAGAAGTATAAATGTAGGGTTACGTAACTAACAATTACTTAGGACGATGAAATAGGTAATTGGAAAATGGAAAGTCTGAATAGAGAAAAGAAAAATTATTTGTAAACTGGCCAATGAAAAACCTTCATGAAAGCTATAAGACGTGCTTCTGTCTGTGTGTCTGTATATCTATGTATCTATATATGTTATGTGTATGTGATATTTCTATGTGTTCTAAAATGATACTGGCTAGATAAAACTAGTTTTAAAATTGTTGGTATAATAAAATAGGAATATCTCCAGACTTGTCACTATTAAATATAACTCAAACATTTTTGCCTGGATCTACTGATCAGACAGGTTTATGCTGTCTCTAATACATGTTTTAAGGTAACAAAATTGCTGCTTCTGTAATATTTTTGATACTTGCTTGATATTTCTGTAAGCTAAAGCTATACAGGCTGGCTGCTGGGCTTCCCTGAAGCCTTGCACACATCTTACTATGAGCTTACACAAGTATTTGGTTTTGAGCCTCTGGATACTGGGACATGGCCAAGTGGCTATTGTGGGCTTGGGGACACATCCTGTGTTCTCAGTGCCTGGGCCACCAGCTCCAAGGCAGAGCCAGACCCGATATGGCCCAGCTTTGCTTCTTAGTTATACTAGGAAGAGTCAGATCCTCCAGGCATTCTCTTTACAGCTCCATCCTGTGTTCTGACCTCTACACCTGTTGTGTAAATTCAGATTTCAGAAGGTCCCTGCCTTTCATAGCTGTCCTGCGTGCCATGTGGTACTCGAGACTCAGTATGATTAAAGAAGACATTCAGTAGTGTGCCTGTGTCATAGTTTGAACATTCTTTTCAGTAATTTAAAAATCTTAAAGACACATTATGTTAAATTAAGTAATAGATAATAAAATGTTTGAGTCATTTCTAAGTTATTATAAAATACCAAAACATTCATTATTAAACATAAGCTTAAATTTCTATACTTTATCTTATTTTACATCATATAGAAAAGCTAAATATATTTAGATCTGTTAGTAAATTAAAAAATTGAGGAAACATATCTCTTTTATTTGATTTTATCTTTATTTTTTGAAATGAGAGTCTTGCTGTGTTGCCCAAGCTGGTCTCGAATTCCTGGGCTCAAGTGATCCTCCTGCCTTGGCTTCCCAAAGTGCTGGGATTACAGGTGTGAGCCACCATGCCCTGCTGGGAACATATCTTTCTAAAAAATTATGAAATGGTTTTTATCTGTAAATACTGATATAAAACAGTTCAAATTACTTCCTAGGTTTTTCACTGGAAATTATGGTTACTAAGGGTTGAAATTGTAGTCAATTTTAATTGTAATAGTTAATTGTAGTTAAAACTACGAGATATAAAAGAAACAATTCTGTATACAGAGTGTATTAAGTGAGATATGGACAGAAGGAAGGGACACAACAGAGGCAGGTGAGAGCTGCTGCCCTGCCATAGCCATGACTGTGGTGAACTTGCCCCCCAGAAGAATATGAAAAAGCAGAGTGACTTGGTTAAGGGAAAGCACCAAGATGATGGACTTTCTGTTTCCTCCTGCAGGCAGAGGGACTTGGAGACCATTCAGCAGAAGCAGAAAAAGGCAAATGAGAAGAAGGTGGACCCATGCTGGGTACGGTGGCTCACGCTTATAATCCCAGCACTTTGGGCGGGCAAGGCAAGTAGATTACCTGAGGTCAGGAGTTCGAGACCAGCCTGGCCAACATGGCAAAACCCTAACTCCACTAAAAAAAAAAAAAAAAAAAAAAAAGCCAGGTATGGTGGCACATGCCTATAATCCCATCTACTCGGGAGGCTGAGGCAGGAGAATCACTTGCACCTGGGAGGCAGAGGTGGCAGTGAGCTGAGATCACGCCACTGCACTCCAGCCTAGGCCACAGAATGAGATTCCATATCAAAAAAAAAAAAAAAAAAAAAGAAGATGAAGAAGAAGAAGAAGGAATATCCAAGTAGGTTTGTGGCTCTGTGTTCAGCCCTCTTGCCCTTTGCCAGTGTGCCTGAAGCCAGTCCAACCAGACTCACATTTCCTCCTGTAGTGCTCACAGGTCCCAGCACTGATGGCACTCCCTTTGCCCTGAGTCTACAGGGCATCTCTTTTGTGCTTCCTGACCCTCAGGTAGCCTCTCTCCCTCTGGGCCACTCCTCAGGATCAAGTGGTTATCCCTTCCCAGTGTTTTTTATTCCTGTGGGACTCACTCCAAATTATTAAAAGTCACATTGTAATTCAAATAAATAAATAAAGTGAGATGTGTGTTTTTTGGTGAAGAACCTTATAAAAAAGACAAGAGGATGGGTATGTTGTTAAAGAAAAAGTTATTTTGTTTCTTTTTGAGGTTATGTAAAAGTTGTTTCAAAATGAAGGAAAACATGTTATAGATAAAACTAAATGAATATAAAAAGTTGGGGGGGAAAGATAAAAAGAATTATGTAAGAGATTTTAATCTTTTAAGATTATAAGATATTATGTAAGAGATTAAAATAGATTATTTTATAAAATATAAGGTGTCCATTGTATGGAAATCTTGTTTTTTGTGTTGAAAAGCTGGCTGAGATTAGATGTATTTGTTTATGAGGGGTATTTTGTTTTTGTTTTTGTTTTTAAGAGATGGAATCTTGCTCTGTCACCCAGGCTGGAATGCAGTGGGGCAACCTTAGCTCACTGCTGCCTCCAACTCCTGGGCTTGAGGGATTTTCCTTTTGCAGCCTCCTAAGTATCTAGAACCACAGGTGTGTGCCACCACTCCTGGCTAATTTATTTATTATTATTATTATTATTATAGACATAAGGGTCTTGCTATGTTACCTAAGCTGGTCTCAAACTCCTGGCCTCAAGTGATCCTCCTGCCTCAGCCTCCGAAAGTGCTGGGATTACAAGTGTGAGACACCATACCCACCCTCTGTTTATAAAATTTTCTTAAAATTAATTTTAGTATTGATAATACACTAATACAAAAGTAAAATTTGATTTTCTCCTTTGAACAAGGAGTTTGTGAAGTATTAATACACGAGACAGCAAAAGAAATACTGTTCACCCTTTAAGTAAGCTGCAAAAAAAAAAAAAAAAAAAGAGCGAAGAGAAGGAGAGACAGATTGTGTTTCATGCTATCTTTATTAGGTCTTTAGATTGTTTGGAAAATTGACTCTCCTTTCCATCAAAGAATAAATTTTTTTGCTTTTTAAAACCTTTTGATGCCTGGTTGCGGTGGCTCACACCTGTAATCTGAGCACTTTGGAAGGCCGAGGTGGGCGGGTCACGAGGTCAGGAGATAGAGACCATTCTGGTTAACGCAGTGAAACCCTGTCTCTACTAAAACTACAAAAAAATTAGCTGGGCGTGGTGTCACGTGCCTGTAGTCCCAGCTACTCGGGAGGCTGAGGCAGGAGAATTGCTTGAACCTGGGAGGCAGAGGTTGCAGTGAGCTGAGATTGCACCACTGCACTCCAGCCTGGGTGACAGAGCGAGAGTTTGTCTCAAATAAAACAAAATTCTGATATATTATCAGTCATAATTGTGCCTAATATGTTAAATTATTGTAAGCCACACAAATAAGCAAATTTTCTTGTCAATTGCATCTTTAACCATGACCATTTTAAGTCTTGTCCGCAGTTAATTGCTTAATGTTTATGCATTTTCTGAAAGCTCTTTACAAGCAAGTAAAATTCTAAAGTATTGTATCTTTGAGCAGGTTGGCTCCTGGAAAGGATGGAAAGGACCCTGACAAAAACTCTTAAATACAGATTTCTGATTACTTTAGGATCATTTGGACTAAGAATTCGTAGAACTCTAATGAAAAGATTGACTGGTTTATAAAACTGCTAACTCAAGCATGATAATAATTAAATACCAAAGAAATACTTTGCCAGATTTTCATGTTAAAGCAGCCATACCAAAATTATTAAGATATTCAATTTGAATGAGCTCCACAGTCCAAGGCAAATTACCTATGATAACCCATTTAATAAGCAATGTTATGTACCTGAATTGCAGAAACAAAGTTGGTATTTAAGAGGATATAAATCCAATGTTAAGCATGGATTAAGTGCAAATCGTTCTTTGCTCAATTAAACCCTGTTAAATTTAATTTGTCTAAAATTTTTCTTTTCACACTAATAAGTAGTCAAGCCAGGATTTGAACCTGGTGGTCTGGTACCTAAAACCCACTCTCTTAACCACTATACCACAGTGCCCCTGGGTTATCAGTAGCACCTCTTAAATACACAGGCTGTTAAGAGTCCAGTGGTGATTATGTCACCTTCTTGCACTTATTTAAATTCTTGCCCCTTTCTGAGTGTCCCTGTCTTCATCTGTAATGCAAAGGAGATGAACTAGATTTTTAGGGACCCTCCAGTCCTCCCGTGTGTGCTATATCTTCACAGGTGGACTAAACCAAAAACTAAACCTTTTGTGATGCAAGTTTTTATTGTCTGTTAGGAAGAACTTAATGGAGGCTTTCAAAGGTTATTGAGGACCCAACGTCCTGGGACAAAAAGCTGTAAACTAGAATATAACATTCATTTCAAGTCGTTCATCCTAGGAATGTATGCTGAGCACCAACTGGTGCTGGATTCAGTGTTATCCACTGGATGTCACAGTGCGTAGGAGCCACACCGGATCTTCCTTATGGAGCTAATAGCCTGGGGGTGACAGTCAGGCTAGGGGTGGGATCCACCAAACAACACAGACTGAGGAATTACACGGGAGATGAATGTGATGCTTGGGATGCCATGAGCAAGCATAGCAATGGGATCTGGCCTTATGAGAAGGATCAAAAGGACATGATCTTTTATTTTGTGACCATGGCCGGCTCTGAGAGTTTGTTCTCTAAGACTGCTGACAGCTCTGCATGAGAGACACAATGTTTTAGGCCAAACTTTCTTTTCTTGCTGTTATATGTTTGTCCAGCCTACTCTTATTGCCTGAGTAGCAATGAGAATAGGACAAATGACCTTAGGGTAATATTTGGATCCTTGCTTCTCATTTCACCAATACTGCAAAACCGCATGACAACTAGGAACACAACAGAAGGACTGCAAGTGCTTTGCCCCTCAGAGCAGTCATGACCAGGCGCCTTTCCACTCAAAAAGGGACCGAAAGAGGAGTGGGCAGGGTTGACCAGATGGGCCTGCAATAGGGAAGCAGCAGGCAGGAAGATGCTACAAATTGGAGCACTCCAGCCTGAGCTGCCTGGAGTGGGTCCTAATGCTGCCTGACTGCCCCATCAAAAGATGGTGAGGGGAGTTGGTGAAATGTAAATGCCTTCCATTTGTTTCACTCAGGGTGCTATTAGGAGCACACGGAAAGAATTTTGGTGTCAGATTTTTATCCAAAAAGCCTCACTCAGATAACGGGATATTTTCCTTACATAATAACCTGCTTATGATCAGACTTCCCTCATATTTTTTTAAGCTCTCCGACTTCAAGCCTCACTCACAAAAGCAAGCTTATCCAACCCATGGCGCACGGGCCACACATGCAGCCCAACACAAATTTGTAAACTCTTAAAATATTACGAGACATTTTTGTGATTTTGTGGTGGTGGTGTTTTTAGCTCATCAGCTATGAGTAGTGTTAGCGCATTTTTTTGTGTGGACCAAGACAAGTCTTCTTCCAATGTGGTCCAGGGAAGCCAAACAACTGGACACTCCTGCACAAAAGCAAAGCTTTGGTTTCTTTTTTCTTTTCTTTTCTTTTCTTTTTTTTTTTTTTTTTTTTTTTTTTTTGAGACGGATTCTCACTCTGTTGCCCAGGCTGGAGTGCAGTGGCGCGATCTCAGCTCACTGCAAGCTCTGCCTCCGGGTTCACGCCATTCTCCTGCCTCAGCCTCCTGAGTAGCTGGGACTACAGGCGCCCGCCACCTCGCCCGGCTAGTTTTTTTGGTATTTTTAGTAGAGACGGGGTTTCACCGTGTTAGCCAGGATGGTGTCGATCTCCTGACCTCATGACCCGCCTGCCTCGGCCTCCCAAAGTGCTGGGATTACAGGCATGAGCCACCGCGCTCCGCCCTTCTTTTTTCTGCATCCTTTCTGTCTTTCAACTTCACAACAATGGCAGCAACTCCATGTTAAGCTGCTAATGGGTGAAGATGACTCCCAACCCTCGGTACTTCTCAACAACCCTTTGACATCAGTAACATCCTTCTGCCCTCGTAGCTGAGGCTGCAAAGATTCAGAGTGACCCACTTGTCATGCATCTGGGTAGTGGTCAACTGAGCAAGGATCTTCCTGAAGCCACAGGCACCTACCAGCCCCAACACGCTGCTTCCCACCCCCATCGTAAGTGCTACAGAAATTCAAAGACACTAGAATCTTTATGGTTCTCCTGAGCTGATTCAATTTATAGTTCCTGGCCAGGCATGGTGGCTCATGCCTGTAATCCCAGCACTTTGGGAGGTCAAGGCAGGTGGATCAGCTGAGTCCAGGTGTTTGAGACAGCCTAGGCAACGTGGCGAAACATTTCTTAGCTGGGTGTGGTGGTGCATGCCTGTAATCCCAGCGACTCGGGAGGCTGAGGCAAGCCCAGGAGGCGGAGCCGAGATGGCACCACTGCACTCTGGCCTGGGCCACAGAGCAAGAGTTTGTCTCAAAAAAAAAAAAAAAAAAAAAAAAAAAGTATAGTTCCTATGTTTAGTCACTCACCACTAATGTTGTTTTTTTTGTTTTTGTTTTTGTTTGTTTGTTTTGAGACTGAGTCTCAGTCGACCAGGCTGGAGCGCACTGGCATGATCTTGGCTCACTGCAACCTCCCCCTCCCGGGTTCAAGCAATTCTTCTGCCTCATCCTCCCAAATAGCTGGGATTACAGGTGCCCACCACCATGCCTGGCTAATTTTTGTATTTTTAGTAGAAACAGAGTTTTGCCATGTTGGCCAGGCTGGTCTTGAACTCCTGACCTCAAGTGATCCACTCACCTCGGCCTCCCAAAGTGCTAGGATTACAGGTGTGAGCCACTGCGCCCAGCCTACAAATGTTTTAACATTGTTTGAGGACACTTTTAAATAGTCTTATAGCTTCTCTAAAACATTTTGAATTTTCCCCCAAAAAAGTAATTTTTCTAAGTTTAACTTGGGGCCGGAGTTTAGTTGTTGCTGTTATTTAATACATAGTGGGCTTTCTAACTGATTATCTTGTTGTTTTATTTAGTATCATGAAGAACTTGCTACATCTACTTCAAGGGAATAAAATTACGCCAGAATAGATTTATGGAAAATGAAAACAGGAACTGGCAAAGTCAATGCTATTTCACAACTATTTGCTAAAAGAGTTTGCAACACTCGGATTTAGTTGCTTTTTTAATGTTTTTTTTTCTTTTTTCTTTTTTTTTTTTTGTTCTGCTTCAAATGAATGGTTGGTATGAAATTAAAACATTTTGAATTTGCTAGAATGCCACGTGCCCAGCCCAGAGGAGGAGGAGAACTCTGAAAAAATTCAAGTATTCGAAAGCTGCTTCTTGCATGAGGCCTGCCCTGCTCCCATTTCTCCTGAATTGGGAAGCTGATTTCTCTGCAACACTCAACGAGCTTGAGTTGCCTCTTTAGAGAACAGAAAGAACAATATCCCCTTTTAAAGAGAAGCCACCCCTGCTATGGTATAGGGGCTAACCTCTGCTTGTTAATCTATGAACAAACGCTGGTGAACCTCTGGGCAAGCTGAAACATCTCTGAACTTCAGTGTTCTCATTTCTTTGACATTTCACTGTCAAAGAGTTTTAAATTCTGCAGAGCCCAGTGCATGTGAGTAACCGTCATCACAATTATAATGGAGAATATAACTTAATGTACAGGCACAACCCTAAATGCACCTCCCATGTTTAAATAAAATATTTTCAACAAAAGTCATTCTAATCCTGTCCTGGCAAACACATCATCTATGGTAAGAGTTCATTTTTATGTGTGATTCCAGGAATTTGTGATGATTCAGTCAAGGGCTTGGCTTAAACTGGCCTTTGGTACTGAAGAAAAATAAAAAACTCTCTTTGTCATTCCTTCATTCATTCAACAAACCTAGAGTGCCTTTCACAAAGAAGTTTAAGCAAAGCTTTCAGATGAGAAAGGGCTTAAGCATTTTAGAAGCACCATTGATGCAGGCTTTTCACAGGATTATTCAGAATAGGTGGGAAACTGCAACTGTTGAGATCATAGAAAGGTATATGCTCACTTTATAAATAATTTTGATCCCTTCCTTAAAGCAAGTTCCAGGAATTCTCCTCATTCACCTTTTTTTTTTTTTTCTTTTAATAGAGATGGGGTCTCACTATGTTGCCCAGGCTGGTCTTGTCTTGAACTCTCAGGCTCAAGCGAGCCTCCCACCTCGGCTTCCCAAAGTGCTAGCATTACAGGTGAGAGCCATCATACCTGGCATCATTCACCTTTTAATCCTTTATTTTAGGTCTGCATGAAGAGTTTAAAATTGTAAAGCACATTTTTGAGTTACATACAATAGTCACCTGTGACTTACCTATTTTATTCTAGTCTTTCACCAATTCTTTGAAAGTAGTAACACTTCACAATAAATGGAGGTGCAGTAGAGGGCAGGACGTGAAAGATACACACAAGCCATTTGGGGTGAAGGTGCCTGAAGGCAACTGATTCTCCCCCTTAGCAATGGCTGTGATTTCTGGAGGGTCTCCGTTTGTTTTCCTGTGGATGAAATTGTAAAAGATTAGGTTCCCTACCAGCCTCCCCCAAAGTATTCAACCAGTAACCTGGGCAGTCTGTAACTCTTAAGAGGATATTTGGGAGCCAGGCGTGGTGGCTGACGCCTGTAATCTCAACATTTTAGGAGGCTGAGGCGGGCGGATCACTAAGTCAGGAGATCGAGACCATCCTGGCCAGCATGGTGAAACCCCGTGTCTACTAAAAAAGTACAAAAAATTAGCCAGGCGTGGTAGCGCATACCTGTAGTCCCAGCTACTCGGGAGGCTGAGGCAGGGGAATCGCTTGAACATAGGAGACACAGATTGTGCCACCGCACTCCAGACTGGCGACAGAGTAAGACCCCATCTCATGGCGACAGAGCAAGACTCCATCTAAAAAAAAAAAAGTACCCGGTAGTTTTCTTGGACCCCATGAGGCTTTCTCTTCTCAACCGGGCCTCTCCCCATCCTTGTCTGCTTCCTGGGGTAAGGAATGGGATACACTGGGTGGTGCTTCCCAGCAAGCAGGTACTGACGTATCCTGCTCTTCAGGTGGTCACCTCAGAGGTCAGGAGGAGCCTCCTCCTTGTAAGGACACTGAGAATTACCAAGCACAGAGAAGTGAGGTAACCAAGGCAAAGGGAATGCAATTTTCTAGGTTTCTAGGTTTCAGCTGGGAAGCAATAAGGTGCAGGAGAAAATGAGCACACACTCTGGGATTATATAGCAGGGTGCTTTATACGGAGCATGTCATTTCACAGCTCAAGCCTCTTCACCTCTGCAAGTCTCAGTTTCTTCATCTGTAAAATGGGGATGGTAGTCATTCTTACAGGTCTGTTGGGAAAACCAAATGCAGTAAAGGCTGTCTGTAAAGTAACAAGCACTGTATCTGTACAGAAGAGTGGGCCTATAAATCATGGGTAACACCATAGCACATTGTACTCTTGGTTGTAAATGCCGATGCAGGCATGAGCCACTAGTGTCTCCCAAAGCATTGGGGACAACGGGACATGAGCCCACTGTCCAGTGAGCCTCTTACTGTTGCCTTTTTCTGGCACCTCTCTGCCTCTCTTCCCAACTCTGAAGCTCGTTCTAGGCATCATCTGCCTCCCACACGAAGAATCTTCATGTCTTCATTCTGCCTTTTCCTGCAAGTCCTTGTCCAAAAGTTACCAGACAAAAGCACCCACCCTTACCCTCAGTGAGCCCCACTCACAACTCCCCGTGGGTGCCCTACCTCAAGCCCCCTTCATCTCTCTCTTGTGCTGCAATACTGCCTCTTCTCTGATCTCATTGCCTTTAACCCTTCTCTTATCCCAAACTCTTCATCTCTATAATCCACAGAGTTTATCAAGCTTCTCATTTATAATTTCTGAAATGGGGTGCACACCCTATGTGGGGTGGTCAACCTGATCCATTGAATACAGAAAGACAACCTTAGGTTATCGTCTCCATTGTATTGTATTGTATTGTATTGTATTGTATTGTATTGTATTGTATATATATTTTTTTCTTTTTCGTTTTTGTAGAGATGGGGTCCCACTGTGTTGCCCAGACTGGTCTCAAGCAACACTCTTGGGCTCAAGCAAGCCTCCAGCCTCAGCATCCCAAAGTGCTGGGATTATGGTCATGATCAACCACACCCAGCCTCACCTCCATTTGAAAGATGAGGACACTGAAACTGGCAAAGTAGTCTCCGCTACTTAGGAAGCTAAGGCAGAAGGACTGCTTGAGCCCAGAAGTTCAAGGCTATAGTTTTCTATGACTGTGCCTGTGCATAGCCACTGAACTCCAGCCTGGGCAACATAATGAGACCCCCATCTCTTAAAAAAAAAATGATGGTGAAACTGAGGCATGGCTGTGTTAAGTAATGCCTGTGGTCACACAGCTGTTCAGTGTCTGAGTTGGTGCTATTAGAGTTATTCTGGTATCACTATTCTGCAATACATATGCATAACTTATTAACAAATATGCACAAATGGGGATGAGGTGCTCCAAATATATTTTTTGTTAGAGTTGTGTGATTTTAAGAGTTTGGATTAAATTTAAATTCTTTATCTTGGCTGGGCATAGTGGCTCATGCCTGTAAATCTAAAACTCTGGGAGGCCAAGGCAGGAGGATCACTTGAGTTCAGGAGTTCAAGACCAGTCTGGGCAACTTAGGAAGACCTTGTCTCTACAAAAAAATCAACAAGGTACCTGGGCATGGTGGTGCATGCCTGTAGTCCCAACTACTTGGGAGGCTGAGGTTGGGAGATCGTTTGAGCCCAGGGAGATCGTTTGAGATAGAGACTGCAGTGAGTGGTGATCACACCAGTGCACTTCAGGCTGGGCAAAAGAGCAAGACCCTGTCTCAAAAAAATAAAAAATAATAAAAAATAAAAATCTTTATTCTAGCCTTCCTGGGTTATTAATATGTTCTGGCAACTGCCTACCTCTCACTGTTCTAGCAACTTTCCTCCCCTTACAGAAACATGAAGCTTCATGCTTCCAGGCCTTTCCTGGTGCCGTTCTCTCTATCCAGATGCCCTTCCCTCAGGTGAGCTCAGGTGAGATTTGAACTGAAAGGGAAATTTTGCGCTTTAACGGGAAACTCTATATTGTCTAGAGAACACCTTCTAAGTTATCTGATTCTGATTCCAAGGGAGCTATTTTACAACTCTGGAAATTGTAGATAAGTGATAGTGATGCAAAATTATTCTTGTTTATGGACATGTAAATTCTCTTTTATCCACAAGGTTTCCATTGATTCCTCTTCCACTGTAAAGGAAGCTAGTTTTGTTTTCATTTGCATGTTGATTTCAATATTTCTCATGTATCCATGTGCTAGTTCTTCGGATTCTCCTTTGAAATTATTATAACACCTGCCTCATTCTCTCATTAATTAATAAGTTAAATAAAATATTTAACACGTGTTTAATTTCTACCTGTGTGAAAGTCATGATGTTAGGCCAAGAGTCGTAGCTCACACCTGTAATCCCAGCACTTTGGGAGGCCGAGGTGGGAGGATTGCTTGAGGCCAGGAGTTTGAGACCAGTCTGGGCAACATAGTGAGTCCTCATCTCTATTTTTAAATAAAAAGGAGAAGAAAAAAGAAAATCGCGATGTTATCCTTGTTTGGAAATGATTCTTTAACAGACTGAGGTCTGACCCAGAGCCCATGATCTCTACTCTCCTCCCCTTCATGCAGGAAACCTTTAGTGAAAACCTACATGGTGTTGGACCCTGTATTGGGTGAGGGGTGATAGGGATCTTCGATGAGTCAGGCATGGTTTCTGCCACCAGAAAACTCCCACCCAGGATAATGGGGAGGCATAATGACACAGACTGTTTGCCTGGATAAAGAGAAAGACAGAAGCTGGGAGCAAAGTGAGAAGAGCCCATCCCCAGTTGGGAGCATAGAAGGAGTTTCCTGAGAATCAAGGTAACAATTAATACAATGAGTTAATCACATTACAACAAATTCTAAAACTCTATTCAAAACTATTGGCCGAAACAAAATTTTATGTTGGATATTACTTGAATTAAGTGAACTAAACCTTGGCAACATCTGGTTTCTTACGAGATATGTTAGTAATAATACTTGACCTGTACTGTATTTGAAATAATGCTATATCCTACTCCAAAGAATGTAGTTCAGGGTTTCCAAATCCCATGGGCAGAACTGATTAGTTGGAGTTATTTAAACAATGTCAATCATCAAACAGCCATCCCCATGAAAAGGAAAATGCATGCATATATAACAATGGATCCAGAAGGCTTTTCTGAACACCAGGCAAAAGGAATGACAGCATATATTCGTCTCTCCACCAAGTAAACTGATTTTATTCATCTTTGTATTTCTTGCCCAATTCATTTGTTCATTCATTCATCCACCCATTCATTAATTCGAAAGTCTGCACCACCAGGGTCTATAGAAACTTGAGGGGATATAATGATGAAAGAAAGGTATAGTTCTTGTCCTCAAAAGATTTGCAGTCTTCTCACAGGGACGGGGTCAGGGCCCAAATATAAATACCCAGAATGCAATTCAATCGTATTATAAATAGGTTAAATTCAAAGTGCTATAGGAATGAAGAAGATGACAACTTATGAGATAGGAGGTGACCCATGATGAGGTAGATAAATTGTTTCTACCAGGGGGAAGACACAAGACTAGGCTAAGCTTGAAAAATCTGAAATGACAGGTCACTCCCACTTTTAGTATATATGTCATTAAAAGTATAATTGCTATGAAAGACTGTCATTAAAATATAATTTTTGAAGGGTTAGAAACATGACTCTTCTAAAAAGAAAAATAAAGGAAGAAAGGCAGGACACACAGTGGCTCACTCCTGTAATTTCAGCACTTTGGGAGGCCAAGGCTGGTGGATCCCTTGACTCCAAGAGTTCAAGATCAGCTGGGGCAACATAGCTAAATCCCAATTCTGCTTTAAGAAGCAAAACAAAATAAAACATGACTTTTCTACTTACATTTTAAAAAAACGCACACACACACACACACAAAAGTATCAAAGATTTTAATCAACTCTTCAATTAATAAGACATTAAAACCTGCTAAAATGAGAACTTAAGGAGCTAGGTATATGTGGGCAATGTAATTGCATTAGTCCGTTCTCAGGCCGCTAATGAAGACATACCTGAGACTGGGTAATTTATAAAGGAAAGAGGTTTAATTGACTCACGGTTCAGCATGGTTGTAGTGGCATCACAATCATGGCAGACTGCGAAGGAAGAGCGAAGGCACGGCTTACATGGCAGCAGGCCCTTTTTAAAACCATTGATTCACTATCATGAGAACAGTATGGGAAAAACTTACCCCATGATTCAATTACCTCCCACCAGGTCCCTCCCACAACTTGTGGGGATTATGGGAGCTACAATTCAAGATGAGATTTGAGTGGGGACGCAGCCAAAACATATCAGTAATCAAACAAAACTCACGGAGTTCATGCTGCCTGAATTGACCTCCATGGTATTTCAACAAAGTGAGCAGTGGATTTGTTCAGTTTGGGCTTTTTGGGGTCAGTCATAGCAACAGTGGTGGGACTAGCAGAATAAGCTGCTGTGCCAAATCTCACTAAGCTGCCTCCTCTTCAGAGCTTTGGGAAGACATATCCTGAATAGATGAGGAACAGGCAGGTGTTTTTAGGAAACATAAAGACATTTGTTATGACCGACAGTAGATTGGAGGTTGGGGGGATGGGTGGAGCACTATGGAGAAGCGTGTGAGTTGCGTTAAGAAGCATGCAGATTCTCAATTCTGGACTTGGTCGAAAGCAAAGATACCCCCAGAGGGGTTTAAACCAGAGAGACGCATGGTCAGTTCTGCATATTAGCAGGACCATACTGAGGAACAGATCAGAGCTGGAAGATTAGAATCAGAGGCTCAATGGGAGACATATGAACAATTCAGAGCCGAATGATGAAGGATTATGTGTTTCAGAGAAATACTGAAGTAGCAGCATTCAGAGTTGGTAACCAATTCATACGGGGAGTGAAAGCAAAAAAGTTGAGAATCTTGCTCGGTTTTCTAATGTGGGTATCTGAACAAGGCGATGCCATTTAAAAAAAAATAGGGACTGGTTTAGGGAAATGGGTTAAAGATTATGAATTTAGTTCTGGGTATAGTGAGCATTACTGGGCTGAGAAATTTCAGTGAACTGGATGGGACCCAGAAGGTCCATTGGGTCTTTGTTTTCATGGTGAAACTACCTCAGAATAACCTGTTCTTGAAAGTATTTGTAGAAGCAATGCATCTGAGGATCTCACCACAACAATTCTGGCATAATTAAAGCTTCCACCATTATTCTAGTATATTATTTATGAAGAATTGAATACCTACTGTGTGTCAGGCCTGTGCTGGGATGCAGAGGTGACCAACAAGTTCTTTGTCCTCTAAAAGCTCAAAGTATCTGAGCCTGAGAAAGTTAACAAGAGTAGGTAAGAATGGGGGGTGGGGGTGGGGGATGCAAGTCTTAGAAAAGAAGAGCCCACCCATCTCCTGGGTAACAGGTGCCCACCTTCTCTAGGGATACAAGGTCAGCAGGCCACACAGGTTATGTGCTGCCTTCATCTGATACAAGAAGTCGCTCAGAGGAAGAAGAGGAGAAAGTAACTAAAAATAACGTGGTTTCTGATTTGAGTATATTGCAACATTCTTTGGGTTGTTTTAAGGAACAAGTGCCTACGTTCTTTCAGGAAGAACTTGGAAATCAGCAAGAATAGATTATTTGAGTCATTAAATGTTTGAAGCCTAATCCAGGCTTCTAGAAATCCTTCAGACACTGCTCCTACCTAAGCTGAAAACAGAACTTAATTTTTCTTCTCCCCTCTCTCTTCTTCCCCTGCCCCATTTCTCTCTCTCATATTTTCTTGTCTCTCTTTCTAGAACGCAGTTGCTAAGAAATATTTTGTTTCATCCCTTTACTCTCCAGTCAACGGCACAATGTCACCAAAGTTGCAGGTTTAATATCAAAACCCTTTTTCTTTTCCCGTGCTACACTGATGTAGTGTCTGAACTCTTTTTTTTTTTTTTTTTTTTTTTTTTGAGATGGAGTCTCACCCTATAGCGCAGGCTTTAGTGCAGTGGCGCGACCTCGGCTCACTGCAACCTCCACCTCCTGGGTTCAAGCAATTTTCCTGCCTCAGTCTCCTGATTAGCTGGGAATACAGGCATGTGCCATCACGCCCAGCTAATTTTTTGTGTATTTAGTAGAGACAGGGTTTCACAATGTTGTCCAGGCTGGTCTCGAATTCCTGACCTCATGTTCCGACCACCTCAGCCTCCCAAAATGCTGGGATTACAGGCATGAGCCACTGCGCCTGGCCAGTGTCTCAGCTTTTTAAAAGTCTACATATCTTCTTTAAAAGCCCTTCTTATAAGGGGATAAGACTCCCCAATTACCCACCTTTCAGTCTTTCAAAAGTTGTCTTATCCATGAAGCCTCTTCCCAAGTGAACCTGATCCCTCTTTCTTGAAGCTCACATAGTGCTTGACATGCATCTTTCTCTGCTTCTGCTTTTATAACGATGACCTACATGGACAGTAACCTTCACTGTTGCATTCCTAGTGCCTGGCATAGTTACAGGAACATTCTTCGGCAGATGTAGGAATTTGTCCACTATATCCTCAGTTCCTATCACAGTGCTGAGTAACTAGCAGGCTCTTATTAGCAAACAAATACATGAACATAAACTCGTCTTTTCCCCCACGATCAGCAGGTAGGAAGGATTAGATGAGTCATTACTCTATGGTTCTCCTTATTTCCCCGGACCCTTACACTCAGCTTAGTTTACTATTTTGCACATGGTTAGTACTGGGTATACATTCCAAAAATGATTTTTGTGAGGAATTCTCAGTTTCTTTGCAACTTTTACATAAATCTGAAACTATTCCAAAATACAAATTGAGTAAGACAGTTAATTTGATCTTCCTTGGGAACTGATCTACCAGTGAACCACCGGAACTCTTGGCAAGTTCTTTTTTTTTTTTTTTATACTTTAAGTTCTAGGGTACATGTGCACAACGTGTAGGTTTGTTACATATGTATACATGTGCCATGTTGGTGTGCTGCACCCATTAACTCGTCATTTACATTAGGTATATCTCCTAATGCTATCCCTCTCCCCACCCCTCCCCACAATAGGACCCGGTGTGTGATGTTCCCCTTCCTGTGGGCAAGTTCCTTTTTATAGCTCTTTCCATTGAGAACTCTTACTTTCATCTAACAATTACACAAATTTATTTGAAAAACATTTGTATAACACTTACTATGTACCAAGAACCATTCTAGGTCCTTTCTAAATATCTTTCATTGACTCCTCATAATAATCCTATGGCAGTAGTAACCCCTTTCTACAAACGAAGAAAGTGAGGCATAGAGAAGTTAGGTAATAGTCATCAGGAGACATAAAACAGCACAAAGTCTGTTCATCACAGGTTGTAATTCCTTTTCTGGGACTTCTTTTTTCATTAGCTGAGGAATGGCTTCATTTCCATTTGGTCTGAACAAGACAGTGTATGGGATTCTGTCACTGGAGAAACCTTGGACAAGGGCAATATTCTATAGCTCAGAGAGAGCGGCTACCAGGTTTGCTTTCCCTGGGCATGTCAAGGAAGAAAGAATGATCTTTCTTTCCATTCTTCTGTACCTGAAACCAGCTTCATGTTCATCTTCAGCTGCTGAACCCAAGTCAAAGTCTAGCCAAGCTGACAGGTCAAGTCACTACTTTATTCTTTTTGTTCTTTTTTTTTTTTTTTTTTTTTTTTTTTTTTTGAGATGGAGTCTTGCTGTCACCAGGCTGGAGTGCCATGGCACAATCTCGGCTCACTGCAACCTCCACCTCCTGGGTTCAAGCAATTCTGCTGCCTCAGCTTCCCTAGTAGCTGGGATTACAGGCACCTGCTACCATGCCCTGCTAATTTTTGTATTTTTAGTAGAGATGGGGCTTCACCAGTTGTCCAGGCTGGTCTCAAACTCCTGACCTCAGGTGATCTGCCTGCCTCGGCCTCCCAAAGTGTGGGTGAGCCACCACACTCAGCCGTCACTACTTTATTCTTGCTGGTAAGATTGAGAGATGATTCATTTTTATAGCACATATACTATATGCTTTTCTAATTTTCTGGGTTAGCTTGTCCATTCCCAGATGTTTTCTCTACCTCCTCTATGCTGGCCACTCTCCCCAAACTCTGCCTCCAGGCTTCCCTTCTGAGATGCAGGCCTGCATATCCCTCTGCCTTGTACAGTGAGGGACCACCATCTCCTGGCCCTTAAGTCATCCCTATGGTCACCCATGCTGCCTTTGTAGCCTTATCCCCTGCTCCTTCACAGACTTTCTTTCCTGTCGCATCAATTCATCCGCAAGGTTTAGATGCCTCTTTTTCCTACCTGTAGCCTATGATCTTCCTTCTTTTCTTCCTGAAGTAAATTCTACACGTTGGTCCATCTGGTGGGTTTCTACTGCTTTATAGCTCATTCCAAATATCTTCTCCTCTTGGAAACCTAGGTTGCAGGTAAGTTGCTTTGCTGTTGCCTGACATTGACTGTGAAGTTCACCAATTCCCAATGCCACAAGCTTACTTACAAGTCTGGTCTAAAATGAATCTGTTAGCCAAACATGATGGTGTGTGCCTGTAGTCCCAGATACTCAGGAGGCTGAGGTAGGAGGATCACTTGAGCCCAGGAGGTCGAGGCTACAGTGAGCCAAAATTGTGCCACTGCACTCACTCCTGGGCAACAAAGCAAGACCCTGTCTCTAAAAATAAAAATTAGAGCGGGCACAGTGGTTTACATCTGTAATCCTAGCACTTTGGGAGGCAGAAGCGGGTGAATCACCTGAGGTCAGGCATTTGATACCAGCCTCGCCAACATGATGAAGCCCCATCTCTACTAAAAATACAAAAAATTAGCTGGGTGTGGTGGCAGGCACCTGTAATCCCAGCTTCTTGGGAGGCTGAGGCAGGAGAATCGCTTGAACCTGGGAGGCAGAGGTTGCAGTGAGCCAAGATCATGCCACTGTACTCTAGCCTGGGCAACAGAGAGAGACTCTGTCTCAAAATAATTAATTAATTAATTAAAATTATATTAAATTTAAAAATAAAATTAATCTTAACAACTTTTCCCAAGAGCGATTTTAATGGACAACTAAACTGCACAGCCTTAAATATATAATTAGATGAGTTCTGACAAACATAAACACTCATGAAGTAAATATCTCAATCAAGAATTAGAACATTATCATCAGCCCAGAATGTTCTCTCATGCCTCTTCTAGTCAATCTCCACCCCATCCCGTAAGTAACTATTGTTCCAGTAACTCCCACCAGTTTGACTTCAATTTTATGTAAATGGAATCATGCAATATTCTTTTCTTCGTTTTGGTCTAGCTTCTTTCACTCAACATGTTTTTTGAGTTTGATCCACGTTGTTTTCTATCTCAGTAGTTTCCTCTTTTTCATTGGTGAGTAGTATTCCATGGTATGAAGGTAACAGTAGTTGGTTTGTCCATGCTCCTGCTGATGGACATTTGGGTTGTTTCAAGTTTCATGCTACTGTGAATAAAGCTGCTAAAAATACCATTTTACACATCTTTTGTGAGCATATGTTTTTACTTGTCTTAGGTAAATATCCCCTGAAATTGACCTTCCTACTACCAACTTATCAAAGTCATTTTCTATCTCAAATGTTCTCATTGCTTCTCCATGGCTTAAAGTTGCAGTCCAAGTTTTCCCTTTTTTATTTTTTTGAGACAGAGTTTCACTCTTGTTGCCCAAGCTGAAATGCAATGGCATGATCTTGGCTCACTGCAACCTCCGCCTCCTGGGTACAAGCGATTCTCCTGCCTCAGTCTCCTGAGTAGCTGGGATTACAGGTTTGCACCACCATACCCAGCTAATTTTTTATATTTTTAGTAGAAACAAGGTTTCACCATGTTGGCCAGGCTAGTCTCGAACTCCTGACCTCAGGTCATCCACTTGCCTCGGCCTCCCAAAGTGCTGAGATTACAGGCGTGAGCCACTGCACCCAACCCAGTCCAAGTTTTTAAGGACCACCCTTTCAATAAAACTGTGAGGGAGCCCTAATGAACCCCAGCACTCAGAGGAGCCAAGAGATTTGCCCAAGATTGTTGCCCAAGGGACAAAAAAGGACTGGAAGATAAGAGTTTCTGAGCCCAAGCCTACTTCTTTCCCCTCTGGGAAGAATAATGCTACCAAAGGGTGGGTGTTTTGGGAGCAGCATCAGCCCAATTCCACCTTTGGCAGCACCTTCAGATTTGCCCACTTTTTTGCTTTTCCTTCCACCAGTGTTTCAGAGCCTCAGGCCATCCTAACAGTCCAGGTTATAAAGGGCAAGAACACCAAGCCCAACATCCATTGATCTGCTCTGTCTTCTTCTTGCTACCCCTGCAAGCAGATACTGACTGGTTTGCTACAGATATTCCGACATTCTTTGATAACCCTGCCCTGGAGGAGAGGGGCTGGATATTTGAGCCATCGAACTATAATTCACATGGTGCCAGAATCAATCCAAAGGAAACCTTTGATTATCTATTTTATACCAGATACAGGGACACAAAGATGGCCAAGGTCTAGTCATGAGCTTCAGAGCACTCACGGCCCAGTGAAGGCAGACAGATGAGGAAATATTGCAAACAAGACAGGTCTTGGCACTAGCTGTTAATGGTGAAGGGAGACTCCTTTCCCGGAGGAGTTAAGACTGCAAGTTTTCTTGGAGGTGACAGCATTTGTGATTATCCTTAAAAGTTGATTTATTAAATTTCTACACTTGGAGACAGAATAGTGTGAGCAAAATCCTAGAAGTGGAAGAGTTCAAAAAAGATAACGAAGGCAGTGCCAGGAGAGTGTGGCTGGAGTTGAAGTCTTATGTCAGTCAATAGTGGGAGGCAGAGGGGTGAGGTTGGCAACTGACTTGGACCAGGCCACTGAGAGTCCCAAATGCTGCCTCCACAGAGCTTGACTTTTCTTGATGGGGATCATTAGGCAGATCCATGCTTTAGAAAGATGCTGGAGAGTTGAGAAGATGGGGTTTAGAGGAGAAAAAAGGAGTGAAGTGTCCCCAAAAGAAAGATTCAGGTGAGAGATGACATAGCTTAGATGACAGAGACCACAGTGAAAAAGGCACAGAGGCACTTTTCCCAGCAGAGAAAAAGTGATGTTTTTAAGGACGGGTGTTAGCAAAGCAGGAAAGAAAATGACTCTAAGGCTGGGCAATATAGGTGGCAGCCTCAAGGAAAGAAGTCCTCACCATAGAAAGTGGTAGCATGGGACAAGCTTGAGATAAGTGGTGATGGAGATGTGGTCAGGGCCTGCTCTTGGGAAACTTGTACAAGCATGGGCGGTGAGCATAATTCTTCACTGGCCCCAAAGCAGCAGGCCTGGCAAAGCCAGCTAGAATGTTTTGTTTTTGTTTGTTTGTTGATTGGTTGGTTGGTTGGTTGGTTGGTTGGTTGGTTTTTGAGACAGAGTCTTACTTTGTCACCCAGGCTGGAGTGTAGCAGCACGATCTTGCCTCACTACAGCCTCTGCCTCTTGGGTTCCAGTGATTCTCCTGCCTCAGCCTCCCAAGTGGCTGGGATTACAGGCACAGGCCACCACATCCGGCTAATTTTTGCATTTTTAGTAGTGACAAGGTTTTGCCATGATGGCCAGGCTGGTCTCGAACTCCTGTCCTCAAGTGATCTGTCTGCCTCGGCCTCCTAAAGCACTGGGATTACAGGCATGAGCCACCGTGCCCAGCCTCTGTTTTTATGTTTGTTTGGTTTTTAAGCCTGTTTTGGGCAAACAGTACCTCATACTCCTGGAAGCCAAAATAAAGGGAGTCTCTCTTGAGGGTCTATCAACCACTGAAACAAAAAAAAGGGGAGGAAATACTCTTCCCCTCCTCACAACCCCTTTTCTAGCAGAGAGGGTGACAGCTGGAGCATAGGGAAACCCAGGTTTCAAGGTGACCATCTAACTATGTGATCTTGAAAAAGTCGCTTTCCACTTTCTCTGTGATCCTTGATTTCCTTCTCTGCGCAATGCCTGCCTAACTGTCCTCAAAGGCTTATTAGGAGGATCAAGTGAAAATGCAGGTGAATGCAGTTTCAGAGTATAGAGTGCTACTCAAATATAACACACTCTCTTTCTCATTACTATACTGCTATTATTACATGCTGCCTGCCAGGAGGGGAGAGTTAATTACCTGACCGTCTCTTTACGCTAGCACCCAGAAAAGGTAAAACTACCTTTTCTTGGTCCTGTTTTGCCCAAGAAAATTTAAATGCACTTCTGTGACCATAGCAGTCTCACAAATATGGCAAATGTTCCTACAACCCGCCGGACTTTCTGTAACAAGTGTAGCACCAATCCCACAAAGTGACACAGAATGAGATGGGCAAAGATTCTCCGTATGCCCAGGGAAAGAAGTGCTATAACAGGAAGCCAAGTGGCTATCATGGGCAGACTGAGCCCATTTTCAGGAAAAAGGCTAAAACTACAAAGAATATTGTGCTGTGACTTGAGTGTGTTGAGCCCAGCTGCAGATTTACGAGAGTTCTGGCTGTTAAGAGATGCAGGGATTTTGAACTGGGAGGAGGTACAAAGACAAAGGGCCAAGCGATACAGTTCTAAGTGTCATTTTTTTGTTTTATGATGAAGACAATAAAACCTTGAGTGTATGTTCACTTCAAAAAAAACAAAAAAAGAAAATTTAAATGCCTAGGGTCTATTGACCAGAAAGCATGACATGTTTTATTGCATTTTTCTCTGTAGCAATTGTCCATGAAAAAGAACCATGCCCCTTGGCTTGAGGGTTTTAAACAAGACTTACTCTTCTTTTTTCCTCTTAAAGAACTTCTAAGGGTTTCTGCAAACACCAAATCACCCTTGAATTCTTTTATTTCCTATTAATTATCCACACACACAAAATAATTCTGACTAGTATAATAGGCTATACCACTCTGGAGAACATGGAGCATTCATTCATTCAAACATTACTAGAGGATCCAGATAGAGCATGGAACATGAAGCCAAAGGAACCTCATAGGCTCCCCATCTCATCCTTTGATAGGGGTTGATGCCTCAAGGGGCATTCTGATGGAAAGGGGCTTTTCCTATTAAAGGAGTACACTTCTCATGGAGAAAGAAAACCAGACTATGTGCTGGGGGTGGAAAGTTGTCGGCCGTGTCTATAACATGGATCTGCGGAACACATACACCCTCCACCATTACCACTGCTAAAGAGACCCTATGGCCCATTCTCAGAGGAACTAAACAAGGTTCTCACATTCTCACACCAGGAGTTTGTAGAGTCCCTCGGAGTTATTGCAAAGCAAGCTGTTGACCATATAGCGCTGCACAGAAGGGCCTTAGTTGTGGGAATTTTCTGTTTAATTGTATTTTCAGTCAACAAGAATGTGACTCCATTACTTCAACATCAATTCAATAAGATTATCCTGCCTCTTTGTGTCAGATACACTGCCATTAGCCTTGCGGAAATGGGATCTATACAGCCCTGCCTGCTGCACAGTGCTTACGGCCCAGTGTCTTAGAATGACTGAGATGAAGGGCAAGATGTGACTATTGAGAGATTTCACACTTTGGAATGCTGCACGACTAACTTGTTTTTTGTTTTTTTGCTTTTTTTTCACCTGTTTGTTTGTTTTGTAACTCATGGTTACTCTTTTTCCAATCCAGAATGAAATAGAAATTGAGAAATAAACAGGTTAACTCAACCCTTGCAGACAGGGAAGCTGGTCAATGAGAACTCCCAACTGCACATGGAGTTGAGACGTTCTGTCCTGCTGCCCACAGTGGTCAGATTAACCTAAACCCATCAGAAAGCTAACCAGCCTTAGCCAGCTCAACAAAGGCTTCAGCTTGCAATGTAGGAAAATGCAGAGCAAAAAAATACTATGATAAAAAGAGTTTGGGAGAGATTCAAGGAAAAAACATGTAAAGACAGCATTGAGCAAACAGGCTTGCAAATCCACATGAAGGACACACAAGGGAATCCTTTTCAAGGTTGAATTGGTGACTAGACCAATTTTACCCTCCCTTAGAAAAACTGGCATTGATTAGTGAGTGTGACTGTATGGGCTATTTGGAGCTTTAGTTTTCATTCCAGGAAACTGGCAGCGTCTCTCACCACGGATCTCCCCAAATTGATGGATGGTAGCAATTATGTAGAGCTATTTATGTAATGTGTTGTAATAGCAGCACACGTTGGCTGTCACTTTGACCCACACACCCCCTTGCCCAGCTATAAAGAAACCCCATCACAGAGCCGCCTTCAACAAGAGGCCAAGAAAAAAAGAAAAAAAATCTCTTCATCCCACCCCGCCTCTCAAGGAAATAGAAAGTTTTAAAGCCTTCGAGAAAATAATGCCCCTTTGGTAGGAAGAGTTAAATTAATTGGTCTTTGTGGTTTATCAGTCCATCTGAGCACGTATATTTCTGCTCATTCCTAGAGCAAACAAAGGTTATTAAAGACTAAAGAACCTTCTTTCACTCAATGGATGTTTAATGACTTTTCACATTAAGGCCACATCATTGGTCTTGTCTGCAGGGGCATGCAAAGGTGAAATAGAGCCTTGGTGCTCAGGAAGCAAAGTGCCTGGTGTCCTTAAGATGAGAACAGCAATAATAATCACACCTTTCCTGTACTGTGTACCAGGCATTGTACCAGGTGCTTCAACACATGATCCTTTATAACACTCAGATAGGACGATCTCCCCTCCTGGGCCCCTGCCTCTTCTCACTGATCTCTTTTTGTTTGTTTTTGTTTTTGAGAGAGGGCCTCACTCTGTCTTCCAGGCTGGAGTGCAGTGGCACCATCACTGCTTACTGCAAACTCAGCCTCCTGGGCTCAGGTGATTCTTCTACTTCAGCCTCTAAAGTACCTGGGACCACAGGCGTGCACCATCATGCCTGGATAATTTTTCAGGTTTTTGGTACAGACAGGGTTTTGCCATGTTGCCCAGGCTGGTCTCGAACTCCTGGACTCAAGAGAGCCACTCACCTCAACCTCCCAAAGTGCTGTAATTACAGGCGTGAACCACACACCCAGCCTCTCACTGATCTCTTTACTCTTCCCTGAACACTGGATGTGCTCCTGCCTCGGGATCTGGCACTGTTTTCTCCAAGGACCATTATTTCCCCAGATATCCAGGTCTCACTCCCTCACTGCATGCAGGTTTCTGCTCCAGTGTCACCGTATCTGGCAAACCTTCTCTTGATCACTGCAGGTAAACTAGCAATGTTGTCACCTCATCCCACTTATTTGTCTTCACTGACCTTGTCCATTTGAAATTAGATATCCATTTGAAATTGATCTGGAATCAGGTAGTGGTGATGGTTGCACAACTTTGTGATATGCTAAAAACCTCTGAATTATGCACTTTCAAAGGGTAGAATTTATAGTATGTGAAGTCTATCTCAACATAGCTGTTTAATAAAATAGAATAAAAGTTGTTGCCATCTTTCTCCCCTGCCAGGAGACAAATAAGAGTTGTTTTCGTTTTGTTTTATTTTTATTTTTTTTAAACAAGTTCTCACTCTGTCATCCAGGCTAGAGTACAGTAGTGCTATCTTAGCTCATTGCAACCTCCACTTCCCAGGCTCAAGCAATCCTTCCACTTCAGCCTCCCAAGTAGCTTCAGCCTCCCAAGTAGCTACAGGTGCATACTACCATGCCCAGCAATTTTTTGTAGAAATAGGGTTTTGCCATGTTGCCCAGGCTGGTCTCAAACTCCTGGACTCAAGTGATCTGCCCACCTTGGCCTCCAAATGTGCTGGAATTACAGGCTTGAGCCACCATGCCCAGCCTGTCCTAGCTATTTTCTTGAGGTCTAGAGAATCATGAGCACAAAGCAGGCACTCAATAAATATTTGCTGAATGAGTGAACATGTGAGAAGAAACTTTGAAAACTAAAGCAACATTAATTAGCCACAAGGATGTTAGTGTTTTTATTCCACAGATACTGATAGGTTTCTTCTAGAAGTCAGAGCAAGATAACTTCTAGCACAGTTTGTCTGCTTCTCAAATAATTAGTTGGGCTTCTAGACTTTCTTCTCCTTCTTTTTTCTTTCTCTCTCTCACTATTTTTTTAGTCAATGTCATCAAGCTGAGAAGTAAAAAGAACACTTCATCACATAAATAGAAGCAAGGATAAAAAAAAAACCTTATGATCATTTCAATAGATGCTAAAAATTTAAATAAAATGCAACATTGATTTATGATAAAAGCTCTCAACAAACAGCATATAGAAGGAACATCTCAACACAATAAAGACCATATAGGACAAGCCTACAGCTAATATAATACTGAATGGGAAAAAACTGAAAGCATTTCCACTAAGATCTGGACCAAGACAAGGATTCCCACTTTCACTACTTTTATTTAAAGTAGTACTAGAAGTCCTAGCCAGAGTAATTTGGCAAGAGAAATAAATAAAGGGCATCCAAATTGGAAAGGAGAAAGTTGGATTATCCTTGTTTGCAGATGACACAATCTTATATTTACAAAAACCTTTAGGCTCCACCAAAAACCCTTAGAACTGATAAATGAATTAGTGAAGCTGCAGGACACAAAATCAACTTAAAAAAATTGATAGTGTTCCCATACACTAACAGCAATCAATCTGAAAAAGAAATCAGAAAAGCAATACCATTTGCAACAGACACACACACACACACACACCCAGGAATAAATTTAAGCAAAAAAGTAAAAGATCTCTCACTGATGAGAGAAATTGAAGAGGACAGAAAAAAAAATGGAAAGATATCCTACATTCATGAATTGAAAGAATTAATAGTGTTAAATTGTCTGTGCTACCCAAAACAATCTACAGATTTAATGTAATCTCTATTAAAATACCAGTGACTTTTTTTTTTACAGAAATAAAACAAATAATCCTAAAATTTATGTTGAATTAGGAAAGACCTCAAATAGCTAAACCAATCCTGAGCAAAGAGAACAAACCTGGAGGCATCATACTATCTGATTTCAAATTATACTACAAAGCTATAATAACCAAAACAGCATGGTACTGGCATAAAAACAGACACATAGATCAATGAAACAGGATAGATAAACAGTATACAAATCCACACACAGCCAAATAATTTTTGGCAAAGGCACCAAGAATATATATTGGGAAAATGACAGTGTCCTTAAATAAATGGCTCTGGAAAAACTGGATACTCATATGCAGAAGAATGAAACTAGATTTCTATCTTCCACCATATAGAAAAATCAACTCAAAATTGATTAGACTTAAATGTAAGAACCAAAAGTATAAAACTATTAGAAGAAAACATTGGGGAAATGCTAAAGGACCTCTGTCTGGGCAAAGATTTTTTTGGTGTAAGGCCTCCAAAGCACAGACAGCAAAAATAAAAATAAACAAATGGAACTAAATCAGGTAAAAAGCTTCTGCATAGCAAAGAAAATACTTAACAAAGTAAAGACACAACCTACAGAATGGTAGAAAATATTTGCAAACTATCCATCCAACAAGAGATTAATAACCAGAATATATAAGGAACTAAAACACCTCAAGAGCAGAAAAACAAATAATCTTCCTTAAACATGGGCAAAAGACCTGAATAGACATTTCTCAAAAGAAGAAATATAAATGGAAGCTGGAAGTGGTGGTGTGTGCCTATAGTCCCAGCTACTTGGGAGGCTGAGGTGGGAGGATCAATCGAGCCCAAGAGTTTGAGGCTAGCCTGGGAAGCATAGCAAGACCTCATCAAGAAGGAAAAAGAGAAAGGGCAGGGTAGGGAAGGGGGAGGGGAGGGAGAGGGTGAGAAGAAGAAAAAGGAGGAGGATGAGGAGACATATAAATGACTTACAGGTATATCTTAAAATGCTCAACATCACTAATCATCAGGGAAATGCAAATCAAAACCACAGTGTGATATCATCTCACCCAGTTAGAATGGCTATTATCAAAATGACAAATAATAACAAGTGCTGGTGAGAATGCAGAAAAGGGGAATGCTAGGACACTATTGATGGCAAAGTAGAACAGCCATTATGGAAAACAGTATGGGGGTTCCTCAAAAAACTAAAAATAGAACTACCATATGATTCAGCAATACCACTGCTGGATGTATCTCCAAAAGAAAGAGGATCAATATATCAAAGAGGTATCCGTACCCTCCTGTGTTTACTGCAGCACTATTCATAATAACCAAGATATGAGATCAACCCAAGTATCCATCAATAAATGAATGAATAAAGAAAATATAGTACATATACACAATGGTGTATTCAGCCTTAAAAAAAGTCTGTCATTTACAGCAACATGGCTAGAACTAGAGGTGATTATGTTAAGTGAAATAAACCAAGCACAGAAAAACAAATATTGTGTGTTCTCACTCATATATGTGAGCTAAAAAACAAAAAGTGGATCTAACGGAGGTAGAGAGTAGAACAGTAATTACCAGAGACTGGAAAGGGAAGCTGGGATGGGGAGGAGGAAGAGAAGTTGGTTAATGGGTACAGATATAAGTCAGATTGAAAGAATAAGTTCTAGCATTTGATAGTACAGTAAGGAAATTATAGTTAGTTATTTATTATATATTTCAAAATAGCTAGAAGAGAAGAATTGTAATGTTCTCAATACAAAGAAAAGATAAATATTGACTAGGTGCTGTGGCTCACACCTATAATCCCAGTACTTTGGGAGACTGAAGCATGAAGATCACTTGAGCCCAGGAGTTCAAGATCAGCCTGGGCAAAATAAGGAAACTCTGTCTCTACAAATAGTCTTTAAAAATTTGCCAGATATGGTAGCATACGCCTGCGGTCCCAGCTACCTGGGAGGCTGAGGTGAGAGAATTGCCTGATCCCAGGAGGTAGAGGCTGCAGTGATCATGCCACTGTACTCAAGCAGTGGGAGACAGAGTGAGACCCTGTCTTAAACAAAACAAAAAGATAAATGTTTGACGTGATAGATATCCTAATTACCTTTATTTGATTATTATACATTGTATACTTGTATCCAAATATTACATGTACTCCAGAAATATGTACAATTATGATACATCAATAAAAAATAAAAATAAACAAGGAACACTTAACTGACAGACATTTCTTGATTCATACACTGGCTCTGCCAATTATAGTGTATGAACTCAAGTGAAATCACTTATTTCTTTGAAACTCAGTTCCTGGATTTATAAAATGGAGATTAAAACATCTCACTGGGTCCTTATGAGGATAGAATAACAGAACGTACACGGAATAGTCTAGCACTTCTAGATATATAACAGCTAGCCAAGAAATGTCCAGATACCTGCCAAAACATCAGTGACAGATCTTGAGGGGACCCAAACTTGAACTGCAGGTTCAATAACCTCAAAAAATAAAAATCATTTCTCAAGAATTGTAAACCTGGATTTCAAAGCAATTAGAAAATGCAATGACTGCCCTTCCACAGGGTATCTGGTTACATCCCACTTCACCCCTCGTCTTCCATCTTCGTGAATGCTGATTTTTCTACTCTCGCTGTTGACTTCCCCTTCCATGCCAAGGGAATCACTTAGTACAAGAGTGGGGACACGGAGTGCTGGCTTTCCAGCCAGACAGGCCTATGTATGAGCCTGAGATCTGCCTCATTGTAACCTTGAATAAGAAGCTTAGTCACTCAAATCCTCAGTTTCCTTATCTAGTCAATAAGAATCATGTATCATGTGCAATTCTCTCATGCACATGCTTTCTCTATCTTTATCTCTGTCTCTCTCTCTGTTTCTGTAGTTGAGCCAAAGTGAATGAAGTAACAGACATGCAAATACAATACATATTACTAATAATGTAAGTGCCTCGGTCCCCTACCCCACTCACTGGATGTCAGCTTTGAGAACTGTTCAGAAATGCATTATTTCATTCATCACTCAATATTTAATGAGCACCTACTCTATGCCAGATGTCAGTTTTTTGTTTTTCGTTTTTCTGGGATGGAGTCTCGCTCTGTCGCCCAGGCTGGAGTGCAGTGGTGCGATCTCGGCTCACTGCAAGCTTCGCCTTACTGGGTTCACGCCATTCTCCTGCCTCAGCCGCAGATGTCAGGCTTTGAGGAAACAGGTTTACAAGGCGGATGTAATCATTTGTTCATTCCCCTATGGAGCACAGAGTCTGCAGGTCCTCAGGTGAAAGAACTCTCTATGCTGCCCTCAGACCACATTTCAAGAAGAGCAGTAAGACCCAGCTCTGTAAAGAGCAAGTAGCCCACTAGTACTTCTTCTTTTCCTTCTCCATAGTCCCAGAACTCTAGGAATTTGAATTCCTGGAAAGAGAGGTCTTTTGTCTCTCCCCTTGGTCACACAAATAAACTAAGGCAAACCATCTCTCTAGCTCCCAAAACATCCTGATTCCTCGAAAAGATGAAATCTGGGCCGGGCACGGTGGCTCACACCTGTAATCCCAGCACTTTGGGAGGCCGAAGTGGTTGGATCACGAGGTCAGGAGATAGAGATGATCCAGGCTAACACGGTGAAACCCCGTCTCTACTAAAAATACAAAAAATTAGCCGGGCGCGGTGGCGGGCGCCTGTAGTCCCAGCTACTCCGGAGGCTGAGGCAGGAGAATGGCGTGAACCCAGGAGGCGGAGCTTGCAGTGAGCTGAGATCGCGCCACTGCGCGCCACTGCTCGCCAGCCTGGGCGAAAGAGCCAGACTCCGTCTCATAAAAAAAAAAAAAAAAAAAGAAAAAAGAAAAAAAAAAAAAGAAAGAAAAGATGAAATCTGATTCCCAGTCTCAAAGGCCAATGATACAAGAAGCTGAGCTACCATCAGACAAGATCCCAGTCAGAGGGAGCTTCAAAGGATCACCAGATTGATCAGACTCCCTATCCACACTTGGAAGCAGTTCTTAGGTGTTATTAGGATGAGAAAGGACCTTCATGGATATACCATCTTCATTAACTTTCTTTGCAGCACTGAGGTTTTCTTTTCAAAAAGGAAGTTTCTCTTTCTTCCACAGACCAATAGCCTCTTTGAAAACAAAAGTATTAATCCTCATGGACAGTAAAACAATTTTAAGTTTTGGAGTGCAACAGGCAGGGTTTGACTCCCTGGCTCTCCTTGGGAAAAAAAAAAAAAAAAAAAAAAAAAAAAAGCCTGTGCAAACATCAGGGAACTTTATTTTATTGCTTGCCTTAATTACAATTTGGTGAGAGGAACACATCCTTCTTTCCAGGAGACACTGTCTACCCAGAGCTTGGAAAAAAAACAGAGTCCCCTTCTGACCTTTGTCATCAACTTTTTGCCTCTTCAGCGTTTTTGTTGTTGTTTTGTTTGGTTTGGTTTTTTGGGGTTTTTTTTTAGACGGAATCAGCTCTGTCATCCAGGTTGGAGTGCAATGGCATGATCACAGCTCACTGCAGCCTTTACCTCCCAGGCTCAAGCAGTCCTTCCACCTCAGCCCCCCAAGTAGCTGGAACTACAGGCATGCGCCACCACACCTGGCTAAGTTTTTAATTTTTTGAAGAGACAGGGTCTCCCTATGTTGCCCAGGCTGGTCTCAAATTCCTGGGCTCAACTGATCCTCCCACCTCAGCCTCCAAAAGTGCTGAAATTACAGGCATGAGTTACCATGTCTGGCCCATTTTTAGCCCTGGAAAGATGACTTTCCATGCTGTCACAATTCCCCCTTGCTAGGTACCATTGTATATCTATAAATTTAGACGCTTAGATCTGCTTTCACAGTTTCTGCTCACAATGTCTGGATTTAACATTTGCTACATAGATCAATTTCTCTCTTAAAAACATTGGATGCTTTCCTATCTAATAAATTATTTTACAATGCATCACCAATTGCATTATCTCATTTAATTCTTGTAGCAATTTTGTGAGGTAGGTATAATCCTTATTACAGAGGAAGAAACCAAGACTGAGCAATTTTATAGGGAGTTAGATGAAGATCCAAATCCAGGTCCTCAGATTTCAAGTTCAGTATTTTCCGTCGACTCCACAGCTGTCTTACATATATACATATATAAATATATATATTATATATATAATAAACACATATAACACTGCCCTTATTTTATAGGCAATAATAAAATTAGAAATCAGTGCACAGTTTAGCCACAGTGAAACAGAGAATAGAGCTCTCTTCTTTTCTCTACTTAGCCATTTTGCCATAATCTGGAAGATTTAAAGCAGTTTTAATGCATTGAACTTTCTTTAGACTGCTCAGTCTTTATCTGTCGATGCAGAATAAATTCTGTTTCCTACATTTATAAGTGAATCACTGCAAGGCCCAGAGAGTTGACTGAGGAGTGAAATGATCTGGGGTTCCAACAACAGCCAGAACCACTCTTGAAGGGTGAGGGTCCATGAGGATTGCCAGTAGAGCCACCAAATTCCCCTGTGGTATAAGGGTATTAGCACATACACACTCTTTCTTCATGATTTTCGGCATTAGGTAGCTTCTGGAAAGTTGTATGAAGTCACACGTTTATCAAGTCACTCAATAAGTATCTGTAACAGGGATCATCCTTTGGGGAAAATACAGAATTGTCTTTTCCTTCCCTTCTCACCCCACACACCGTTGTTCATGATTTTCCCTCTTTTTGCCTAGAGGCACATATTCCTTATTAAATTAAAAAAAAAAAACAACAATAAATTAAACCTAATTGAAAGGAGAAAATGGCTTTCTACATTGCATACTTCTCCATTACCTATCAAAACTCAAGTCTAGTGGACTTGGGATTGAGAGTTTCCTGCGAGCTATAAGGTAAAGGAAGAGAAACAGAAGATGCTCACAAGACAAAAACAAAGGAAGATGAGGGAGAAGGAGGAAGTCAAATGTCACCCCCAACTCCCTATAAGATTAAAAGCAATAGATGGGAGAAGAAGTAAAGGATAGTACCAAAACTCTTAATATAGCTGTGAACTCCAAATGTTGGCATAGCAGACAAGTGTCAGAAACGGTTGACATTGGTGCCTTGGACAAGGGAGTTGCTCTCAGACACATTTTGGAAAAAAGAAGATCCTGAGACCAAAGGGAAGAAAGAGCTCTGATAGAGAGTTTAGATTTGGAATAAGCCAAGGACATGTCTAATTGACTGTGAGTTAATCCAGATGAAAGTGTTTTAAACCAGAGAGACAGAGTTTCCCTTAACTGGCAAACTTCTCCTCCCCACCCATCCCCCAGGGAATGGGAGTGGAAGTTCCTTTGCAAAATAAGGTCATTTATTGATAAACACAGAGTTTATTTTTTAAACTGGGACACTTCTGAAGGTGAAAAGGAGCACTATTAATAATTTCTCCAGAATAGCAGGTATAAATCAGAACTGTCCCAAGCAAACTAGTTAGTAGGATCTCCCCAACAATAGAAAAACAAAAATGCCTCCTTTTATTTCGTGTCTTAGTTGTCATGTGTAAATATCTACCCCCACTCATTTAGTGTCTCTCCTGGACAAAACACAGTGGGAGAAGGGTTGCTTCTCTAGGGAAAACTAGCCCTCTACCCTGCTTTGCTGAATGTGGTACCCAAACTGTAGGGATGGCTGGAGGGAAACCACATCCTCAGGCTCTCAGATGGTAAAGGGCAGTGGGAATGTAGGAAGATGGAGACCCCTGCCCACTGGGATAAGGATGTCAGGAAACGTGCTGAGAAAAAAGGTACCCCAGAGACAGGGGGAACTTGAAATTGTGGAAATTAGAAAGAATATTAGAATGGAGGTGAAAATATTTCAGGATGAAAGAAGAGTATAAGCAGAAATGTGAAAGCGGGGTCCATGGATATGAACAGGGCACTACAAGGCATTTATTTTGGCAGCACAGCTGTGTGCAGCAGACACCGGTAATGACCATTCCTACTGCCATTTCCTTCTTCCTTTCACAGAAAACCCAACTTTGTTCTGAGTGACAATGGTCCCAGCTAAACATATGTGGATCTTCCTGGCTCCACAGTACTCTGACCAATGAGATCTCGTGGAAGTTCTTGTCCAGGACACTCTTTCCCATAGCCCCACTATGAGAAAGCCCTTTACCCATCACTCTTCACTTTTATTTTAGCCAGGCCGAAGCCATGCCTGGAAGTGCAGGAGCCATCTCATCTTCTGGGAAGAAAGTTATAGTCTGTGAATGGCAGAGCAGGAGAATAAAAGGAACCAGGGTTGCTGGTGGCGTACACACGCTGCCATACTAGCCCTAAATTGTCTACCTTGAACTTCCTGTTGCATGAGAAAAATACATTCCTTAATTGTTTGTTCCACTGTCAGTGGGATTTTCTGTTATTTTCAGGCAACACAGTTTTAACTAAATAGATGTAAAACGAATGTAAGACCAGTTGCAAATCAAATAGTGAGGGCCTTGAATACCAAGCCATGGATCTGTGGAGTGTCTTATATACCACAAATGATAAGCTTGAAAAAAATAAACAGTAGACAAGTGGAATCTGAGGACACTGTTATTAAGATTTATTTTTCATTGTTTGTTTTTGCTTATTGCAAATAGCTGGGATGGTCAATATCGTCCTTAAAGTCAGCAGCCAATCAAAACCTTCAAAAATACTTGAGTTTTGTGACTATTAAATTTTTTTAATTCCAGCATTAACTGAGCACACCCATTGTGGGCTAGTTTCCAGAGTAAAATGAACATTTTATGTCACTACTCTTAAAATGCAAAAGGTTGACATCTGTTCCCATTCTGAAATATCTTTCTCTGTTGGCTCCTGAATTTCCTGAAATGCATGATTACAGCAGAGTAAAACAGATTTTTCAATTATTATATTCCTGGTTTGAAAAGTTTAACCAGGTTTACATACTCAGGAAGTCAATGTCTGTATACCCTACCAAGATTCAGCTCAGAGAAAAGCATCACCCACAAAGTTCAAAGCTGATAAACAGCAGAAATCAGGCATCTCATAACCTAACCATCTAACTCAAACTGCAACATCTGCCGAAGAGAAATTTGCTGGAGAATGGGCTTATCAACAACCTCTCTGAACACTCCTTTTCTTCTTACTTCTCAAATACACCACGGTCAAGGCTCAGGAGCAAGAATTAACGAAAAAATCTTTTTTTTTTTTTTTTTTTTTTTTTTTTTTTGAGACTGGATCTTGCTCTGTCTCCCAGGTTGGAGTGCAGCGGCATGATCACAGCTCATTTCAGTATCCATCTTCCAGGCTCAAGGGATCCTCCCACCTCAGCCTTCTGAGTAGCTGGGACACTACAGGTGTGCACCTCGATGACTGGCTGATTTTATTTTTATTCTTAGTAGAGACTAGGTCTTGTTATGTTGCCCGGGCTTGTCTCAAACTCCTGAGCTCAAGCAATGCTACCAGCCTTGGCCTCCCGAAGTGTTGGGATTACAGGTGTTAACCACCATACCCAGCCAAAGAAAAGAATTTCAAGGAGAAGGAAATACCATGCTCACTGCTACCCTAGTGCCACATCCCATGGCTAAAGAGCATAGTCTGCTGTCCAACATACGCAACACCATAAAGTGATGTAGACAGCCATTCGTGCATGCCTTGAGTCTACAGCGTTGCCTCCAGATGATCCTTGCAAATTTCAGAGTGAGTGTGGCATGCAGTTGAGGACATATACTCAGAATAGAATTGCCTTGGTCTCAATTCCAGCTCTACAATTTATTAGCCGTTTGACCTTGAGGATAATAACAATGTCAACCTCACAGGGTTGTAAAGATTAAATAAATTAGCACGTGTATGATGTTTGGAAAAGTCCCTAATACATAGTAAATATTTCAAAATATGAGAAGATTAAAGTGGAGCAGTTCTAGGGAAGCTTGGGATAGAGCCCAGAGCTTTGTCTGTTGGGATTTTCCCCCTTGTCCCTCTCCAAGAGGCCCAGCCCCAAAGTTTACTCCTGTCTTAGAAAAGTCTCTCACTTAAGTTAACCAGATATTAGGGAGACTCTGTGGGTGGAGAGGGGTGATGACTGTTTAAGTCTCTGCTATGTTTTTATTTTTGTGAGTTCCCTCGACCAATATTCTGTATTTTTCTACTCCAATCCCCGATCCTAGTTTACTGAGAAGTGATTGTAGCTTTTTCCACTTTCCAACCTAAATTAGTATCATTTAATGTTCTTTAAATAGTTCAGAACTATGGTGATAAAAAGGAAAAAGAAAGCATTTCAATAATGCTACATTTCACGATTAAAATTCAACACGCACACACTTGTCTTTATTTAAAACCTCTTCCACAGTATATCTAAAATCTGTGACAGCTTTTCCTGCTCAGTATTTAAAAACAGTTTTATCTCCCTTTGAAAGAAAAGCTTCCCTGAGGACCAGCTATTCACTGCCAATGTCAAAACAGGTGAAATATGGAAATAGCTCTCACCAGCAACATGTTTTCTCAACATATGTTTGCTACACAGCAAAGTGTAGCAAAAAAAAAAAAAAGGTTGAAAATAAAAAAACCTGGACTTTGCAGACCATTTTTTCCTCTATTTATGATTTGTTATACAACTTTGGATAAGAAACTCTCTCTCTCTGATACTCAGTTTTTCTATTTTAAAATGAGGGGCTTAAATTAGAATGATGGTCTTTTCTTACTCCTTCTTTCTTGCCTTCCTGCCTCCCTCCCTTCCCTACCTCCCTTTCGTTTCTTCTTTCTTTCCTTTTCTTCCTCATATTCCTCCTTCTCTCCTCCTTTTCCTCCTGCTTCTTTTCCTGTCTTTCTTCCCTTTTTCTTTCTTTCAATAGTAGAGATCCCTCCCTTCCCAAAATGAGCTCCCATCCAGTTGGCCAGCATATTGCACATCAAGATGGAGCCTTCTTTAGAAGGTGCTCCTCACTGGTCTCCTCCTTGCTGTCGGGCATGCACCTGGCAGCTAACTGGCTCCCTAGGTCTCCTTAGGACCCAGTTTGGAAAAAAAGAAAAAGAAAAGAAAAGAAAAATCACCGAATTACAGGATGAGAAATCATGCCAATAGTGCAATGCACGTGCACTTTGGAATAACACAGGCTTCAGTCCCAATCCTTGTTCACATCTGCCCTTACCAGGGTATGATTGAAGAGTAACTTGACATGAATTACACCTTGGGCCCTCATTTGTTCATCTCTAAAATGGGAATAAAAACATCCACAGAATAATACTGTGAGGATTAAAGAGTATTTTAAAGCATGAGTTAAATTCCTAGCTTGTAGTAAGGGCTCAATAAATATCAACCTGTTTATTACCAGGAAGACCAAATGTCCCCCCCAGGACAGCCCTTATTTGCAGTTCTGGCATAATTATTTATTGAATACCCCTTCACTCTCAAAAGGTTTTGGTTTGGCAATAAATTATATGACTATTTATTACTATCTTCTTCTATTTTTTCATCTGTAGAGATAAATCTTGCTACATTGCCCAGGCTGGTCTTGAACTCCTGACCTCAAGAGATCCTCCCACCTCAGCCTCCCAGAGTGCTGGGATTACAGGCATGCGCCAATACACCTGGCCACCATCTTCTTATCTTCCCTCTCCAGCTTTGGTTCTAGGGCTTCCAAAACATGCAGGAGTCAGTTGGTTACGTCTTAGAATTCCACAAGAGGCCACAGGTAACCTAATGTCAAGGCACTAAGAATGTGGTTAGTACCACTGCAGGCAGCTCATAGGCAGAGGAAACATATACTTCACCAAGGGAGAGGTGCCCTCAACCCAATAACTAGCAAGTTAAATGGGCATACCCATTTGGAGTCACAGTGGACAAAAGTCCTGAAGAAAGCTAGCTCACCAGGAAAGCCAGCATTTGCTTATGTTAGAGGGCACGAGTTTAGGGGAAGCAGTCCCTCACTCACTTTATGTCTCCCTCCATCTGATGTTTTCTCTCCTTCTGAACACAAGCACACACAATTCACTCACATGGTCTGGAAAGAAAGCACTTGCATTGTAAATTCAGAGCTGAGAGTAAAAGAGCACAGATCCTAAGATGTATTTGGACACAGTGAAATGTGTGTGTATGAGTGGGTAGTGTGTGTGTGTGTGTGTGTGTGTGTATGCTTTGTGGTTATCATCAAGCAAATCCATTACAAGCTAACAAACATTTGCAAACTTTTTTTAGCCTTCGTGACTGTGTCCTCAAACCATTGACTTATTTGTGGAACTCACTAGTATCTTCATTAGAGCGAAGCACTTCAAAACTGCTTTAGGCTTCTCCATCAGCTTTGAGAACAAGAGAGTAAACACAGCATCACTTATCACTTTGGCAAGCTCAACAAACAGCATTTCAGAGTGTTAACAGCCCTTAATAAGGACTCTCACTGGTGTTAAACAAACAGCATTAAGTTGAGAGAAGCAATCAGCGGCCTGATCTCAGTATTGACTGATCATTATCAGGCTTGGCCTCAGCTGGCTTGGTGTGGTGCATGCCTGTCCCAGCACACTCTGATGAGAGCTGGTGTTACTGGCCACCTGGGAAATGGAGGCCTTATTATTTAAACGCTCAGGTGAAACTTGCGGTTATCAACAGACCTTTGTGTCACTTTCAAATGCCAGAGGTCATCTTGGAAATGGAATTTGAAGATTTAAATATTGGGATGTCTGGAATATTTTCATGACTTACTGCATCAGTGGGGCAGAAGTTTTAGAAAAATCCATGACCCTTAGTGACTGTACCTGGGAATTTGTCTCATTGGGAGGGAGGAAAAGGGCGTATGATCATGGGAAAGACAAGTAGTATTTTAAAGGCTTACAGGCAAATAACTATGTCATTTTAGAGTTGGATCTACTTTCAAAGCTGGGCTACCACTAGCTCTGTTTTAAATAACCTGGAGTTCAAACATTTGATGACTTAAACTGTCCATGTTCCCCTTTCCCCACAACTAATGAAACCCCACTCACTTTTCCCAATTTCACCCACAAAACCACTCACCTCCTCTAGGAAGTTTTCTCCTCACTCCACCTTCTCCAAACTCCAGAAGAAAATTGTATTTTATCCTCTAAACTTCCATAATGCAAACATCAGCTGGGTAAGAGTCACTGAGATGTTTGTAAAAATGCAGGTGCCTCTAATCCAAAGACTGGAAGTCCTGGCTCCATATTTCAATCACTTTGGGACAATTGAAAAACAAAACAAAACAAAAACACAAAAGCTCTCCAGGTGAATCCTATATCCCGACAGAATTGAGAACTCCTCCTCCTCCCCAAAGAGATTCTCATTCTGTTTACCTGAGGTAGGGCTCCAGAATTTTATTTATTTATTTATTTATTTATTTATTTATTTATTTATTTTTTTGGAGACAGAGTCTCACTCTGTTGCCCAGGCTGGAGTGCAGTGGTATGATCTCTGCTCACTGCAACCTCCACCTCCCAGGTTCAAGAGATTCTCGTGCCTCAGCCTCCTGAGTAGCTGAGACTACAGGCATGAGCCACCATGCCTGGCTAATTTTTGTATTTGTAGTAGAGATGGGTTTTCATCATGTTGGCCAGGCTGGTCTCCAATTCCTGACTTCAAATGATCCGCCCGCCTTGGCCTTCCAAAGTGCTGGGATTACAGGTGTGAGCCACTGTGCCTGGCGGAGAATTTTGGAGCAGAGATTCTCAGTCCACATTTGAGCAATGCTGCCATGCCCTTTGGGTGCTAAATGGGGCCTGATAACTAACACATTGCTTTATAAGGAGCATACATTCCGGAAACTGGGGGTCCTTTAGTCTTCTAACCATTACGATGCCTTTTGCATACATAAGATTAGAGGTTAAAGCTCAGGTATAGATTAATTGATCTACTTCATAAAAAAGAGTGCCGAATATGTGGGAATGGGGGAGGGAAGTGGATACTGGGATGGAAGAAACTGAGGCCAGCAAGGCTGAGGAAAAGGGAAAGCAGGAAACTCATGACACTAGCACATGACCGTGTCCCAGAACCAACCTTGAATGATGAAAATGTTGCAGAGGAATGTTGTAAATTGTTTGCTAAGGTGTGCAAAGCAATCTCCTTCCTCCGTCTCCCTTTAGAACTCAAGTAAAGAGAGGTGCTGGAAGCCTTCCCTACATTGGCAAGGGTGGGAAAAGGGAGGAGGGTCTGAAGAAGCAGAGCAAGGCGATGAAGGACGGCTCACATCTGGCTCACATGTGTGGGCTTCGTGTTCTAACACAGCCTGTTACACAAAACAGGTGTTCGACAAGTATTTGTGAAACAAATAAAATAACTACTAGAAAAAAAGCTCACAAGGAAGACTGTGGTTCTTACCACTGCAAAGGACTGACAGGGATCAAAACAGAAATAACCTTATCAGTTTGCAAAGGCAAATCCTGACCTTCTCAACCTCAAGCTAGCACAATGTGCAAATGTTTGCCAAGAAAGAGCTGGCAAGTTTGTAGCTTACAGAGTCAAAGAACTATCCGTGTGACATAAGGTAGGCTTTGGGTGTTTGGCTGTTACTGCTTTGGAAAAGTTTGGGGGGAAAAAAATAAAGGTGGCGTTCAGAATACTGGCAGAACAGTTTCCATGTGCCCTTCGATACTGATGTGCACAGCACTGGTCTTAAAGCAACTGGAGCAGGAGATTTCCATATGACACCCAGCTGGCGAAGTGAAATTTTGCCCTGAGTTCCATGTGTTTTGAGACAAAGTCACAGACTTTGCCTGGGGGTCCTACTTATAATTCAGATTCACACAGCTCAACGGCAACTTTTCCGCAAGTTATTTTACTTTGATTGGAAGCTATACGTATTTCTAAGCCAACAGAATTATCTTTAACGACTTTAGAAACAAATTTACTCGGACTAGGACTGACTCATAGGGAGACCTAGGGAGGAGTCAGGAGCAAATACCTCTTTCTCTAAGGTTCTTGAGGTAGATGTTGCTTTGTTTTTGTCTGCCCAGCATCCTTAATGCCAATGGAGAACCGCTGGTCTCCAGTCTGTGTCTTCCCAGCAGGGTTGCCAGTCTCCACATCTACCGACATCCCCTTCCTCAGCACAGAGTTGGTCATGTGACTCCAGATTAGCCAGTCTCAGTGCTCTATGTCTCTCACAACAGTGATTGGTCCAGGTGTAGTTGTGTAATCTAAGCAAGGCCAATCAAAATCTTCCCTGGATTGATAACTGGGTATTGGGAATTAATAAGCTGGAAAACATGTGAACCTGGAGCTGTGGGTGGCCACAGCCTGTCTACAGGATACAGCCAATACCCACAGGGACTGTGAACTAAGGGGTAAAGAGAAGCTGGGCCCTGATGTCACCATTGGAATCCCTGAATCCAGCTGTACCTAAAGTTGGTCTTGCTGAGTACATAAAATGTTATTTATGTGTTTAGGTTAATTTTAAGTTGAGTTTTGTTACTTATGACTAAAAATGTTGTAATGAATATACTGTGTTTATATTTCAGTAACCTTCATGTAGCAAAATGGGACAATAACTGCAATTACTTATTGAATGCCCATTTGGAGTTAAGGCCTGTACTAAGACATTGACAGCATCTCTCATGTGAACATTCTACTGAACAAATGAAGTCACCTGAGACTCAGAGAGGTTGCTTGACTTTGACAAAAATCACTGAGCTAATCAAAGGAGGACTGGGGATCCTAATCTAAAATTTAAGTTTACATTGACTCCACTCTCTGCTTCCAAAGGAAGAGTGTATAGGGAGCAACATCTCTTTTGTGTTAATTAACAAGATGTCAACACTTTCCTCCGAAGCTGAGGGCCACAGAATGACTTTTGTCCTACACAAGGCTCCAAGCTTCCAAACCGGGCTCCTGAGGGTGGCAAAACCCAGCTCAAAACTCTGGCAGCAACAAAGCCTCCCTAGGGGTTGTTTGGCCTGCCTGTGCCACATGCCAGGGAATCAGTGGAGACATGCTCTGCAACTGACACTCATGGGGCCTGAAAGCTGGAGGAAACACAAACACTAAGGCAGTGCATTTCATCCAGGACCTGCCACTTTCTTGGTCCATGGTGAGCTCATTCAAGCTAAAGTGGGGAAGTCAAGGAGCAGGATGGCTGTGATATATCAGTAACAGGAGTGGAACATATCCAAGACTGTCTCTGCACCCATTCTTTACTAACTTTGCTCATCCTCCTACACCCTCTCCTGCAGTTCCCTTGGAAGTAGCAGGGGAGTAACATCCTACATTCCCAAACCCCATTAATGAAAATGTCCTTTATTTGAATGTAAATTCCCATTCTAATTGTAAAAAAAAATGCATAATTTTTCTGATTAAGATCTCCTTGCCAAGTTCTGAAAAATGCATGGATGTAGCCCTGCACTACCATTGTCTACGTGACATGGGCAAGTCACATGGTCTCTCTGAGCCTCAGTCACCGCTTCTGAAAATGGAAATCATGCTGCCTACCTGAAGATATCATAAGAATGAAACAAGGTGATGTGCCATCACTCCTCCTGCTGCCTGGAATGCAGCAGATGTTCCCTAATTGTAAATAATGGCAAGGTTTCCTGAGTGTTCATGGGACCCAGTGCATGCCAGGCCCTGTCTCCTCTGCTAAATCTTGAGTTGCTGCCTATTAAATAGCCAGCTTCTTCCAAATAAAGCATGAAGTAATTCATAGCTTTTCCCATTTTCCATATTTCCTGACTCTGAAATCCCCACAAGTGGTGCCTGGCCTGGTTAGATGAGGCAGAGCTATCCCAAGGTCACATACACTGTGATGCTACGATTAACTATGGGTTAATCGTGGTGCTATCGTGATACAACAAGAAATACCTTGGACACCATGGATAGAAGTCTCAGGGCTCAGGCACTGTCTGTCTGCCTCCAAGTGAATCCCCAGGACCACAAACAGGGTGCAACTGATGAGATTAGGGCCCCTAAACACTTTCTAAGATCGACGCCTTCTTTGCTTCACTTTTCATTCTGTTAAGGTCTAGAGGTGTACACCACATATGCACGGCTAGGAAGGAGTGGTCACCCAGGCTCTAAGCCAAGCTTTTCCAATCTGGGGCCCATGGGCCACATGCAACCCAAGATGGCTTTCAATGCAGCCCAACACAAATTAGTAAATTTCCCTAAAACATTACGAGATTTTGTTTTTTGCAAATTTTTTTTTTTTTAGCTCATCAGCTATTTTTACTCTTGGTGTGTTTTTACATGTGGCCCAAGACAATCTTTCTTCTTCCAGTGTGGCCCAGAGAAGCCAAAAGTTTGGACATCTCTGGTCTAGATGATCACAGGTGCACTGAAGTGAAGAAACAAAAAAATGTGTTCTAGAGGTGCCCCATTTGTTCTTTGTGTGGATTCATGTAATATTGTGAAATATATATTTAATCTTCCCTCCTGTTTCTGGCATACAACTCCTAAAATCCTCGGAATCTGTAAAGTGATGTGTTTTTGTATGCTAATGAGTTGACGGATGGCTTGCAGGCCTAGGTAACTTCAGAATGAGGGCTAGTCACCAAGACACCATTAGAGGGTTGGGACTTTCAGCCCCACCCACAACCTCTGGGGTGAGGAGAAGGGTGGAAGGTCAAGTTGATCGCCAGTGGCCAGTGGTTTAATCAGTCGATCATGCCTATGTAATAAAGCCTTCATAAAAATCTAAAAGGGTGGAGTTCAGAGAGCTTCTGGATAGCTGAATGCATGGAGGATCCTGGAGGATGGTACACTCAGAGAGGGCATGGAAGCTCCATGCCCTTTTCCCCATGCCTTGACCTATGTATCTCTTCATGTGTATCCTTTGTAATACCCATTATAACTGATATGGTTGGGCTGTGTCCCCACCCAGATCTCACTTTGTAATAATCTCCACATTTCATGGGAGGGACCGGGTGGGAGGTAATTGAATCGTGGGGGCTGGTTTTTCCCATTCTGTTCTTGTGATAGTGACTAAGTCTCACGAGAGCTGATGGTTTTTTAAAGGGCAGTTCCCCTGCACATGCTGTCTCTCTTGCCTGCTGCCATGTAAGACATGCCTTGCTTCCCCTTCACTTTCTGCCATGATTGTGACACCTTCCCAGCCGTGTGGAACTGAACTGTGAGTCCATTAAACCTCTTTCTTTTATAGATTACCAAATCTCAAGTATGTCTTTATTAGCAGCATGAAAATGAACTGATACAATAATAAACCAGTAAACTTTAAGTGTTTCCTTGAGTTCTATAAGATCCGTTCCAGCAAATTAATCATACACAAAAAAGGGTTCAGGGGATCCCTGACTTGTAGATGGTCAGTCAGAAGCAGAAGTAAAACAACCTGGGGCTTTTGACTGGTATCATAAGTTGGGGGCAGTCATGTGGGACTGAGCCCTCAACCTGTAGAATCTGACACTATCTCCAGGTGGGTAACATCAGAATTGAATTGGATTGGAGGGCACCCAGCTGGTGTCTGCTACAGAACTGACTGTTCGCTTGTTGGTGGGGAGAAATCCTCACAGAGTTGGTCACAGGATTCTTCAGTGGTGATTATTTTTGAGTGAGAGAATTGAAAAAACACTTTGACTTTTTGAGTTTTTTTCTACTCACAATAAGGAAGGTAGGAGTACTGGGAGTCCTCCCAATAAGTATTTTACCAACATAGAAAAGCATGAAGGAGGCCAGGCGTGGTGGCTCACACCTGTAATCCCAGCACTTTGGGAGGCTGAGGAGGCTGAATCACCTGAGGTTGGGAGTTTGAGACCAGCCTAACCAACATGGTGAAACCCCAACTGTACTAAAAATACAAAAATTAGCTGGGCATGGTGGCAGGCACCTGTAATCCCAGCTACTTAGGAGGCTGAGGCAGGAGAATCACTTGAACTGGGAGGCAGAGGTTATAGTGAGCCAAGATCATGCCATTGTACTTCAGCCTGGGTGACAGAGTGAGATTCCATCTCAAAAAAACAAAACAAAACAAAAACAAAACAAACAAACAAAAAACAACAAGAAAAAAATAAAAAGAAAAGCATTAAGGATAGCGATTTTCATATATGCTGTGAATCACCCAGGGATCTTGTTAAAATGCAGATTCTCTGGTCCAGTTGGTCCGAGGTTGGGCCTGAGAATCAGTATTTCTAATAAGCTCCCAGTGATGCTGATGCTTCTGGCTTAGAAATTATGTTTTGAGTAGCAGGATTTGAGGACGTAGGAAGTTCACAGTAGCTGAGCACAATGGCATGCACCTGTAGTCCCAGCTGCTGGGAAGGCTGTGGTGGAAGGATCACTTGAGCACAGGAGTTTTGGGCTGTAGTGTGCTGGGCCGATGGGGTGCCCACACTAAGTTCAGCATCAGTACAGTGACCTCCTGGGAGTGGGGCATCACAGGTTGCCCAAGGAGGGGCAAATGGGCCCAGGGCAGAAATGAATCAGGTCAAAACTCCCATGCTGATCAGTAGTGGGATCACACCTGCAAATAGCCACTGCCCTCCAGCCTACGCCACATAATGGCATAGCCCTGTCTCTAAAATGAATAATAATAATAGTAATAATAAAAGGAAGCTCACAGTAAGTGCTTGCTAAGGAATTAGCAATAGATAAATTGCTCAATGAACATACAAATGAATAAAATAGGGGAGGGCACCCAGCGGTGTCTGCTACAGCTGTAGTAAGATGAAAACGCTATTATCCAAGGCTAGACTGAGGTTAGAGACTATGCTTCCAGCCTCCTATATTTGACATTTCTTCCTCCAACTGTTCCTTTTGATTTTGTTATCTCTCTCTCCTCAGTGTCAGGGCAATGAGAAGATCAAAGTCACTATATGTGGTGTACTCCCTGAGCCTCAATGTGCATATCTGTAAAATGGGAATAATACTGTCTATTGTGCAGTTGTTGCAAAACTAAATGGCTCATAAGAGGAATTTAAGAAATGATTGCTATTGAATATTTTCAAATTAATTAACTTGAAGAGACAACAGATGCCTCTCTTCCACGTCGAAGGAACAGAGGAAAAACTATTACTTATATATCTATGTGCTAGCACTGTGCTATGTGCCTGAATAAATTGTTTTATAAATTGTTTTGCTTGTAAAGCCTTTTGAAGTCCATAGTGTTATGTCTGTTTCACACGTGGGGAAACTGAGCCTTAGAAAGAATAAGAGACTTTTTCATCCAAGGTCACAAGGCTGAGTAAGTGGCGGGGACCAGTTGTGTCTGATTCCAAAACCACACTCTTTCCCCACATCCTGCCTCTCCTCTGTGCCCTAGTAGTGGGCAGCCTGCCCCTTTGAACACAGTCGTCCACAGTCAAAGGCTCTGGGTATTAGCTGTTAAGGCTCCAGTTCCGACCCACGTCCAGGGCTCATTCCTTGGCTGTGAAGCAGACAGCCTGTTTACATGACACAGGTCTGGGATGGCAAAGTACTCAGTGCCTGTTTGTCTGCTTTTGCCTTCTCCCCTATTCAGACCTTTGGTGAGTCAGTTATGGTCAAATTCAGGGACAGTTTGTGCCGAGCTCAGTCCAACTTATGGGGAAGGTGTCTTAAGCCCTGAAGTTCACTGGGTGAAAATGTCAAAGCAGACAGACAGATGACCTCTCACCTCCTTGCAGAAGGGAGGTGTTTGTTGAGCAAAGCATTCAAGAGCATCTTCTTCAAGTCCCAAACAGGCCTGAATCACCAGCCCCATTTTCCAACCACAGATGTTTTCTCACTCATAGCCAGGTTCCAAGTGGGACAGGATCTGCTGGATTGAGCTCTAGAAGAGACAGAGAGGAAAGAAATGTGAATCTGACATGTTGTTTTCACCACTATAAACCCAGCTCCCTGGCCCATATCCCAGTCCTGCCTCAGAATTCCCCCTCCTACGGTAGAGACAGCTAACTGCTTCCCTTCCGTAGTGTAGAACTGTCACTGGGAAGTAGCTGCCATGTCAGTGATTACATTTCCCAGCAGCTCTTGCTTCTCATGGGTGGTTACATGACCACTTTACAACAATGAGCAGAAGTGATGTGTCTCGCTCCTGGTCCAAGGCATCCCTTCTCCATCCTGCCTTTTCACATCTTAGGTAAGAAAGAAGCCACAGGAAGAAGGAGGCAGGGTTTCTGACTCACCATGTGAAAGGTTTTCTGGCAACCAGGAACATCCACATCAACAGCTCGGTGAGTGAAAAATAGTGTTTTATTACTTTAAGGTCACTGAAACTTTTGGATTTGTTCATTAGAGCAGCTAATCTTGCTCTCATTAGTATACCCAGGATAGAGATAGCAGCATGGACGCTGATTGGACTCTTGGCACTGGGTGCAATGCACTGTGCTCAGAACTTCATCACCATCATCTCACGGAACCTTCATATAATTTTGGCAGGTAATCAACCTCCCCAGTTTAAACTATAGAAATCTTGGTTCCAGGATGTTAAATTATTTGTTCCGGATCACATGGTTAGGAAGTGACAAACATAAGATTCAAACAAATCTCTGTCTGACAACAGTTGCAGAAAGTTCTCCCTTTTATACCCCAGCCTGAGTGACAGAGTGAGACCCTGTCTCAAAAAAAAGTAAGGAAGGAAGGGAGGAAGAAGAGAGAGAGAGAGAAAGGAAGAGGGGAAGAGGGAAGGGAAAGGAAGGGAAGGGAGAAGGGAAGGGAGAAGGGAAGGGAGAAGGGAAGGGAGAAGGGAAGGGAGAAGGGAAGGGAGAAGGGAAGGGAGAAGGGAAGGGAGAAGGGAAGGGAGAAGGGAAGGGAAGGGAAAGGAAGGGAAGGGAAGGGAAGGGAAGGGAAGGGAAGGGAAGGGAAGGGAAGGGAAGGGAAGGGAAGGGAAGGGAAGGGAAGGGAAGGGAAGGGAAGGGAAGGGAAGGGAAGGGAAGGGAAGGGAAGGCGGAAAGAAGACTGCCTAAACCCTCTCACCCAGGTGTGGCACAGATCCCAAAGAAATAGCAGCAGGTTTGGTGGAAGCATGTTTAGAGTAGTCAATGTCTTATTAAAGTGTGTCTTAAACTTGATGTTGGCAAGTCATAGTGAAATAGCATTCCAATAAATTTCCCAGCTGGGTAACTCAAAACTATTGAAGTGAAATTTGCAAAGGTGGTCACATTGCAAGATGTGAATTATGCCGTACTTAGATCCAGCTCACCGAGAACAACTTTAGAGGGCACCTATGACACTGGTGACAACCTTATACTCAAGTGGAAACATAGTGAGCTTGGAGCAAGAAGCCAGGGGTCTCAGACCTAACTCCATGGCTTGCTGACCTCATTACATGTAACTAAGACACAATGGTTATGTGTCAAGACACAACATCTCAGAGATGCAGCACCCTGGTTTCTGAATGGGGGTGGAGTAGAATGGGGAGGTGCTTCTCTGTCTTTCTCCCAATGTTGTCAGATTTCCTTGTCTTTTTCATCTTTATGCTCAGACCTCAGCCTCTTTTTTTTTTTTTTTTTTTTTTTTTTACTTTAAGTTCTGGGATACATGTGCTAAACATGCAGGTTTGTTACCTAGGTATACATGTGCCGTGGTGGTTTGTTGCACCTATCAACCAGTCATCTAGGTTTTAAGCTCTGCTTGCATTAGGTATTTGTTCTAATGTTCTCCCTCCTCTTTCCCCCAACTTCCTTACAGGCCCCAGTGTGTGATGTTCCCCTCCCTGTGTCCATGTGTTCTCATTGTTGAGCTCCCATTTATGAGTGAGAACATGCAGTGTTTGGTTTCCTGTTCCTGTGTTAGTTTGCTGGACCTCAGTATCTTATATGTGAACTATTGCAACAGACCCTGGGAGTAGGGACAGTGTGGTACCAGAGCCACATACCCCTCCTCATTATATCCAGTGAGATCACACTCCTATTGAAACCCAAGAGTTCCCTTCTATTCTCAGGATAAATCCAAGCTCCTCAAATTGCCATTCAGAGTATTCTATGATACAACCTTGACCTTCATTTCTGTTGGATATACCATGACTCCAAATCTTCGCCCTATACTGGATCCCAATGGCAAGTCCCACATTTCCCATGTACCTTCCTGCCATTTCCTGACTTTAACTCCTCCAATGTGCTCTTATCCTAATCATTATAAATTCAAACTCTACTCACCTTTCAAGGCTGATGTTGGTACAACCACTTCTAGAAAGCCTGATGTCCACAACTAGGATTTCCATTTCTCTCCTAAGAGCTCAGGCAGCAGGTCTTACTGGATTCTGATCCCTTTGAAACTTGTTGTTCATTATTTGATCCCATTTCTTATCTCCTCTCCTAGCTCCTTAGGAAAAATGACTCTACCTTCTTCATCTTTTTATATTGTCCAGCACCTATAATTTTTCTTGGTGCAAACTCGGTCTTTGGTAAGTTTACTAAGTTAACTCAAAATCATGAGTCAAGGAAAGACTCAGACAAGGCAGTTGATAAAAGGAAGTATTAGAGCAAGCCACGCTACAGTAACAAGTAAACCCTGACATTAATGACTTAACACAGTAAAATGTTATCTCTTACTCTCCTCACAGTCTTTCATGAGCTAGCAGCTGTGCTTAGCAGAGCTCTTCCAGTCAGTGACACAGGGATCCAGTCTCCTTCCATCCATTGAGGGAAGCACTCTGCCATTCCAAGTCCTTTGCTTGTAGCTGTACAGATAAGGTTGAGAAATTTTGGAAGACTGCACATGATATTTCATGGCCAGGTTGGAATTGTTGTATGTTCTTACTGCTTGAAGTGTTGTCCATAAAACCAGCAGCACTGGTATTAACTAAGAGGTTATCGAAATGCAGAATCATGGGCCTCACCCAAGACCTACTGAATCAGAATCTGCATTTCAACAAGATCCCTGAGTGATGGGATGACTCATTATACACATTATAGCGTGAGAACCACTAGTGGACACCATTTCTGTGCACATTCCATTGGCAAGAACTCCAATGCAAGCCCCAACCTAACTGCAAAGAAAGCTGGCAAATTTATCCCACCCTGATACCTAGAAAGAGGACAAAAGTTTTGCCTGCCACAGACTGCCACAAGCAGCATTTAAAATGGAACAAATCCAGTTCCACCTCCAAGTCAAGCAAGTCATACAACTCTAAACCTCATCTCCCTGCTATGCAGTATCAGGAAGGATGGAGTGTCTATGCTGGCTGAATAAGGGACAGGTTGTTTCAAGATGGTGGACTGCAGCAGAAGGCAGGGACTTTGTGTGTGTATGCAAAGAGATGGAAGCCAAGTGAACAGGGATATTAAACAACCTGTTAGCCAACAAAGTTGAAAGAACATTTAAACCATGTGCTTTGAAGAAAACAGCTCCCCCTGCTCCCACCAATATTCATCCAACCAAGACACAGGCCTTAAGGAGACACAGAAGCAAAGCCAGACCAATACACTGCTAATTTTCTGGGAAGTTTTTACCTGTTTGATCCAACTGTTTTCACTATTTCCAGTGGTCATTGTTCCTGGTTCTCATTAGTTGAAATTTATTTTCATTATTCTGTGACTATATATTTTTTCCAGAACACAAGGATTTGAGGTTCACATACTTTCATCTTTTTCTTTATGATTGGTTAATTAACCAGCACTGAGTGAGGGAGTGGGGAGTAAGGAATAGAGGAGACTTTAAAAAATCCCTTTTCATGTAAATGTATAGGCCACTTAACAAGGAACTTGGAGGTCCTTGGTAATATTTGTACTTGATGGTGTTTTACTTGGAAAATACTCTTACGCCAGCTCTGATCTTAAGTTTTAAAGCATTTCAATAAAATAAAGAGAGAATGCATTATATTTCATAATACAAATTAGCTTCATCTTGCATGTGCCAGGCATGGAAAAGAACAACCCTGAAGCAATCAAAATTTCCCCATTAGTACTGACCATCTAACTTTTATAGCAGACCATCACTTCTCCAAATAATGTTGCATGTTTGTTTTCAAACCACAGGGAAATAAATGATTTATAAACTCAATAAGAAAAGAAAGTGAATCTATAAAAACTACATATCCTGGAAAGAATTTCTAATGCCGAGTGTAAACTGGCACTTCATGTCTATTCATATGATTTAAAATTAGGTGTCAATGTGGTGTTATATAATTCACTTGTGAGCTGCATGGGTGAATGGGTAGTGTACATGTGTATGCCATCAGTCATGGGATAATTTCTGCGTTGTTAAAGGATCATACATCTCTTCTCTTTCCATTGCTGTCATCTGAGGCTAGGCCACCACTCTTAAAGAACTGGCTCTTTCCTCCATTGGCTTCAACAACTGGGTGATGAGTTCTAAACTTTCTCTCCAGAAGCTACCTCACTCCTGAGCTCCTTACTTACATAACCAATTCAGTGTTGGACAGCTCTGTTTCCAGAGGACCTCAAATTGTGCATGTGCTAAAAGTAACCGTCCGTCTTCTCCCAAAACCTTTCATTCTTTCTTGTAGTATTTCCTAAGAATGTAGGAATTCAAGTATTTGCTGAGGGAAGTGAGGATTCATTCTTTCTTTTCCTCATTTTTATTTCCACAGAATTAATAGACCCTTTATACACATTTATGTTTATCACATCCCACTCCCCAAAAAAACTTGAAGTAGCTATTTTAAAAATCTACAATACAACACAATGAAAATAGTCTTAGAAAGTAATGGGAATGGCAAAATTAAGTTAGAATAGTTGCGTGAAGTCAGAGGAAGACTGATTCTCAGCAAGGTAGAGCAGGAAGTTGGGACACAAATTAACTTGAGTTTTCCACAGGCTAAGTAGGAAATACTTATCAGGGATGTGTGATTCATAATGTCTGTCAGATTAAAGGAAATTCCAGCTGCTCAAGAGGAGCATGATTTTATTACATAACAAAAGCAGTGCCAGCAAAAGTGCGAAGTATGGACTTTCATACAAGATGACCTGGGTCAAATGAACCTCCTCGGCTGCATGCCTTGTCTATTTAGCAATAAGATGGCCGGGCGCGGTGGCTCACGCCTGTAATCCCAGCACTTTGGGAGGCCGAGACGGGCGGATCACGAGGTCAGGAGATCGAGACCATCCTGGCGAACACGGTGAAACCCCGTTTCTACTAAAAATACAAAAAATTAGCCAGGCGTGGTGGCGGGCACCTGTAGTCCCAGCTATTCGAGAGGCTGAGGCAGGAGAATGGTGTGAACCCAGGAGGCGCCACTGCACTCCAGCCTGAGTGACAGAGCCAGACTTTGTCTCAAAAAAATAAAAATAAAAATAAAAATAAATAAGATAATTGACAATGGACTTAGGTAAACACCTTAATAGCTTTTTTTTTTTTTTTTTTGAGACAGGATCTCACTCTGTCACCCAGGCTGAAGTGTAGTGACACGATCTCAGCTCACTGCAACCTCTGCCTCCCAGGCTCAAGCAATCCTCCCATTTCAGCCTCCAGAGTAGCTGAGCTGGGACTACAAGAATGTGCCACCATGCCCGGCTAATTTTTGTATTTTTTTGTAGATATGTGGGTCTCACTATGTTGCCCAGGCTGATCTTGAACTCCTAAGCTCAAGTGATCCTCCCGCCTTGACTTCCCAAAGTACAAATATTTCAGGCGTAAGCCACCACGCCAGCCCTTAGTGAATACCTTAGTTAACATTCCCTTGACGACTACCTGGAAAAGACAGTGGAGGTGGGCAAAGAACTACCTTACTTCCACGGTCTCTCCTACTTTTCTGAGTATGCAATTCTAGTGAGCATCCTAAAATGAAATGTCAATCAAATATAAAGCACATTTACTGAATAAGGGTCCTCTGTGGTCTGACTTCTATCTCATCTCCTGCCCCGTAACCTCTACACCATCCACACTTGTTATTTTCACTACTTAGTCTTGGCTGTTCCCCTTACAAAGCATACTCTTATTCTATTTCTCTGCCTCATATTCTTAGTCATCTTATGTAACCCAATACTCATTTCTTCTGTGAATCTTCCTCTGACTCCAGTATTGGAAGCTCTCTCCTTCAGGTTCCTACACTCCATGTACATTTTTTTGCCATAGCATTTGTTTATAGGGTATCAAAACTTCTTGTTTAGTGGCTATTACCACATATAACAAGTAAATGTTTATTAAGCACTTACCACGTCTTTAGCACTGAGTTACATGCTTTCATATATATCATTTTATTTGATTCCTATATTAGTTTTCTGTTGCTAAGTAACAAATCCGCAACAAAACTGAGCAATCTTAAACAACGAACATTTCTCATCTCACAGTTTCTGCGGGTTGAGAATGTGAGTGTTGGTTACGCAGGTGCCACTGGCTCAAGGTCTCTCATGAGGTTGCAGTCAAGGTGTGGGTTGGGGCTGTGGTGTCATCTGAAGACTCAGTTGGATGAGGATCTGCATTTGAGCTCACCACATATGGTTATTGGCAGGTCTTAGAAAATTCATTCCCCAGCTCACTCACATGAGCCTCTCCAGAGGGCTCCCTCAGGACAGGGCTTCCTCCAGAGTGAACAATCCAAGCAACAGCAAGAGCACTCAACAAAGAAGCCACAACTTTCATAACCTAATCTTGAAAATGACATCCCATCACTTCTGCCATATCCTATTCATTAGAAGCAACTCTCTAAATTGAGCCCACACTTAAGGGGAAGAGATCACACAAGAGTGTGAGTAACAGGAGGTGAGGAATCACTGGGGGTCATCTCAGAGGCTGTCTACCATGATCTCCTAAGCAATCCTGCAAATTCAGTCTCATAACTTGGCATTTGCAGATAGAACACTGAGGCTCAGTGAACCAAAGCAACTTAGCAGGTGAGTGTTACACTTGTGATTAGGTCTGTGGGACTCTCCAGTTTACCTTTCACTGGTCCATGATATATCTTTGTCTCAATGTCTAGCATGGTGCAAATCACGTAACAGGCATTCTACAAATCAGAGATCATGGATAGCCCACAGATTTTTGAGAGTGGACCTTCACAGAGTGTTAAAATTTATTTAAGTTCAAGTCCCTTTAGAAGTCATACATCCTCTCCACAGTCTCCTTCACTCCTTATTGTCTTACCCCAATATGATTCACCCAGTTACACTAACTGTCTGGCCCCTGAAGTCATTTGAGTTTGGGTTCGTGCTATAAGTAATTGGTGACAGAAGTGAGGTTTGTCATTCTTCATCCCCCTGTCCATTCATTCAACCAGCAAATATTTCTTGAATGCTTACGATCAGCTAGGCACTATGTTAGCCAACTGTGGGGGGAGACTAAACTATTCAATGCGAACAGGTCCATAATTCAGGAAAGTTGGTGTATATGGATCAGTATATGGATGCTTTTTACGTTCCTGTATGTTCAAAAATTTCTATAATAAAAAGGTAAAATCAAAGGTGATCCATAAAATTTCTAAGTCATATTATGAAAGGAAGGGGTAAATACTGGGAAAATTCCTTGGTGAATCCCACAATACTTATTTCAAGAAGTTTTAATATTTCAATTTACAGATGAAGAAACAGGTTGATTGAAGCTAGAAGGTTCTGGAGCTGAGATTCATAGCCACATCTGTTTGGATCAAAGGCCAACATTTTCCCCCACTGAACCACACTGCTAAACATATACAAATGTTATCTCCACATCTCAAATCTTAAGGCTGCACTGGATTCTGGAAATCAATGAGGTTGCATTCATGACCACCTAACAAATGACTCTCAGTCTTCACTGTCTCTTACTTAACATTTCCCCAGTTACCTGTGGTGTCTTCCCTGTGTTAAGCACATAATGTATGCCAGGCACTGGGTCTCAATATCAATTCACCTTCACAAGTCTCCTCATTGTTATCGTTACCTTCCTTGTCCACAGAGGAAAGAGGCTCAGAGAGATGAAGTAACACATCAAGTCATATAGCTAGACAGGGTGGAATTCAGATTGGAATCAAGGGCAGCTGGACCACAAAGTGATTGTTCTTTCTGTTAACAGGACTGTCATTTTAGAACCGATGAATAGGGAAAAAACAAAAAATACAAAACTCTAGGCTAGCCATGTGGTAGCTGATTCCTGCTGATTGCCAATTAGACCCTCCCCCGATTGTTTGCCCTCTTCAGTCACAGTCTTCACATCTATAAAAGAGAGACCTGGTCTCAATATCCCCTAAGGCGGGATTTTCAAACCATAAGTCAGACCCATCAAAAAGTAATCAGATCAATGGAGTCACCACAAACATTTTTTAAGAAACAGAAGGAAGGCCGGGTGCGGTGGCTCATGCCTGTGATCCCAAAACTTTGGGAGGCCGAGGTGGGCAGATCACCTGAGGTCAAGAGATCGAGACCATCCTGGCCAACGTGGTGAAACCCCATCTTTACTAAAAATACAAAAATTAGCTGGGTGTGGTGGCACGCACCTGTAGTCCCAACTACTCGGTAGGCTAAAGCAGGAGAATTGCCTGAAACCGGGAGGTGGAGGTTGCAGTGAGCCAAGATCGTATCACTGCACTCCAGTCCGGTGACAAAGTGAGACTCCGTCTCAAGAAAAAAAAAAAAAAGAAAAAGAAAAAAGAAACAAAAGGAAGAAAAGAAAAACCATCATAGTAAAAATGAGTATTGAGTGTTTTTTTATGACAGGTATACATACACACACGTGTGTGCCTTTGTGTATGTGTGTATGTACATTGGGTCATGATGTAAGATCAAGTTCTCACTGTGGATTACTGTCAAGATTTTGAAAGTTACTCCATTAAGGAGGATTCTTTCAGTCTAGGGACTTAGGTCTCACAATTGCAAATGCAAACCTAACAGTTTGCTGGAAACTATAGACCAATAGACAGAGGAGAAAGATAGAATCAGACAGATAGATTTTAAGGGTTTTTTTTGGCCTTTTGTTTTAGAGACAGGGTCTCACTATGTTGCCCAGGCTAGTCTCGAACTTCTGGCCTCAAGTAATCCTCCTGCCTCACCTCCCAAAGTGCTGCAACTACAGGTGTGAACCACCACACCCAACTAAGACGTGGATTTGGATCTGAACTCTTCTATTTATGACTGTATGCCCTCGAGCAAGTCATTCTACCTCTTTGGGCCACAATTTTATGATCTGTAAAATGCAAATAATAATGCTTATCTTACAGGGTAATAATGAGGCTTAAATGAGAAAACATAATCTCTTAGCAGAGTTCCAGAAACATCATAATGCTCAAAATATGTTAATTATAATAATTGTTGATTTAAATATTTTATTATGACCATTATAATTATTATTTTCAAATTGCATTGAAATTATTTATTTACATATCTCTTCCTAGACTAGACTCATAAAGAAATCCAAGGTAGTCTTTATCATTGTATATCAAAACCGTATTGAATTCAATGCAAATTGATTATGTTGACAGTATCTCCAAAGTTAGAACTAGGATCAGAAGCCTTAAAGACTGTTCCACACACCCCTCAACTAATTTATAAAAGGACTTTCATTCAGTTAAAAGCTCTTTGAAAAGAAAATGCACTGTCTTGAAAAGTAATAACAATGACTTAGCACTGCAAGGCATTTTATTATTATGAGGTGACATCACCCCACATTGCAAGGGAAATACTGTTCTCAAGCCCCATTTTACAGCATGGAAACTGAAGCTCAGAAAAGTAAAATGATGTGCCCAACCCATAGAACCAGAACTGTTGACTTTGAGCTATATGTTCTTTCTCTTGTACTGGTGATTCATAAATCTTAGGTTGTATGCAAAAATAACCAGGAAACTGGTCAAAAACAGATTGCCAGGTCACAATCCCAGAGATGGTGACTCAGTTCTTCCATTACGAAGAACAGGAATTTCCTTTTTTTTTTTTCTGATAGGGAGTCTCACTCTGTCACCCAGGCTGGAGTCCAGCGGCGAGATCTTGGCTCACTGCAACCTCCACCTCCTGGGTTCAAACTATTCTCCTGCCTCAATCTCCCGAGTAGCTGGGATTGCAGGCACCCGCCACCACGACCAGCTAATTTTTTGCATTTTTAGTAAAGACGGGGTTTCACTATGTTGGCCAGTCTGGTCTCAAACTCCTGACCTCAAGTGATCTGCCCACCTCGGCCTCCCAAAGTGTTGGGATTACAGGTGTGAGCCACCACACCCGACCCGGAATTTGCTTTTCAACAAGCATCCACAGTGATTCTGATCTAGGTGATCAGAAAATGACTATTCCCCTCATCCAGCAATCTCTTAAAAACACAGGTTGAATGCCCCTAATCTGAAAATCCAAAATCTGAAATGCTCAAAAATCCAAAATTTTCTGAGTACCAACATGAGATAGTGACACTTTTGCTTTCTGGTGGTTCAATGTGCACAAACTGTGCTTCACATACAAAATTATTGAAATATTGTATACAATTACCTTAAGGCTATTTACTGAAGGTGTATATGAAATATAAATGAATTTTTTGTTTCGATTTGTATTCCATCCCCAAGATACCTCATTACATATATGCAAATATATCAAAATCTGAAAAAACCTGAAATTCAAAACATTTCTGATCCCAAGCATTTCGGATAAGGGATACTCAACCTGTACTCACAAACAAAGGTCTTATTTCTCTAGCCTAGTGAACCCATTTGTACATTTGCCAAAGCCTGTTCTCAGTTACACTGGGCACATAAGGACCCAGGATCTGGAATTCCCAGGCTTTGCTTTGCTAACAGTTTCATTTTGCCTCCTGACAAAGCTTTATGTCCTACTGCTGACAGTGGTAAGAAGAATGTCTTTAAATCACCTGCCTATCTGACCAGCAGTGCATGCCCTGAGGATGCAGTCAGCCTGTATCTACACCACACCATAATGAAGGTGTTGTAGGAGTAAGAGCTCTAAAGGGCTTTGGGAGAGCTGAGATCCATCCCATGGAAACCATCCTCAACTTCTTCAGCCAGAGTTGGCATCCCCAGGTATGGCTCCTATAATCTTTTGTGTACAGTTAACATATTGTTAGTTTACAAGCCTGCCTCCTGGATATAAAGGTGCAGGAAAGAGAGGGCAGAGGAATCACACCTCACTCATCTTATCTCTCCACCCCTATACTCAGCTTTAGTCACTCAGCAGATGCTAAGCGTGTGAGTCGATGAATCAATCATTGAATGCAGAACAAACAATACCACAGCAGACTTACTCTTATTACCATGTTGAATAAAAGTTTTCTAGCTGCCTATGTCTCATTTTAGAATTCAAAGGTGGTTTGTTTCTGTTTTTAACCGTGATGGAAACATCTTTAATTTTTCTTGGAATACATTAAAAACATAAAAAAGAGCACTTCTTGTGAAGCAGAAATGATGAACAATAAACTCTGTGGTTTGTGAGACATGAAACACCATAACTGTTTTGAAAAGATAATTTTCCTGGAAACAATATATTTGGAAACTAATTTGCTATTTCACTGGCCAAACCTTGGCCCGCTAATCCCCCAGAGGAATATGGAATATGAGGCTTTGTGGTACAACCAACAACCAACATTTGACAGAGTGACTTTTCCAAGACAGATTCAGTGCACACAGTGCACAGTTCAATATTCTGATGGTGTCTTCTCATTCACCCTCTTATGGTGGGAGTATAATTCCTATTTTACAACTGTGATAACTTAGGTTCAAAAATCACACAGCTAATAAGAGTTAGAGCTGGAATGATACAATATCTGTCCTCCCATGATTGCTTTATTTTTCTTGGCATAATGTCCTCCAGGTTTATCCACGTCATTGCATATGAAAAGATTTCTTTCTTTTTTTAATGCTGAAAAATATTCCATTGTGTGGATTTACCACATTTTCTTTATCCATTCATTCATCAACAGACATTAAGGTTGTTTCCATATATTGGCTACTGTGAATGCTATCATTTGAATGTCCCTGCCAAAATTCATGTTGAAATGTAATTGCTAGTGTAACAATATTGAAAGGCAGAACCTTTAAGAGATGATAAGGTCATGAGGTCTCTGCCCTCATGCATGAATTAATACTGTTATCATGGGAGTGGGTTACTTGTCAAAGGAATAGGGTCCTGATTAAAAAAAAAAAAAAAAAGATGAGTTCAGCTCACTTTTCTCTCTGTCTCGTACGTTCACTCACCATGTGATACCTCCTACCAGAGAATAACCCTCACCAGATGCTGGCACCAAGCTCGTGGAATTCCCAGTCTCCAGAACAGTAAGAAATAAATTTCTTTCCTTTATAAAATACCCAGTCTGTGGTATTTTGTTATAGCCATAGAAAATAAATGAAGACAGTGAATAATGCTGTAATAAACATAGGAGGGCAAGTATCTCTTTGAGATCCTAATTTCAAATCTTTTGGATATATAGCCAGAAGTGAGGTTGCGGGTACTATAGTAGTTTTATTTTTTAATTTTTTGAGGAATCTCCATATTGTTTTCCATAATGGCTCCAACATTTCACATGCAAGATGAATAAGTTCTAGAGATCTGCTGTGCAACCTAGTGCCTATAGTTAACAGTACTGTATTGTAAACTTAAACATTTTGTCGACAGGATAAATCTCATGTTAAGTGCTCTTACCACACTAAAAAAGGGTTGAAATGCTCACTTCAGCAGCACATATACTAAAATAGGAATGATACAGAGATTAGCCTGGTCCTTGCCCAGGGATGACATGCAAATTCATGAAGCATCCCATATTTTCTAAAAAAAAAAAAAAAAAAGCATAGGGGACACAAGAAAACTTTTGGAGGTGATTGATACGGTTCGGCTGTGTGTCCACCCAAATCTCAACTTGAATTTATCTCTCAGAATTCCCACGTGTTGTGGGAGGGACCCGGGGGAGATAATGGAATCATGGGGGCCAGTCTTTCCCCTGTTGTTCTCCTGATAGTGAAACAGTCTCACGAGATCTGATGGGTTTATCAGCAGTTTCCGCTGTTGCTTCTTCCTCATTTTCTCTTGCTGTGGCCATCTAAGAAGTGACTTTCGCCCCCCACCATGATTCTGAATCCTCCCCAGTCATGTGGAACTGTAAGTCCAACTAAACGTCTTTTTCTTCACTGTCTCGGGTAGGTCTTTATCAGCAGCATGAAAACGGATTAATACAGTGATGGATGTTTATTACTTTGATTGTGGTGGTGGTTTCATGGGTGGATGCACACATCTAAACCCATCAAATTGTATATATTATATATGTACAGTTTTTTCAATAGATCAATTATACCTCAAAAAGACTTTTTAAAAAGCCTAGTGAATGTTTCACAAAAACGTAAATATACTTAACATTACTGAACTGTGCACATAAAAATGGTAAAATTTATATCATGTGTTTTTCACCACCAAAAAAAAAAAAAAAAGGAGACAAAACAAAGAGAACAAGGTAGAGCTAGATTTAAACCTAGGTCCTTTTGGTCTCAGCCCTATAGGCTTCCTGTAATACTCAGGCTATCTGAAGTTCAGCAGCATCATCATAAAGCACTTTCAATTAACTCTACCCTAATACAGGTGATATGGTTTGGCAGTGTCCCCATTCAAATCTCAACTTGAATCTTCCAGAATTCTGAGGGACCCAGGGATAGGTAATTGAATCAGGTAGGCTGGTCTTTCCCGTGCTAGTCTCATGATAGTGAATAAGTCTCACGAGATCTGATGGGTTTATTAGGGGTTTCCGCTTTTGCTTCTTCCTCATTTTCTCTTACTGCCTCGAGGTAAGAAGTGCCTTTCACCTCCCGCCATGATTCTGAGGCCTCCCCAGCCATGTGGAACTGTATGTCCAATTAAACCTCTTTTTCTTCCCAGTCTCTGGTAGGTCTTTATCAGTGGTGTGAAAATGGACTAATACACAGGGCAATGAAAATTCAGGCAGAAAAAAAAATGCCTCCCCTCTTGACCCCTTCTCCAGTCTCCCCTGCCAGATCATTCAATCACAATTTTGCTTTTTTGAGAAAAAGTCTAAAAATGTCACACATTATAAACTGTATGAAACATGCGAAATTGACTGATGGTAATGTCTTCATTATCCTGAAGCCCTAAAGAATTATGGAACATCAGAAAGATTAGACTGTAACAAATAAACAAAATGTAGTTAAGAAATAAATTCTCATACAATAAAGTTTGGAATATGTAGAAACTAAAATAAAGAATAAAGAAAAGTGCCTATAATCTAATATCCAGACTGTGAAGTATTTGATTGGCATTTACTTAAAGATACAGATATATATTTTACATATATAATCTATATATTATTTCAAATATATAAATATGAAATCAGAGTTTGTAGCATGAAATAGTACATCTTTTTGTTTTCCACTAACATTTAAGCAGACACATTTTCTCATGTGTATTCGTCCATTTTCATACTGCTGTAAAAAACTGCCCAAGACTAGGTAATTTATAAAGGAAAGGGGTTTAATTGACTCATAGTTCAGCATGGCTCAGAAGACCTCAGAAAACTTACAATCATGGTGGAAGGCAAGGGAGAAGCAAGGCACCTTCTTCACAAGGCAGCAAGGAGAAGTGCCGAGCAAAGGGTAAAGAGCCCCTTATAAAACCATCAGATCTTGTGAGAATGCACTCACTATCACAAGAACAGCATGGGGGAAACCATGATCCGGTTACCTCCACCTGGTCTCTCCCTTGAACTGTGGAGATTATGGGAATTATGGGGACTATAATTCAAGATGAGATTTGTGTAGGGACACAAATCCTAACCATATCACCATGCCTTGACACAGACTCCGTGAGTTTTACTGGATGCATAATACGTTATCAAGGAAATATTTATTTAATTAATCTTTTAAAACTATATATTTAGGTTATAACTGGTTGTTCACTTCTCTTATGGCAATTCTGTCATGAACAACTTTGAAAGTAAAGCTTTAATTAGAACATTGAGATACATCCCCAGAAATGGAGTATGAGTCTCTTAGGCATGAATATCACACAAATTGCCAAATCCTTTCTGAAATGCTGCAGTCATTTCATCTGCAGTGCATTTTCCTTCACTGTACTCAGGGTCAGCTTCACAGCAGCGCAACCTGGGCGGCCCCAGAGAACCCTTACTCAGAAGGGTTTGTTTGGTTTAACGCTTTGTTGGCACCATCATGAAATTCTTAATAGTTTGAGCTTTGAATGTGTGTTTTCTAAGCAAAGTCTGATGGAACAAGGGAACATGCAGGTTACCAGAACAGATTCAGGCAATCTGTGTGCCCCCTGTTCCCTGCTGCCATATTCACATGGAGTGCCAGCCATGCCTCATGAGCACAAAATTCCAGCAGACCCACAGTATGTAGAAGTTCAGTGAGGCTCAAACAAAGTATGAGGTAAGAGTATTATTTCTAGAACTAGGTAAGCCTGGGGGTCAAGGGGCTGGGAGCACTGGCTGTTCTAAGAGACCATACTTTTTATTGGAAGCAGAATTTACTTCAAATGGCCAACAAGCCCTATCATATGTTTTCTTGCTTGTGTTACTTTCCTGTTTCAGGCAACCATTTAGCCTGGTTTCCTTTTAGGCCATCTTTACTCATCAGTGAGCCAAAGGTAGACAGCATTGGTAGAATGTTCACATATCAAGAAGTGAATTTAAAACAATTGAGTTAGTTTTGCGCACCATTCACACTGTTCTAGTAAGAATGAAATGCATATGCATGTACAAGCTACAGAACATATAGTTCAAAGGTAATGCAAATATGAAATGTAATTTCAGTAATTCTGCACAGGAGATTGAATACTCTTGCTCAATGAATCCAATCACTTTGAGGGAGTCAGAGCAGGATTTTACTAGGAGCAATCTTCCTTCTTCCTCTTCCATACCTCCTCTAACTGCCTTCTGGCTCAACAGCAGGTTGATAGCTTTTTTGCACAATCTAATCTGTGACAAACCACCAGGCCAGCTTCCCCAGATAGTGACAGATTAACAGCAATGTTGGTTTGAGGGCTAGTCTTTGGTAAAAGGCAACTAGGCTAACATTTCTTTATTGCCATGTGCTCTATGACTCTTAGGTTCTTTATTTACTTGCTTGCTGGTAAATTTTTACAGCCTTGTTCTGCCAAATATTGTTCTCCTTTGGATTAAGGCCTCATTTCTGAAATATAACTTTTGAACTTTGGACTGCAATAAAATTACTATTGCTATTACGAGTTGAATCTTCTTTATAAAATTACAAAGTTTTTCAGGATAGAAGGTTGGAGAACAGTAAAATTAAAAAATTACGAAGTTTTCCTTCTAAGGACATTATTATAGCAAGAGATTATCTGGTATCCAGTGTGAAAAATCTTCTTAGGCTGATAACCCATAGTCTGGAGAGGCACCAACCTAACCTCTACGGCAGAGGATGCAAGTTAGAATCAACTGAGGAGCTTTGAAAAGCAAGAATGCTTGCATCTAATTCTCCAAGATTTTGACTTAATTGGTCCTTGGGTGCATCCTGGGGACTGAGAATTTTACAAACTTTGCAGGTGGCTCTTTATGCAGCTACAGTTTTGAAGCTGCTTAGAGCCACTGCTCTAATACCTCATTTGTTTATATTCAGAGAAGGAAATACACACAAATAGGTCAGGCAGAATGTCCACTTCTATATCGTCAGGATTCAGCCAATAATTCTGGAGCCCCTACTGACTAACTAATACTAGGCACTTTGGGAATTGCAGAGATGCATAAGATAACTTCTCTGTCTCAAGAAGCTTTCAAGAGAGATGGCAAGTGAGGATCAGCAAGCTAGTCTGAGAGAAGAGAGAGTGTCTAGAACAAGATATACCCATGAGCCGATAGGAGACTATACCTGTGCATTGCCTTTGGAAGGGAACTTCTGGGGTCTCTTTACAGAGGAAGTGTTGGGTCAGATACTTGTGCATTAGGAAGAAGAGCAAAAAAAAAAAAAAAGGCACTCACATCTGGAGATTTTGTCCAAATCCATCCCAAACCTTCTTCCCCATACAAAATAATTTTCACCACTAATAAAGGCAAAACACAAAATATTTGACTCAACTTTTTTATTTTTATTTATTTATTTATTTATTTTGAGATGGAGTCTTTCTCTGTCACCAGGCTGGAGTACAGTGGTGCAATCTCAGCTCACTGCAACCTCCACCTTCCAGGTTCAAGCGATTCCCCTACCTCTGTCTCTGGAGTAGCTGGGACTACAGGCACATGCCACCACGCCTGGCTAATTTTTTGTATTTTAGTAGAGACGGGGTTTCACCATGTTGGCCAGGATTGTCTCAATCTCCTGACCTCGTGATCTGCCTGCCTCGACCTCCCGAAGTGCTGGGATTACAGGCATGAGCCACTGCTCCCAGCAGACTCCACTTTTTGATAGTAATGTGCTTTTTCAACAGCTACACAGTCATTGACTATCAGTGCATACTAAATAAGGAGAGAATGATGAGGGGATGAGGATTGGAAATCACTCTTTCCCCAGCAGGTTAAATGAACAACAACAAAATCCATATCTTTGTCTAGATGTGATGGCTAATCTCATGAGTCAACTTAACTGGACCATGGGGTACTCAGATCTTTGGTTAAACATTATTCTGTGTTTCTCTGTGAGGGATTTTCTAGGTAAGACTAACATTTGAATTAGTAGACTAAGTAAAGCAGATTGCCCTTAGGCCTCATCCAACCTGTCAAAGCCCTGAATTGAACAGAACAAAATCTGCCGGATTGCCTTCCAGCTGGAACACAGGACTTCTGCCTTCAGACTCAGACTTGGACTGGAACTGATCCCATCAGCCCTCCTCGGTCTCAGACCTCTGCACTCAGACTGAACTGTACCATCAGCTCTCTCTAGAGAACTCAGACTAACACACTGTCACAAAAAAGTTTCCATGCACATTCATGTTTAATCCTCATAACAATCCTCAGTCAAGGGAATGGTGGTATAATATGTGTCTTAATTGGCTCAGGGTGCCATAACAAAATGTTTTAGTCTGGGTGACTTCAACAACAGAAAGTTGTTTCTCGTAGCTCTGGAGGCTGGGAAGTCCAAGATCAAGGTGCCAGCCAATTTGGTTTCAGGTGAGAACCCTCTTCCTGGCTTGTACATGGCTTCGTTTGTCTATACCTAATTACCTCCTAAAGGCCCTGTCTCCAAATACCATCACATTGAGGGTCAGGGCTTCAACATATGAATTTGGGAGGATGCAAAAATTCAGACTGTAACAGTATGTTTCCCATTTTACAGATGGGAACACTAAAGCCTGAAAAAGTGAAGTAACTTGCCAAAAGCCACCAAGCTTATGAATGCAAGAGCTGGAACATGAGCCAATCTCTCTCTCACATACACCATTTTTTCTACTACAGCCATGCTTTTTATATTAGTTATTCTAACACATAGCAAGATACTCATCTTTAGAGATAGCCAGTAAAGGTCTGAAAAGCTACCAGCCTCGCTAGTTATCTGGAAAGTGCTGATTAAAATGACAGCAAAATTCTATTTTTCACTCATCAGATGGGTAAAAATTAAAGACAAATACTATCCCAGTGTCAGGAAGGGAGAGGTGAAAGGAATGCTCTTAAATACTTCTTGTAGGATCACACATCAGTGGACTGTGTGGAGGACAATTTGGCAGTATCTATAAAAATTTTAAATGTGTATTCTCTTTGATCAAGTAGTTTTAGTTCTTAATACCTACCCAAGGGAAATAGTTTCACCTGGGTATGAAAAAGCATCCACTGCGTTTTCTGGTAACAGTGAAATATTAGAAGCACCATATTACCCATTCATAGGTAATGGGTAAAAGGATCATGGTGCATCTAAACTATGGCATCTGTGAAACCTTCCAAAAGAACGTGGCTGATTTGTATATTCTGACATAGAATGTTTTATTTAGCAGAACAAAACATGTGGTATGTATAGCATAATGTTACTTATGTGATAAAAATGTATTGTGTGTCTATATGTATATAATTTTATACAAAAATTCAAGGACACATACATATCAAACTGCTAATGATTACTGCTCATCATTCTGGGATTGGGACAATGGGAAAACAAAACCAGCTTTTGCACTGATGGCATTATTTATTTTATTTCTCTCACTATAACGCTATGGAGTAGACAGATTCCACATCCTAAATGAGAAATCAGAGAGTCTGAGAAGAGAGGGGACTTGTGAGATGAGCCAGGAGGGATTAATGATAAAGCTGGGACCAGAACCCAGGTTTTTTGATTCCAGTTCCAGTGCTCCATGGATGGCACCTTCCTGCTTCATTTAACTTCCAGTTTTCATACCATTTTGCCTCTTATGGAAGGAACCCATCAACCCATTCTTTCAAGGGAAACTTCAACTCTTAAAGAGTTAGATTTGAAAGCTTTTCTTCTCCCTCTTCTGTTTTTTTAAACCAGTCTGGGTCCAGGGGCCAGCATCCTTCTAATCTCTACTTGAAACCTGTAGGTTCACTGTTGCAAAAGACTTCTCTGATGTTCCGTCCTATTTCTATCCAAATAAATCTCATTTTGCTGATGTCTATAAAGTCTGACTTTATAGCAGAGAGCTCTCCTAGAACTCTGTCTTTAATAAAAGAGGAAAGAAGTGGAACTACTAATTTAGTTTCTTTAAAAGGCATGTATTTTCATGCACATTAAGTCCATCTGTTGGTGAAATGATGCCTTTGCACAGTGTATAATTTGATAAAACCCAAAAGAACTCAGAGCTCTTAGCTTGAAGCAGAAATAGAGAAAGTGGCTGGGAACCTGACTAAAGTGGAGAAATCCACCCAACACTATTTTTAGAATTAAAAACTGATTTTTGAAAAATTATCCATCATGGAGAAAGATTCGGGTTCTCAGTGTAAGCACCTCTCAGCACATTCGAACCACTTCAGAAATGGAGATCAAAGGCCCTTTGTCTGTGCAGCTCATCCATTGCGGATATCTTTTTCATGGCACTGTGTGATATGTGACCATCTCACTCCCTGTCTTCACTGTCCAGTGGGTCCCTACTGGCTACAGAGAGCTTACAAATTGGCAGCCACATGTTTGTTTGCCAGTATGAAGTGTTTTTAAATGTTAAATATTGACAACATTTAAAACTTGGCAGTCCACTTAAAATTCTGATTTCTGATTTCTCAAAAAATCAGAAGATCTGGCCATTCCAGGTCCAAATTCTTGCAGAGCATTCATGTGCTGATGCTGAGTAGTAGAAGTGTGAAAGAGACATCACTTACTTCCTACTATGCCACAATTCCACCCTCACTGCCAGGCCCCTACAATACTTGAAGTTGCAACACCCGGTCTTAAGGATTAAACTCTACACTTTACAAAAGGATATTCAAGGTTCTTCACTATTGGCTACTGGTCAACTTCTACATCTTCAGCCTCTCTCACTTCCCTATTTAATCAATAAACCTTCCTTGATCCCTAGCATGTACCAAGCAGTGTGCTAGGTGGATATGGAGATGAACAAAATGCATGCTTCAGTTAGGGCCCCAGCAGATGGCACATATAAATTAAGACAATGTGAGCAGGGTTGGTTGAAGGGTAGGAGAACCACAAAGATAGTGCAGTACTTTGAGCCTAGAAATTTTGGGACTTTTGTATCTCTAGACCTGAAGAGGGACTTCTACCTGGAGAGAAACTACAACCTTCTGTTGGGAATGCAGCCAACTCAAGATAACCCTGCAGACCAGGCACTTTGCACCTGCTTTCACTCTCATCTCTACCTCTGGTTTTCTGAGAAGGCTTCTTCTTTGGCCAAAGTCAGAAGCAAAGGAGAGGGTGTGTCTCTTGATGCAGTCCAGAGAGGTCAGTTTCCTAGACAGAAAGCAGGACAGAGATAGGACAGAGTGGGTCCAAGGTACAAAGAGATGACACTGAGCCAACTCTGCTCTGCCCTTCAAGGAACTCATAGCCTAATGAGGAGATGGGTGGGTCAACAGACAAGGCCAGCATGGTGGGGGCAGTGCTGTGTTAACTAGAATCACAGCAGGCTATAGAAACTCTGGTAACTACCTAGACAGAGGCAACTAACTCAACACAGTTGAAAGCTCCAGGAAATGGTGAACTCAAAGCTGCTCTAGAAATGACTGAAGAACAAGGAGTTAGCAATGAGGAGAGAAAGGCGGGTCATCCCAGGTGGGTCATCCCAGAAGAGAGAGCATCCCATTGCTAAGGCTTCATGGGCATCATATGCCCAACCCATTGAGTCATTCTGTTCCCTAGATGTTTCTCGCCCTTTTGTACTATATCCCTGTGCATAGACACTGCCCTCTGCTGCAATAGTTTCCCCTACCCTTTTTGGAAAGTTAAATTCAGTTCAAATTTACCTCTCCACGCAATTTTACTCCTGTATCTACCCAATAGAAATGTGGTCACACACGCACAAAAAGACACACATTAGAATATTCACAACAGTATTATGCATGGTAACCAAATGTCTATCAACAGTAGAATAGATCAATGAATTCTTAGAATAGAATATGACCCAGCAGTGCGAATGTACAATCTAAAATTCCATTTAAAAATATGAATAAATACCACAAACATAATGTTGAATTTATTAGTCCATTTTCACACTGCTGATAAAGACATACCCAAGACTAGGAAGAAAAAGAGGTTTAATTGGACTTAGAGTTCCACATGGCTGGAAAGGCCTCAGAATCATGGTGGGAGGTGAAAGGCACTTCTTACATGGTGGCGGCAAGAGAAAATGAGGAAGGTGCAAAATTGGAAACCCCTGATAAACCCATCAGATCTCATGAAACTTATTCACTACCGTGAGAACAGTATGGGGGAACCGCTCCCATGATTTAAACGATCTCCCACTGGGCATCTCCCACAGCACATGGGAATTATGGGAGTACAATTCAAGATAAGATTTGGGTGACAACACAGCCAAACCATATCATGAGTGAAAGAAGTCAGACAGCTTTAACTGACGTACACCTCATAAGGTTTCATTTATTAAAAGATCAGTCAGGCAACATCAATCTGTAGTGTTTATATTAGGCTGTTCTTACATTGCTATAAAGAAATACCTGAGGCTGGATACTTTATAGAGAAAAGAGGTTTTAGGCAGCTCATGGTTCTGCAAGCTGTACAAGGATGGCACCACCATCAGCTTGGCTTCTGGTGAGAATATCAGGAAGCTTACAATCGTGGCAGAAGTGGGAGCAGTTGGTGTCAAATGGTGTGAGTGGGAGCAACAGGTCCGGGGGAAGGTGCCACTCTCTTTTAAACAACCAGATCTCATATGAACTCAGAGTAAGAACTCCCTTATCACCAAGGGGATGGTGCTAAACCACTTATGAGGGATCTGCTCCCATGATCCGAACACCTGCCACCAGGCCCCACCTCCAGCATTGGGGATCACATTTCAACGTAAGATTTGGAGGGGACAAACATCCAAACCATATTGGTGTTAGAAGTCAGGACTGTAGTAATCCCTTAGAGGAGTAGTAAGTACTGGAAGGTAGCATGGTATGTGGAGTTCTGTGTTGCTAGTAATGTTCTATTTTATTATCTGGGGGCTGGTTGAATGAGTTCATAAAAATTCATCGACCTGTACACCTATGATATAATTTTCTGTGTGTTATATGTATTTATTTTTTAGTTTAAGTCACTTTCTCAGGGAAGCTTTCACAGGTTGTTGAATAACAAGGGCTTGCTGTCCAAAGAGCTCAGAAAACTCTTCTGTAGAACTCATCAACATGTTTGAAAACCACTGAGAAAAGAGCAAGGTCTCAGGAGCCCCAAACCTGCCTGGATTTCCCTGGCAATCCTGAGCAAGTCCTGTCTACTCTCTTGGCTGGCTCTACCTGTTCCTTTAATGATGCAGTGGAGCAGATGTACTTCCATTTCTTTTCAGTAATCAGGAGTTTTGTAGACATCAGAGATCAATTAATCATTCATCATTTTCAGAACTTCCTTGCCAATGTGGACAGTCTCTGCTCAGAAAACAACCTTGAAGGCCTGGCACGGTGGCTCACGCCTATAATACCAGCACTTTGGGAGGCAGAGGCAAGTGGATCACAAAGTCAGGAGATTGAGACCATCCTGGCTAACACGGTGAAACCCCATCTCTACTAAAAATAGAAAAAATTGTGGTGGCACATGCCTGTAGTCCCAGCTACTCAGGAAGCTGAGGCAGGAGAATCACTTGAACCCGGGAGACAGAGGCTGCAGTGAGCCAAGATCGTGCCACTGCACTCCAGCCTGGGCAACAGAGTGAGACCCCATCTTGAAAAGAAAATCAAAGAAAAAGGAAAAGAAATAAAGAAAAGAAAAGAAAAGAACTTTGAAATAAGCTGGACCCAGGGGCTTGTGCCTATAGTCCCAGCTACGCGGGAGGCTGAGGTCAGAGGATTGCTTGAGCCCAGAGGTTTGTTGAGATTAGCCTGGGCAGCATAGCAAAACCACATCTCTATAAAATAAATTAATAAATACACACATTTTAAATAACAACCTGAAATAGCTGCAACTCTCAGTTGAGTGGCTCCCAACTTTGTCATCGTGGAGGGACCCTACTGTGACTTCTTTCCTATGAACCACACGTACTGAAAAAGGATGCACCCAGTAACAACAACAAAGATGTTTACTGAGTAATGATCCATTTGTTTTAATCGAGACAGTTATATTAACGCCAACCTAACCTTGTGACCAGCATGAGATAACCAATGTTTCTCCACTGGGTTGTGTAATTTCTGCTCAAAGCACAGTAATAAGATAGTTTAGTTCATCTGGGAATATCCATAATAGGGGTCCAATGTAGGATTGCCATCCTTAATTTTATGATACAGAAATTAACTCAGGAGAACTCATTTACATTTCTCAAACTCCTCAAGGTGGCGTTCCTCGGTTAGAACCACAGTAACAGCTCCTCATCCCACATACCAAAGAGACTTTGGATTTTGTCTTCAGATATTTCATGGTACTATTTTCCTGACTTCTTTTCAATAATGATCTCAGGGTGATAAGGCCTTTGTGATGCTACATAAGCCAAGTGAAATGAAATATGATTATTTTAACAATATCAATTGTCTTGCTCTGTTTTGGCTGCTAAGAAAAATCCCATAGACAGGGTTATCAACAACAGAAATTTATTTCTCATAGTTCTGGAAGCTGGAAAGTCCAAGATCCATGTCTGGTGAGGGCCTGCTTCCTGTTTCATAGACGGAGGCTAGCTCTCTGCGACCTCTTTTATATGGGGATGAATCCTGTTCATGGGGGCTCTGTCCTATGATCTAATCACTTCCTAAAGGTCTTATTTCCTAATGCTATCACTTTGGGGGTAGAACTTTAACCTATAAATTTGAGGGGCAAAGGAGGACACAAACATTCAGATCATGGCACCAATATTGGCTTACATGTGCTGCTGTTGTCCTAGGCAACTTACATGGGTTAATGCAGGCTGTGGAATCAGATGGTGTGGGTTCAAACCCCACCTCTAATTCTTACTGTCTCAGTGACCTTAAGTGGGCAGGTAGTTAACCTCACTAAGTCTCCATTTCCTTATCTGTAGCATGAGACTTAATAGTTATTGAGTTCTTTGGAGGATTCAATGTATATAATCCATTAAAGAATATGGCATAGGGTTTGGCACATCGATATATTTAAAATAGTCAACTTCTAATAGTAATTCTGCTTTCTTTTTTTTTTTTTTTTTTTTCCTGTGGCAGGTTCTCATTCTGTCACCCAGGCTGAATTACAGTGGTGCAATCTCGGCTTACTGCAACCTCCGCCTCCCAGGTTCAACAGATTCTTCTGCCTCTGCCTCCCCAGGAACTGAGACTACATGTGTGCACCACCACACCTGGCTAATTTTTTATATTTTTGGTAGAGACAGGGTTTCACCATGTTGACCAAGCTGGCTGGTCTCAAACTCCTGACTTCAAGTGATCCACCCGCTCAGCCTCCCAAAGTGCTGGGATTACAGGCCTGAACCACTGCGACCAGCCATAATTCTACTTTCTTCACAACACTCCTTTTAAGAAAGCATCATGATCCCCATTTTATAAAGGAGAAACTGAGGCTCAGAGACTTGCCCAAGATCGCACAACAATTGAATGGCAGATCCAGAATTTTTAACCCTAGTTCTTCTTGATACCAAAGCCTGACCTATTTCCATGAGTCAGTCCTTCAACCTGGCAGATATGGGGGCTGAATACCCTCAATAGGTTCTTCTATTCCCTTATAAACATTATTTTTGAGGAAAAAAAGGACATTTTAATTATTTTAAAGAATAAAAAAATAGCTGGGCGCGGTGGCTCACGCCTGTAATCCCAGCACTTTGGGAGGCTGAGGCGGGCGGATCACAAGGTCAGGAGATCGAGACCATGGTGAAACCCCGTCTCTACAAAAAATAGAAAAAATTAGCCGGGCGCGGTGGCAGGCGCCTGTAGTCCCAGCTACTTGGGAGGCTGAGGCAGGAGAATGGCGTCAACCCGGGAGGAGGAGCTTGCAGTGAGCCGAGATTGCGCCACTGCACTCCAGCCTGGGCGACAGAGCTAGACTCCGTCTCAAAAAAAAAAAAAAAAAAAAAAAAAGAATAAAAAAATAAATTTTTGGGTAGGCCTTTTGCCCTTGTCATCATTTTTCCCAAGCTCATTTTTTTTATGGACCCATTCAAGATTGTCTGTCCTAATTTTGTGACTGTTGTCAATCTCATATCGGGCATTAATTAGCCAAAGAGAGCACTGGCCAAGCTGTGTGATCGTGGGCACCTCCTTCCATCTCAAAGCAGACCTCAGTTTCTTCTTCTGCAGAACAGGGGATTGGATGGAGGCTCTCCCAGTTCCTGCAGGCTAACCTGGAAGCTTTTCTCCTGACATCACTCCAGGGCCTTTACCCTTGTGAGCGGCTCAAACGTTTGACTCCTGCCCCGGCTTCCTGAACTATGTCAGAGGGAAAAGGAAAAAAAGACAGAGAGAATCGAACATCTGTTTTCACACCAGGGCTAGGAACTCATTCCTAAAACATTTCTCATACTTAACCAAAAGGGCATTCCGTCACGAGGAACAGGATTCATCCCTCGCTCTCTGGCTGCCTCTGCACTTTGCTGATAACACAGTAACAAATGTGCTGATGTGCATTTCCAGGAATCGAAGCTTCTCCCTGACCAGGGCCAGCGCTGCTGCGTTCGGAGGCAGGTGCCAGAACCCAGTGCCCAAAAGCCCTTCCCTTCCCAGGCGAACAGGCCAAGTCCCTGTCCTTGGGGCTGTCTTCCTCCCGCTCGGCACTTCTTTCAGGCCCTGTAGACAGGGATTGGTTGCTTGTGCAGTCATCAATCACACCTCCTTCTTCCTGGCTTCCTGGTTCAGCTGTGGGAGAAAGCCACCCCCACCCCCACCCCACCGCCTGGTTCAGCTATGGGAGGAGCTAAACGAACCCTCAGTCCCACCAATCAATGGCTCAGGGCTTTGCACCCACTCCAGTATGACCTTGAACCGGTCTTAATGTCTCTGGGCCTCCATGCTAGCTAATCTTCAAAGAACACTGTACCAGGCAGTGTTCTAGTTACTTTTGATAGGAATCAACTCCTATTTAATCCTCTCAACAACCTTACATCTCGTGTGATTAGTTTTTTGAGGTATTTTTGTTTGTTTGTTTTGTTTCTTTGAGACAGCAGAATCTCACTCTGTCACCAGGCTGGAATGCAGTGACGTGATCTCGGCTCATTGCAACTTCTGCCTCCTGGGTTCAAGAGACTCTCTCACCTCAGCCACCCGAACACCTGAGATTACAGGCACCTGCCACCATTCCTGGCTAATTTTTTTATGTTTTTAGTAGGGACGGGGTTTCACCATATTGGCCAGGCTGGTCTCGAACTCCTGACCTCAGGTGATCCGCCTACCTCGGCTTCCTAAAGTGCTGGTGAAATTACAGGCATGAGCCACTGTGCCCGGACCCCCATGTGATTAGTTTTATTGTTACCCTGTTTCACAGATGAGGACACTAAGCCACGAAGAGCTTATGTAGTTCACCTAAGAACACACACATCTCAGATTTGAACCCAGGCCTTTGGACGCTAGGCGTGCTTATGCCCTGTCAGCAGCCCTCAAACATTTGGGTCTTAGAATCCCTTCACAGTCCTTAAAAGTATTGAGGATCCCAAAGAGCTTTTGTTTCTGTGGGTTATATCAATCACCATATTAGAAATTAAAACTGTGAATTTTTTAAAGCTCAAGAATACACAAGCACACGTTCTGTTTGTCATCCGAGTACAACATCATCTCGCATCGAACAGTCTCCAGAAAATACCACTCCAAGCTCATGGGAGAATGGGAGTGAAAAAAAACAAATGACATCTTAGTATTATCACAAAAATAGTTTCGACCTCAAGGACCCCCTGCAAGATTGCCGGGGACTCCTGGGGTCCCCAGACCACACTTTGAAAACGTATGCACCACACAGCCTCCATGACCTTGCTATGGCATGCGCCTTAGAGTAACTCCTCTGCCTTTCTCACAGGGTATTAATTCAGTCAGTAAATACTAATTGACCACCGACCATGGCTCAGGCGCAATACTAGGCACTAGGATACAGCGGCAATCAACAAATACGTCCCGGCTACTGTGACGCTTCCGGGAAAGTGGAGGAGTCAGATATTAAGCCAAAATAATCACTCCAATCAGTAATTTAAATCTATTAAGATTATTAGAAAAGAGCAGGACACCAGGGGACCATAACTCAGAGACATGACTTGTTTGAGCAATCAGGAGAAACTTTCTTGAGGAAGTGGCTTATCTCCCTGAGGTTTTGCAAACCATAACTGCACTTTGCAAGAAGAAACTGCTGATGGTCTCCTTCTAATGAGGGTCTGAGATCTGTCATAGCCTCCTTTCTTACAGCCCTTTCTGTTCTTAAAACTACCCCAGGTAAATCCTTTCAGTCCAAAGACTCTCAACTGGGGACTCTTAGTTATTTTCAACTTATGATCCTTTCCCTCCATTCATTCGGTCCCAACACAGCTACTCCCAGTGCATATATACAGTGGTAGAAATTGGTGGCAAGGAAGGGAAGAGGCAACGTGGGGGAATGAAAAGACTTTGGCTTTGGCTTGAGTCCTGGTCTCCATCCCTCTCCTTCCTATCCATGGGACCCTGGCCAAGCTGCTGTTCTAGATTCTCAGCATCCTCAGCTGTACTCATGAAGAGCATAGCATCTTCCTCGTGTGGTTAGGATGACTAGCAAGTGGGTTGACGTGTATGAAAACACACTGCAAATGTAAGATACATAAGGAAATGCACAAATATAAAGTGCAATGCCAGTACGGCAATAATGACAATATTGAATTAGAATCAGACAGTGAGAGGTACTGGATAAAACAGCTTTATCTTTGTTGTTCTCAGTTACATGTTGAAATCCATGCTTAAAAATAGGTCATGTCAAAGAACATCTATAATTGAAAATACATGTTCTTTGAAGGAGGCGTGGGCTTTTTTGTTTTATTTATTTATTTATTTGGTCTGTTTTCTGAATCCAGAACCAGAAATGCAAAAAAAGCAGCTATAATTTTTCCAAGACAAAAGACTTAGTAATTCAGAGCTTTGCTTTATTCATGTTGTTTATCATTCAAAACCAAACCTTCTTGCAAGATCCACTGGGGTGTCTGGTAAAAGGTACATGGAGCTGGGAGTCAGAAGCACCGGGTTCTTAACCCAGCTCAGCCACTGATTCACTGATTGTTTTTGAACAAGTTTCCTCTCTTGTTTGGGCCCCAGTTTTCACATCTATAAGAGGGGCAGGGAGGTGGTAGGAGGTTTTAACTATGTTATTATTTCTCAAAGAATGGGCGCAAAGCAGTAGCAGAACCCTTATGAGAAAAGACTTTAAGAATCACAAGCTTAAAAGAAAATCACTAGTAAAAAGGGTAATCATGTTTTAACTCTCTTTTTATTCTTTGAATTATATGTCAAGGAGAAATTCTCATATATTGGAGCTAGCCTGTCTTTAACAGCTTTCTAACATTTGTTACTTTTCTCTTTAACTGAGCACACTCCTTAGGACAAAGCTTCAGAAGGCAAGAATGTTTAGCTAGAATTTAATATCATTATTTTGCTATCATCATGCATGTGTTTTGGTTGACTTCTGTTTTAGCAAATGACTCTATTTTTATTTATTGGAGTGATATAAAAGCTTCCTTTGTGAATAAATTCTGTTTAGTTTTAAAAAGTGATTTGTTTTTTTAAATGTAGCAGATATTACAAGAAACACATGGCTATGGGAGTAATCATAGCCATACCCACCAAGTTTTGGAGCTGTGTGCTGATGTCTGAGGTGACTCCCCTCACTGCTGAGGGTCTAGTCTTAGTCCCTATTTAGTGGTTGTAAATGGCTTGGTCACGGGATGTTCTCACTGTTGTCTGTTGTCCAGGCTCCCTGGGTGCCAAAGTTGCATTAGACTCTGGGTCAGGGGTACAGAGGTTCGGGTTGCTCAGGAATTTTGTCCTGCCACAGACAGAAGAGCAGCAGATGCACTCTCTGAGAATAATCCTACTTATAGCAAGGGGAGGGCTCTAGCTGTCATTTCAACTGTATTCAGAAGAAATTACCATAATCATGAGTTCTGGGTCGTGTAAGAGTTTATGAGGTCCTTTCTCACATACGAGCTCAGGAATCCTCACTACATACCTCCAACTTGGGTATTATTTCTGACTTCATTTTACAGGTGAGGAAACAAAGGCTCCGAGAGCTGAAATGTTGTGAAGCCGCACCCCTAGAAAGGGGTAGAAGGAGGACTTTCAATCTGCATCTTGTGCCACCAGAGCTCATTGCTCTTTCCAATGCAAATGATGCTAAAGAAAGTTTGGAAATAAATCTGAAAGACGAAGTGTTACAGGTCACTAGAAAAGCCCCCAAATAAAATAAGAAAAAAATAGAAATATGAACCCAGATTTTTTACAGTGACAATATCCTATTTTATGAATATGCTATGTAAATAGTCTCATGCTTTAGAACATATATCTTATATCTAAAAAATGAACAACCTGTGGCTAATTGTGTCCTTCTACAATATGCTTACAAGATACATTTCTAAAATTCTAGCTGCTGCATCAAAAACTGAATGTACATTTTTAAGCTTCTTGACACATATTGACACGTATTGCCAAAATGCCCTTCAGGAAGATTGCACCGATCAATTTGTGTGGTCCCTGAGAGAACGAGAGGTCCCAAGTCTCTCATACTTTCTCTACTGCTAAGCATTAGCATTACATTTGTAAAAATAGGAAAGAAATCGTACACCAGTTTTTTTTATTAGCATTTCTTTGATTATTAGTGAAGCTAAATATTTTCCCATCTGTTCATTTACCATTTGGATTTGTATATTTAGGACCTTTATGTTCAAGTCAATTATTTACTTTTTCAAATTTTTATACCTTCAGGATTCACAATAAGGGGGAAAAATTCCCAGAAACTCTCTGGGCCTTGCTTTTCCTAATTGTGAAATGAGTTTTGGAGAAAGTGCTCCCAAGGTGCCCTTGGCTCTAATCTTAACTGGGACAGAGGCAGAAGCAATGTCGCTACAGTCTGGACATGCTCCCTAGACTAGAGTCTCAGCCCCACCAGCCCCTTCCTGCTTGTGCCAGTAAAGACAGTCCAGGCTGCCAGATGTGCTGGGCCACCCCTATTAGAATCAGCACCATAATCTGGCTTCCCCATGGGGACACCCCACCCATGGTCATTTATTGAGATAGTGCCTATCTACTTCATTCATGTTAAATAAAATTGTGAAATCTCTCCTTATAATTTAAGACGTAATTTTGCTTGTGCTTGTTACTTCCATCATTTTCTTTTTTTTTTTCTTTTTTTTTTTTTTTTTGAGACGGAGTCTTGCTCTGTCACCCAGGCTGGAGTGCAGTGGCCAGATCTCAGCTCACTGCAAGCTCCGCCTCCTGGGTTCACGCTATTCTCCTGCCTCAGCCTCCCGAGTAGCTGGGACTACAGGCGCCCGCCACCTCGCCCGGCTAGTTTTTTGTAATTTTTAGTAGAGACGGGGTTTCACCGTGTTAGCCAGGATGGTCTCGATCTCCTGACCTCGTGATCCGCCCGTCTCCGCCTCCCAAAGTGCTGGGATTACAGGCTTGAGCCACCGCGCCCGGCCCTACTTCCATCATTTTTAGTTACTCCTCTCTCTTCTTACATCCCTACCAACACCACCAGCCATCGTGTCCTTAGGAAAGCAGGCATGCTAAAGGGGCACTTGCCATGGTGCCTTAACCATCTCCATGACAACCAGTGGTGATGGCCTTGACATGACTATAAAAGAATATATCCTCAGTTTATAAGAAAAGAACTGCAAAGCCTTAAGAAAAATCTCATTTCTGCCTTTACAAAAAAAGTAACTGGGAGATTAATTTCAAATTATAGATCTTCTTTAATGATGATGATGATGAAGTTAGAAAAACATTTTCATTTTCTTTTTTTCTTTCGTTTTATTTTAATATAGACAGGGTCTCACTAGCTGGTCTCAAACTCCTGCACTCAAGCAATCTTCCCACCTCAGTATCCCAAAGTGCTAGGATTACAGGTGTGAACCACTGCCCTTGGCCTTTTTTTTTTTTTTTTTTGAGACAGAGTTTCACTCTGTCACCCAAGCTGGAGTGCAGTGGCACGATCATGGCTAACTGCAGCCTCAACTGCTTGGGCTCAAGTGATCCCCCCATCCCAGCCTCCCAAGTGGCTGGGACCACAGGCATGTACCACCACGCCCAGCTAAATGTTTTTATTATTTGTCGAAGTGAGTTCTCACTATGTAGCCCAGGCTGATCTTGAACTCCTGAGTTTAAAGGATCTTCCCACTTCAGTCTCCCAAAGTGCTGGAATTACAAGCATGAGCCCCTGCACCCAGCCCATAATTTCATTTTCATCTTGTGTGGATATCTGCTTAAGATGAATTACGTTTAGCTGAAATTTTGGTTTTCATTGATCAAATGAAACTGATCATTGCTTGAAAGTGAATATGTAAGCATAGAAGGGTAATGAGGAAAGTATTGGAGGTACATATCTTAATGTCCTAGAGAGGCAGGTATAATATGTTTTATTTCACAGAGATCTTCCTGAAAAGGAGGGCATTGTGTGTTTTAACCCATGGCCTCTGTTTATGTCCCATGTCCTATCCTTTCAGCTGGACTGCTCCATCCACGTATCACACTCATGGTGGTTACTGAAAGTCAGCTGCAAACAGAGCTGGTCTTAGAGTGCATGGAGAAACTCCATTCTCTATGTGATCTCCACCTGCTCTCCCTCTTGAACTCTTGATCCTATTCACTGCTCTCCTCTGCTGACTTTCACAGTGGTGGTGCTCTTCCTGACTGCCTACTATAGGGTTTCTAGCTTTGCCAATCCTTGTGTTCTGAAAGCTCTTGATGTCCCAGTCTTCCTAATCCCCCCCCACTCCTTGCTCCTCAACTCTCAGTAGGGGGAGGAAGGGTAGAAGCCAACACATTCCTGGTTCCATCTTTGGAGAAGGGGCCATCTGGCACAGCCAAAGGTGAGTGCTCTGCTAAATCACTGCATATAAGCATTTGAACCAAATTGTGGGTTTGCCTAGTGTCTTTTCCAGCCTCTTCAGTATATTTCTGATTACAGACAATTAAATGAGGCCAGGCACAGCGGCTCAAGTCTGTAATCCCAATATTTTAGGGGGGCCAGTTAGGTGGATTATTGACCTCAAGAATTTGAGACTAGCCTGGGCATAATGGTGAAATCCCCTTTTTTACAAAATATTTTTTAAAATTAGCTGGGTGTGGTGGTTTGCACCTGTCGTCCCAGCTACTTGAGAGGCTGAGGTGGGAGAATCACCTGAGCCCAGGAGGCTGAGACTGCAGTGAACCATGACTGTACTACTGCACTCCAACCTGAGCAATGGAGTGAGACCGTGTCTCAAAAACTAATAATAATTAAATTCTAAAAACTAAATCAAAATTGTCTTTTAATCTAGAACCCATTTTCTAGAACTTGTAACAATTTTGTACACATCCTTTTCCTTATATTAAATTGTTTTTCTACCTAAACTAGCTAGGATACTTTCCATTGCCAGTCCAATACACTTCTTCTCCAATAACATACCTTAACATAAATTTTACTTTCACAACATGTTCTCTTAGAATTCTTCTCTCTTCTTTCATGGAAGCTTCATAAGACCCCAAGAAAAGATATGCATGTCACTAGACCCATTTTTTCATGGTATTAAGCTTAGGTTCTAGGTCGTAAGCACCCCATGGCTAGAAGGCAATAAGACAATGCAAACCATTTCAAATCCTAAGCTCTTTCCTCCCTATCACATAACCTTAAAGCCCAGGCATTTCAGACAGGGCATCTGGCCAAAGGTTCTACTTCGGGTGGAATTATAGACTCAATGAACACATAATAGAGCTGGTTGATTAGCCATGCTGGCACAAGGACTGGATCCTGACATGATTTGGCTCTGTGTCCTGGCTCAAATCTCATGTTGAATTGTAATCCTTGGTGTTGAGGGGAGGGACCTGATGGGAGGTGATCGGATCATAGGGGTGAATTTCCCCCTTGCTGTTCTCATGATAGTGCATGAGTTTTCATGAGAGCTGGTTATTTAAAAGTGTGTAGCACTTTCCCCCTTCACCCTCTGTCTCCTATTGCCATGTGAAGGCATGCTTACTTCCCCTTCCCTCCTGCCATGATCATAAGTCACCTGAGGCCTCCCTAGCCCTGCCTCCTGTGCAGCTTGTGGAACTGTGAGTCAATTAAACCTCTTTCCTTTATAAGTTACGCAGTCTCAGGTAGTTCTTTATAGCAGTGTGAGAATGAACTAATACAGAAAATTGGTACCAGGAGTGGGCTACTGCTGTAAACATACCTGAAAATGTGGATATGACCTCAGAACTGGGTAATGGGCAGAGTTTGGAACCGTTTGGAAGGCTCAGAAGAAGATAAGGAGATGAGGGAAAGTTTAGAACTTCCGAGAGACTTGTTAATAACCTAGAGGTTGTGATCAAAATGCTGACAGTTATATGGGCAATGAAGTCCAGGCTGAGGTGGTCTCAAATGGAGATGAGGAACTTACTGGAAACTGGAGTGAAGGTCACTCTTGCTGTGCTTTAGCAAAGAGACTGGAGGCATTGTGCCCCTGCTGTAGGGATCTGTGGAGCTTTGAACTTGAGAGAGATGATTTAGGATATCTGTCAGAAGAAATTTCTAATCAGCAAAGCACACAAGATGTGGCCTGGGTGCTTCTAAAATCCTACACTCACTTCCACAAGTAAAGATAACTTATATTTAAAAGGGAAGCAGAACATAACAGTTTGGAAAGTTTGCAGACTGATTATGTGGTAGGAAAAAAAACCATTTTCTGGGGAGAAATTCAAGATGGCTGTGGAAATTTGCGTAAGAGGAGCCAAATGTTAATAGCCAAAACAATGGGGAAAATGCCTCCAAGGCATTTCAGAGACCTTCATAGCAACCCCTGCCATCACAGGCCCAGAGGTCTAGAAGGGAAAAAATGGTTTCAAGGACCAGGTCCAGGGGCATGCTGCTCTGTACAGCCTCAGAACATAGTGCCGTGTATCCCAGCCACTCCAGTTGCTGCTATGGCTAAAAGGGGCCAATATACAGGTCAGGCCATTTCTTCAAAGGGTGCAAGCCCCAAGCCTTTGTGGCTTCCACTTGGTGTTGAGCCTACAGGTGTGCAGACTGCAAGAGGTGAGGTTTGGGATCCTCTGCCTAGATTTCACAGGATGTATGGAAATGCCTGGATATCCAAGCAGAAGTCTGCAGCAGAGGCAGAGCCCTTATGGACAACCTCTGCTAGGGCAGTGTGAAGAGGAAATGGGGGGTTGGAGCCCTGACACAGAGTCTCCACTGGGCCACTATCTAGTGGAGCTGTGAGAAGAGGGCCACAATCCTCCAGATCCCGGAATGGTAGATCCACCAACAGCTTGCACCATGTGCTTGGAAAAGCTTTAGGCACTCAATGCCAGCCCATGAAAGGAGCTGAGGGGGCTGTAGCCTGCTGAACCACAGGTGTGAAGCTTTCCAAGGCTATGGGACCCCACTGCTTGCATCAGCATGCCCTGGATATGAGACATGAGTCAAAGGAGATTTCAGAGCTTTAAGATTTAATGACTGCCCTGCTGGGTTTCAGGCTTGCATGCAGCCTGTAGCCCCTTTGTTTTGGTCAGTTTCTCTAGAAATGTCTTCTGCCAAATACACTAAAAACCCTGATTTCTCTCTGTTCCAGGTTTCTTTATCTAATGCCTGTACCCCCATTGTATCTTGAAAGTAACTAATTTGTTTTTTATTTTATAGGCTTAGAGGTGGAAGGAACTGGCCTTATCTCAGATGAGACTTTGGACTTGGACTTCTGAGTTAATGCTGGAATGACTTAAGACTTTGGGGGACTGTTGGGAAGGCATGACTGGTTTTGAAATGTGAGAAGGACATGAGATTTGGGAGGGACCAGGGGCAGAATGATATGGTTTGGTTCTTTGTCCCACCCGAATCTCACATTGAATTGTAATCCCCGGTGTTGGGGGAGGGACCTGGTAGAAGGTAATGGATCATGGGGGAAGATTTCCCCCTTGCTGTTCTTGTGACAGAGTGAGTTCTCATTGAGTTCTAGTTGTTTAAAAGTATGTAGCACTTTCCCCTTTGCTCTCTCTCTCTCCTGCCACCATGTGAATACATACTTGCTTCCCCTTTGCCCTTCTGCCATGATTGTAAGTTTCCTGAGCTCTCCCCAGCCATGCCCACTGTACTGCCTGTGGAACTGGATCAATTAAATCTCTTTTCTTTATAAATTACCCAGTTTCAGGTAGTTCTTTATAGCTGTGAGAACAGACTAATACAGACCCTGAGAGACCTGCATTTAAGCCACAGCTCAGCCCTTACGCTGCACCAGCTGCGTGACTTTACTACATTTATTTAACCTTTTGTGAGTCTAATTTTTCACTTCTGTAAACTGGAGATAATAGCACTTCCCTCAGAAGGCCAATGCAATAACTAAATAAGCTAATTTATGTGAAGTGCCTAGCACAGTGCCTGACTCCTAATAAACATTTGATAATTCAGTTAGCTCTCAGGATATGGGGCCTGTCACTGAGGTATTCTTGGTAGGAAAGCCAGCATGAGGCAGTGAGAGAACACTGGGTGAGGAGAACTGTCTATCACTGCCATGAATGCACTGCATGACCTTCACTACCGTGTGAAGCCTCCCCTGGTAGACTTGGGACTCCATTACTCGCACCTTCACAGTATCCATTTGTGTCTCCATTAAGGTATTGATCACAATGCAGTCATGGCCCATTTGCACTTGTATCTCCCCAGCAGATCTCAAGCATTGTGGGATCAGGGACTGGCCTTCTTTTCTCTCTATTTGTAGGCCTGCTACAGTACCTAATGCAAGTGCCTGTTTATGAAATGTGGTTGAGTTAATAAATTAATGAATGAAGGTTATATAATTGTGAAACTTTAAGTCAGCATCACACTGCAGAAGCAAGTTGTCCATGACCTTACTGGTAGCAAGCCTCTCAACATCCTATATTCAAAGTCACTTCTTACAGTTTTATGAAAATACTGGTTAAAGGGGACAATTTTGCATCCAAATAAATGCAAAACCTTCAAACTCATGCTCCTGGCACAATTTATAAAGAACCATTGACACTGATTAATAGTTCTAATCAAGATTACAGAAGTTTTTAATTAAGCAGCTGCCAAACACACAACATAGAATACTAATTAATGAAGTAAAATCTTCTCTTCTCTCCCTTTTTTCCTGAGGCATCTATCTAGTCTTTTTTTGACTCAGTCTCTACCTCAGTAAAATAAAATATATAAACAAATAATATTTATTCAGCACTTTCTATGTGTTATTCAGTACTCCAAGCATTTTACATATAATAATTTCTGAAGTCTTTATAACAACCTTATGAGGTAGATTTCATTCTTACTACTGTTTAACACATCAGGAAATTGATGCACAAAGAGATTAAATATCTTGCCTGAGGTCACTCAGCTAATAAGAGGGCCAGTAGGAATTTGAACGCATAGGCATATTACCTCCAGGCCACAATTTAATCCCTACTTAAGATAATATATTATTTTACTCAACATTTAATAATAGCATGCATTAAAAAGTAAACCATGTCCAAGATTCTTTATTGTTTTCATTCTCACTGGCTGTAGCCTCTAAAGGATTTCCCTTAGTATCTCTAGTGAGAGGTTTTATTTTAATTCAGGAAGGCAAAAGGTGGGCTAAGCTCATCTATGCCTCCGATCAGTTGAAGACTCTTCAGCTTTGGACTGATTGTCATTCTGGCCAGGAGCCTTCGGGCAGGGAATTAGTTCTGTCCTAAATAGGTTGATGAAAAGTGGATTTGGACACTTCTTTTAGCTCTTCTCACCCTAATCTTGCTCTGAAGAGGAAGAGAACAGGGGAGAATGACATCTGTTGAGCATCTGGTTTATTACCAAAATACATACTTTTACTAAATTCCTAGTCTTATAGCATTTGCATTATTTTCTCCATTTTATAGGTGAGGGAACTGGAGCTCAGAGAGATTGAGTGACTTACGCAAGGTCACTCAGATGAACTGTGGCACTGACCATGGAACCCTGGTCTTTCTGGCTCCAAAGCCCAAGACTACCTTTCCCAGTGCCAAACGAAGCTTTCCACAGCCTCTTGTTCCAGCAGTGTCCTGAGGGATGGAGAGATTTGGCCTGCTCATGGGGCTCCAGTCTTTATTTCCATGACAAGGCCATGTGGTCAGCACAACCCACGTGGGAGGAAGCCTGCATCTGCCAGGGTGTGAATGAGGGCTGCAAGTCAGGAGCTCAGCACCTCCCATCCATCTATCTGCCTTACCTCCCACAATTTAACGGTTACCCTCACTGCCCACCCCCAAGATCAGGGCAGGAGAGAAGATGCTGGGATTTTATGCATGCTTCTGTGTTGGCCTTGCAGTGAGAGATGATCAAGAAATACTTAGAAACTCTTTGTGTATGCAATTTGGGTACCTCCTGAGTGTGAAGAGCCCATTGATCCCATTGCAAGTGTTGGTGAGCCATCAGATGAAAGCTCCAAATTCATAGTTCCCCTAAGAAAACCACCACATTATAACACTAATGAACACACTAGCAGGAAGGGAATGGAGAAGAGAAAAGGAAGCAGATGATATTCTTTCAAAACCAAGGATTCCTCAGTAATTCTTTTCCAGGTTTCCAATTCCAGCTCTATGAGAATCATCCACTGTTATCTTGGGGAAGTGACTTGATCTTTCTCAAGTGACTTCCTCTGTGAAAGGGCGGTAGTCATACTCATCAACTGGACATGGTGGCTTATCACAGTGCCCAGCATCCAGTAGGACTTCAATAAATGGCAGGTCCTTTCATTGTCCTTCTCTGTGGAAACAAAGGCCGACAGAACAGAAGTCCTGGAGCTTACAGGAAACTCTAAAAATGAACAAATTGGAGCCAAAAGGAGGCTAGGAGAGTAGGAATCTTTTGTGCCCTGTAGCCATGATGGGGACGAAACTGGTGGGGACGAGGAAGACAATCAGGCTAATGAGGATGAAGGGATGGGAATCAGCAGCTGCAGCAAGCACCACACCTCTGGCTTAGAAGGCTCTGGCCTCTTCCTGCAGACGAAGGGACTGAGGCTCCTGGCAACCTTTGCTGCCTGTCGCACTGTGAGATGAAAGAGACACCGAGGGGATGGGAGGGGGATTGAGAATGAGAAACGGGCCCCACTTTGGCGCCAGCCTCCAGCGTGACAAGTAAGAGGAGAGGCTCTGGATTCTAGTCCCCTGCTCCCCATTTTCTAAGTTGTGACCTCCATAGCCTCAGGGAAGTCAGCTCACATCTCTGAACCTCAGATACCTCATCTGTAAAATGGGTATAATGATAATTCACAACTCAAAATGTCCCAGAAATGGTTAAATGGAGGGAAAGTTATCTAAAGCAATATATTTATTCACTTAGAAAACACTCAGAAGTTGTCGCTATTGCTCTTATTATTATTATTATATTTTATCTTAATGATTGTTATAGGGACCCTGTAAAGTCGCTTTTATGCAACCCTTTTATGCTCTTTGAAAAGTTTCTGTAACAGAATCCTGCACTGTGGCTCAAAATGAGTTAATGCTGCCAAACGTCTAGATTGGGATTGAATTCGTTGTTATTCACTGGGCCACTCTGAACCTCAGTTTCCTCATCTGAAACCCAGAATGGTCTGGACACTGTAGGGTTATTGGGAGGACTCCACAAGGCAGGAAGTGGAAAGTGGCGAGCACCAGGCTTGGCACAGAGAAAGGCTTGAGAAATGGGAGTTCCCTTTCTTTTCCTGCTGGCTTCCTGGGAAAGTGCAGAAATCCAGGTTAAGGACCCCCTGGGGCTTCTCTAGTCACCTGACCGGAGAGCTAGGGTGGAGAGCAGGAAGGGGGTGGTGTGATGTGGAACAGGTCAGTTTCTTTTTCCCCGTGACCCTGCAATTTGGAAACACACTCGCTATCTGCAGTGCTATTCTCTGGCCGGTTGGTCCCACTGTGGTCATTCCCAGAACAATGGCAGGATACAGGCCTGTGCTTACGAGCAATGGCATGCAGTCCGTTGAGCCAGGTTGCATTGGACCTGGCCAAATGGGGCTTATCCTAGGCATACAGAGGGCCGACAGAATCGACATCAAATGCAGCAGCCTCTGGCTGCGGCCCCGGAGTTTTCACCTACTGCAATTGTCAGGGAGATCCAAGAGCCGAGAGGTGACAGAGGAACTCAAGGCTCCCTGGAGCATTGATTTGAAGGGCTCCACACTTAACAGACTTCCCTCCCACTCCTATGGGCACCAGTTGGAGTTTGGATTCCTGGTGTACCCTAACAGATCTTTACCAGATTCTATACTTTCCCTGATGGTAATATAATAAGCTGCCAGTTTTTTACTGGCCAATTACTAAGTATAGTCAAATCATTATTTGCAGATTCCATATTTGCAAATTTGCTTACTCTCTAAATTTATTTATAACCCCAATATTAACTCGTGCAGTGTTTCAGCATTTTCATGGTTGTTCACAGACAAACACAGAGCAGCAAAAAAATTAGTTGCTTGATGCACACACATTCCCAGCTGAGCGAGGCCATGCTCTACCTTCTTTTTCTTTTTTTCTTTTTTTCCGAGATGGAGTCTCACTCTATCACCCCGGCTGGAGTGCAGTGGCATGATCTCAGCTCACTGCAACCTCCTCCTCCCGGGTTCAAGAGATTCTCCTACCTCAGCCTCCTGAGTAGCTGGGATTACAGGTGCCCGCCACCATGCCCAGCTAATTTTTGTACTTTTAGTAGAGACAGGGTTTCACTGTGTTGGCCAGGCTGGTCTCATATTCCTGACCTCAGGTGATCTGCCCTCCTTGGCCTCCCAAATGCTGGGCTTATAGGTGTGAGCCATCACTCGCGGCCCTCTACCTTTTTTTCCAGTTTTCATACTATAAACAGGGGTCCTTTCTGCAGTCTATTTAGCGCCATAATTTTCACTTTTTTTCTTTTTCTTTTTCTTTTTTTTTTGTTGCTTTTATTGGAGATTTTGCTGTTTGAAATGGTCTCCAGACATAGTGCTGAAGTGCTGTCTGGTGTGTTTAAGTGCAAGAGAGCAGTGATGTACCTTCAGAGAGAATATACATATTAGATAAGCTTCATTCAAGTATGACTTAAAGTGTTCTTAGCCATGAGTTTAATATTAATGAATCAACAATGATATTAAATAAGGTACCATTAAAAAGAAACACACATACAACATGGTTATGTATTGATCAGTTGACAAAGATGTTGTGATCAGAGATTTTCAGGAACCCACTCCTGTATTTCCACTAAGAGCAATGGCTCACTCTTCCAGTAATTCAGTGTTTGCAGTGGCTTTATAGAACATAATTGCCTCAAAAAATGGTATGCCACTGTATTTGTTATTTTATGTAATCCTCCAAACAGCCTCGGAAATAAATGTTATTGTTTCCATTTTACAGAGGTGCCAATTGAGGCAGAAGGAAATGGGCTTTCCGAAGGTCACCTTGCCCAGCAGTGGATTAAACTGGTCCGCCTGTAATGTTTGCATCCTTCCTCCTGCACCAGGCTGTTGTTTGAGGGACTGCTTCCCAGAGGGCTGGTGTGGCCCTCACATTCACATGAGCAGGATGTGCGAGCAGGCCCGGAGCACTGAGATACAGCCTTGTTCTCACCTTATGAGGAAACTGAAGTCTGAAGAGTGCGAGTGTTAGATCCAAGAGACTTATGGCGGCTGACCAGAGGCCTGCTGCAACATTTGCATCCTCTGTCTTTACTAGAAGTACTACATGAAGTAATTTTGGCTCCTAAAACCTCATTTTGTAAGATTCCCATGAGCCTTTCTTTGGGAGAAAATACCGACTTTTTTTCTTTTTTTTTTTTTTTTTCCCCTGATACAGGGATTTGCTCTGACACCCAGGCTGGAGTGCAGTGGTGTGATCACTGCTCACTGCAGTCTCGATCTCCCAGGCTCAAGTGACTCTCCCACCTCAGCTTTCTGAGTAACTGGGACTACAGGAGCATGCCACCAAGCCTAGCTGGTTTTTCTGTATTTTTTGTAGACATAGGGTCTCACTATTCTGCCCAGACTGGTCTCAAACTCCTGGGCTCAAACCATCCGTCTGCCTCAGCCTCCTACAGTGCTGGGATTACAGTTGTGAGCCACCATGCCCAGCCTGATTTTTTGAAAAAAACAAAGTTATATATATCAAGCACCAGGCACTTATGTCATTTATTCTCACAACAACTCTAAGAGGTACAGGGTATTACCCCTATAATTGTCCTTATAGAAGCTCTGCCCACGTGCCTTCATTATTAGCCTCTGCACACCAAAGGCTGCTTAACACAAAGTGAGCACATGTAATTTTCTTTTTTTCTGGTCATAAGAGTCTATTGGGCCCAAGCACAGCGCAAGGCAGAGGGCACAGAGTCAATGCCCCTGTGAACAGCCCTCTGACAGTACAGCTTCCTTGCTTCTCCATTGGTTCAGCCTTCAGTCACAATCCATACTGTCACCCAGGGCTCTCCATGGGACTGAGCTCCAGTAGCTTATAATAGTAACTGGCTTGATGATATTTCTCTCTCCTCTGCATCTCAGATCTACCAATATTTGTTGGGGCCTCCTTCCAAATAAACTACCTGCACTCAAATAACAGCTTTCCACTCAAAAGAACAACGTTCTTGGAACATGGACAGGAAGTGGTAGTGGTGGAAGCTCTGTTTTTTTTTTGTTGTTTGTTTGTTTGTTTGTTTTTCATTTATCCTTTATTTCTCCATCATTTATCCTTTATTTCCTTTTTTTAAATTTACCCTTTTGTTTCTCTCAATGTTCATTTTATATATTTTAAGGATTGATATGAGTGAATACAAATTTGTAAATGTTATGACTTACAACTAAATTGATCTCTTTATCATTAAAAAAATTCTTTTTTTTTTTTTTTGGTAATATTTTTGGTAACATTCCTTCCGAGAACTAAACAAGACAAGGATGCCCACTCTCACCATGCCTCTTCAACATAGTACTGGAAATCCTAGCCAGAGTAATCAGACAAGAGAAAGAGGTAAAGGTCATCTGAATCGATAAAGGGGAAGTCAAATTGTCTCTGTTTGCTGACAATATGATCGTTTACCTTGAAAACCCTAAGGACTCCTCCAAAAAGCTCCTAGAACTGATTTAAAAAAAAAAATTCAGCGAAGTTTCCAGATACAAGATTAATATACACAAATCAGTAGCTCTTCTACACACCAACAGGGACCAAACAGAAAATCAAATCAAGAACTCAACCTCTTTTACAAGAGCCGCAAATAAACATAAAATACAATACTTAGGAATATATCTAACCAAGGAGTTTAAAGACCTCTACAAAGAAAACTACAAAACACGGTTGAAAGAAATCATAGATGACACGACCAAATGGAAACACATCCCATACTCATGGATGGACATAATCAATATTGTGAAAATGACCATACTGCCAAAAGCAGTCAACAAATTTAACAGAATTCCCATCAAAATACCACCATTATTCTTCACAAAATTAGAAAAAGCAAGTCTAAAATTCATATGGAAGCAAAAAAGAGCCTGCATAGCCAAAGCAAGACTAAGCAAAAAGCACAAATCTAGAGGCATTACACTACCTGATTTCAAACTATAAGACCATAGTCACCAAAATGGTGTGGTACTGGTATAAAAATAGACACATAGGCCAATGGAAAAGAATAGAGAACCCATAAATAATCCCAAGTACTTACAACTAACTGATCTTCGACAACGCAAACAAAAACATAAATTGGGGAAAGCACACCCTTTTCAACAAATGGTGCTGGGATAATTGACTAGCCGCACGTGGGAGAATGAAACAGGATCCTCATGTCTCATCTTATACAAAAATAAATTCAAGAGGGAATAAGGACTTAAATCTAAGACCTGAAATTGTGAAAATTCTAGAAGATAACATTGGAAAAATCCTTCTAGACATTAGCTTAGGCAAGTATTCATAACTAAGAAACCAAAAGCAAAAGCAATAAAAACAAAGATAAATAACTGGTACCTAATTAAACTAAAGAGCTTTTGCACAGCAAAAGGAACAGTCAGCAGAGTAAACAGACAACCCACAGAGTGGGAGAAAATCTTCACAATCTATACATCTGACAAAGGACTAATATCCAGAATCTACAAAGAACTCAAAGAACTCAAACAAATCAGTAAGAAAAAAAACAAAAAATCCCATCAAAAAGTAGGCTAAGGACATGAATAGACAGTTCTCAAAAGAAGATATACAAATGGCCAACAAATATATGAAAAAATGCACAACATTACTAATGATCAGGGAAATGCAAATCAAAACCACAGTGTGATACCACCTTACTCCTGCAAGAATGGCCATAACAAAAAAATAAGAAAACAATAGATGTTGGCATGGATGTGGTGAACAGGGAACACTTCTACACTGCTAGTGGAAATGCAAACCAGTACAACCACTATGGAAAACTGTGGAGATTCCTTAAAGAACTAAAAGTAGAACTACCATTTGATCCAGCAATCCCACTACTGGGTATCTACACAAACGAAAAGAAGTCATTATTCGAAAAAGATACTTGCACAAGCATGTTTATAGCAGCACAATTCACAATTGCAAAATCGTGGAACCAACAACCCAAATGCCCATCTATCAATGAGTCGATGTGGATAAAGAAACTCTGGTGTGTGTGTGTGTGTGTATATATGTATATACATACATATATGATGGAATACTATGCAGCCATAAAAAGGAATGAATTAACAGCATTTGCAGTGACCTGGATGAGACTGAAGACTATTATTCTAAATGAAGCAACTCAGGAATGGAAAACCAAACATTGTATGTTCTCACTGATATGTGGGATCTAAGCTGTGAGAACCCAAAGGCATAAGCATGATACAGTGGACTTTGGGGACTTGGGGGCAAGAGTTGGAGGAAGGTGAGGGATAAAAGGCTACAAATATGGTTCAGTGTTTACTGCTTACATTATAGGTGTACCAAAATCTCACAAATCACCAGTAAAGAACTTACTCATGTACCCCAATACCACCTATACCCCAACAACTTATGGAAAATAATAAATAACAAATTAAACTAAATTAATAAGAATAAATAAATAAATAAAACTTTTAGGTTCAGGGTACATGTGCAGGTTTGTTATATAGGTAAACTGTATAATGTTTAGCATACAGATTATTTCATCACCCGGGTGATAAGCATAGTACCTAATAGGTAGTTTTTTTTTTTTTTTAAACCCTCTTGATATATCTAAGTAGAATACACCAATATTACAGATGAAAAAACTGAGTCACACAAAGATAAATATAGGCAAAAGTTGCATGGTAGTATCTGGCCTATCTGACTACTAAGCTTTTACTCTTCTCCTTAACTGCCTTGCCTCTAAGACACTAAGAAATTCACTCAGGCCAGGTACAGTGGCTCACACCTGTAATCCCAGCACTTTGGGAGGCCAAGGCGAGCAGATCACTTGAGGTTGGGGAATCAAGACCAGCCTGGCCAAAATGGTGAAACCCCATCTCTACTAAAAATACAAAAATTAGCTGAATGTAGTGGCGCACACCTATAATCCCAGCTATTCAAGAGGCTGAGGCACAAGAATCACTTGAACCTGGGAGGTGGAGGTTGCAATGAGCTGAGATCACACCACTGCACTCTAGCCTGGGCAACAGAGTGAGATTCTGTCTCAAAAAAAAAAAAAAAAAAAGAAGTTTACTCTCCAATTGCCAGCCTGCAATGGAGGGCTATTAGGGACTGGAACACCTGGTGGGATAGCACTTGCTCTCAAATCCCACTTTGTGGGTAGCTGCAGATGATACCAGCTTGTAAAGCAAGCATATCTGCAGTTTTGTAATCCTGAACATTAACTATAATAGAGTCTTCCAGAAGCAGATTCCTGCACTGCTCATTTAGGAGAATCTGTATTAGTTATCTATTGCTCTATGACAAATTATCATAAAACTGGCAGCTTAAAACAATACACATTTATTTTATAGTTTCCATGGGTTAGGAGTCCAGGCATAACTTAGCTCTGCTCAGGGTCTATTATTCTAAATGAAGTAACTCAGGAATGGAAAACCAAACATTATATGTTCGGGGTCTCACAAGTTGTCAGGCAGGCTGTGTTCTCATTTGGAGGCTCAACTGGAGAAGAGTTTGTTTCCAAGCTCATTTGAGTTGTTGGGGGAATGCATTTCTTTGCAGATACATGACAGAGGATGCCTGTTTCTATTGGCTGTTTTCTGGAGGCCAACCACTGGTCCTAGAGACTACTCACAGTTCCCTGCCACATGGACCTCTCCATTGGCAGGTCACCACATGGCAATTTGTTTCTTCAAAGTCAGCAGGAGAATATCCTCTTCAGTCCACTAAGATGGAGTCATATATAGTGCAATATGATCATGAGAGTAATAGCCCATCATCTTAGACCTATGATGAATGGATTTGTTATTTGTATTTTCATCACCACTATCATTTACAATAATTAATATTATCATTCATCATCATCATGCTAAAGTTGGTATCCTGAAATATAGTATTAAGATTCCATTTACCTTTCACATAAAAACCTTTCTTAGTTTGCATTGCCTATGGAATAAAATCCAAGTTCTATAGCCTGGCATTCATGCCTCCCACCCCTGTTATATTCCTGGCCTCATCTTTGCCCAATCCTGGCTCTTTCCCAATGATTCCAAACACTTAGGTCTCCTTTCCTCCTTTCAGCACAGGTAGCCTCTCTGCCCGGCCTGTCCTTTGCTTTCCTTTTGGTCAAGTTGGTGTACATATCTTTGCAAACTCTTTGGGAAAGTGACCTTAACTCTTCCGGATCCTGCTCAGCCTCTCCCTTCTCTGGGCTCCATAGCTCTGGGAATATGCATCTTTATACTGCTAGTCACACCATATTGTATAATTGCATCAAGCAGTGAGTTTCAATTCATCTCTAAATTCCAGAACTTGGCACAAATTAGGTCTCAACAAATCATGCTGAATACACAATTAATTTAATTAACAGCAAGTTTTCTTTTATGTCCCTTTCAGGTTTGCAAAGCATATTAAGCTGATGTGGGCAAGTTTGGAGTGAGGACGTTCAGCAAAAGACAGAGGGAACCAGCTGGATGACCCTAGCAGGCCTGGAACAGTTTGGAACCGGACGTCCTCTTCTTGTAGACTGACAGGCTCCGGAAAGAAGCCGCAGCTCCTCCGTGGAGCCCTGGGCTCAGCACTTCCCGTATTCACAACTGCTATTCTCAGTAGTCCTCTTCCCCAAAGTCTGCTTCCATATTTTCAGGTCTTTGAATGTTGCAGCCAAACCACTGCTGTAGTTCTGAAAGCAGAACCAAAACACACCCCAGGCACCGTTCCTCACTGACTTCCTACTCCTGGGGCTCCAATCCCAGCCTCCCACCCCTTCATCCTCTCCCTGCTCCCTTACCCTGGAAGCCACATCCACGTTTTGCACCCTGGCCTTGCACACTGGCCAGCCTCCTGTATGCTCTGAGTTTCCCTCTGGGATTCCTCTTCCAGCCAGGCAGGGGTCTCAGGAACCCTGCTCCTCCCCGCTCTCCTCCTTGCTGAACCACTTCCCCATTTGAATCGTTAATCTCCTCCTCCCTTTATTCTGGGGGAAGCCTGTTCCAAAAGCCAGTGGTGACTTTCTTGGGTTAAAGGCCAGGACTAAAAATAAGTAGGAGTTACCATTTCTGGCCCCAGAGTTCCTCAGGCGGGAAGGAGCCACCAAGGCAGCATGTTCTGACCCAGCACAGAGACTGCCAAAAATGACGAGGCCAGCCAGGCCCCCAGGAAAACAGGTCAGGAAAAGCCAAGGCCCACCAAAGCGGTCCAAGAATGCATTTCATTTTGTATGAAATGTAAGGAATATTCAATATGCTCATTTTAGAGACGATTTCTCTCAATTTTGATTCTAATTAAAATCCACAACCAGAATTCACAGAAGCAGGACAGGGTCGGGGAAAGATATGAAAAAGCTTGGATTTGAATCCCAGCCGTGTAACTCAGGACAAGGTGTGCAAAACCCCGAGAAGCCAGGTTTCTCCTATAAAACGAGAAGGAGAAAGTCCTCTACTTGGGACGGTTGAGAATCAAATGAGACAATATTTAATAAGTAGCACAGCATAGAATCCGTGGAAGTCTCGCCAAACAAAGCTAATTACCTTCTCCTATAAAAGTGTTGTTGTTGCCTTCAGTGGAGGCCCCTGGGAGGTTGTCAGGCTGTAGCACTGCCCTACCTGGAATGCGTTTAGTACCTGTACCTGCAAGGCACTGTCGTCACTGCCTCATGGGCCTCGCGGCAGGCCTGCCACCACTCCAGTCGCCAGTCCAGCAAGGGTGGTGATGAATGGCCCTAAGCCAGCGTCCTCAGCAACTTCAGGAGCTGCTGAGAAGAGGTGGCTTTGATGTCAAGCCAAAGGAAGACGTATTGCAATTATCTAAATTATTCAAGGCCCCCACAAATTTCAGAGAGCTGCAGGTTGCTTGCAGATGATTATAAATTCCCTGCCTACCACTTCTTTATCACACCAACTAGGCTTTCAATTCCCCATCAAGTCCCTCTGTCTTACACCTCAGTGCCTTTGTACGTACCAGAGTTTCTGCTTAGAATTCTCTTTGCTCCCCTCTGTCACTGCCCAGAACATCCCCCCTCAAACTTTAGGTCTCAGCCCCAGGGTCCTTGTTTCTGGAAGCCATCCCTGATGGTTCTTCCCCAGTGTTCTTTACATGTGGCATTTTTGAGTCTGCTATAATCACTCATTTATGTGCCTGGGTCCCCAACAAAACTGAAACCTCATCGAGAGTAGATACTGAGCTTTGTTCACATTCATGCCCGGTGTTCACACAATGCCTGCCACAGAGAGGTTCCCAATATGTGTTCATTGAAACTCACTTCTACAACTGTGTGGTAGTAGAAATAACCAAAGCTTTAAAAACTAAAATACCTCCTTTTGAATTCAGGCTGTATCACCAAATAGCTATGACATAGGTTTGAGTTCCTTACACTCTCTGCCCTTCAGTTTTCAGTTTGTAGAATGGAACTATGAAACCAGTCTCAGAGAATGGTTTTGAGAAAACACACACATGCCCCAGTGGGGCCACCTCTGCACCGCTAGGGAGAAATGGAGAGTGGAGCCATTTCACTGACACTCCAGGTCAAAGCAAGATTACTCATCACCACCTTGGGTGTTGACCTTGATGTCTTGCTCTCAGTCTTCTTCCATAATCCAGGCCTGGGAACGGTCCGCTCAGGAAGGAGTCTAGGAAATAGGAGGCTTCCTGGCCTTTCCTTTAAGGACAGAAAACAGGAGGACTCTTGGCCAAGGGCAGAGCCCTTCACACAGATCTCAGCCAGATCTCACCTCCCTGAATAGCACCCACAATGACGCTGAAAGGGGAACTTCCAGTGGGTGCTCTCTTAGGCAAGAATGGACAGAGTTCCTGGCTCCGAGATGCAGATTCTGGCTGCCATGTTGAAAAACAGAAGGACAGCTGGAAATCTCAAAACAAGACTTGTTTTCCCAAAGCATAAACCTGCATTTCAAGCCAGGACCCCTTTCCTGTCTTTAAGAAGAATGGCGCCATGAGTTGGATATTAGTTACCACAGGTTGGGTTATACTGCAATAACAGAGAACCACCAATAATCTCTGTGGCTTAAAATCACAAAGGTGTCTTGCTCACAGATTGGTTTTATGGACCTGCAGAGTTCCCAGGACAGCCATTCTCCGTAGGGGATGACTCAGAGAGGCAACTCCGCATCAGCATGAGTTTCCCCAACAGTCTGGCCAAGGAAGAGCCATCACATGCTCCACCTGGATATCAATGTGGTATAAACTTTGTGTCTGTTTATCCTCTAGAGTATGAACGCCTTCAGAAATAGAGCCATCCTTCTTATTTTCAGTGCTGTGTACCTCTTTATATGTTTATAATTCATTTACACCCACAATAATCTGTGCCAGGTTCTGGGCTGGGTGATGGGAACACAACTATTAACAGAAACAAGACTCAGCCTCTACCCTCAGTGAGCTCACAGTCTAGAGGGGGAAGCTAATGTTAAAACAAACAAACAAACAAACAAAAACTAATTCAATCCTATATAATAAGGGCCATCACGGAAATCCATGAAATCTGCTATAGGAGTGAGTTAACAAAAAAAAAAAAAAAAAAAAAAAAAAAATCTTCCCAGGAAATCTTGGAAGGATTTAATGAGAAAGTGATACTTGAGCTAGCTTTTAAAATATATTTTGCCAGGTAGAAGGAATGAGCAGGACAGAGTCAAGGGCAATAGCATGGATGTGGACATTAGAGGAAGTCTGGCGTATTCAGGGAAGGGAGAGCTTCATTCTGTGTGTTCCTGGGAAGTTGCGAATGAGATGGGGATGGTGAGGGTACAGAGGGCAAGGGGAGCAGGGGTACATTATGGGGCACCATGTATGTCTGACTAGGGAGTTTGGGTTTTATTTAGTGGGAAATGGGAGACTTTGTAGGTTCTGCAGGAGGGACGTGATGCCATCAAATATTAGAATCTCACCCTAGCTGCGGGAGAAGAATGTATTAACAGGTGAGCACCTGGAGCCATGGGACCAGTGAGAAGGTTTTTGAAGTTGACAGAGCCTCCCAAGTCTCTCTAAAAAGGGCCTTTGGTCTTGGTTGTGTAGCAAGAGGGTCCTCCTGATTTCTACAGATCAGGTAGATCTGTACATGATCTAGAGTTTGGCCACAGGATTCAATAGAAATCTCAACTTACCATCCAGAACTTTTCATGAGTAGCCACAGTGTGTTTTTCAGCTTCATTTTTCTTACAATTGAGTCAGGCTGAGCAGGGAAGGTGCTTGATAATCATACCTACCCTGAGGCACCCATTCCAAGCACATTGGAGAAACAGGATAGCCTGGCCTTTGATCAAAATCTGAAGATTTCTTCTAGATTGTTTCATTTCACTTATGTCATATATATCAGTCAAGGTTCTCCAGAGAAAGAAAGAAAACCAATAGTATCTTCTATCCATCTATTTATCTATTGGTCTATCTATCCACTCCTCCATCTATGTGTGTATGTATATACACACTTGTATATACACATATATGTGTATATGTATGCATGTATGTGTGTATGTATTTGTGTGTGTGTGTACACACACGTACATATCTCAATTGCTTCATGTAATTGTGAGGCTGGCATGTCTGAAATCCACAGGCTAGGCTGGCAAACTGGAAACTCAGGTAAGAATTGATGCTGCAATCTTGAGTCTGAATTCTGTCTTCTCCAGGAAACTTCAAGTTTTGCTCTTAACGCTTTCAACTGATTAAATGAGGCCCAGTTCTTTACTTAAGGACAAGTGATTGTAGATGTTAATCACCTCTTCAAAATACCTTCACAGCAACATCTAGATTAGTGTTTGCTCAAATAACTGAGTTGACACAAAAAACTAACCATCACGCAAAGTTTCCGCCATTTTTCAAAATCTGTGATTCGACTGAATTTAAGAAAATTTAGCCACATGAGGACAGTGCTTTTCTCAGCTGCCATAAGCTCAATACATCTACCCAAATCAGTCACGCTCTTGTTTTTTTCCTTGTAATACTGACTTTAGTGTGCCCGGATGTCTTGTCACATCAATTAGGAAGCAAAAATGTATGAGTCATGGAGTATCCGGCAGAGTGAATTTTCAAGCCCCCCAAACAGGTTTTTATGACCCAGCCATCTGATTGCCCTAAAATAAACCCAATCGCCATGTTCCGCCTCACCTTTTCCCAAATGCCCCATGGCCTGTAGATGACTCAGGGCCCAAGAATGAAGAAAATAATCAGAATCTCAATCACTTCCTCTATCATATCTTCAGTAAGCCTGACTTACAAAACAGAAACTCCCCAGAAGAATAAGGCAGGGAGAGCTGAACCCAGCTACCTTCTTGGACATGAACAAACAATTATAATATTCTTTCCCTTTCATGGAAGTAACCCATCTGGGTCAAGGGGACTCAATTTTTCTGCATTTAGCTTGCATGTCTCAGATGCCATGTTGGCACATGGACAGTCCTGTTATTTGTTGTGTGGTAGCTAATTGTACAAGATCCTCAAATGCAAAATGAAAAAGACAGGCTGGGCATGGTGGCTCACGCCTGTAATCCCAGCACTTTGGGAGGTCAAGGCGGGTGGATCACCTGAGATCGGGTTTGAGACCAGCCTGATGAACATGGAGAAACTCTGTCTCTACTAAACATACAAAATTAGCCAGGTGTGGTGGCACATGCCTGTAATCCCAGCTACTCGGGAGGTTGAGGCAGGGGAATTGCTTGAACCTGGGAGGTAAAGGTTGCAGTTTGCTGAGATCGCACCATTGCACTCCAGCCTGGGCAACAAGAGTGAAGCTCCGTCTCAAAAAAAAAAGAAAAAGAAAAAGAAAAGAAAAGAAAAAAACAGCAAACAGCTAGTTCTAAGGAGAATATGGAGCAACCATCAAACACTGCTGGTAAGAATATAAACCAAGTACAACCATTTTGAAAACCTGTATATATACACGCACACACCCTAGGAGAGGAATTGCTAGTGAATAAAGTACTTATAACTTTGTAAGTAATACGTGTGTATGTATACACACATCCTAGAAGACCTATATATATGTGTGTGTGTATATATATGAGACCTGTAACACTGGGTGTATGTATGTGTTTATATATACAGGTGTATATAGGTATGTATATAGTTGGACACACACCTATATACATACTTATATACATAGCATTAGTCTGTTCTCATGCTGCTAATAAAGACATACCAGAGACTGGGTAATTTATAAAGGCAAGAGGTTTAGTTGACTCACAGTTCAGTATGGCTGGGGAGGCCTCAGGAAACTTACAATCGTGGTGGAAGGGGAAGCAAACTTGTCCCTCTTCACATGGTGGCAGCAAGGAGAAGTGCCAAGCAAAAGGTGGAAAAGGCCCTTATAAAATCATCAGATCTCATGAGAACTAACTCACTATCATAAGAACAGCAGCATGGGGGTAACCACCCCCATTATTCAATTACCTCCCACCAGGTCCCTCCCACGACACATGGGGATGATGGGAAATACAATTCAAGATGAGATTTGGGTGGGGACACAGCCAAACTATATCATACACCTATATACACACACATACACGCCACCCCCAGGAGAGGAATTGCTAGGGAATAAAGTGTTTAAAACTCTGTAAGTAATGTGTGTGTCTGTGTGTGTGTGTGTGTGTGTATAGAAAAGTCATGGCAAAAATCACAATTACTTTTACACCAACCTAATATATATGAGACTTATAATACTGTGTGTGTGTGTATATATATCTAGATGGATATAGGTATGTACATAAGATGGACACACACCTATATACCTACATATACACACATACACACCCATCTCTCTCTCTCTCCATATATATATATGTGTGTGTGTGTTTATATATATATATATGAATATGTATATATGGAGATACATGTATATATCAAACAGAAATGTGCACATGCTGAAATATTCATAGCAATGTTATTCATAATAGCCAAAAGCTGGAAACAACTCAAATGTCTATCAATAATAGAATGGATAAGTCAATATAGTCACACATTGGACTACAATGATGAGAATGAGAATCGGTAGCTACATGCAACATTAGGGAAGAATTTTATAAACATAATATTGAGCCAAAGAAGCTAGGCTCACACACACAAAAAAAGTACATATTGTGTGATTCCATCGATAGAAGATATAAAAACAGGCAGAACCAATCTATGGTAGAGGAAGTTGACACATGGTTACCATTGGAGGGAGCATAATGACTGGAAAGGGTCAACTGGGGGCTTCTGAGCCGATGGATTATATTTACTTATCTAACACTGCCTAATACATTACCCCCAAAACTTAGGGGCTTAAAACAATCATTTCATTATATCTCATGATTTTGCGGGTCAGAAATTTGGTCAGGACTCAGGTGGGTGATTCTTTCGCTCCATGTGGTTTTGACAGGGGTCACTCAGTGGTCTTTAGCTGGCAAACGGGCTGCTTTGCAGGGTCCAAGAAAACTCTCCTAACCAATCTCCTGCTTTGGCAGGGATCACCAGAAGCCTGGGTTCTACTGGAACTGTCAACGGGAGTGCCTGTATGTGGCCTCTCCAACATGCAGTCTCAGAGTAGCTGGACCTCTTAGGTAGTAGTTCAGAGCTCCTGGAGTTTCCAAGAGACCCAGGGAGAAGCTGCAAGGTTTTTTATGATCTAGCCCTAGCACCATTTCCGCTTCATTCTATGGTCAAAGAAGTCATGAAAGCCAGTCCAAATTCAAGGGGGAAAGAGGAAGAATTCCACTTCTCCAAGAAAAGGGCATTAATATACTTGGAGGAAATGAACTGATGGCAGTCATCTTGGAGACAGGTAACCACAGGGAATGTTCTGCTTTTTGATTTGGGTGTTAATGATAGGCTCTATTCAGGTTGTGAACATTTATCAACCTATGTACTTATAGGTGCCCTTTTCTATGTGTATATACTTTTAATAAAATATTGAAATCTAGACAGACTTACCAAGGAGAATAACCTTTGGAACAGACAGATCCCATTTGGACTGGTCCTACCTCTGTGGCTGGATGAATACTCCTGCTTCACTGGAGTCCCATGGCCCCTCAGCCTCTCTGTGACCTTGGGTCACTTAGGTGTGAAGGTCAGGCCTGTTGCTCTGTCAGGGTCTCAGTTTCAAAGACAAAAGAAAACATGTATTTGGATTACTGTGAGGAAGAATGAGACAAATGAACAGAAAACTTCTGGCATATCCTAGAAGCTCAGTAAATGAGCTTCATTTCATTTCAAGCCCTGAGTGCTGCCTCAGACCCCTGACTCCTAGGCTGCCAAGGAAATCAGCAGCTAGAACCTTCTAGAAGTCCTCCCAGGAGTCCAAAGAGAGCTTGTCCTCCAGGCCTCCTTGCTCACCTTGTGAGCAGAGACGGGGGTACATTCTCAGGCACCTGTGCCCTGCACGGAGGGCCTGGGTCAGAAGCCGAGGAAAATAACTTCGCAGCTGCCAGGATCCATCCAAAGTCCCCAAGCGGAGTGACAAGTGAATCACCTCAACGAATGCTTAGTCACTGCAAGGTACTTTCCACACAGACACATGGAGATGGTTACCAAAGAAATGTCTGCTGGCTGCTCTCACATCAGCTCAAAGAAAATGTTGTTGTAACCTTTACTTTGGAGGCGGAAAAAATAGCATCACTTTCCCTTTTCCTTTCCTTTTCTTTTTTGGAGAGAGATTCGTTGGCAACATTGTTGGAGTGGTTGTTTTTGTTTACCCTGGAGAAAGTTTCCAGATAGCTCTGAATCCAGGGCTTTGTGTATGTGGCAGTCCCTTCAAGTCCTAAGCACTTAGTGTCTAAGTGTGTAAACAACCCCCTTAGAGGAGACTGTCACGGACCATCCAGATCACAGGGCCTCCCATCAAGCTCGCTGATTGCAAGCAGAGTCCTCCAAGCTTTTAAAAGTCAGAGATGGGAGGTTCAAATCCCTCTGCCCTGTATTAGCAGTGTAGCCTCAGGGCAAAGGATTCCAACTTCCTGAGCCCTCTACTTTTCTATTAATAACAATGAAGCTTCATTTTGTGTACCCACAAGGTGGTTGTGAGAATTAGATGAGGTGGTGTGCAGAAGCATCCCCAACAATGCTTGGCACTCTCATAGTAGTTGACTAGTTAAAGTAAGTGAATCTCTCCCTCTCTCTCGATTCTTCCTTTGTTATTTCTCTTGCTGCCTTTCTCTTTTTAAACTCTCTTCCTTCTCTTTCCTTCCTTGCCAAACTTAGTCAACCTTCATTCTCTCCTATTCTCTCCTTTCCTCTCTACTGCCTGCATGGGTTTTTGGTTTTTTTTTTTTTTTTTTTTTTTTCCTTCCTTTTTTGCCTTGTTTTCAAGCCTCAAACCCCCCTCTACACTCACAGCCATCTCTCTGGCTGGTACAGCTTTGGCATAAAGCTATTGAAAGCCAGCCAAATTCTGGTTAAAAACACTGCAATTCTTGGCCAGACTTTCTCTCCTTACAAATGAGGGTGATGTTTCAGGCATGGGAAGTCTTCCCATCCATTTAGGCCCCAGGGAAAAAAATAGCAACGCCTCAGTGTGTGGCCTTAGGTGGACGGCAAAGTGGGGCTCTGGGTATTGACAGAAATAAATCTGGTGTTTCTGAAAATTGTGAAACATGCGCAGTGAATGTGTCATCCCAGCAAAAGTGAGTCAGCTCCCAGGCCAGGGCCCAAATCTGGCTGCCTTTGCTTTCTAAATAGAAAGTGTATTCCTGGCCAGCCCAACCAAGCAAATCAGCGGTCAATGAGAGTGGAAAGACAGGCAGAAAAAGAGACATGCAAATGTATACTTTGCAAGAAGGTTACTGGAAAAATCAAATTCTCTCTCTGTGATTAAAAAAAAGAATCATTCATTTTCTTCTTTCCTTTCTATCCTGATATCAGCATCAAACTTTTCTTTTTCATCATTATTTTACCCCAAATTTCTGGAGTGGCCTTCAAAAATAGGAACACAGCAAAGGACAGCCTGGAGGAATTGACTGCTCTAAACTTTGGGGTGAGACAGATCTGAGTTCAAATTCTGACCCCACCTTCAACTAGCTCTGTATGTGTGTATGTGTGTGTGTTGTGGGGGGGGGGGGGCTGTCCTTGGGAAAATTTCTAACCTCTCTGAAGATTTAGCATCACTTTAATCAAATGGGAGAAATCCAGTGGAGAGTAAAGTAGGTAAAATCAGCAGTGCCTAGTTTATGGCAGGTGTTTGTTGTCTCTGACTCACCTTTCTCTTTTTTAGGAAGGCAAGTGTCTGGAACTCTGATGCCTCTTCACTCCCTAGTTTTCTGTCCACATGGGGTTATCTCTTTTAGAGGCTGTGAGCACCCAGAATATGGGAGCAGCAGTTTTGCCTCTTCCACTCCAGACACAGAATTTGGAGAAAAGAAGCAACACCAGGCTCAGGGCCTTCTGCGCCAGCATCATGGGCAGGCAGGGCTCCCCTGCATCCCTGGCAAGCCCAGATGCTAGAATCATGTGGCCTCCACTCTGCCAGAGGAAGTGATGCAACTGCCCGTTGGCTTTGGGTCAGCCTAGAAGAAAGTGTCCTGTTACAGCGTGGGTGTGGCTGGCTTCAGGGCTCCAGTCGGGTGCCCTGTTCCAAACCCATGGCAGAGGGGCAAGCAGGAGATCCTGCCTTTGTGCATAGACTGCCTGCTGTTTACCCAGCTTTGTGCACCACTATCCAGGCCCTAAAAAGTGTCCAGCCAAGCAAGTCATCTCTGGCCCTTGGCCTCTCCCTTCCCTCTGCTCTAGCTCACAAATTGCCCTCACTATAAACACCTGTTTCCTTTCTCCCAGACCTTGTGGGGTCGAGCTAGTCTATTGACCTCATATGCATGGCAGGGATATAATTGAACTCAATTATAATAACTACATCCATTAGAAACCTATGTAATGTTCATTAAGCAGCCTAGGTAATATGCAATTAATGGCATTACCATATGAATTGTGCATTGGGTCACTAATATGCAGATTATATGTAATGTTCAGTGTATTTATTAATTACAGCACATGCCAGAAAAGCACAGCACTCCAAGCTTGCAGGTCTGTCCCAGTTAGAAACCCTTTTGATCTCATACAAATCCTTTTACAGAAGAGCCTTTTTGTGAATTGGAACATTTGCTTTTCGGCTCTTTACACAAAGATGACTATTGGAGAGAAAGGACTCTGAAAAGTTGGTTAGTGCTAGAGTTGGGTAAACTTGTGAAGCCTTCACTGGAGCTGCTGCTGGAGAAGAGCCATGACCTTCAGGGCAGAATTCAGGCTTCAGAGTTCTGACCCAGCCTTTGCCTATAATTTTTCTGCTGATCACTGCCACCTCCAATGGGATGTCTGTCATCTGGGAAATGGGCATAATGGACCTTGATGATGCCTATGTCACCAGCACATTACATAGATTCTCTCATGAGGGAGACTGACATGCTTTGGAAAGACATAGTGGTAATGGCATTAAGCATCATTTCCATGAAGCTCCCAATGGAAAATTTCTTCACTAAAAAAAGAACCTGCTCCAGTCCTCCCAGCCTGCCCTTCACCTGGGTAGGTTGCCCAGTAATGCTCAACCTTAATGAGAGGGCATCAGTGATGTCTGCCCTTTAAGTGGGGTTCTTTCATAGTTTCTCTTCAGAGTATATTACTGGCATTGCCAGGGTCCTGGAGTTACCATCTCTGTTTTAAAGAATTTGGAAACGGAGGCCCTGGTGGATGAAGAGAGTTGCCCAAGTTCATGTTAGAGAGTGTCCTTGACATGAAGGAGATGATAGAAGATAGACAGAGAGATGTGCAGCTCAAGTCCTTGTAACTGGCTTCTGACTCTGCACTCAACCTTCACCTCCTCAGCTGACACGAACAAATTTCTGAACACTCTCACCCATCTCGTTCTTCTTCCCATCCGTTGTTGCCTATCAGGAAAGCCCTGGTCATCCGACCTCCAAACCATCTGGCATTCCACACTCTGCTCTCCGTACAACATTCATTTGAGCATTTGATGAATACCAACTCAAGACTGGGCACTGTGCTACACATGGGCTAAAAACATGAGGAACTTATGGCCCTGCTTTCAAAGAGCTCAGTGACAGTCTTGGTTCAGGCCTTGACCCCCTGTTCCTGAACTATGGATGGCCTAATAGGTCCTTTTCCTTGAATTGTACCTTCTTCCAATCCAACCTTCTTATAGCCACTGGAATGGGCCTTCTAAAATCCAATGGCCTGCTTAAATCTTTTCAGGAACGCTCAATGCTTACAAAATAAAGTTGAAGCCCTTCACTTAGCATTCAAGGCCCATCAGGATGTGCCTTTGTTTCTTGGGTTTCCTCTTCTCTACCATCACCATATGCAGCAAGAACACTGGATTTCCCACCTGTAAATCCTTCCCATACCTGCAGTGTGAGTTGTGGCTCCTTATATTAAGAAGTGGAGCTTATTTCTCTGCCCCTTGAATCTCAGTAGGCCATGAAACTGTCTTTGACCAATGGGACCATTAGCAAATGTGAAGCAAGCCAAAGTTTGAAAGCCCTTTTTTCCTGCCAGCCCCTCCAGAACACTATGTCTATGAGCCTTAGCTAGACGCCTTGAGGATAAGGCCCATGTGGAAAGAGATCTCAGCTGAGGCCCCAGACATGTGGGTAACACCATCCCAGACCTTCCAGCAAAAACTAAGCTCACTTAGACCAGGAGAATCACTCAGTCAACCCAAAAAATCATTCTAAAAAATGATAAATATTGGTTAAGTCACTAAGCTTTGAGTTGGTTTGTTATACAGCGAAAGCTAACTTACACAAACTCACATTGTGCATGCTCTTTTGTGCTACTTTGCTCTAGCCCATACTGTTCCCTTCAATTGGTGTGCAGTTCATCCTACTCCTGTGCCTGAACACACTTCTGTTCTGCTCACTGAACGATAGGCAGAAAAAGGGAGCAAAATCCCTATAGAAAGAAGAGCATAAAGCAAAGTTTGCATTGGCTGTGCATGCTGCTCTCAATATTCTTAGCCTATCTTACAATCATCCTTCTGGGTGGGCATACATCCTTCTCTTTCTCATGAAAAACTGGCCATCTCAGAGCATGGGCTAAAACTCAACTACTACCAACGCTGTGCCTGCACCTGACTCATCACCCTCAAAGCCCTCCTCGTCCTCCTTTCTCATTCCCTCATTTTCCTCACTAGCCTGGGAGAGCACTTTGCCCAGCATGGTGCTTGGCTCATCACTAAGCTTCTTGAAAGCACTCACATCATCATCACTTCCTCCATGAAGCCTTCAACAACATCCCAGGCTAAGTTGTTCTGTGTTTCCACCCAGTACTCCCACATCCTGTTTTACTTACCTTGTAAGGAAAATCTGTTTACCTATCTATCTTCCACAACTCTTCATTCCCAGCACACAAACACTGCCAGTCACCAGCAGGCCTTCTTTATCTTTGTGTCTCCATGCAGTAGAATCAAAGAAAGAATTGGTTGGATTAACTAATCCACCACCGAGGGTGCACAAGGAAGCCATGGAGAATTAAAAACAAGCAGCTTACAGTCAGACAGCTCTGAATGTAACCCCTGTTTTTACATTTTCAGGTCGAAAGTGACTTAAACCTTTAGATTTTCAATCACCTCATGTGTGAGTGATGTCAATTAAGGAAAGTGACCGAGACAAGTCTCAGTCATTTTAGGAGGTTTATTTGCCTAAGTTAAGGATACCCAGCCCGAGCGCAGTGGCTCATGCCTGTAATCCCAGCACTTTGGGGGGCTGAGGTGGGCAGATCACCTGAGGTCAGGAGTTTGAAGCCAGCCAGGTCAAAGTGGCGAAACCCCGTTTCTACTAAAACTACAAAAATTAGCTGGGCATGGTGGTGGATGCCTGTAATCCCAGCTAGTTGGGAGGCTGAGGCAGGAGAATCACTACAACCAGGGAGGCAGAGATTGCAGTGAGCCAAGATCATGCCACTGCACTCCAGCCTGGGTGACAGAGCAAGGTTCCATCTCAAAAAAAAAAAAAAGATACCCAAGAGATAAGTCTATGCCTTTCTCCAAAGATGATTTCAATATTTAAAGAAGAAAGGGTGGGAAATTGAGAAATACACAATTTTCATGCGAGAGGCGAGGAGGGGAAAACAGTTATTCAGGCCTTAGTCTGGCTCAGTGAATCTGCACTTTTGTATAAGATAACATAGACAATAGGGCAGAGGAAACAATCAGATATGCATTGGTTTCAGGTGGGTAGAGGATGGCTTTCAGTTCTGTCCTGTGTCGCCACACCTGTGAAGATGGCGTATCCATGTATTAATAAATTGCCATGGTGAGCTTTAACAGAAACGCTTTAGGGTAAAGATCTTGGGGTCCACAGAGAATTTCCTTGAGGGCAAAACTTGAAGGAGGTATGTAGCTTTTCGTCTTTGTACCCATTTTATTCAGGACAAAACTAGGAGGCAGGTTTGCATGACCCAGTTCCCAGCTTAACTTCTGCCTTCGGCTGGGTGAGTTTGGGGTGCCAAGATTTATTTTCCTTTCATGGTGAGCACTTTCTAAAGGATCATTGACCCTTGAACAACATAGGTGTTAGAGGCACCAGTCAAAAATCTGTGTATAACTTTTGACTCCTCAAAAATGTAACTACTAATACCCCACTGTTGACCAGAAGCCTTACCAATAACATAAACAGCCAATTAATACATATTTTGTATTTTATATTTATTAAATACTATATTCTTGCAATAAAACAAGCAAGAGAAAAGAAAACATTATTAAGGAAATCATAAGGAAAATAAAATATATTGACTATTGACTGAGTGCAAGTAGAGCATCTCACAGGTCTTCATCCTTATTATCTTCACATTGAGTAGGCTGAGGAGGGAGGAGGAAGAGGAGGGGTTAGTCTTGCTGTCTCTTGGTGGCAGAGACAGAAGAAAATTCACATATAAGTGTGGGCAGAAGGATGTGTGCAACTCAAACCCATGTGGTTCAAAGGTCAACTGTAATCCTTTCCTCACGAGATAGTTTTGAGGATTCATGAGATGGTTTTGAAGACTCATGAGAGATAATAAGTAAAACTCCCCACTCAAAAGCTCGCACATGGGAGAGATTCAAACTAAGTTCCAGTCATCTTCTCCCTTCTCTCCAACTACCCACAAGTTCTCCCACTCCCTTTAATTTTTGGTTCCACCCCTGGCTGTTTCCCTGGACCTCAGGGATGTCTTTCCCATACCATGTGGGTGTCCTGAGCTGGGAAGAAATGGAACATCCCGTCTGCTCAGCACCCTCTTGGAGCCTGGAGTTTATACACTTCATCTTAGCTTCTTTCTCCTTTATAAAGAGAAATAAGATGAGGCCTGCTGGTGTGGTTTATGAATTGTAACTCAGGATGCAAATTTCCACTGTTACCTTTCCAAGATGAAACAAAGACTTTCAGCTCTCACCTCTCCTCTCCTGACTTCACTCTCCTGGAGTCTATAGTTGCAGATGGCAAAAGTCTCTGGCCTGGTTTGGTATTAGAAATGATGTTAAAAGAGGAGGGCTACTCCATCCTCATTCATTCATCCCATTCATTCATTTACTCTCACATGCACACTCATTGATTGATTGATTCATTTATGTGTTCTCTACATAAGCATGGAGCATGTGTTTTCTGTGCCAGGCTCTGTGCTGGGAGCAGAATGAAGCAGCAAATATGACTCAGTTGGTCTCTTTCCTTGAGGAGTTGAGTCCTCTGTTGACTTCTCTGCTATGCATGTGTATGAGAAGAGATGCAGGTCATCACAATGTGCAGTGTTTCTTATGCGCCCACAGTGGGGCACAAAGGTAGAATCACCTTTTGCAAGAAGCTGGAGTGTGGGCATGAAGTGTGGTCAACAGGGGCGAGTGCAGAAAGGACTTTGGATTGTGGTAATTGTGAAGGGCACTCCAAGGAGCTCTGTTTTTTACCCCGGGCAAAGAGGAGCCACTGAAACCTTTAAAACAAGAAATAAATGGGAGCGCTCATCTAGTTACTTCTTCAACTGCAGCTTGATCTGCTTCCCAACAGCTATTCCCCAAGAAAGTAGGAATCAGAGCAATTCTACAAAGCATTCCTTTGTATGTCTTGAGCAAATTACTTTATTGTTTTGAATCTCAAAATAAGAAATACCAGAATTATTGACTTTCCTCACTGAATGGTTGAGCCTTTAAAATGGTTTTAGCTAAGCAGTTAAGTGTGTAGTCTCAGAGGTCAAACTTGGTTTGCCAACTCTGTTATTCTGGAACCAGTCAATTCAACTATTTAAATCCCCAGTTTTTCCACCTGTAAAATGAGCACGATCACACTTCCTTTGTTGTGCGAATGAAAAGGGATAACGCATGTTAAAAGATTAACACAGAGCAGGGCATGGTGGCATGTGCCTGTAGTTCAAGCTACGTGGGAGGCTGAGGGAGGAGGATCACTTGAGCCCAGGAATTTAAGTCTGCAGTGAGCTATGATCATGTCACTGTACTCTAGCCTGGGTAACAGAACAAGACCTCAACTCTAAAAAATTTTTTGAATAAATACATAAATAAAAATAAATTTGAAAAAATAATAATAAATAGGTCAGGCTTGGTGGCTCATGCCTGTAATCCCAGCATTTTGGGAAGCCGAGGCAGGCAGATCACTTGAGGCCAAGAGTTTGAGACCAGCCTGGCTAACATGGTGAAACTCTACTAAAAAATATAAAAAATTAGCCAGGTGCAAAGGCTCATGCCTGTAATCCCAGCTACACAGGAGGCTGAGGCATGAGAATCCCTTGAACCCGGGAGGTGGAGGTAGCAGTGAGCTGAGATTGTGTCACTGCAGCCCAGTCTGGTCCCAAATAAATAAATAATAAAAAATAAGGGTTAGCACAGTGCCAGCACATAGTAAGCACACAATACATGATATTATTATCTGTATTAATTGGTAGGATAGCTGCCTGACACGTGCGACTCTATCAGAACTGCAAGCTCATTCCATGTTCTTGCCTCACACACTCCCAGAGGTCTCCAGGACCACACAGATTCCAGGCCCATGTAGTGCCCCCTCCCAGAGCTCCATATTTGGAGAAGGAAAGAACTGCCAAAGAAAAATCCAACTGCATGCTTTTCCTATCAAAGAGAAAACAAAAAAATGCAAAACACTTGCCGGAACACACCAACTTTCTTCCCGGGACTTCTTAAAATTCTATGGGCCTTTCCGTCATATTCCTGGCCTATGCCTGCCACCAGTATATTTCCCGGCAGATATCTCTGGTGTCCCCAACCAGGCTCCGAGGAGAAGGAAAGGAAGGTCCTGCCAGGTACAGACGTGCCCAAGGCAGAGCTGTGCTCCTTTTCCAGGCCTCACTGGCCTGCAGGGAAGGCAGAGCAGGCTTTGGGCTGCATCCAGGGTTCTCAGGAAGAAGCCCTGTTCATCTCCAGAACAGGAGACGTAAGGCTTTCCCACTACCCTGGGCGTCCTGCCACCCAGCTCCTCTGGAGCGAGAAGCTCCTATGATCAACCAGAGCACCCACTGTTTCCCATGCCTCCTGGCCTTGTTCTGCTTTCTCATCTGGGAAAAGCCAAGGCTTTTTGCAAAACCCTCCTTGCGCCCTGGGGAGGGGCACTTAATCCTCACAGTGCAGCAGGAAGAGGATTCCCTGCTGGACTCCCTGATGGAGCTCCCTGAGGGCAGGGGCTGCTCAGAGTCATCACTGTGTGATGGGAGCTGACAGCAACCCTCCTAGCACATATGAGGTGCTTTGAAAATGGTAACTGCTTAAGCAGCTTATCAAGTTCTGGAGCAGTTAGATGGAGGAAGCAGAAGAGATCAGCCCTCAGTAAGTAACAACTGGCACTAGGCGCTGTATTTTCTCATTTAATTCTCATGCTAACCCTGAAAAGTAGGTCTTCATGGCTCCACTTTGTAGACAGGTAAGTTGAGGCTTAGAAATAACTTGAAGCCAAATTTGCAGGAGTAGAAAGTGGTAGCGCTGGAAAGAAACCAGGTTTTTCTGACCCCAAGGCTCTTTCCCACGACAGCCCCTGCCTCTCTGGAAAGGGAGATGTGGATCTCCGTGTTGACAAGCCTGCAACCTGCAGACCTTGCCCACAGCATTATGCCAGGCATGGGGAGGCGGACTGAGTTCCGACCAGGAAGGCAGCACAGGGAGAAAATGCAGAATGAGGACAACAGGAAGTGGCATCGAGGAGCTGGGAGCAGGGAGGGGCAGAGGGCACAGCACGAATGTGATCTGTGAGTCTGTGCAAAAGGGCTTTGGACATCCAAGGCCACACAAATGCCAGGCACTAACTCCCCTCACCTCTTTGGAAGTCAGGAAGACTCTACACAGGAGGGACCTCTGAAATCCAGATTGATTGAGGGAGTAAAGGAATAATAACAAAAATCAAAGCTGCCATTGATAAATTACCAATGCCGTCCAGATATTCCACTAGGTACTGTAAATACATCATTGGATTTAATTCTCACAACTCCAAGAGGTGAGAGTTATGATTCCCACTTTACACATGAGAAAACTGGGGCTCAGGTCAGGTCACTGACCCATAGCTGGCAAGTGGTAGAGTCAGAATTTGCACTCACATTTGACTGATTTCAATGACTGCCCTATTCATAAGCCCCGAAGGCTACAGATACCAGGTAGATTAAGCACATGAGGAAAGCAGGGTGGGCTTAATAGGAAGAAGTGGAGAGAACAGAAAACCCCAGAGCACATGCTTCATCTAAAGAGCAGCTGCTCCTCAGCTTCAGCCAATTCTTGCCATTTGAGAATGCGGACCCAGTGTGGCCAGATCTTTCATGTCCAGATAAGCCAGAAATCATTTATATTTCTGGGTGTAAAATCTGATTTTTAAATACTGGAGAATAATGTTTAAATTGTTTAAACACATAGAAAACTAAACAAATCCTGTCTGAAAGACAGATATGGCCTCAGGTCAACATTTTATGATCTGTTCCGTGATGTGGGGTGGCAGAGGGCACCCCATCCCTGGAGATGTCAAGCATATTCTGAGCAACAGACCACAGGGGATGGTGGAGAAGCAACTGGAGGGGGTGCTGCTGAGGATGGACCTGGTAACCTTTAAAGTTCCTTCAAAAGTTCGAGACCAGCCTGGCCAACATGGTGAACCCCTGTCTCTACTAAAATAAAATAAAATAAAATAAAATAAAATAAAATAAAATAAAATAAAATAAAATAAAATAAAATAAAATAAAATAAAAATTTTTATTTTTTTATATATATAATTTTTTGTGTATATATATATAGCCAGATGTGGTGGTGGGCACCTATAATCCCAGCTTCTTGGGAGGCTGAGACACGAGAATCACTTGAACCTGGGAGGCAGAGGTTGCAGTGAGCCGAGATCACCCCACTGCACTCCAGCATGGGCTACAAAGTGAGACTCTGTCTTCAGGGGAAAAAAAAAAAAAAAAAAAAAAAGTTTCCTCCAAAGCTTGAGACTGCATGAATCCAAGAATTGGCAGAATGGAGATGGGCGGGATCCCTAAGCAAGGGGAACACTATGAGGAGAGGCGTGGAGCCAGGAACAGTCCTTCTGTCTTCATTCACTCTCTACTCTGAAAGCCTTCATGTCTTCCCCCGTCTCCTCATTTTGGTGATGGCTCTGCCCTAAATATCTGGCCTAACCATCGGTTGCAACGGCTCCAGGAAAAGGCACCCTCAGCACTTCCTAGAGCTGCCTCCAGATCTCTCTCCACCTGCCTCAGTCCTGCCTCTCCTACTCTCCGAGTCACCTCTCCAAACTTTCATCTGATGCGTCATCTTAGCTACCCAACCCAAGTGACCCAGACGATGGTGGCCTGCCATTTGTCTTTTCTCTTCCAGATAATGCACATGCCCCGAATATTTATTCCCCAAGTACTCATTGCACCCCCACTGTCTATAGAGCTCTGTGCTAGGCATGCGGGGTGCCCCTGGGAACAAGACAGATGCCACTGTCTAGTGCAGTGCTGGCCATGTGGGACTTCTCAGCAAAGACTTTTGCTAAATGGAAACAAGTGACGATAAAGTGGAGAGAGCTATGACCTCCCCCATCTCTGGCTTCAAGCCCCTGCATCTCTTCACCCTACAGACACCCAGTCCTATCCATCCTACGTCCTTACTATCTCTCCCAGGCATTCAAGGAGGCACAGTGGGGAAAAGCCCTGAGGACCTGAGAAGAAGGTAGTTACAGGTGGCATCTTTTCTTTTTTTTTTAATGTTCTCACTCCCCCCACCCACCATGGCCAAGGCCCCACTTGCAGACACACTCCTCCTGAAGTTGGAAGCTGTCCTTGCCTCTGCTATGGCAGGCAGCCCTGAGTCAGCTGCCAGGACCTGGGGTGGAGTACAAATAGCCCCAGGCCCCTTCAGGCAGACCAAAAGCCAGCAGCTCACCCCCTGGGCACCCAGCCAGGTTTCCTTCAAGCCAGGGCCTGAGCACATCGACCCTAATCGGCAAAACCCCCCACCCTTCCTTTTGCAAACACCCTTGTGGCCAACTCAGGGCGGGCCAATAGGCAGAGCTGATCTCCCCCGTGCTCCCTGAAAGGCTCCACACGAAAGGAGCTGGCCCAGGACTGCTCAACCCTGGCCAAGAGCAACCCGACCATCTGAGAAGGGCTGGGAGCTGCCCTCCGGACAAGGAGCAGAGCTCCAGGATCTGAGTAGGACGCTGACTCTGGTGGACTCCTGCCTGCACGTCTTCCAGTCCTCTGCTCAAAGGCCCCCTCCCACCTACTGCGATTACACACATACACCCCAGCACCCTTGTCTATGCCCCTTACCATGCTTTATTTTTTCATAGGATTAAAAAAATTTTTTTGCCATTTGGCATGTCATAATTTATATTATTCCTTTGTGGGAAATTCACTAGGATGAAAGTTCTATGAGGACAGCAATGTTTCTGTTCTACTCCCTACTATATTCCATTTCTGGCTGCTAATTCGTGCTCAGTAAACATTTGAAGGAGGAGGAAGGGAAGGGTGGGAGGGAGAATCTTTAGAGAGAGTAGGTCTGGTTCGCCACCTTCTCTTCCAGGCTGGCATCTCTCCTTCAGAGCTACCCCAGACTGGTGGCCTTATAACCTTTTGGAGAAATGACTTTAGCATCCACTTTTTAAATTTCCATTTATCCCATTTATCTGGGGCTCACTCTGTGTCAGGCAGTACAGATAGATGATCTCACTTGATCTTCTCAGCAACTCTGAGGTCTGTGTCATTGCTTTGACTCAGGCTTTCTCAACCTCACCCCTAGTGACAATCAAAGCCAGACAGGTCTCCGTTGTGGAGGGTTGTGCTGCGCATTGCAGGACGTGGGGCAGCATCCCTGGCCCTGACCCACCAGATACCACCAGTACCCTTACTCCCAGTGTGACAATCAAAAATATCTCCAGACATTGCTAAGTGTCCCTTGGGGTGGTGGACGAAATTGCTTCATTTGAGAACCTCTGTGTTAACTCCACAAAAAAAGGAAACAGGCTCAGAGAAGCTAAGGAAGTTGCTGGAGGCCATGACAGAGGAAGGAATCCCGCCTAGGTCTGCCTTGTTTCAAAGCCAGTGTTCCCTCCATTCTGCCAGGCCATCCTCCCTCAGCAGGCAGGGCTCACAGCCCAGGGAACAGTTACTGGGAAGACCCAGAGGCCTCTGCCCAGCCTCTGCCCAGCCCCTGCCTGTGTCCCAGCGACGACAGAGCAAGGCCCCTGACGTGCGAGAAGAGCCTTCCCCAGCAGCCGCCGCTCAGTTTAAGGCCAGGCAGCTTGAAAAACACTTACTCATACTCTGGCCATGACGGGGAAACATCACCAATGATAAATCATATCTCTTAATTATCTGTGATTTCTGAGGCCAGCCAAAATTTCCTTTTCATGACAAATATTTGCTCTGAGATTCTTTTTCCCCTGAAAAAGAGAAGCAATGCAAGGAGAGCCCTGGGGCTGGTCTCCCAAGTGGGAATCCCAGCGTCTCTGATCAGTCCTCTTGTCCCACCCAGGCTGTCTGGAGCTGGGTTCCTGCCTGGGCATGCCTCTTCCCTCCACGCTCCGACTAGTAAAATCCCCAGGTTTCTGTTGTGTTTTATGTTTTTCGTTTCCTTGGAAGGGTGCCTGAATTGGAGATGTTTACTCACTTAGATGAGACCTATTTGAAATTACTCTGAGGGCGGGAGGAAGACAGAAAATAAAAGGGCATAGGGCCCAGGGTGAAAAGGCCAGGTTTCGAATCAACTTGAAACTGCTGCAGGAAAATTTATTCCACCAGTGTAGCACCTTTTGGCATGATAAGGAGAGTACCCAGTCTTCTCAGCCCTGCGGGGCTCTTTCTAGCTTCATCTTTCCCACTCTTCCCTTAGGATGAGCCCATTTACTAGCTTTTAAACACGATTTTTCACACGTTTTTGTCTTTGCAGAGAATGCTTTTCCCTATTTTCTGCCCATAAAACTCCTATTCCTCTTCCATAACCCGATGTAAACGTCCCTTTCGTCTCCAATCCTTGCCCCAACCCGGGTAGAATTCATCTCTTCCTCTCCGTGATTCTTCAGGAGTTTACACAGACATCAATTTTACTTGGTTTACACTCTCTTGGAGATGTGCATGTACCAGGCCTCTGGAGTCCAGGGAAAAGCTGAGTGGGCAACCAGAGCAAGCCAACTGCCCCTGGAGACAGAAAAAGACATTCAGGTCATTTCGCTCCAGGGCTTTCCTGTCCACCCAGCTTGGTTTTCCCTGGTCAATTAACATGTATGACTTTCCTGGGAGCATCTTCTAGAAGAAATTGCAGAGGAGCTTTCTAGCAGTCAGAAACTCTAATCCTACTTTGTTCTACATTCTGAAGCAGGTGACATGGACCACAACATTCTTCTCTCTTTTCCTTCCTTCCTTCCTTCCTTCCTTCCTTCCTTCCTTCCTTCCTTCCTTCCTTCCTTCCTTTCTTCCTTTCCTTATTTTTTTTTTGACAGAGTCTTGCTCTGTTGCCCAGGCTGGATGGAGTATAGTGGCATGACCTCAGCTCACTATAGCCTCAACCTCCTGGGCCCAAACAATCCTCCCATCTCAGCCTCCTGAGTAGCTAGGACTACAGCCATGGACCACCACACTCAGCTAATTTTTTAATTTTTATAGAGATAGGGTTTTGCCATGTTGCCCAGGCTGGTCTCAAACTTCTGAGCTCAAGGGATCCTCCTGCCTCAGCCCATCAAAGTGCTGGGATTACAGCCATGTACCACCATGTTAGCCAGGTCACCACCACTTTCTATGAGAACATTCTGGGTTCTGGTTACACTCATGTGCCATTGTCATGGAGCTAGGCTCATGGAAGGCACTTGACCATAGTCAATCTCAATCTCTCTCCTCTTGGCATAAAAATGTGGAGTGAGCAGAGTGGGGTGCCTGGTCCTGGCTGGAAGAAAGCAGAGAGCTGTTATCCATCTCTGCAGGTCAGCCACCCACTACAAATTCACAGTCACCCCACTGACTACCCACGAGCTCTGCTGAGACTCAAGGATACTTCTCTTCTGCTCCAGTCCTGGTGATGAGGGAAGAGCAGGTCAAAAGGCCTGCCTCAGCTGCCCAGAGCCAGCTCCTGTCCTTCAACAAATCCTGAAGTGTCACAACTTATCCCCAGAGAGTACCATCATTCTTCCTTTGACTTGCGCTTCTGCTCCCTTGCAGAAGCTGGGTTGCAGTTGGTCTGCAGAGCTCTGCTCGGCAGGCAGGCATGATGTGGGTCTGCTGGAGGTAGCACAGCGAGGCACCCTTACTCCATTATCTTCCCTATGTCCTGAGTTTATAAAACAGCAAGTAGATCTGGAATGTCACCCCACTACAATCATTCAGAAAGTGACTTCAGGACCCACCTAGGGATTACCAGACTGTTATGTTTTAATTAATAGCAAGAGATGAGACCAAGGATGAAGGTGGGTCAGTAACTTAGGGATAGGCAGCAGCAAACATTCAATGTCAAAGTCAGAAATTTGGTTGTTAATTCTTTAAACAGTTTGCAGCCAGAGGCAAATTCTAACCTGTCTCAGAAGCTCACCCAGTTGCAAGTGGAAGACGCACTTCCAAAGGGGCAATGCGGGAAGCCAGGAGATAAGAGTGGGGCTGTTGCTGCTGCCCTTGGGAGAACTGCCAGAGCCTGAGTTGCTGAACTGTGGAAACTGGGAGGAAGGGGCAAATTCAAAAAGCTTGAAATCCATAAAAATCAACAGGACTTGGTCATTTAGTAGACTGGTGGTTAAACAGAAAGAGTCATCAAGATGGGTACCCAGGATTAGGTAACTGGGTGGGTGGTGATAGCACTAGCCAGGGCAAGGAATCGAGTGCACGAGACCATTTGTTGGAGACAGAGGAGGTGGGGAGGACAACAGAGAGGTCAAGCATGTTGCTTGAGGTCTATTGAGTTAAAGGCCCCTGGCAACGTCCAAGTGAATATGAATGTATGGGTCTAACCTCAGGGAAGAAGTTGAGGCTGAAAATACAGCATAGAGGTTGTTAAATCTATAGAAAGAGATGCATCTGCCTAAGGAGAGTGTATGGAAACAGAAAAGAGGAGACCTGCAACAGAGCCCTGTGAACTTGCAGCCAGTCAGGAAAGTCAAGAGAAGAGAGACTCATGCAGAGAAGAAAAGACACTCAGCAAGGTAAGAGGCGGAGGTAGGAGACAAGGTGAGATTCTCATTAGAACTAAGTTAAAAGCAGCTAGTACAGCACCTGGCACATAGAAGGTGTCCTCAATATTGACAATTTTCTACCCAACTAGCAGGAATATAAACAATAGTAACTGTCATTGAGTTATTGAACTGTTTTTTTTTTTTTCTTGTTTTGAGATGGGGTCTTGCTCTGCCACCCCGGCTGGAGTGCAGTGGTGCAAATAGGTCTCACTATAGTCTCTACTTTCTGGGCTCAAGAGATCCTCCTACCTCAGCCTCCCAAGTAGCTGGGACCACAGGTGCATGCCACCATGCTTAGCTAATTTTTTAATTTTTTGCAGAGATGAGAGTCTCACGATGTTCCCCAGCCTGTCTCAAACTCCTGTGCTCAAACAATCCTCCCCACCTTGGCCTCCCAAAATGCTGGGATTACAGGCGCAAGCCACCATACCCAGCCATATGGAACTCTTACAAGGCCAAATACTAAGCATTTTCCCTAAATAGCTTATGCATCCTTCATAGCCTATTACTGTTATCCCTATTTTCAAGATAAAAGGAATGAAGCACGAAGACGTTCATAAGTGTAGGTAACACCTTAGTCTATAGATGGAGAAGCCAAGCCCAGGGTGATGATGCGGAGTTCATTCCAGATAAGTGGCCTTTGAGCACACGGTAAAGAAGCAAGCACAGCCCGCAGGCCCAAACCCCTGCTCCACCTACCAGTTGCTGCTGCCTCTGCAGATTTTCTCCGGCCCTGCTGGGGCGTCCAGAGCACTCAGAACCAAACTGTACAGCACATCTTGACTCCAAGTCAAAGGGCTTGGAGAAAAAAAAAAAAAAAAAAGGCCTCCAAGATCTCCTGGCTGCCAAATTGTGATTGCAAAACTACTTCTGATGATTTAACTGTAAATGAATCTGAAACATACGGACTGAATTTCCCTTGAACTACGCATTAGAATGCTCATTTGATGAAAATAAAGGCCCTGTTGAAAAATTGTAAAGAAAAAAAAAGGAAAAAACAAGGTGGTAAATACTGAGAGTCAAGGGGGTATGGAAAGTGAGGAGCTGGCAGAGAGGCAACACTTGTGACATCCCCCAAGTGCAAGGCAAGTGAGAGATTTTACAAGGGGACGGTGAATTTCTTCTGCCTCTCCAAGGGGATGCAGCTTTGCTGGCCCTGACAGTCATGTAGGGGTGTCCAATGACTGCTGAGGTATGGCAGCTTAAGAAAGAGGAAACCCTATATACAAGGTGCTTATGTGTGTCTGTGTGTATCTGCATGTGTGTGTGCAGGTAACTGGAAAAGGAGAAATATCTCTATATGTATATATATACACACACGGTGTGTGTGTACTTGTGTGTATATACATATTTATATGAATCATCTTCGCTGTATATAGATATAAAGATATATAAATATATTTAGGGGCTAGAAATACATAGATATATAGATATCTTGAGAAATAACCATTCTATGTATAAAATTTAAAGTGATAAATGTAAATATTACACTTACTTTATGTACAAATAATGTCAAGCTTAGATGTTTCATATATTCAGAATATGCATATTCTAGAAATATCTATGTTAAATACATATACTAAGTATGTATCTTTAAAATATATGTAATAGATCTGGTTAAATACAACCATGTGTATTCCAAAACTCCAAAAGGAAGGACAATGTCCTGGAGAGCCGTGGGTGCTCACAACCCTGGCCTAACTCCAATCTGAATCCCTGGATGTTGGGAAAAGGCCAAAAATCACTGTGGGGATTTTTTAGGAGCTGTGCTTCCAGTGGCCTCTGGGCCAGTCTGTTCAACTCAAGACGGTATGAGCAGCGGGCTCCGTCAGCAGGCCTGAGCTGGACACACGTGACGATACCAGTCACCATGCAGAACAAGGAGTTCCTGCCCTTGAAACCCACAGGTCATCAACATCTTTGCATCTGGCCTCTTCTATGACTGGGTATTTTCCAATCATCTACTGCCTGCAACTTTCTCTCCTGGAAGTCACCATGGCCAGCTGAAAACTTCCAAAGAGGTGAAGAGAAACCCCCCCCTCCCCGAATCTAAACAAAAACAGAAATGGCCTTTGCCAGAGAAAGGCCACCTGCTCAGAAGCTCTGATTTCAAATTACGAAGAGCCCAGAGCCACAGTCCAGGTTTAGGAGCGATGCTGGTAAATGGTGGTGGTGGTTTCACTTTGTGTTTTCCCTCCCCAGTAAATTCCACTATCCTGTTCTATTTTCTTTCCTCCCCCAACCCCTTGGTGCTGTTAGGAAATAGTTTTGGGAAACACTTGTCCAAAACACAACAGCAGAAAATGGGTGAGCTGCCAATAAGTTTTTCAAAAGAACTATTTGGCAGCCCTGAAACAGATTACAACGCTGGTACAAACCTTGACTGACTGCAGGGTTACAGATGTCAGAATCGTGTGTCTTCAGAAATATGCACAACAACAACTGGAGTCCCCGTCATCATGCCTGGCCCTACCAACATTGCAAAATGCTGGCCGGCAGAGAGGACAGAAACCATTCGCTCACAGCCTTTTTCCTGAGTCATAGTGAGGCCCTGCAAGCTACAACTCAGTTGTCAATAGGACTGGAAATTCCTTGACCAAACTCATATAAACTGGACCTTTCCATGCATGTCTCTGTCAAAAATGACTTTCTTTTAAGAGAGACCTGTCAGCAGGAGGGAATGGGAATCTGTGCCAAGGCTGCAAAGGGATGAATACACACTGCCAGAAATCTGCCAGTTCTCCTGGCACAAAGCAAGAGTTAACCCTTGACAGGGTGCAGGAAGTGGGATAATCCACTGCCGAGGTCCAGAATTCTGATGAGGGAGGGAGACCACATTAGTTCAAACCTCGGCTCTGAAACTTACTTGTTATGAGGACAACTGAACCTCTCCATGTCAGTTCTTATGGACAACTGAACCTCTCCATGTCAGTTCTTATGGACAACTGAACCTCTCCATGTCAGTTCTTCTGGACAACTGAACCTCTCCATGTCAGTTCTTATGGACAACTGAACCTCTCCATGTCTCAGTTCCCCCTCCTGTAAAATTGGCATGGAAATAATTATCACTATATCATAAAGACAGTCTGCGAATGAAATGGGTAAACATGAGAAGGACTTGGTACAATCCCTGATATATAGTAACTTCTCACTAGATAGTAGTTATTATTTGTGTTGCTTTTTTGTTGCTGTTAGTTTCAGCTCACTACAATTAAGAAGCTAAAAAAATATGCTTTGCCTGAATTGGCACTAGCAAAAAAATGTAAGTACAAGAAGTACAAATTCACGTACAAGAAGTGTGTATGTGAATCCTTCCCCTAAGTACCACAGGGATATTTAGTCACGATGGAGACTCCACCCAAAATCACACTATGCTCATTTCAATTACTTAACTAATTCACTGATTGATTGATTCCTAATCATTTAACATTAGCATGGAGGGATAGCTACTTGAAGAAGATGCAGTTCCTGCTCTGATAGGATTCTTAGTCTACTTGAAGAGATAAACATAGACAGAATGATGACACAAGACACAATCACTCACATTCTAAACAGGAGGACCCTCAGAAGCCAGAAGAAACACAGGTACACTGGGTGGCTACTTGTCAATTCTGGCTCTCGAAGCGCGCCTTTTCTGACGCTTCCTTCTGCCCTCAGCCTAGTGCGCACCTGCTTTCCTCCAGCATCCACAGCCTGCAGCTGCACTCCTCAGCCACTGTGTCTCCTCCTCTGGATTGGGTGCTCCCTGAAGGCAGGGCTGCTTCCAGTCTTGTCTACCATTGTATTTCCAGTGATAGCTACAATCCTTATTTAGAGAATGAATATATGAATGATGAGACAGAGAACGAAGAAGGGAATAAGGTAGAGTGGATTGAAGATGATAATTCTGGATTATCATCAAGAGACCTGTTAGGAGGCAGTAATGTTGGCCTTGGATAACACGATCTGCATAGTCAAAAGACCTCAAGCAGAGAAACAACTGTCTACCTTTAGGACACCATCATCTGTCTTCACCATGAAGACACGTGTCAGTGCTGAGATCTGAGCATCCCCAGGGTGAGCTAGCATTCGGCCAGAGAGCTGCTGAGCTGGAGGTCAACCTGTATCATGTTAGAGTGACAAGTACTGATATAATAACAGTGCCAATTGCCCATGGAAATGGGCCATCAGGAAACTGGCATAAGCATGACCCACACCTCTTAGCTTCGTTTTTAGAATCTACCTCAAAGTCTTTCAGCCAGTGGATACCCAAAACAGAACAGGAAAGGAAAGGAATGTTGATGATTAGAGTTCCATGATATTGCCGGTACTATTTCCTTTACATACAGTGTTGGAAGGTAACTAGTATTATTTCTATTTTATAGCTAGGGATCTTTAGGCTCAGAGAGAGTAAGTAACTTGTCTAATGACACACAGCTACTGAAACTCAAGGATGGGACTTGAGCCCAGATTTTCTGACTTGAAAATCCATGCTCTTGCTTTTGAATCACACTGTCCCTCTTCTCTTACATATTATGACAGACTCACTCTAACTCCCATCATAAGGCATTTGTTTCTCAAAGGAAATCACAAACTGCTTATTTCACTATCATTTGGCAACTGCACACAGTTCTTCAGGGAAACTGAGGAGCCCAGGATGAAAATTCCACCCATGGATTATCTTAAATTGCTTGTGTTTCCTTGAAAAATGCCTGGCGCTACCAACAGCTCTGGTTTGGTTTCCAGCAGTGACCAGAGCCTTGTTCAACAAGGACGCTCTGATAATCAATTGGCCGTGCTCTTCCTAACATTTGACACCAACAGATGCTATGAATCAGAAGCTGCCATCTGTCCATGACACTCAGGTTTATGGGGGCCTCCAGGGATTCAACCAGCCTGAAGAATCAGCCTTGGCTCCATTAGGGCACTGCCATGGCAAATCCAAGGCACTGGAGGAATGCTAGTTTCCCAGTGGGAAAGCCTTGGCAGGTTTTGGGATCCTGGGTGTGCTCAACTGTAGAGTGGAAGACAAAGGCTTCTAACAAAGAGGTCAGTCCCCAAAAGACACCAAATGTGTAAGAGATGGAAGAGTATTTAGGTGGGTCAATAGGAGCGAGGTAGCAGGAAAAATACCAGCTTTGACATTCCTTGAGAGACCAGGGAAAAGGGAACTCTGTCCCAAGCCCACTGAGCACATCATGCCAGCCACCGGGCTGGACACTTTACACAATCATCTCCACTGCTCACAGCAGCTCTTTGAAGTTGGAATGACTATCTCCATTTTACAGATGAGAAAACCGAGAATCAGAACGTGAGTTGTCCCAGGTCATCGACCTCCTATACTATACTCTATGCTAGGGCAAGGACCATGGCTGGTTTTTGCTCAGCTCTGGATTCTATACCTAGCATCATGCATCAGGACCAGCTACATAATTTGTCGGCCTCAATGCAAAATGAAAATACAGGGTTTCAGGGTTGTTTTCTTGTTTCGTTTTGCTTTTTTGAGAAAGGGTCTTGTTTGACACCCAGGCTGGAGTGCAGTGGTATGATCATAGCTCATGCAGCCTTGAACTCTTAGTCTCAAGCAGATCCTCCCATCTCAGCCTCCCAAGTAGCTGGGTCTACAGGCATAAGCCACACCATGCGTGGCTATTTTTTATTTCTCATAGAGATGGGGTCTCACTATGTTGCTCAGGCTCATCTGGAACTCCTGGGATCAAGCGATCCTCCAGCTTTGGCCTTCCAAAATGTTAGAATTACAGGCGTGAGCCACCATGCCCAGTGGAAATGCAGGGTTTCTTGTCTAACAATTATTAAGAATTTCAAGATGGTAACAGCAGATCATTAAATCAAGCCTGGGACCTTCTGAGAGATAGATGTACTCCCATGTTTACCGCAGTACTGTTCACAACAGCCAAGATGTAAAATTCATGCAAGTGTCCATCAACAGATGAATGGATAAAGTAAATGTGGTACATACACACAATGGAATGTTATTAATCCTTAAAGAGGAAATGATATCTTGTCACATGGATGGAACTGCAGGTCATCATGTTAAGTGAAATAAGCCAGACACAGAAAAACAAATATTGCATGTTCTCATGCATATGTTCGAGACAAAAAAGTGGATTTCATGGAGGTGAAGAGTAGAATGGTGATTCCTAGAGGCTGGGAAGGGTGATGTGTGTTGGGAGGGGGGAGATGAGAAATTGTTTAATGGGTATAAAAATACAAATAGAATGATGGTTTCCTGCTTCATTCACAATGTAAATGACGAGTTAACGGGTGCAGCACACCAACATGGCACATGTATACATATGTAACAAACCTGCACGTTGTGCACATGTACCCTAGAACTTAAAGTAAAATAATAAAATAAAAAAACAGAAAAAAAAAAATACAATTAGAGGCCGGGCACAGTGGCTCACACCTGTAATCCCAGCACTTTTGGAGGCCAAGGCGGGTGGATCACCTGAAGTCAGGAGTTTGAGACCAGCCTGGTCAACATGGTGAAACCCCATCTCTAATGAAAATACAAAAATTAGCTGGGCACAGTGGTGGGCACCTGTAATCCCAGCTACTCAGGAGGCTGAGGCAGAAGAATTGCTTGAACCCAGGAGGTAGAGGTTGCAGTGAGGTGAGATTGTGCCATTGCACTCCAGCCTGGGTGACAGAGCAAGACTCTGTCTCTGAAAAAAAAAAAGAAAAAAGAAAAAAACCAATTAGATAGTCCGGGAGTGGTGGCTCATGTCTGTAATTCTAGCACTTTGGGAGACTGAGGCAGCCAGATCATTTGAGGTCAGGAGTTTGAGACCAGCCTGGCCAATATAGTGAAACCCTGTCTCCACTAAAACTACAAATATTAGCTGGGCATGGTGGTGCACGCCTATAATCCCAACTACTTAGGAGGCCGAGATGGGAGAATCGCTTGAACCCAGGAGACGGGGGTTGCAGTGAACCGAGATTGTGCCACTGCACTCCAGCCTGGGTGACAGGGTAAGACTCCACCTCAAAAAAAAAAAAAAAAAAAAATAGATAGAATGAATAACTTCTAATATCCGACAGTGCATTAGGGAAAGTATAGTTTACAATAATTTGGAATAATGGTATATTCCAAAATAGCTAGAAGAGAAGAATTGTAATGTTCTCAACACAAAGAAAAGTTAAACGTTTGAAATCATGGATGCCCTAATTACCTTGTTGATTGTTACACATTGTATGCATGTATCAAAATATCACAGGTACCCCCAAAATATGTACAACTATGATGCATCAATTTTAAAACTGCAAAACAAAGCACATGCAGGAACCCCCCACGTGTGGAGTCCTGCGTGACTGCAGAAGTCATGTTCCCATGATACCAACTCTGCCCAGCATCATTTTTAGCACATAATAGCTTAAAAATAAGAAGCCAGCGGAATAAATGAATGATGAACAATACAACTGAAAACTAGGTCTGTCTGTTAAATCTCAAAGCCTGTCTAGGTCCTTGCATCATTCTTTGCTGCCTTCTCCTTAAGTATAATCTCCCTGTAATCTCCCTAGTCCCAGTTGTTTTTTTTTTTTAACTGTTAAGAGGTCAGAGCAAAAGAAATGTCAAAACAATGTATGAGAAAGCATTTTAAAATGACGATATTCTGTAAAACATTCCTGGGTTTTTTTGTTGTTTTGTTTTGTTTTGTTTCAGCTATAGGTCTTACTGTGGCTATGTTGCCCAGGCTGGAGTACAGTGGCACAATCATAGATCATGGCCTCAAACTCCTGGGCACAAGTGCTTCTTCTGCCTCAGCCTCCCAAGCAGCTGGGACTTCAGGCACACCCCACCATGCCTGGCTAAAATATTATTTTTAAAATGTCTCATTTCCAAGTTTTTCATGTTACCTTAAGTCATGACCCTGGTCAGAAGAAGAGGTGGCATAGGGTGAGTGCATATCACCCTGAAATCTAGTAGAGTCCACTTTAGCTCCCTGACACACAGTACCAACCAGATCCAGAGAGGGGCCTGCTAGCTGTGCACTGCCTTCTCCATCAGTAGCACTGATGATATCTTCTAACCTCCTGCAACTCGTCCCGGCATTGTTGCTAGCATGGTGCTTCTGTGCTAACATTTTAAACGCCTTTTTGTCTCTAGGTAGATGCAACACTCACCACTGGAGTGCAGTGGCATGACCATAGCTCACTGCAGCCTTGAACCCCTAGGCTCAAGCAGATCCTCCCATCTTAACCTCCCAAGTCACTAGGACTACAGGCATGAGCCACCATGCTCGGCTATTTTTTATTTCTTGTGGAAATGACTAAGTGCCCTCAGGATCCCAGAGTCTAATTATTGTTCTAGGAGCCAAAAGCACTGGCGATGCTGTTGAATGAATCTGCCTGCAATCTGAGGGAGGACGGAGTAAGGGGCAGAAAGAAAAGGTTGACAAGGGATGTTAGTTAATAGCTAAGGTTCCTCAGTTACAAGTAATGTGAGCTGACCTTCTTGTTTAGGCACAGAACAATGGAGGACTGGAGTAGGGGCAGCTTACAGGAAGGATTCAGAGTTGCTCACACAATCCAAGGAAGACCAAAACAACAGGCCTTGGGAGAATACAGGAGCCAGAGAAACTCACAGAAGCTCTGGAAACTTCTCTCTACGCAACATTTTTAGACATTTGGTTTAGCCCATTCATGAGTCATGAAAAGAATTTAGTGAGTTACCCTCAGTGTTTTCTTTATTATTAAATACAGAGATGAGAAAGAAAGGGAAAGGGGAGATGGGAAAGAGAAGGAAAGGGAGGAAAGAGAAAAAGGAGAGGAAAAGAGGAGACGAGAGAATAAAACAAGAAAGAAAAGGGGATGGAATGGAAGGGAAGTGAAAGAGAAAGAAAAAGGCCAGGCACGGTGGCTCATTCCTGTAATTCCAGCACTTTGAGAGGCTGAGGTGGGCAGATCACAAGGTCAGGAGTTCGAGATCAGCCTGACCAACATAGTGAAACCCAGTCTCTACTAAAAATACAAAAATTAGCCGGGGATGGTGGCATGCATCTGTAATCCCAGCTAGCTACTCAGGAGACTGAGGCAGGAGAATCGCTTGAACCCGGGAGGTGGAGGTTGAGGTGAGCTGAGATTGTGCCACTGCACTCCAGCCTGGGGTGACAGAGAGAGACTCTATCTCAAAAAACAAACAAACAACAAACAAACAAACAAACAAAAAAAGACCGGGCATGGTGGTTCACGCCTCTAATCCCAGCACTTTGGGAGGTCAAGGCAGGCAGATCATGAGGTCAGGAGACCACGACCATCCTGGCTAACACGGTGAAACCCTGTCTCTACTAAAAAAAATACAAAAAGTTAGCCAGGCATGGTGGCAGGCACCTGTAGTCCCAGCTACTCGGGAGGCTGAGGCAGGAGAATGGCAGGAACCTGGGAAGCGAAGCTTGCAGTGAGCCAAGATCGTGCCACTGCACTCCAGCCTGGGTGACAGAGCGACACTCCATCTCAAAAAAAAAAACTCCAACAAAAAACAAACAAACAAAAAAAACAGACAGGAGAAGAGTTTAACACCAATCTCCAAAAATGTATGGGAAGAAACTACAGATTTTCTAGGAATCAGTACTATGCCTAGCAGGTAAGAATATCTATCAGCATATGTAAACAAAAACATTCTGCTTTCTTGAGAAGAAATTTACCAATTAATCAATGCCTTAAACAAACAAACAAAAAACCTATCCAGGGCAACATGAAGAAACCCTGTCTCTGCAAAAAATCAGAACTTAGCCAGGTGCGGTGGCATGCGCCTGTAGTACCAGCTACTAGGGAGGCTGAGATGGGAGGATTGCTTGAGCCTGAAAGTTTGAGGCTCCAAAGTGAGCTATGATTGCCACTGCACTCCAGCCTGGGAGACAGAGTGAGACTCTGTCTCAAAACACAACAAAACAACAACAACAAAAAAGGCCTGGAGTACAAAGAATGCTGGATTTGAAATTGAAATTGGAAAATCAGACTCAACCTCCAGGCCCTACCACTCACAAGTTGGATGTCCTTAGGCAATCACATACTCTCATTACACTTCAATATCTACATAAATGAAATGGAAATAGCACCACATTACTCTAAAGAGTTCTGGTTAAAACTAGACAAGATAATGATGCAAAACATCTAGCATGGAGACTGGCACCTCATGAGCACACAACATATGCCAATTCCATCTGAACATCACCCCTTACTCTGTAGTGGAAATACAGCTCTTGAATCAGAAAAAAAAAAAAAACACCTAAAATACAATCCTGAACTAAATAGACACCCGTGATGTGGCATTTCTTTTGCACAAAGTTGTGGTCTGCTTTGTAGACAACAGTGAAATATCCATTGGCCTATGGACACCCTATCAGACAACAGTTCCAGCCCTGGTCATACACGTACATTTGCTCATGCCCCCACACCCGCCCCTAATCTGGTTTCTCTCAAGTGAATAATATCTGCCTTGGCCTGACCTCTTTGTTGCTATGCATACAACCACAGAAAACACTGTTAATGCCATGACCTGACCTCTTTGTTGCTATACATACAACCACAGAAAACCCTGGTAATATCAAAGCATCCTAGATCTTTCCCTGCACCATGTATCAAATGGAAGGGTTTCTTCCAAAGTCAAAGTTCACCTCATATCTGATGAGTCTATAGGATCCAAATTTTCCTTGGACTTTTATTGTACTGTTCGAGATGCTTGTGTGCATTTATGTAACTTTGCTAGAAATAGTTCACCAATTTCCTCAGACTTTGATTTTTAATTAATTGTTTTTATATTTCAAATTTTTGAATTTTATTTCTAACTTTTATGGGTTCATAGTACGTGTATATATTTATGGGGTACGTGAGATGTTTTGAAACAGGCATGCGATATGTAATAAGCACATCATGAAGAATGGAGTATTCATCCCCTCAAGCATTTTCCTTCGTGTTACAAACAATTCAATTACGTTGTTATTTTAAAATATATAATTAAGTTATTATTGACTATAGTCACCCTGTTGTGCTATCAAATAGTAGGTCTTGTTCATTCTTTCGAACCATTTTTTTTTTTTTGCGCCCATTAACCATCCCCCAATCCCTACTACCCTTCCCAGCTTCTGGTAACCAACCTTTTACTCTCTATGTTCATGAGTTCAGAGTTTTGATTTTTAGATCCCAAAGTAAGGAGAACATGTGATGTTTGTCTTTCTGTGTCTGGTTTATTTCACTTAACATAAGTCCTTCCATTTCCATCCATGTTGTTGCAAATGACAGAATCTCATTCTTTTTTATGACTGAATAGTTCTCCATTGTGTATAAGTACCACATTTTCTTTGTCCATTCATCTATTGATGCACACTCACATTACTCAAAATTTTGGCTATTGTGAACAGTGCTGCAACAAGCATGAGAGTGCAAATATCTCTTAAATCGCCTGATTTCCTTTCTTTTGGATATATACCCAGTAGTGGGACTGCTGGATCATATGGTAACTCAATTTTTAGTTTTTTGAGGAACCTTCAAACTGTTCCCCATAGCTGTGTTAATTTACATTCTCACCAACAGGGCATAAGGGTTCCCTTTTCTCCACATCCTTGCCAGCATTTGTTATTACCTGCCTTTCTTTAGACTTTTTGTATGTCAAACAAATCATCTGGGGCTCCCCACAACGCCCCTCCATTGGCAGAGACGAGCAGGAATCCTCTTTGAAAGGTGTATGAAATGTCTTTGGTTTGCTTTGCATGTTAAGAGCGTTAATGGTCATCAGAAGGTAGACTTTCTTGTGGGAATGTCAGTAATCAAGGACACCATCTAATGAATTTGACAAAATTTTCACACCATAATAGATGTTTGACAGTATTGTCGATTTGGTTTGCTCTGACTTGGTATGAGGACCTCAAGTTGTGCATCATGGTGCTGACAGAATCTGGTTTTAAGCCTCTCAACTATAAGGCTCTCTTAACCAGATGTCCATAACTGCTACCCAAAAGAGCTAATGCTCTGAGAAATGTGGCCAAATCTAACTGCCTTGTCATCACTACCATTCATATTCCCACTCTACCCTAAACAAGCTTGCAAATCTGCCATGGCCAGTCGAGTGTGGTAGCTCACACCTATAATCTTAGCATTTTGGGACGCCAAGCTAGGAAGATTGCTTAAGTCCAGGAGTTCAAGACCAGCCTGGGCAACAATGTGAAACCCATCTCTTAAATGTTTTTTAAAAAAATTAACTGGGCATGGTGGCATATGCCTGTGGTCCCAGCTACTCAGGAGGCTGAGGCAGGAGGTTCACTTAAGCCTGGGAGGTCACGGCTATAGTGAGCCTTAATCACACTACTACATCCAGCCTGGGCAACAGAGTGAGACATTGTCTTAAAAAAAAAAAGAAAAAGAAAAAAAAAATCTGCCATGGCCATTCATACTCCTTAGACTGGTACACACAGCCCTCATAACCTGGCCCCAATCTTCTTATTCAGTCTAATCTCTAATTTCTCATCCTTCCCTGGACTTTATTTGGTAGCAGCATTGATAGAAAACCAGAAGGAACAAACAAACTCCAAATCACAGTGATCTAAGCAATAAACTTTTCCAGCTCACGTTAGAGTCCTCTGGGTCTCTGTTCCACAGAGTCATTCAGGGGCCCTGCCTCCATCCAATGTTTGTTTCTATCATCTTCGTCTTTGGAGTTCTCTTCATTAAGCCAAAGGACGGAGAAATACAGTATGGGAGATTGCACACATTTCACTGGCCAGAACTTAATCACATGGTCCTGCCAAACTGCGAAGAGGAATGGGAAGTATAGTCTAACCATATATCTAAGAGGAAAAGGGAAAGGCGATTGGTGAGCACACACATTGTCCCTGCCACACACGTTAAGCAGTTTGGCATCTCCAAACAGCTTTACTTCATGTTCTTCTATGAGGAACTATAAACATTCACCTGTGGCCTCATCCCTATATTCCCAACTCTTCCAACCCAGGTCAATGCCATTGTCAGCATGAGAACTTCTATTCTTTTTTCTTTCGAAGCTCACCATACACCTGAGCAGCCTGTTGCCTCCTCCTCTACCCACTCATGCCATCACCAACTCTCACCACGGTACACGAAAGCACTCTTTTGATGCTTCTGCCTCCCTGACTAGACTGAGAACTCTAAGAGCAGGGAGCAGGCTTATTCCAGCGTGCGCCTGCAGCCTCTAGCACTGTGCCCAAGGTACGTTTGGCATTCTGAAAATATAGCTGAATGATGGAAAGAGAATGAAAGACATGAGTTATCAACAATACATGACATGGAGTCCACGATGATGGAAGCCTTTTCTGGATCCTCTATTCTGAAACCCTTTTAGAATAACCTCAAGAGACTGTCACTTAATGGAGACCTCTGAAAAAGTGTCTTGTAAAAGAGGTAGAGGCTGGACGTGGTGGCTCACACCTGTAATCCCAGCACTTTGGGAGGCAGAGGGGGGCAGATCATGACGTCAGGAGATCAAGATCATTCTGGCCAACATGGTGAAACCCCGTCTCCATTAAAAATACAAGAATTAGCTGGATGTGATGGCATGCACCTGTAGTCCCAGCTACTCGGGAGGCTGAGGCAGGAGAATTGCTTGAGCCCAGGAGGCGGAGGCTGCAGTGAGCAGAGATCGCACCACTGCACTCCAGCCTGGGCGACAGAGTGACATTCCATCAATGAAGAAGAAGAAGGAGGAGGAGGAGGAGGAGGAGGAGGAGAAGGAGGAGGAGGAGGAGGAGGAGGAGGAGGAGAAGAAGAAGAAGAAGAAGAAGAAGAAGAAGAAGAAGAAGAAGAAGGAGGAGGAGGAGGAGGAGGAGGAGGAGGAGGAGGAGGAGGGAAGAAGGAAGAAGGAAGAAGGAAGAAAGAAGAAAGAAGAAGAAGAAGAGAAGGAGAAGGAGGAGAAAGAGGAGGAGGAAGAGAGGAGGAGGAGAAGCAGAAGGAGAAGAAGGAGAAAGAGAAGGAGAAGGAGGAGAAAGAGGAGGTGAAAGAGAGGAGAAGAAGCAGCAGAAGGAGAAGGAGAGGGAGAAGGAAAAGAAAGAAGAGAAGGAAGAGAAGGAAAGAGAAGGAGAAGAAGAAGACAAAGCCTACCATCACGAGTTTTTGGGAGAAGTGTCCTGTCAACAGCCCCTGGCTGGTGTGCTTCAAGGATAATCTTGTGCAAACAGCTGAAGGACCCCAAGAGTCTGGGGAGGTCAACAGCACCTAATGGGAAGAGATAAAGCACTAATTGGCAGGGGACGAGAGGGGCTCACTGCTCGAGATATGCAAAGTCCCACCCTCAGGGGAAGAAGACAGATGCCATGGCACTTCCTGAAACAGAAGCATGAGTATGAATCTCAGTCCACAAACTCAGATGGGAGTGAACGAGCACAGTAACTTTACACAAATCAACTTAATTTTGATCCTGAGCTCTTTCCTACCAAAATGGAAGAAATTCAATCCTACTTTTCTTTGGATCTCTCTATCTCCCAAGGTTGCATCAGTGACTCCAGGGTGTCACCTAATATTAAGGTGTTAAGGAAGGCTCTCTATGGTTATAAGTGGTTTGTCCAAAGCAGTTCTCCTCTGACCACCCCCACCCCTGCCACTGTCCAGTCCACATGGCTCCTTTGGGCCTGACACCCTGATATGTGCCACAAGCTTCTCTGGATAGGGGAGCCCCACATGTGCTGCCAGCCTCCTGCGCGAACCAAGTAGCTTTTCCCCCTAGGGTCTTGCCATACCCCAGGGTGCAGGGCTTGCCATCAGGATGCAGATCCCTTTGCTCAAAGAGTCCCTAGAGGCCAGAAGCAGTGGCTCACCTCTGTTATCCCACCCCTTTGGGAGGGCAAGGTGACCGGATCACCTGTGGTCGGGAGTTCGAGACAAGCCTGGCCAACATGGCGAAACTCCGTCTCTACTAAAAATGTAAAAATAAGTCGGGCATGGTGGTGCATGCCTGTAATCCCAGCTACTTGGGAGACTGAGGAAGGAGAATCACTTGAACCCAGGAGGCGGAAGTTGCAGTAATACAAGATTGTACCACTGCACTCCAGCCTGGGTGACACAGTGAGACGCTGTCTCAAAAAAATAATAATAAAACAAAAGAAAAAGAGTCCCTAGAGACATCCTTCTCTCCCCATCCTAAGTGAATTTCTTTTTCATTTGGGGGATCCTTCTCCTCTCAAACCCTTTTTTCCTTGGCTGTACCAGAGAACTGCCTGCAACTGTCAGGATAAGCTTTTTTCCAGCAGTGAGTTCGCCTCCCTCTGGCTTTAAAAAATCAAGCTGAATTAATTGCTAAAATTTTAGACCAGGACATTTCACACAAATATCTTTGGAAAGTCGTAAGATCTGATATCACTGGTCCCTTCGGATAGAGTACGCATACATCAGTTTGCCCCAACTCCTCCCCCATTATTTATTACGTTTGTACCCAGCCTATTTTCTCTGTGTTTTGCTGACATTTTGCCTACCTGAACACTGCAGGACTTTGGTCTTTCAGCACTTAGCTTAAGCCACAAACCTCCAATCACAAGCCTCCTGCTATAAACTTCTGAGCTAAGGAAGCACAGACCTTATGTGTACTTGAATGGAGGAAAATGAAAGATAAAGGAAAAGAGAAAAATCCAGGCAGATAAAAACAAATGTTTTCAATTACCTTGCCTGAGAAGCATTAACTAGGATCCAGTGAGGGGCACAAAAACATGTCTCAGGGATTCTTACATCTCTCACCCATGCTTTGAGTGAGAATGTCGCAGGCCATTCCCCCTTAGAGTCATTAGATCCCCCTTACAGCTGGATCTCTAATGACATCTGAACCACTAAATGTAATGAGCTGATTGGCAGTGAAGCCCATGGGTGGTAGAAAGACTTTACAGGGTGTTGTCACGGGGCTCTTGGTGTCTGTGAAGTACTAGGATAGGGCCTGCACACAGTCGGCAACCAATCAACAGGAGCTATTTATTACTACTTGAAAAGTCAGAATAGCAGGCCGGGTGCGGTGGCTCACACCTGTAATCCCAGCACGTTGGGAGGCCGAGGTGGGTGGATCTCCTGAGGTCGGGATTTTGAGACTAGCCTGACCAACATGGTGAAACTCTGTCTCTAATAAAAATACAAAAATTAGCCAGGTGTGGTGGCAGGTGCCTGTAGTCCCAGCTACTTGGGAGGCTGAAGTATGAGAATTGCTTGAACCCAGGAGGCAGGGGCTGTAGTGAGCCAAGATCATGCTACTGCACTCCAGCCTGGGCAACAGAGAAAGACCCTATCTCAAAAAAAATAAATACAAATAAAAACGCCCATAGCCTCCTTTCATTCTCACTATAACCCTGAGTGAGCAGCAGAGATATCCTTGGGTTAGAGGTGGAGAAACAAGCCTCAGGAGACAAAGTTAACTTGTCTGAGGTTCCAAAGTTTGAGAGAAGCAGAGAGAAGATTTGGGTCAGATAGTGCAGCTGGAACTCTGTACTATATCAACCGAGTGAAGGAACCAGTGGCCACAGTGGGCTTGGGGTTCCCAGATATTCTAAATGGGGGTTGGCACCAGCCAGGGAGCCCTTGGCACCCTGCAAAGAGAGCATTCAACACGGGAGAGGCAGCCACAAGCAGCCTGGAGTGACCGGTTAAGAGTACAGACTAGTGCCACAATAAACATACGTGTGCATGTGTCTTTATAGCAGCATGATTCATAATCCTTTGGGTATATACCCAGTAATAGGATGTCTGGGTCAAATGGCATTTCTAGTTCTAGATCCTTGAGGAATCGCCACACTGTCTTCCACAATGGTTGAACTAGTTTACAGTCCCACCAACAGTGTAAAAGTGTTCCTAAAATGTCCATCAATGACAGACTGGATTAAGAAAATGTGGCACATATACACCATGGAATACTATGCAGCCATAAAAAAGGATGAGTTTGTGTCCTTTGTAGGGACATGGATGTGGCTAGAAACCATCATTCTCGGCAGACTATCACAAGAACAGAAACCAAACACCGCATGTTCTCATTCACAGGTGGGAATTGAACAATGAGAGCACCTGGACACAGGAAGAGGAGCATCACACACCAGGGCCTATTGTGGGGAGTGGGGAGGGATAGCATTAGGAGATATTCATAATGTACATGATGAGTTAATGGGTACAGCACACCAACATGGCACATGTATACATATGTAACAAACCTGCACATTGTGCACATGTACCCTAGAACTTAAAGTATAATTTAAAAAAGTGGAGGGCTGAGGTTTAACTCTTTGTTCTGCTAGTTTCTGCCTGTGTGACATGGGGCAAGTTCTTTAACTTCCCTGTGCCTCAGTTTCCCTACCTGTGAAATGGGGATAGTAACAGTATCACCTTCATAGAGTTATTATTATTATTTTTTTTGAGATGGTGTCTCACTCTGTCGCCCAGGATGGAGTGCTGTGGTGCAATCTCAGCTCACAGCAACTTCCACCTTCTGGGTTCAAGCGATTCTCCTGCCTCATCCTCCCAAGTAGCTGGGATTACAGGTGCCCACCACCATACCTGGCTAATTTTTTGTATTTTTAGTAGAGATGTAGTTTCGCCATGTTGCCGAGACTGGTCTCAAACTCCTGACCTTGTGATCTGCCCACCTCGGCCTCCCAAAGTGCTGGGATTACAGGTGTGAGCCACCACACCCAGCTAGAGTTATCATTTTGAAGGAGTTGGTGTTTGCAAAGTGCTAAGTACAGTGCCTGGTACACAGTAAGTTCTGTATGACTGTTAAATATGTGACCTTGTGTCACAGCATCTGGCAAGCCCACACCTTCGCACCTGGGTCATGTTGCTCTGTGCCATTATGATGCTCAACTGCAAGTATCGGGCCTGATGCTCTGTCAGCCTTGGGACAGAGGCTGTCTCTGGAGCATTTCCCTCTGCAAAGCCCCTGTGATGTGTCCAGGACTCCTCTTCACCATGCTCCTCCCATTCTTCTCTAAAGCATGTGCCCCACTGAAGGCAGGCCCAAAGCTGAGGCTGATTCTTGTTATTAATCCTAATGCAGCATTCAGTTCTAATTACTCCTTTTTGCGACTTGAGTGGAGCAGGACTCACTTAGCAAACGAGAAACACAGGAAGTGTTTTTGTTGTTTTTTGTTTGCTTGGTTCTTGTTTGTTTATTTTTAGAGACAGAGTCTCACTCTGTCACCCAGGCATGGCACAATGGTATGATCTTGGCTCACCACAGCCTCTATCTCTTGGGTTAAAGCGATTTCCCTGCCTCAGCCTTCTGAGTAGCTGGGACTATAGGCGTGTAATACCATGCCTGGCTAATTTTTGTATTTTTAGTAGAGACGGGGTTTCACTATGTTGGCCAGGCTGGTCTCAAACTCCCGACCTCGTGATCCGCCCGCCTCGGCCTCCCAAAGTGCTGGGATTATAAGCGTGAGCCGCTGTGCCCAGCTGGAGGTGGTTTTTGACGTGTGGGAGATTCCACAGCTGGAGAGACAGTGGGAGAGGCTCGTTAGGAGGCAGGGGAGAAGGTGCAGGATTTCTTAGGCTGACATGAGGCATCCACACCAGCATCAGGGGGATGTGAGGATGGACTTACAGCACAAGAAGCATAGCGGGGAGCAGCATGGTGCTGGTGGGCGTGATGGGGAGCACAGGCTTCTGAAAGAAGACAAAACTGCGATGGGAACAAAAGACTTTGCAGAGGTGACAAAGCCTGGAAGACACAGGCAGGTGTCTGATTTCCAAGCCAGGGTAGACCCAGAAGCTGGCAACCACAGGGGCTGTGGGGATGGAGGGCCCCCTCTGCCTGTCCCCAGCCTTCCCATCTACTCTGGTGCACTAGTGGTTCAGACACTTAGAGTAAGGTTTTGAAGATCAAGTTCACATAGACAATACTTAAGACGCAGATCCTTCATGTGTTAGCTCTGTGACCCTGAGCAGGTCGTCTCCGGCCTTAAAGAACTGCTGTGAAGTTTCAGTCAATTCATCTAAGTTAAGTTCTTGGCAGCACTGATCAAGTTAAACATAAACTATTATAGTTATTGCTCTGGTGAGGGCCTCAGATGTGGGGCTTATCTTCTGATTTCCTTACCTCAGCCAGCTGAGCTTCCTGCCTCTGGTTTTCTCTACTTCCAGTGGTTTCTCTGGGCGGGAGACTTGCTGCCCTCTCTAACCTGGTCACAGGGCTCCTCTGCCTACAGTCTTAGAATGACTTCCGGAAGATACTGCATCTTGGCGAGCCCTTGTGTTTGCTGCTGTCTCTGCAGGGAGCACCAGACTTCCTGATGAACCCCGACTCATCCTTCTGAGCCAGTTCCAAGTTCTCTGCCTCCTCCAAACCTTCAGCGATAGCTCTTTGTGGTGTACTAGAATCAGCTAGTACCTTCCAGCCCAGGGCGTACCTTAATTAATGCATTGATCACACTCCCCTACCATTATCCCCTTCCAGTTTGGTTCTTACATCATTATCTCCTTTCAGACAGTGTATTATGACCTTTATGCACTGGGCCTTCACATCTCCTGCGCTGGGCCTTCACATCTCCGGCGCTGGGTCTTCACGTCTCCAGCGCTGGGCCTTCACGTCTCCAGGGCTGGGCCTTCACGTCTCCGGCGCTGGGCCTTCACGTCTCCGGCGCTGGGCCTTCACGTCTCCAGGGCTGGGCCTTCACGTCTCCGGCGCTGGGCCTTCACGTCTCCAGGGCTGGGCCTTCACGTCTCCGGGGCTGGGCCTTCACGTCCCCGGCGCTGGGCCTTCACGTCTCCAGGGCTGGGCCTTCACGTCTCCGGCGCTGGGCCTTCACGTCTCCGGCGCTGGGCCTTCACATCTCCAGCAGCAATATAAAGCCGAGGACCCAGCAAGTGCTCAGGGAGTATTAGTTCAACAAATGCACGAGTGAAGGAATTACTAAACGAATGAATGAGTGAATGGTTTACTACTTGGCTTCTCCCTAAATTCAGCCACCTTTCTGACTCCACAAGGATTGCCAGTTTTTCCTGTAGCCGAAACACAGGGCTTGGCTTTTGGGGGTCTTGGCTGCACCTCACTCTAAAGACTATGGGACTCTCATCATTTCTTGGTGATGCTGGTGAATTTCCATGGTTTGCGTCCCTAAAAAATAATCTATAAAAGAGAAGGGGTCAATCAGATTGTGTTCGGGACTACGGTATCCAATTTCTTTGCAGTTAGAGAGCAGAATGGGTTGTTTTTCAAAAGTCAGAAATGGCCTTCAGACATTAGAAGAAGGTCCCCCAAAGCGTGACTTCCCAGTTCCCAAAGGCACTTGCCCCCACAGGGCTGCATTATGCCTTCTGTTTGTGGCCCAAAGCTGCAGCTGCAAACCTTTGATTGTGTCTCCAAACAGCTGCCTGACCATCCGGAGAGAAGGCACAGCCAAGGCTTTGTACTTTGTGTCATGTGGATGAGAGCCTGTGTCCCCCCGGCCTGGCTGGGCAGGTCATCTGTCTCCAGCATGGAGTGGTGTTTGGTGTGGGAATACAAGCAGCAGAAGCCAAAGCAAAAGAAATTCTCACCTACTCAGCGCTGAGGCCCTTACCATGTGCCGATCACTTTATATTTGTGATTGTACTTTACCTTCTAAAGTAGAAGGGAAATCTGATAAGACAGGGGGTCAAATCTCCATGTGTCAGAGGAGAAAATCACAGCTCTTTGAGCAAGTTGCCTGAAGCCTCACAAGTAAATAATGAGCCGGTGATTTGAACCCACACCAGTCTAACTCTGAATCCTACACTCTTGGTTCTTTCCTTGCAGCCTCTGGAAAATTTGATGAATTCTATGCAGCTGAAAGGCCTCCGATGCTTAAGACCTTTTTTTTCTTTTCGAGTCTCAAACATTTATTGAACACTTACATGTGCCAAGCACTATCCTCAAATTGACCCATGAGGAATGGACCACAGAGCTCCATTTTACAGGTGAGAAAACTTACTAGCCAGATGAAAGAAGATGATTTCCTGGAAAAATGACCTCCGCCAGACTGGAGCACAAGCAAATCTCTGACCCCAAGGAAGGAGAAAGAGCAAAGACAGAGCTAATTTAAAACACACGTGTTTTGGCCTCCTTCTCGCCAGCTTGTCTTATCTGCCCACACTGCTACAGTCAGGTCTGGAGACTGCAGAACACTGGAGAAGGCTTTTCGTCCGCCTTCTCCTAATCCTTCCCGCACGACTAATAATTCTTGAGCCACCCCAAGAAGGTACGTATTGTTCTCCCATTTTTCCAGATGGGGAAACTGAGATGGGAGGATGAGCCTGAGACCACACAGGAAGCAAAGCCCACAGCTTCCAAGATGGAGCATGGAATTCAGTCTGAGGGGCTTTACAAGTTCATCTCTCTCCCCACATCCAACTCAGTCTGTTCCTACAACAGATCCCACTGCCAGAGAGACAGTAAACAGGCACTTTTACTTACCACAAAGAGAGGCATGGACCTTACTTTGGTGAAGCAACTGGGGGCTTTTTGTGGAGAGTTTGGATTTTATATATATATATATATATATATATATATATATATATATATATATATATATTTTGTTGTTGTTGTTGTTTTGTTTTGTTTTGTTTTGTTTTGTTTTGTTTTGTTTTTAAGATGGAGTCTTGCTCTGTCGCCCTGGCTGGAGTGCAGTGGCTTGATCTCGGCTCACAGAAATCTCTCCCTCCTGAGTTCCAGCGATTCTCCTGCCTCAGCCTCCCGAGTAACGGATTAAAGGCATCTGCCACCACGCCTGGGTAATTTTTTATTTTTTAATTTAATTTTATTTTATTTTGAGACAGAGTCTCACTTTGTTGCCAGGCTGAAGTGTAATGGCGCCATCTCAGCTCACTGCAACTCCTGCCTCCCAGGTTCAAGCGATTCTCTTGCCTCAGCCTCCAGAGTAGCTGGGACTACAGGCACGTGCCACCACGCCCAGCTAATTTTTGTATTTTTGGTAGAGACAGGGTTTCGCCATGTTGGCCAGGATGGTCTCAATCTCTTGACCTCGTGATCCGCCCACTTCGGCCTCCCAAAGTAATTCTGTATTTTTAGTAGAGATGAGGTTTTGCCATGTTGACCAGGCTGGTCTCAAACTCCTGACCTCAGGTGATTCACCCACCTCAGCCTCCCAAAGTGCTGGGATTACAGGCGTGAGCCACCGCCCCCGGCCTGGATTGTAGTCTGTAGAGTTGTGTGAGGTAGGATTGAGGCTGAGAGTAAGGATGCCCAGGAAGGTTGCAGAGCTGAGGCCATGAGCCGCTCCCTATTCCCCATCCAAGGGGAGACTATAGACCTTCATACACGAAGTGCTCCTTTGACAAAAGTAAATTTTCAAAATCCAAACCTCACCAAGCAACTCCCATTTTAAAAATCCTTAGGGCCGGGCGCGGTGGCTCACGTCTGTAATCCCAGCACTTTGGGAGGCCGAGGAGGGCGAATCACCTGATGTCAGGAGTTCGAGACCAGCCTGGCCAACATGGTGAAACCCCAGCTCTACTAAAAATACAAAAATTAGCTAGGCATGGTAGCAGGCACCTGTAATCCCAGCTACTCGGGAGGCTGAGTTAGGAGAATTGCTTGAACCAGGAGGCGGAGGTTGCAGTGAACTGAGATCGAGCCATTGCTCTCCAGCCTGGGCAACAAGAGTGAAACTTCATCTAAAAAAAAAAAAAAGAAAGAAAGAAATCCTTTAGGGCTGCAGCTCACTCCAGTTACCCACAGGATTATTCCAGAGCAACTCAACCAGACCCTCCAGTCTCCCTTGCCTCCCTCCTCTACTCCTCCACTGGAACACTGCCTTCAATCAGGACAAATGGCTCACCCACCCCGACACCCTCCAGGCTGTGAAGTGCCCTGGTATCTTTGCCGATGCTATTCCCATCACAGAATTCACGGCCTCCCTTCTCCAACTGAAGGATGTGTCATCAAGCCTTAAGACTGACGCTTGAACAGCCCCTCATGCCATGACACCAACCTAATGCACCATCCAACTGCCATCATTACAACCCAACAGAATCCACATCCCTCACTCTTGATGCTTTCCACACACACAGAGTCTCTCCACTGTGGCATTTAACACTGTAATGTAATTGTTACTTCATTGGCCAATCTCCCTAGACTGTAAGTCCTTGGAGGCAGAGTGACTAGATCCAGTCAGACTCTAGATGTCTTTCACCAGCACAGGGTCCTGCACTGGCTCCACTTAGTGAGCCTGCTAAATGGTTGGGCAAATGGTCCTTTTCTCATAGGTAGACAGAGACCAAGGATACTTTCCTCTCTGTATGGTGCCCACTTTAAGGATCTCTCTGTCCTGTTTCTTATAACTGTATATGAATCTATAATTATCTCAAAAATTTTAATAAATTTAATCTAACATTAAATTAATTTAAATGCAATTAATGAAAGGAGTCCTGTACATTGGGGTCCACTCTCCTGTGAAGCCCTGATGTATTTCTGTTGTAGGAACAAGAGATCCCCACACCCAGCATCCATGACCTGACTGCTTATTCCCCAACTAAAACCTCAGACCCCTGAATCTGGACAAAGCATCCTCCTTGGAAGTACTGGCACCTTGCATCGAACTTGTATTTACCAATTTTCATTTTACTTGCATTTTACCCAGTTTGGTACTGATCCTGGGGGCCACTGTGTGTCCTGTGGTCAGGACCAATCAGAAAGGCTGGTGGGTTCCTCCCTCCAGTCCTACCTGTTTCCACCTCTTCTCTTTCCCCGCAGCCCGTGAGTGAGATTTCAGCATGCCTTGTGGTTAATGTCTCAAAGGTTTCCTGAACACTGACTGTGAGTCAGGCTATCTGACAACTGCTGGGTGTTCAAACAATAATAAGACACATTTCCCTCCCATGAGGGTCACACAGACTCATGTGGAAGAGGGAAGAGAGAGCAGATGACTCCAGCAAACGGATACGGATCCATTTGTGTTAGGTTGGTGCAAAAGTTTAAGTGAGGTTTTTGCCGTTCATTTGGCAAAAACGTCAATTACTTTTGCACCAATTTATATATTTTACAAGACGCTGTGAGAGGACGAGAGAAGGCAGGAGAACCTAAACCTGACTAAAGATGTCAGGGAAGAAAGTCTTAGAGCTAAGACTTGGAAGATACTCAAGGACTAGGCAAGGAGACAAAGTGAGGAAGGGGTTTTTAAGGAAAAGGATCAAAAGGGCAAAGACCTGGGTCAGCATGGCCATCTCTGGAACTCCCAGGATGCCGGTACAACCGGAGCATGAATTGTAAGAGTTAACAGTTCACAGAAAACATCAAGACAAAGGCAGGCAAGAGCCAGATCATGGACAACTGGGAGATGCCTTTATCAGGAGTTTGGATTTCAAACATGAGGAAGTTAATAGTGTAGCTCTTAGATTAAAACAACAACAACAACAAACAGATTATCTGGAGATGTTGGTAAATCAGTCTACGTGATCCCATAAACAGCTGAATTTGACCTGGGTGCTGATTAACGTAGGTCACATGATTTCTTATAATCTCCATATGTTGCTGGGAGGATATTGCTTAATAGAATTGCTCTTCTGGATTGCTGGGGCTTAAACATATAGCAGACACAGGTGAATTGCTGTAGCTCCTTAGCTATAAACTCTCCAAAAGGAGTAGTGGGGTGACTCATGGTAAAAGCACTTCTGCCATGGAGCAGTCTCTTGAGATTGCCCTCATCGCCAAGAAAAAGCTATGTCCTCATGGCACTCGGCCAGTGTATCCGGGCATCTGTTCAGCAGATGCTCTTCCCTCACACGGGATGCAATTGGCTCCATGACTTCCTGGATCGCTCTCTATTACGGGAACTGCATGTAGGGGAAAGGACACACCTGTGTTCACATCCCAGGCCTACCACTTACCAACTGTCTGGCCAATGGCAAGGAACTCCTGAGCCTTAGTTTCCCCATTTCTAACATGGAAATAAGCACCCTTACCTCCTGAGCCTTAGTTTCCCCATTTCTAACATGGAAATAAGCACCCTTACCTCAGAGTGTTGTTAAATGACATACACATGGGAAGTGCCTAGCTAATTAGAGAATCTCAAACAGAGAGAGAGGGGTGTTATTAGTGTTGGGGGCCAAGTGTTGTTTTCAGTTCAGATCTTCAAAGGGGTGGAGAGGGAGGTGCTGAGGATCTCAGAGTCAAGATCTCTCCTAACCGTGTGGCTATACATCATCTCAGGGCATGCAGTGCTGGGTCAAGGAGGAGCTGGCAAGCGCCTAATCTTCCTGGAATGAGCACTGCCTTCCTCTGACTGTTTGGCTCACCATTCATGGGGATGACTGCCCATCCCCAGGAGGACACTTTCATTGCTGCCAAGAACCTTGCCAAAGGACCTGAGGTTGAAAGACTGAAGGGCAAACCTGGGAAGACAATATTTGCACAAATCGGTTTAGAAGTCCAATATTTCAATCCAGCCATTTCAATGAGGGACAGAAGGAACTATCTCCCAAATGCATTGCAAGTAAACTCAACCCAGGAGGAAACACAGAGAAAGAAAATTAATACATCAATTTTCTTAGGTAACTTGTCATATACATATCAATTACCATTTACTTAGAATCCACTTTATGCCAAGCATTTGCACAGTATTTCATTGATTCTTCATAGAAGCCCTTTGAGGTAGGTCATATTTCACAATTTTCATAGGCATGAAAACTGAGCCCATATACTCCTATACTTGCATATTTCCTATACAAGTTATTAAGAAAATATGCCCCATATCCCATAGCTATGATACTATATAATCGCCTTAGGATTCTAAGAAGGCTCCATTGTAGCCCTAAATTAATTTTGAATCCTGATGTCAGAGGATGTTAAATACTTTACACAGGAAGGATAGTGGAGCTACAAAGGTATTCTGCCTGTACCTCAACAGACACTGATTATTCCTGCCAATCAGGACTCAGATGCTCTTCCTAGACTTACAACAAAGAATGGCCACCCTGAAGTGGGACATATTTTTCCAGCATGAGTGTAGACCAGCATGTTTTATTAGAAAAAGGCAGCTCCCACATTCATCATCATTGCAAGCAGTGGACACAGGCAGCATTTTAGAAGGCACATTAGAGGGAAAATTCAGCTTCCATAGAAATCAAGTGATAAAGATGAAGCACTTTCAGCATCTCCTTGAGTAAGTTCCTAAGAAAAGACTACGTATTGCCTATGATGAATGAAGACTCTGAAGCAAGAAGTATGTGCCTTGGTATCCACTGCCTATGATAAGATGGCATGGGGCATAGGAGAGAACTCCTGGGAGAAGAATCGCAGTGGGATCAGAGCTGACTCCACACCCACACTGGGTAAGCTCCAGCTACTGAAGGGCAGAGGAGAGAGATCCTAACATCAGTGCCTAATATGTAGTCCTTGTAATTCCTTGACACTATGTTCATGTAGAAACTCTATCATCCTCCTTAATATCATCCTCTTTATTATCATTATCATTATGGAGTATGGACTCAGTCTCCCAGTCATTATCAACAAATCCTCCAGTCACCTTCCTAAAGTCCTAAGTCAAAGAACTACTCTAGATATTAGTATAAAAGATTCCCAAGCTGGGCGCAGTGACTCATGCCTGAAATCCCAACACTTTGGGAGGCTCAGGTGGACAGATCACCTGAGGTAAGAAGTTCCAGACCAGCCTGGCCAATATGGTGAAACCCCAGCTCTACTAAAAAAAATACAAAAATTAGCTGGGCATGACGGCGCATGCCTGTAATCCCAGCTACTTGGGAGGCTGAGGCAGGAGACTCAGTTGAACCCAGGAGGTGGAGGTTGCAGTGAGTTGAGATCACACCATTACACTCCAGCCTGGGCAACAGAGCCAGATTCCATCTCAAAAAAAAAAAAAAAAAAATCCCAGCTTGGAAAGACTCTACCTGACTATGAAAATCAAGATTTTGGTGCCCAGTGCAAGTAAAACCAGATACACAATTCTCCCAGAGACATGCTTTTTTGTCTCTGGCTATGTTGCATGTTACTCCAGGATTGTGCTGGCCTTTTTGAGTTGGGGCAGACATGGAGGTGCAATGCTCAGATCTCTCTTAAAGAAAGAACTTGCCATTGTGCTGCATGAGAGAAGGTAGCTGATGGTGTCCTGCCATAACAATTTCCGGTTGTACTCAGCTTTCAAGCCAGGGTCACCTTCCTCGTGAGCATCCTCTAGCCAATGGCTGGGCACGAGGCCTACGCCTGGCCATTTCTGCCTAATGTGGGACTCCTTTAGTAGGCAGTCATTGCTCTGGAGCTCTCATTTGGGTTGGCAGAGACTTAGGAGACCTGAACTGAGGTCTGAGGTTCTCCTTGTCATGGTCTGAAGGCTTTCCTTGCCCAATTCTGCTTCTCCTGCTTGTTATTTAACACAAGTGATATTCCTCTCCCCAATAAACTGCTTACATTTCTAACTTCCTCTCACAGGCTGCTTCTCAGAGAACCCAATTGACAAACATATGTTACCTTAGTCCGAGAGAAGAGAAGAACTCAAAAACTTTCTTTGCCCCTTTAGAGATTTGTTCGGGCAAAGGAGTGTTCTGTGACTCCTGAGGCTTTTAGAATGAGCTGCTACCATCATGAAAAGCACGCATATCTGTACATGAACTCCCTTGGTAATCCAGTGATACCTACAGACACCTTCTCAGATTTGGTCAGACCAAAGCCAGCAGGATTGGATTGGAGTTTGTGCAGTACCCGGAGTCATGCTCAAAGGACTGTGTGTGTGTGTATGTGTGTGTGTGTGTTTTGCTGTTGTTGTTGTTGTTGTTTGAGACAAGGTCTCACTCTGTCACCTAGGCTGGAGTGCAGTGGCACGATCTTGGCTCACTGTAAGCTCTGCCTCCCGGGTTCATGCCATTCTCCTGCCTCAGCCTCCCGAGTAGCTGGGACTACAGGTGCCCCCCACCACGCCAGCTAATTTTTTGTATTTTTTTTTAGTAGAGATGGGGTTTCACCATGTTAGCCAGGATGGTCTCAATCTCCTGACTTCATGATCCTCCCGCCTTGGCCTCCCAAAGTGCTAGGATTACAGGCGGGAGCCTCCCCACCCGGCCAAGGACTTGTAATCAATAGGATTGCATTCAGACAACAATCAAAAAGATCAAACATTTTAACATAGAAGTGGTGGTCGAAGTCACCAGTGGCATTTAGTCTGATAAAGAGAAATTTTGGAAGGAAAAGGACACAGAGATAAGGCTACTTTGTGTAACAGGGGTTGGTAAAGGTACCCTGTAAAGGACTATCCAGTAAATCTTTTGGGCTTTCTGGACGAATGACTTATCGGTCTTTGTCACAGTCATACACTCTGCCATTGTACACAAAAGCAGTCACAGGGGATACAGAAATGAATGGGTGTGGCTATGTTCCAATAAAACTTTATTTGCAAAAACTGGTAGATGGTCAGATTTGGCCTGTCGGCCATAATTTGTTGAGCTCTGATGGAGAAAAAGGAAAGTTGGAGGAAAATAATATTTACTTAGCATCTACTTTATCCCAAACATTTGCACAGTATTTCATTGATTCTTCATACAAGCCCTTTGAGGTAGGTCATATTTCACAATTTTCATAGGCATGAAAACTGAGTCCATATACTCCTATACTTGTATACTTCCTATACAAGTTATTAAGAAAATATGCCCCAAATCCCACAGCTATGATGCAATAGCCTTAGGATTCTAAGAACGCTCTATCATAGTACTCCCTGGAGAACAGCGGGGGTAAAATCTACATCTGGCATGACTCATCACCCTAGTGATAGCACATAGTACATCCGTAAGGGTCACCGAGTTCCAGACGCATCCTGAGAAATGTGAAGACTATGATTTCAGCAACGAGGAGGAGACCTGGGTCACTGGGTTGAAAGATGTGATGAGGCAACATGTGATGCCCATTCTTGATGGAAACAAACCAGCAAAGGGTTTTTCTCATTGTTTTAAGTGTTTTTAATGAATTGATTCATTAACCACAGAGATATTTTCCACAGCACCACTTACTGCCGAACTTTCTGCCAAGAACAAGGCCAAAGGCAAAGATCTCTGGACAGCTGCAGCATCAGAGAAGACTGATGCAGTTACATCGTCCCCCCCCGACCCCATCCAGGCAGAAGAATTGCTTCTCCCCTCTCCCCTCTTCCCATCCCATTACCTTGCAATATATCCCTTGAAGGCTTCACCATATCTAACTGTCCAGCCAAACACCAGATAAAGACTCCCTTCTCCACAGCCTGTCCACACTGCCATTATCACATCTTTTTCTCTGAAAGACTACCCGACATTATTTATCACTGTACCCAGTACTCACAGAATGCCTAATATACAGACTCACTCCATCACTCCATAGTGAGTTAAACTTCATTTAAATGTGCCTCATCCAAATGCATTCATCTGTGTTTCTTATTTAACCCCCACGGCGATCACTGAGCCATCTTATTTTATAGATGAAAGAAACCAAGGCTTCAAAGGGAAGCTACACTGAAGCAGAAAGAACTAGTGGTGCCCCTGGAAGCCACTCCTACTCTTCCTATGCTCCAGGCCTCTGTGCCATTCCTGCAGCTCGAGCCAGGAGGAATGTCTGCAAGGATACCAGCCATGTTGCCAATGTGCACAGCTTTTCTTTAGTCATTACTGGAGGAGACTGACTTTCTACTCTTTCAAATGTCTAAAGATCTCTTTCAGAGCAAACTGGGAGTAAACTAACTGGATGGGCCCATCCTACCTTGGATCCTCCTCTGCCATTTCATTGTTAGAATCAATTTCTGCAGGAGTATTTCACATATTTTACCCTCAGTGTCTTTGCAAACGCAACACACTATGGAGAAGAGAGCAAGCCTCTGAAGCCAGACAGACCTGAGGTTAAATCCTGGTTCTGCCATTTTATTAGCCGTGTGACTTTTAAAAAGTTACTTAATCTCTCAGGGCCTTGATTTCTATGTCTGTAAAATCAGGTAAGAATGCCTACTTTGTTTTTTGTTGTTGTTGTTGTTTTGCTTTGTTTTGTTCGGTTTGGGGCGTTTGTTTGTTTGATAGAGACAGTGTCTTACTCTTGCCCAGGCTGGAGTGCACTGACATGAGCATAGCTCACTGCAAAGATGCCTACTTTGTAGGCTTGTGGAATTAAGAAAAATAATGAGCCAGAGAAAAATATTGTTTAAATGTTTATATAGATGAAATATATAGATGACATATGATAGATATAGAGATGATAAATGATGATGATAGAAAGATAGAAGATACATAGATGATAGATAGATAGATAGATAGATAGATAGATAGATAGATAATAGCAGCATGTAACATTAAACTTATTTTGTAGCCTGAGAAATTGAATGTTAAGCGTTTAAGAAAGGAAGAATAATAATACCCCATAAACACCTGGCCTTTCTGGATGGGCACCTGAGACTGAGCTATTAAAGAACTTGCCCAAAGCCACACAGCTAAAAATTGACCAAGTCTCATTGCACATCCTGCACTTGCACAGTACCTGGCATGCACTGGGCATTCAGTGAGCCTTTGCAGACTAATTAACTGAATGCATAAGACATGGCCTAAAAACCAGGATGTAATCCAAGAGTACAATTGTCTGGCCTTCTTCAAGCAGTGCCATTCTTGTTGTCTCTTATTTGGATGATAAATGTTATTTGAGTTTTAGCGACCACAGTGGGAATTGTCTCCACAGCCCTGAGAGCTAATTCAAACAATTGTCTACCAACTTCTCACAAAAGAGAGGCCAGGGCTCAAGAACACAGGAATTTTAACGGCTCCAATGACTAATCTTTAACAAGTGAGGTCAAGTTTTCTTCTTGCCCTGAGAATATTACAGAAATACATTTCCACATGGTGATATTCAATGTAACATCAGTTCTCATTTGTTTTAATGCTATAAAATTAGGTTTGGTTCTATAAACACGGAGAACCATGACTGCCTATTAGAAAGAGCACTGGCTACAGAGTTAGGAGACACATGTACTCAAATTTCAGTTTCTCTACACTCTGGGCATGAATCTTAGCCTCTTTGCCTCTGTTTCCCCATGTATAAAATGGGAATAGTAATACTTGCTCCTCTCCATTACAGTAGAGAGGATTAAGCAGGATTGGGTATGTTAAAGTATCTAGCTTCATGATTCACACATAGAAAGTGCCTAATAAATATTTATTCATTTCATGGAATGTTCGTGCAGTGTGTGGCACATTCGAGATGCATAATAGGATCCTATCCAATTAGTTCAATTCTAGCCTTATACCTGGGTCCTTAGAAGGTCTTTAATAGGTGTTTTCATTCACTCAGTGGAATACTTACCCAATGGCTGGCATGGTAGTTGCTTAATGGGCATTCATTCATTCAGTCAAATTCTAGCACAGTGCATACAATTTAGTCAGCACTCAATAAATGATGGCTGAATCCAAGTAGGAAAAATGGAACTTTGTTCATTTAATGAGATTTTGTAATCCCATAAATATTATATGTTGCTGCCAGTGCTTTACAAAGTGAATCAACCATTGCTGAAATGTTCTCAGCTTATGCTTGTTAACAAACCATTGTAAACTATTTTCCAAACATACAGCATTCCATGAATGTGTCATAATAACATTGGCAATGCTAAGCACCCCCAGGACCCCAAATAAGTGGCAGGAGTATGCAATATATGAATTAATTTAGAATACAGAAAAGGATCCATCTTTACAAAAAGACATGCAGCTGCACAGTTCCTTCTATGTGTGTCCAAAGCTCAGCTCCACAGTTGTTCTGGCAGTTCATTGAGAACTTGGGCCTCAAGGGAAAAAACCCCACGTGTAGGCAGAAACTATCAGGAATTAGAATTACATATATGAGAATGTGCACATATATATATATATAACATTTTTAAATAAAGGCTTAGTCTTTGAACATTTTGCTTTATTTAACTACTTCACAACAATAAAGCAGTCCCCTGGAAAAAAGGGGGAGTGGCTTTTAATAGTATAATTTCTCCTTTCAGAAGCCACATTCTCTGAAAGACCAGCAAGCAACAACTTTAAAGAAAGGAGAGGCCAGGCGCGGTGGCTCACACCTGTAATCCCAGCATTTTGAGAGGCCGAGGCAGGCGGGTCACCTGAGGTCAGGAGTTTGAGACCAGCCTGGTCAACGTGGTGAAACTGGTCTCTACAAAAAATATAAAAATTAGCCGGATGTGGTGGCGCATCCTGTAATCCCAGCTACTTGGGAGGCTGAGGAAGGAGAATCACTGGAACCCAGGAGGCAGAGGTTGCAGTGAGCCAAGATCGTACCACTGCACTCCAGCCTGGGTGACAGAGACTCTGTCTCAACAAAAAAAAAAAAAAAAGAAAAGAAAGAAAGGAGAGAGACATCCTTTCAACAAGCATCTGGTTTCCCCAGTTAACTGGAAGTCCAAGAGGTAGAGATTAACTCTGCATGATTCCTTTATATAGCAGTTGACATTGAAGTTTGGTCCTGGAGAGTGGATGTGAGTTCTCCAGGCATTCCAAGTCTAAAAGGGAAAGTGGAATGTAAGATATGGCAAGGAGCTTGGAATGGCTGGGCATCAGGTGTGATTGACCCAGGGATGAGTAGCAACAAGTGATGCTGAAGAGGTAGACTAGCTGGGAGACCTCTAATCCATGGAATGGAGTTTAGACCTTACTCAGTGACATGTGAGGAATGTTCTATTTATATCTCGGTTACAACACTTATCTTCATCTGTCTTATTTTAGACCTAATTGCTTATTGTTTTTTTTTTTACTCTACTTCCTTCTTCTAGTCTGAAAATTCCTTGAGACCAGGATGTGTGTGTTTGATGCTGTTATTAATATCTTCGTGTCTAGTTAAGCACAATAAGTACAAAACAAGTTCTAATGTAAATAAAACACGGTGACACCCTTCCAGAAGTTAATATCCATTGCCTATTATCCAATCCTCCTTTATACACAGTCAGAGTAGCAGTTAGGAGTCAGTGCAGGAAACAGAAGCCTGTCTCAGTATTTTAAACAGAGGACATTTAATACAGAAAATGAGGTGTTTATACCCTCCTTGGAAGGCTAGAGGACCCATTCTGGAGGACTGCTGGTTCAGTGCACACCTCCAAAGCCAAGATCAGAGGTCAGAACACTGTTGCTGCTGCTGCTTCTGACTTAAACCACCAATGCCTCTCACACTCGAAAAGCCAGTGACTGCATGCCATGCCATAAATCTGAGTGAGTCTACAGACAGGCGCGTGTCTATGACCTCACTTGCCAGCAGCAATGACAACAGGACCATGGCTTCCATCTCACTTCCAATTTCCAAGGCTCTTGGGAGTTCATCTCTTGGTGGAACCTAATTGCTTCCAAAACACCAACTGCAAGGAAATCCGAGAAGTGTAGTTATTTGCCTTGCAGGCTCTGTGGTAAAGAAAGGACTATATGAGCAGGTGGCAAAAGATGCCTGGTTCTAATCAAAGATATCCATACAGTCGAGATTAGTTCTGATTATTGCCTGCTTCATTCACAAAATATATTCTCTTTTTTGCTATTTATTTATTTTTATTTCTCTTTTTGAGACAGGGTCTCACTCTGTCACTGAAGCTGGAGGGCACTGGTGAGATCATGGCTCATGGTAATGTTGACCTCCTGGGCTCAAGCAATCCTCCTGCCTTAGCCTCCCAAGTAGCTGGGACTAAAGGGGCATGCCACAATGCCTAGCGATTTTTTAAATTTTTTGTACAGACAGGGTCTCACTCTGTTGCCCAGGCTGATCTTGAACTCCTAGCCTCAAGAAATCCTCTTGCCTCAGCCTCCCAAAGTGCTGGGATTACAGGTGTGAGCCATAGCACACCCAGCCCTCAATACTTTCTCCTTTAAAAAATATTCTTTTAGCCTGGATAAAAGCTCCTGAGAGATAAAAGAGAATTTTTAATTCATCAGCTTTATTGAGGTATGATTGACAAATTGCCTTATTTTTTAACTGAAATGCTAAGCACTTGCTTTTTTTCTCCTCTATCCTCTTCTTCTTTCCTTCCTTTCCTTTTTCTTCCCTTTTCTTTCTGAAAAATTCAGTACTAAACCATTAGTTAGGACAAAGCCATGTCTATGCTGGGCGTGGAAAAGTCATGGTGGTGAAGAGCAGGGTGTCAGAGCCTGAGCCTACAGAGGGGACACCCGGCACAGAGTGCTAGCTTCTTAGCAGGGTCAGGAGGGAGTCTGTGTAGGGCACATTCCAGGGTGGGGTGTCAGTGCCTAAGCAGGGTGAGAAAGATGTCCATATGAGAGAGGGATGGCCCAAAGAGAGGGAGCTGGCCAGGCCTGGTGGCTCATGCTTGTAATCTCAGTGCGGTAAGAGGCTGAGGCGGGAGGATCACTTGAGGCCAAGAGTTCAAGACCAGGCTTGGCATCATAGTGAGATCCCATCTGTATAAAAAAAAAATAAAAAGAGAGGAAGTTAAAGTCTAAGAAAGGTGAGACAAACATACATGTGTGGGGGTGGGTGTCAGAGCCTGAGATAGGGGAAGATGACTTGCGTGCAGATGGGGGTAGTGGCAGAAAGGGAAGATAGGTTACCTTCAGGGGAATCAATTCATAAATATCGCTGGACGAGGTGGCTCATGCCTGTAATCCCAGCACTTTGAGAGGCCGAGGTGGATAGATTGCTTGAATCCAGGAGTTCAAGAACAACCTGGGCAACATGGCAAAACCCTGTCTTTACAAAAAATGTTCAGTGTGTTATGGCACGTGCCTATTGTCCCAGCTACTCAGGAGGCCGAGGTAAGAGGATCACCTAAGCCTGGGAGGTTGAGGCTGCAGTGAGCCCTGATTGTGCCAGTGCACTCTGACCTGGGTGACAGAGTAAGACCCTGTCTCAAAAAAATAAAAAATAAATAAATTAATTAAATAAGTAAATCTATTAAAGAGAATGGAAGCTAGGTTTTACACCGTGGGACCAGGGAGTTACAAATATGGAAAAGGAGAAAACTAGAATGAATCGTATGGTGTTAGCATGGAATTGAAACTATGTGTGTGAACCTATCATTTTCAGTACATATGTAGAAAGAAAGTACAGAAATAACTGTAGATATAAATTTAAGCGTGTGTGTGTGTGTGCATGTTTATTTGCTGACTCTGTCCACACTGAGGATCTGAGAACAGCAACACCCTGAAAGCAATGAGCACATCTAGCACCCAAATCTTAGCTTTCAAATAACATTTTGAACTAAAACGAACGAAAGTTTCTTGGAAAAATGGCTGATTCCAAGAGTAGGGCAGGGAAAGAACAAGATGAACCTGGAGCATCTTGTGCCAGAGAATGAGGAGGAACTCACAGAATGATGGGGACATGTCAAAAGGACACAGAGGCCAGATTGGAAGGACTCCCACTGACTGAATCTGACACACTTTAAACATCAAAATAGATCACGATCGCAATGGATTACAACTCACGGCACAAAATAGGAAACCACAAGTCCGTGCCGTCAAACAACTTCAAAAGTGAAAGTGTGGTGAACAGTCTGCATTATTTCAAAAGTATCTCCCTACAAAATCACAAAGGGGAAAAGGAGTGTAGCTTTCCAGTGGAGAAGCCCAGCAGACGTCATCTTAGGAAGTGAGCATAGTGAGCATCACCAGTAATGGGACGAACTGGAATTCCACAACTGGAATGCACAACTGGAAAAGTATCATGAAGACACATCAGATAAACTCACGCTGCGAGATGTTCTACAAAACAGCTGCTCGTGATCTTCCAAAGTGTCAAGGTCATGAAAATAGTCAAAAGACTGAGAAACTGTTTCATGCCACAGGAGACTCCAAGAGGCATGACAACTAAGCACAATGATTCTAAGCTGGAGTATTTTAGGACTGAAGAAACGTCCTGAGGCTGTTGATGAAACTTGAATGGGGTTTGAGAATTAAATAGTCATACTGTATAGGTGTTAACTTCCTGATTTTGATGGTTGCATTGTGGTTATATAGGAGAATATCCTTGCTTGTAGGAAATACTCGCTTAAGTATTCAGGGATCCTAAGCCATCAGACTGGTAACTTATTCCCAAACATTTTAAAAGGAAAAAAATCTCTTTGAATTGTACTTGCAACTCTTCTTTAAGTTTGTGAATATTGCAAAGTAAAATTTAATTTTTAAATATAAGTACCCAAATTTCAGGAAAACTCAAGTGTATAAAATCAATAACCAAAAACCTCACCCGTCTCACAGCTTCAAATCAAACTCCATTTAAACTATCCAAACAGATGAGAATCCTTCTTTCTTTTCACATTAGAGCTTGGAAATATAGAATGAGGCCGGGCGCGGTGGCTCAAGTCTGTAATCCCAGCACTTTGGGAGGCCGAGACGGGCGGATCACGAAGTCAGGAGATCGAGACCATCCTGGCTAAGCCGGTGAAACCCCGTCTCTACTAAAAAATACAAAAAACTAGCCGGGCGAGGTGGCAGGCGCCTGTAGTCCCAGCTGCTCGGGAGGCTGAGGCAGGAGAATGGCGTAAACCCGGGAGACGGAGCTTGCAGTGAGCTGAGATCCGGCCACTGCACTCCAGCCTGGGCGACAGAGCGAGACTCCATCTCAAAAAAAAAAAAAAAAAAAAAAGGAAATATAGAATGAAATTCTATTGATCAATTTTCTGAAACATGCAGTATCCTTGGAAGCTGCATTAAATATACATATCTCCAACCTTCCGGTGTCTTACCATAATGGATGAAAGGAAGGCTTAGTTAAGAGTAAGAAGACCCAGGTCTGACTGTCATGTTTGCCACTTCTTAAGTATGCTACTTTGGGCAATTGCTTAATCTCCCTAAGCTCTAGTTTCCTTAACTATAAATTAGAGATAATAATATTTACTTCACTGCATTGTTGAGAGAATTTAATACAATAATGGGTGTGAACCTGCCTACATAATGGTCAGCATAGGAGCACAAAGTTTTCTGTTTTGGTTTTAATTGCACAACAATTTAATCTTATATAACCGAACAAGTTCCTTTGACCCTGACATAATTTCTCCTGCCTATAGCTAGACACATTTGCCATTTACTCATTCATTGTCACTCATTTTTGCACTTAACGTTTGACAGATTGTTATTGAGAGCCTACTATACAGAATACTGTGTTCCAAGTCAGAAAGAATGAACTCCAAATTACCTTTTTTTCAATCCTACAAAGAGGCAGACGCAATGAAAAACAATGCTTTACATACAGCTGTGAATTATGAATTTAAATCAGTTTAATAATCCAACCAAGGGTGTGTTTTCATTTCATTCCCTCTCTCTTATTGTAGCTATTCACTCACTTCTCCATCACATACATATTTATTTTCCAATGAATTCTGAAAGATTTCCAAGGTAGAGCAAGAAACGGGGAATGCAACTGACGTCTGTCTCCCCCTGAGAATTATGTCACTCCTTGATTTAATTCCTTCTGACATTTTCCCCATCATACTTTCTGCTCTTCATCAAAATACATCCCTCTCGAAAAACAAATGCGCTTATTGACTACCCAGGACAATCTTGGACACAGTTGCAACTGTTCACGTGTAGGGTTAAAAAAAAAAAAAATTAAAACAAAACAAAACAAACAAACAAAAAAAAACACAGCAAACAAAATCTAAAGACCTGTGCCATAAGGTCAGATGAGCACAAAAGGGCTGTTAGGCCATCCAAAGTCCCGGGGGTTTAGGCAAGCAAAAGGGATTTATTTTCCATTTTTAGGCCATTGGCAATTTTGTTTGCTTAAGCTTAATTGTTCCCGGATACTGAAAGGGTACAGACGGTAACTGCATGTTTGATTTTAATGACTCTTTTGGCGTTAACATCCTCACTGAAAAAAAATGACCAAAACACATACATGCAAAACAGGCAGAGTTTTGGGTTTGGTTTTGTTTTCTGAAAAAAATTCCCGTGGAGGTGAAGGGCAGGTAAATCCAGCTACAGAGACATGTTCCTTAGGTGAGCTGACTGGAATCACAAAGAGACACGGGGCCAGACACTGCGCACTTTCTGTTTGTCAGAGCAGAGCTGACTTTCCTGCGAGAAACGGTAGCTATGTCCTCAGCCAGCCAAGGAGAAAACAGTCCATTCACACCCTCCCTGCTCCTCCATCTTCCTCTCACTCCCCAGCTCCCTGCCCCCACTGTTTCTCTGAACTGGCTCTGGACAAGTGGCACAGTACCGGGGCCACCCACCTCCCCGACTTCCTAAAGACAGAATAATTTTAACTGGCAGAAATGTCACAGAACTTTCCAAAGTTCATGAAATCAGCTACACAAATTGTGAAATAACCGGTGTGTGGCAGCATCAAGTCATGCAGCCAAGATCCCCTGGAGGGAAGGAAGCCACCTCCACCCCGACCCAGCCTCCACCGATGTGCAGTCACGTCTGTGTCTGTGTGAAACACGTGCACCTATAGCCTTCCCATCCATTCACCAATGGCCTCACCCTGGTCCTTATCTTAGTACTTGGGACAGTAAACCTCCCAACAGAAACTCTCTCCTCCCCAGATGCCCTGCTCCACTTCTTTCCGCCTCCCTTTCCGCATCTCTTATGCCCCGCCTCCTCTCTCCATTTCTTTTTTCAGGGTCCTTTTATTCAGCTGTCCCTTTAAATGTTGGTGTAGCACAGGCCTCCACCCCCTGATCTCTTATAATTTCCCATATCTTCTCCCCCAGTTGTTTTGTGGCATTAGAGAGCGAATGCACAGGTTTTGCAACCCTGTACTGCACTGTCTGGTCCATTATGTCCTAGCGAACTTGAGAGGACAATAACACTGCTACAAGTCAGAAGGCACCCTGAGTTCTTATCCATTCATTCATTCATTCATTCATTCATTCATCCATCCCCTACTCTGTACCAGACTCTGTGTTAGATTCCAGGGAAACATAGAGGCATTAGGAAGGGGAAGGGGGAACAAAATGCCAGCCCTATCAGAATCTTTGGAATAAGATAAATACATTTTGAAAACGTCATGTTCCATATTATAACTTAATATTTAACAAAGGAGAGAGACGTTTCTATTGTTTCTAATACAAATCACTGAGGGCAAAGCTTGGCAACACCTCCCTGGTGGTAGAGACATGTGGACGATGCAGTGAATCTTAGCTGGGCCAGCATTATGTTTGCCAAACAGTGTAGGCCCCGTGTTTTCAAGTTGAGAAACGCTTGCCCCAATAACCTCATTCACTCCCACGGATTCGATTATACCTATAACCTGACAACTCCTAAGGCTCTATCTCCATCCCACGTCTCTCCACGGGGTCTCTGATCCACATAGGGACTGCTTACAGGATGTTTCCACTTGAACGTCCAAACCTCACAGCTCGTCATCTTCCCCACACCCTGCTCTTGTCTCTTGGCAACTCAGTGTTGCCACCCTGAGTCCATCCCCCAGGCCAGGGGAGGGGAATACCTCCCTTTTCCTGGTTCTTTCCGGGTAGTGGTCCCCCCTGCAACATCTCACATACCCATCTTCTCCTCATTGCTGCAGACAGCTTCCCATCTCAGGATCTCCTTCCAGGATCTCTAAGGAAATAACAGACTCCAAACTGAAATCCTTGGCTTCAATCTTTCCTGCCTATCTTCCATACTGGAAAATGGCCCGTCCAAAATACAAGTCTAGGCAACTCACTCACTCCCTTCCTCAAAATACTTGAGTGGCTCCTTGTTGCTTAGAGAAGAAAGTTAACTTCCTTAGAACAACCATGGAAGGCTCGATACAATAGGGCTTCATCCTACTTTCCCTGCTTCTTTTCCTGTAAGTCCTCCTTCTAATTCTACTTTCCATCTGCCATATTCCTCCAGCCCTCTACATGCCTTCCCACCTGCAGACTTTTATGCACACAGTTTCCTCTGCCTAGAATTCCTGCTCCTCACCCGGCTGCACGGTGAACCACTACACTTCCTGCAGAACCCAATCTAGTGTCACCTTCAGTGTAGAGCCTTTCCAAAGTCCTCCAGGTAAAAATAATTGTTCCCCTCACTGTTCTTTTGCTGTACTTTCTGCAAGTTTCTTTAGGCCCTTACCAGTTTGTGAATTTAATGAGTTGGTTAGTGTCTGTCTTCCGCTGTGGATGATAACCTCTTTGAATGGAGGAGGTGGCGCAGCATATACATCTATGTTTCCCCAGACTTTAACACAGAGCCTGGTGCAGAGTAGGGAATGAATGAATGAATGAATGAATGAATGAATGAATGAATGAACGAACGAACGAACTCAGGGTGTTTGCTGCCTTGTAGCGGTATTATTGTCCTATCAAGTCCTCTAGACACATAGGACAGACAGGGCAGAGCAGGGTTACAACATCTTTGCAACCAATATTAGCTATCTAATGCTACAACACAAATTACTCCAAACCTAGTGGCTTCAAAAAGCAATAATTATTTGTGATCTCACTGTGAATTTGTTTATTTAAAAATATGTATACCGGTTTATTATAAAGAATATTACAAAGAATACAGATGAAGAGATGTATGAAAGAAGAGGCACAGAGCTTTCATGCCCTTCTCAGGCACACCACCTTCCAGGCATTTCCGCATGTTCGGCTATCAAGAAGCTCTTTAAACCTTGTCCTTTTGGGTTTTTATGGAGGCTTCAATATGTAGGCATGACTGATTAAACTATTGGCCATCGGTAATCAACTTCATCTTCAGCCCCTGTTTCCTCTCCAGAGGTTGGAGATGGATAGAATATTTAGACAAGGTATATGGGAATCAATGCTCCCTTCCTCATCATGTTTGAAGCCTCAACTGGAAGACTCAAAGGCTGGAGGCTGGAATTATATGAAGACTCATTCACTCACACATTGATATTGACTGTTGCCTGGATTTAGCTGAGGCTGTTGGAATGGTTTCTCCATGTACACTGAGATTCATCACAACATGGTAGATAAATTTTAAGAACAAGCATCCTCACTTTGGGAGGCTGAGGTGGGCATATCACTTGAGCCCAGGAGTTCAAGACCAGCCTGGGCAACATGGTGAAACATCATCTCTATTAAAAATACAAAAAATAAGCCTGGTTTGGTGGCATACATCTGTGGTCCCAGCTACTGTGGCAGCTGAGGTGGGAGGATCTCTTGAGCCCAGGAGGCAGAGGTTGCAGTGAGCCAAGATTGCACCACTGCACTCCAGCCTGGGTGACACAGCCAGATCCCATCTCAAAAAAAAAAAAAAAAAAGAACAAGTGTCCTAAAAGTGAGGAAAATAACAGATGGAAACCATATTGCCTTTTGCAGCCTACTCTTGGAATTCATGCAGCATCACTTCTACCACATTCTATTGATCAAGGCGTATACAAGGGGAGGAACATAAACCATACTTCTTGATGGAAGAGTGTTAATATCACATTGTAATAAGAACTTGTAGAATGGCACATACATTGGTGTGGACATATTTGGAAAGTATCTGCTTCAAAAACCATCTTCTTCAACAAACACTGCTTTCTGCTATTGCATGAGTGTTAGCCTTAATCCCACAAGGCTTTGCAAGCACACTACAAACATAACCCAAAGTGGTTGCCCAATTTTGTCATGGACATTTCTGTTTCAAATCTCAGATGGGAGCTTTCCATCTAATTAGGCAGAATCCCATACCCTTGGTGACATATAGCTATGGTAGGAGGACTGAAAGAAATTATGTAGGATCGATGTATACAATTCACTCACAAAAGACTGGCTACTCTGTACCAGTTCCTATAGATGAGTCGGATGCAGCTCCTGCTCTCCAGAAATAAAAATACTGTATTCAAAGCCACTTCTCCCCATCCCCTATCATCTTTGAAGCAACTTAATGTACTTTCACTTTTTTTTCCTCGTTAGCTGAAATGTTGGTTTCATATGCAAAATGGGCCCTGCAGAATTTCCCAGTTATGCCTGAGTCCAGGGACAAACACAATCTAGGCTTCTGGGCCAAGGCCCTCTATTGCACAAAGAATTCAATAACCACCATAAAAATAAAACAGAAAAAAAATTAGCAATTAGAGTATGTAGATATTACAGGACTCAGTTTCCTTGTGTGAGAAAATTATAACCCAGGGGCCAAACCCTGCCAGCAGTCTCCTTTGTAAATAAAGTTTTATCATAACGCAGCCATGCTCCATTGGTTTAAGTATGGTCTATGGCTACTTTGACATAGCAGAGTGAAGTGATTGCAACAGAGAACCATATGGCCCCACAAAACCTAAAATATTTACTGTCTAGCCCTTTACAGAAAACATTTGCTGACCCTGTTCTTGAGACTAGGCTAAATCTGTTTACTTGCTTACATAAGTCATAGCAGCTGCCTTGTGTCATGTATCACCTATATGCCGGGCTGTTTACTAGGAATCCCTACATGTATTATCATTAAACTTTACATAGAGCCACAAGGAAAATATTATTATCCTCATCCTGAAGATAGAGAAAACCACAACTTAAAGAAGTTAAAAGATGTGCACACAAGCCACAACTAGTAAGTGATGGAATTCAAACCCAGGTCAGTATGGTTCCAAAGTCCATGCTATTTTCTTCATACCCTTCAATAAATGCACAGGGAATAGACTCTTCCACTTCTTGGCTGCCTGGGTGAGAAGGAATTGCTGTCCTTGCTGGAATCTAGAAGCTGCTGTGCATGATGATTAGCCTTAGGAATCTGCACTCGACCATAACCACTTTTCCCAGATGACTGTTTGCAGTGGAGATTATGTATCATCTAGTGAGGTAGGGATCACAGAGGGTGCCCCTCAAAGCCTTTGGAACTAATAGAGAGAGATGGGCCACTACACCCCACAGCACATGCTTCCCACCAGCTGAGACAAGGGACTTAGAGCCACAGACTCAGAACTAGAGGAGACTCCACCACCTGCCCCAGAGCTCCCCAACTAGAGGGGTTGCCTAGTCCATCTGGAGCATCAGAAAGAGCCAGTCACCACAGATAGCTTTTATTTGGACAGCAGCCACTACAGCAATGAAGCTCCATGGAACCTGCCAAATCTTGTAAGTCTCCAGTTCAACTGAGAGCTGTGCCACTGAGCCTACATCTGCATTCTCCAGCTCCAAAGCGTTGGCCTCCTGACAAGGGAGAGAGAAGTGTTTTAGGGGCACAGGTTTCAGAACCAGAACAAATCGGCCCAGACATTCCCTGAGAATTCACCTCTCACATCCTTATTGGTACTGTGACCCAAGACTAAGTCTGCTAATAAAAAGAGGGGCATTGCCTACAGTTTGCAGAGGGGCTTATTGGAGATTGCTATTTTTTTCATTATCTCTCATTAATTACACACATAGTTATTGAGCACTCACTATGTGTCAGCTCTAAACATTGAGTATAATGTCTTCTCAAAGAGAGAAAAATCCTTGCCCTTAATAATGTATGACACTTATTACATGTAAGTGTAATTATTACACTTATTACACTTATTACAATAATGTATGACACTTATTACATGTAAGACACTTGTCTAAAAACTGTACAGGAGGTACAGGCAGATACATTTGAAACTCACGGCAACATTATGAGGTAGGAACTAGTCTCAATTCATAAAGAAGAAACTGAGGGACAGGAATGTTCAGTCATTTAACAAGTACATTATACATGCACACATCTACACAGTCAACTATACTAATATTCACAATAACTAGAATGTATATGGTCAGAGCCAAAGTTTTTTTTTTAATCCTTTGCCATACACATTTATCAATCATTTTACATCATTTCACCAAAATGGCTAAGAGGGCCATTTTGTAGATTGTGAAGTCATGATGGAATTGAAGAGATTGCCCAAAAGGCAACTAGAGTATGTAGCAATAATAGCCAGGTATGGCTATTATTCCGGCACTGTTCCATTCGACAGATTGGACCAAGAGATCCTGGAGGTGCCTTTCGGCTTTAGAACCCTAGGGATCAGTTTCAGTGTGTCTTCTCTTCCACCTTGCCTCATTAGGAGTCTTGCCACCATACCCAGCCGACTTCCAGCAAAAATTAAATGTCTGCTCAATTAGTGCAAAGTAAATCTAAAAACCCTACAACCAGAAGGTGAAGAGTCCAAAAGCCAGTCTTCTGGTTTCAAGGTCACCCTTAAATTCACTTTAACCTTCAGTGCAGAACTGCCACATCCAAGTCACCAAATCAGTTGTCTTAATAGCTGTGGGTACAAAAAAGCAGAAGACTTGCTCAGCCTTTTGGGACCACCAAGCAAATATACAATATCTCAGCCAGGCACGGTGGCTCACATCTGTAATCCTAACACTTCGGGAGGTCAAGGAGGGCAGATCATGAGGTCAGGAGATCAAGACCATCCTGGCTAACACAGTGAAACTCCGTCTCTACTAAAAATACAAAATATTAGGCAGGTATGGTGGCATGCGCCTGTAGTCCCAGCTACTTGGGAGGCTGGGGCAGGAGAATCGCTTGAACCTGGGAGGCGGAGGTTGCAGTGAGCTGAGATCACACCACTGCACTCCAGCCTGGGTGACAGAGCAAGACTCCATATATACATATAATATCTCACATTACAATGTACTGAGTGCCAGACTGAATTATGAGCAAGAGAAAGAAACACTAGCTCTGATGGGACTAAGACTGGGCCCAGAACCTTATTAATACTACCAAATGCTTGTTTGAGCTGTGTGATCTTCAGCAAGTTACTTAACCTCTTTATGTCTCAATTTCTTATCTGTAAAATGAGGACAAAAGCCATATTTTCCTTGGAAGTGTGTTGAGAGGATTAAATGTTAACATACAGAAAGTACTTAGAGCAGTGCCTGACACATCCTGAGAGTAATTTGAGAGTTATCATTGTTGAATGTTCACTGTGCACTAGGTCCTGTTCTAAGTGTTCGTGAACCATATACATGATAAGGACTCTTACCAACCCAATTCTGTAAATGAGGAAACAGAGGCACCAAGAAATTGAGCGATGAGGTTACATAGTTTTTAAGTACTGGGGCTAGGATTTGTTCCCAGGTAGTTGGACTTCTGAGTATGCACTCTTAACCTAATATAATTTTGCCTCAAGACCCTGCCATGCTGACCCAACACAGAATAACAGATGAGTTATGACAGGAGGTTATTCCAGAAGACGTAACATTGGAGCTGGGCTTTGGCAACAGTTGATATTTATAAGAAACTGGGCAATGAGAAGTGTTGCTGATATCAATTAGTTTTCTGGCAGGATTCAGGAGCATGGGTTTGGGAGTTAGAATCCTTAATCTGCCATTTGCTAGCAGCATAACCTAGAATGAGTTGCTGCATGAAGAAACACGTCAGTTTCCTCACATGGAAAATGGAAATGACTGCTCATACCTTGAAAGGCTGTTGTACGGATGAAATGAACTCACAAAAGTAAGCACTTAGGATGGTATCTAGTCCATCAGTGGGCAGTAAGTGGAGGCTATTTCTTCTTCATTTTGTTTGTCTTCAGCTGCTTCAAATCACTCTTCCTTCACCCCTTCTTCCTGCTGCCCCAAATTACTACCTACCCCCCATTCTCTTTATAGGACAGTGGTGGTTAGTTTCACTTTGTCTCACATAATTTGCCCAGAAAATACTCTCTTATTTTTCCTCTTCCCTTCTGAGACCTCTTGCCTTTTCAGGTTCTCCTTCCTGTGTCCATCCCTAAACATTTCTATGTATCCTACCATTGACTATCCCCCCAACTCACTTTACACGTGCGTCTGAGAAATTGGTGCATCTATATTCTGACAGCTCCCAGATCCATATGTCCCGAGCAGATCATTCTCCTGGCTTCCTGACCCACGTTTCCATCTACCACCTCTACTTGCATGTCCCAATCATAATTTTCCAAATTGGAGCCATCCTTTTCATCCCCAAACCTGTTCTTCCTCTTGGCATCCCAATGTCAGCAGTTGGTACCGTCAGTTGCCCCACTGCCCAAGCTAGAAAGTGCGAGTTGTCCTAGAATCCTCTTTGCATTCCACCTCCACATCTGATTAGTCAGATAAGATTAGTCTTATTGATTCCACTTCTTTTGAAGTTTTTCTTTCTGCCCCTGCCTCATTCAAGCTCTTGCCATGGCTTTTATAGTTTAGAGATGGCTTCGTAACACAGCTACCTCTCTCCAGCTTTTGCTTTCCTCTAATGCATCCTCTCCACCAGGTTGGCAAATCTGTCTGTAAAGAGCCAGATGGCAATTATTTCAGATTTTGCAGTCACAGGGACCCTGTTGCAAATAAGCAATTCTGCTGTTGTGTTGCAAAAGCAGCCATAGACATATAAATCAATGTGTGACTGTGTTCTAATCAACTTTTATTTACAAAAACAAGAGCAGGATGGATTTGGCCCATAAGCTATAGTTTGCCAAGCTCTGTTTGATATTGTTGCCAAAGTGTTTTTTTTTAACATGCCTAAGGGACCATTTGATTTTCTTCTTTAAAACCCTTCAACAATATATCAATGTTGTCAAGATAAATACCAAAACACTTAATAAGCTTTCACAGTCTCTGATCTGGTCTCTCCTTCTGTCTATCCATCACATGCTCTCCACATTTCAACCTTTCTCAACTGCATTAGATCCTAGAATCTATTTTGATTTTTTTGTTTCTCAGCTCTATGCTTTCTACACATGCTGATCCTTTTGTCTGAAAATGTTATTTATTCTCTTTATTCAATTATCAAACTGGCATTTATGGCTCAAGATTCAAGTTAAGTCTCTTTTCCTATTTTAAGCCTCCCATCCCACCAACTGGGGAGAATTAAGTACTTTGAGTGGTATGTATTTCTCTAACAAATTGGGAAGACTTTGATGAAACAGTCTTATCCTACCCATGTCACTTTTTTGATAACTAAAGGAACCCTCACTTTACATGGCAGGAAACTGAGGTATAGGGAATGCATGTTACAAACTCAAGGTCACCTAGCAAAGGAGGATCTATACTGGAGGCAAAGTCTGGAACACATGGATCCTGAATCCAAAACCACTCCACACTGAAAGTCAGAAAGACTTTTATTTGTCTGATGTCTACCCAATGCATAGCACAGAAATAATATTGCTAGTTTCACTCCAAATCCATGTGAGCTTTCAACAGTAGAACAAGGAAAAATTAGCTCTGTATGGATCCTCCAGGAGAAACTGTGTGCTCTTTCTCTTCTCTCTTATTTTCAAATATTCTGGGCAAGCTGGTGAATGCAGCCTATAGGACCCAAGTGTTGCTGTTGCCCCAACACTGTGAAGAGAATTCTTGGAGGTCCCTAACTAGGTGAACGGGTCCTCTTCCATTGTTGGTTTACTTTTCTGGTTCCTTCAGTGAGCATCCTTCACAAAGTAAGTCATTCTGCAGACAAATGAGTTTTCCTGCCTTATCAGTTGTGCTCACAACACAATGAACAATGAAGCTCATGGTCTCCATGGTGATCATGTTTTATTGTCAGACACTCTATAGTACGGGGGTAAACATTGCATGTTGCAGTTAGGATACTGGTTGATGCGAAAAGACTGCAAAGGGAAACACAAAACTTAAAGTTCTTTATTTTTTTCTGAAGACATAATCCAGAATTGCCTTAATTCCCATTCAGCAATGGGCTAAATGTTTTTTTAAAAAATCCTCCAGGTTTGATTGGTTCCCAGGAAGAAAGGCAATATCTCATCTTCAGGCACTTGACTTTTAAATTGAAGCATTCAAGTTCTCAACTGAGAACTGACCTTGGTTTCTTGGCCTGCCATTTCTACAGAATTCTTGGCCAGGGAGCTCTACAGGATTCTAGGACTCCCTTGAGACCTTTAGAAGTTCTGCAAACAATGAAGTGTTCTCTACTGATTGTTGAAAGTTTATACTATGTCCTCTTGATTTCTATGTTGGATTCTAGATAAGATTTTTGTTTAAAAAAAATAGTTCTACTGCTTTTTAGAAAAAATTAAAAACAATACCACCACATTCAACTGGACAGGTTAAATTAATGGATCCAGAACACACTTAGAGATCAAGTTGGACTAGATCTATAGATTACTTGTACTAATTTTGTCAAGAAGTAATTTCAAATACAAAAATTAGCCAGGTGTGGTGGCAGGAGCCTGTAATCCCAGCTACTTGGGAGGGAGAGGCAGGAGAATTGCTTGAACCCAGGAGGCGGCGGTTGCAGTGAGCTGAGATTGCGCCGTTGCACTCCAGCCTGGGCAACAGAGCAAGAAAAAAAAAAAAGAAAGAAAGAAAAAAAAAAATCAGAAGCAAATAAAAACCTGGAACTGCTTGCAAGATAATTGAGCAACAAGCCTGTTTTTAACTTTCTACAGCACCCAGCGGGTACCACATGCCAGGAGTCGAATCACCTTTCCCCTGGTCGTCTCCTTGCCTCCTAACATCTTGGGCTCACTTATCTGGGCACTGCACTCCATCCTGCCCATTGCATCTCCACTTTCTCCTCACTATATGTCCTCCCATTTGAGAGCTGACATTTGCCTTTGATCTTGATGCTCAGCCTCATCCTCCCAGAGACACAGCCTTGGCTTGCCTTAAACACAATGTGGGCTTTCTTACATCAGACGCATCTCTCCACCTCAGGCTGCCTTAGAGGTGGCATGGATTCCAGGTCTACTCAGCACCCTGAAATTCTGCTCTGCAAATTAGGACTGGACAGGTCCCATTTAGCATAACAGCCCATATGGAACACGGTCATATGTCACACAACAACATTTCAGTCAAGAAACCAAATGTACAATGGCGGTCGCATAAGATTATAATGGAGCTGAACATTTCCTACCATCTAGTAACACTGTTGCTGTGGTAATATCTTAGTACAATGCATTACTCAAGTGTTTACAGTGATGCTGGTGTAAACAAACCTACTGTGCTGCCAGTGGCATAAAAGGATAGCACATACAATTATGTACTTGACATAATATCTGACAATGATGATAAATGACTGTGTTACTGGTATATATAATACTATATGTTCTATGATTATTTTAGAGTGTACTCCATCTTATTTAAAAAATTAACTGTAAAACAGCCTCAGGCAGATCCTTCAGAAGGTATTCCAGAAAAAGTCTTTGCTGTCACAGGAGATGACAGTTCCATGCATGTTACTGCCCCTGAAGACCTTCCAGGGGACAAGATGGGGAGGTAAAAGACAGTGATATTGATGATCCTGACCCTGTATAGGCGTAGGCTAATGTGTGTGTTTGTGTCTTAGTTTTTAACGAAAAAGCTTTTAAAGAATAAGAATTACAATGTTAAAAATAGCAAAAAACTGTATAGAATAAGAATGTAAAGAAAGAAAATATTTTCATACAACTGTACAATATATTTGTGTTTTATGCTAAGTGTTATTACAAGAGTCAAAACCTTTTTAAAAAATTAGAAGTGCATAAAGTAAAAATATCACAGTGAGCTGAAGTTAATTTTTTATTGCAAAAAAAAATTTTTAATAAATTTAGTGTAAAAAGTAAGGATAATGTCTTAGATGTGTTTGTAGACATCATTCATTTCCCAATACCTGTATGACCTCCCTGGAATTAGCACAGCTTAATATATATTTTGATATATACTTTATGCTCAAAAAGTGATTGGTAAAACAATAAACACGAGGATGAATGACAGATATAAAAACTCATGCAGGGGCCGGACATGGTGGCTCATGCCTGTAATCCCAGCACTTTGGCAGCCCGAGGCGGGCAGATCACCAGGAGTTCAAGACCAGCCTGGCCAACATGGCAAAACCCCATCTCTACTAAAAATACAAAAATTAGTTGGGTGCAGTGGCAGGTGCCTGCAATCCCAGCTACTCAGGAGGCTGAGGCAGGAAATCACTGGAACTGGGGAGGCACAGGTTGCCGTGAGTCAAGATTGCGCCAATGCACTCCAGCCTGGGTGACAGAGTGAGACTCTGGCTAAAAAAAAAGAAAAGAAAAGAAAACTCACGCAGGTACAAAGAAGAGAGTATTTATTCTTAGTAGGGAAATCAGAAAAGGCTACATGGAAGAGATGGAATAGGAATTGAGCCTCGAGAAATTACTAGACATGTACCTAACAAAGGAAAGAGAGGAAGACATTCCAAGAGAGGGAATAATGTGAGCAAATTAATGATGGGTAAAAAATTGGAGGCCGGGAAACCTTTCTGGTACAGCTGCCCTTGTCCCTCTCCAGGGGAGTGAAGAAGATCCAGACTAAGCATCGGTGTGGCGTTGGAAGAGGGAGACATTCATAGATCTTTGGGAAATGACTCTATGGGGCTTTACTTCTACAGGAGGAGAAGCTCAGACACCAAGAGAAAGGGACTTGTTGAAAATGTGGAATAAAAGAATTGGAATCAAATCATCAGGTGACATGAATGTGAAGGCATTGGCCTTCTAGAAGAAAACGCTGTAAATTCAGATGTCAAGGAGGTGCCGTGGTGAATGTGGTGAATGGGGACTCCAAACAAGGAAAAATTCTCACCGCATTTTACAGGCGTTGAAGGCTGGTGAGGAAAGCTGGGTTCTTGGCTGAGGTTCTTATTCAGCTGATTACAGAGAGCAACACATACACGCATGACTAACAACCCCATAACAGGCCCTTCCTTTTGAGCTGTAATGGGAGCCACACTGACAGATGTGATGGGTGTTCTCAGCAACCCCCGGGGAGTGACAACTGCAGCGCTCACTTACGAAAACAGGTGAGACTCACTCTTGAAACGTTCTAGCTGTTGGGCTGTGAGTGGGTTGGGTTCCCCAAGCATCCTAAACGTTTCCTCTGACCATTTGGAAGGGTGATCCTAACATCTTAGCTGTGAGGCCCTGTGAGAACCTTCCTTACCTCCTTTTGGAGGCTCACTTTTCTTATCTGTGAAATACAGATAACATCACAAACTACTTTGAAGGGTGAATGTGAGAAAATGATGAGAAAGTAGATGCGAAGGTTCCCAGGAAACTAAGAAAGATTAATAAATGTCAAAGGTTAGTCCTACAAGCCAAGAACTTTACCTGGCATTCATTTCTGCATATTTCTGAGAAAAATGTGGTCTGTTTCTGTGCAAACCATCCAAAGTGTAAGCAATTTTTTTTCTTGATAGAGAATAACTTCTTCTCTTAAAAGGGAAGTGATGCTTCGCAAATGGCAAGCACATCAGAAATTTTTAGTATAGTCTTCTCAACACCTCTCAGAGACAAAGGATAACCCACCAACATCTGCAACGGTTCTGAATGGGCAGAAGGCAAATGGAGCTGACCACAAGGCAAGGAGAGAAGGCTTTTGCAACAAAGTCCTCTCCAAAGGAAGCCACCAATGACTTGCCACATCTCTGCAAGAGCTTAGAGACTAAAGAGAAAATGAACAGCTCAATGTCTTTTTGTTTGTTTGTTTGTTTGAGACAAAGTCTCGCTCTTGTTGCCCAGGCTGGAGTGCAATGGCGCAGTCTGGGCTCACTGCAACCTCCGTCTCCCAGGTTCAAGCAATTCTCCTGCCTCAGCCTCCAGAGTAGCTGAGATTAAAGGTGCCCACCACCACGCCTGGCTAATTTTGTATTTTTAATAGAGACGGGGTTTCACCGTGTTGGCCAGGATGGTCTCGAACTCCTGACCTCGTGATCCGCCCACCTCGGCCTCCCAAAGTGCTGGGGTTACAGGTGTGAGCCACCGCACCCAGCCTCAATGTCTTAACATGTGCAGGCTAGGGAGAGTTTAACAAAATTTGTTTATTTGTAATTATTCGTAAGATTGATTTTTCTTTGTGACAGTATCTTATGTTCATGAGTTTGTTTAGAAAACACTTTCATTCCCTTTATTGTATATAATTCTCACACTAAGCCATGCAGCTAGATAGTAGTGTTATCATTATTATTCCTTTTTAAGATCTGAAGAAACTGAAGCTCTGAGGGACATGCGATGGAAAGCAGGACTGTGATGCCGGACTCCCCAGTCCCCAAGGGCAGGACCCTGTCTTCCATCCCTCTTAGTGTCAAGTCTGCTGCTCCAAGCAGAGGCCTGTGCATGCTTCCTGACTTAAGTATCTTGTTTGTTCCTGTGTGTATTCATTCCACACATACATGCTGGGCACAAATACACGTTGCTGTGTAAATGACAAATTTGTATGTGAACCTAACTCTGCTTAAAACACAGGGGGGGAAAGGTGTGAGGGGAAGGAAAGGCAGGAGCCCCAAAACCCTTTAGGATCGGTACTCCTGTAAGAAGAAGCGTAAGCAGAGCACAGTAGCTGAAGAGATTGGATGAGTCACTGTTGTCTAAGCCACTGGTTCTTAAACTTCTCTGTGAAGTAGGATTAGGCCTGGGCCTTGTTGTTTTTCCAGAGTTCCCCAGGTGATTCTGATAGTGACCAAAGTTTGAGTGACCACCGTTCTAAGTGAACTTTCCTCAGGGATGAGATTCCATAGGTGGTGACTCTGAATTTTTGTCTGCTTCTTCTCTGGCACCGGTATGGGGAGCGGGGCTTCCAACAGAGGTCAGCGGTTGACCTCTGCACATCGAGGCATTGCTCCCATGTGAATCCACAGGACTCAGTCAGGGTTGCCAGGCTCTAGCTTAGGACTTGAGGAGGGGGACACCGACCTGGGGGAAAGCTGGCTGGGGTGCTCCATCCCTCCAGGGAAGGATATTGTCCCAGCAGCACTGTCAGGGCGACTTGCCAACACACACTTTTGCTCTTTAAATAGGGCTTTGTTCAATGAACATTGACTAAGCTGCTCTGGGGTTGGGGCAGAACCAGAGATGAATCAGGCAAATGCTACCTTCAAGGACCTCCCTGGTTAGTGGGAGAGACACACACCTCTAACCTAACTATCGTAAGTGCTGTCAAAAAGACAGGAGCCCTGGGAGGGAACACTCAGTCAGCCTGGCCAGGGAAAGCTTCCTAGAGGAAGTGACATTTGAAATGTCAGAGTCCACAAAGCAGGGAAGGGGAAGCAAGCTCTTGGTAGAGAAAGCAGCTGGTGGCAAGGCCAGAGGGTGCTTGGGCAGAGTGTAGCTAGGAGGCTGGTGTAACAGTGAGGCAGGATGTTGGGGACAGAGAAGAGGAAGGGTGGCCAGATGGGAGGGACCTGGAGCCCCAAGCAAGAGAGTTGTCTTAATTTCCCACAATGGGGAGCCTTCCCTTTCTCCTTACCCTTTGTTTTCTTCTCTGCCTTACTCTCCCCTTTAGGAGGTAAAAAAAGGAAGAAGAGAAGGGGATGCAGAGGGAGAAGGGAGAGAGGAACAGAGCCATTCCACTTCCGTTTTGGTTGGCTCCACCTTGAAATGCTATTGCTGTGTTTTACCTGGAATTAGTAAGTTAATGACTCCTGGCTCCACGAGAGACATCAGTGCTGGAGCTTCAACCCAGGAGGGCTGAGCTTAGCTCTGGGTGGCACAGTTTAGGTGTGTCCAATACAGCCTAGAGTAGCAGTTTCCAACCTCTTGATCTCAAGGGCCATCCCTCACCTCCCGTGACGTTACTTAGGATTTCAGTGCCTGTTGATTATGAATATACAAAAGGAAAAAAGCCAGCTGTTAATTCAGGTGCACTCTAGAGTACACTTGCGTTCGTTCTATACCATAGGATCCATACACATTAAAAAATCTGTTAGCGTGCAATAACTTACATCAAAGACCAACAGCACACATTGACAAACACTGGTAGCATATGTGATAGAGCAAGGACTAATGCCTTTTATATAAAGAGTTCTTACAAATTACAAAGAAAAAAACTCAACAACTCAAAAGGAAAAAAAAATGAATGGGTAAACGACATTAGCAATGGTGTTCGCAGAAAAAGAAATACAAATGTTTTAACTTCCCTCATAATGAAATATACACATATATATGTAATATATTCTATAAATATACATATAAGGAATATCATTTTTTAAAAAGTCTGGTAGAGTAGCAAAGACTGAAATGAAAAGGTATCAAAAGGGAGCCACTTTCATCCACCCCCGGGAAAGTGTTAATAAGAACAAATTATTTGGAGGGTAATTTCACCACATCTATCAACATTAAAATATACTATATTGCTTGACACAGAAATTCCACTTCTAAAAATTTATTCCTCATATAAAAATCACACATGTTCTCAAAGGACGTCCCAATGAGCTGGATTCACTAAGGGGCGATCACAACGCTGCTTTATTTTTGCTCACCCTGTGAACTTATTCTCTGGGTCCCTTATTTCGAAAGAGCAGTCTCTGTCATTTAAAAGCACATATTCCAGCATGTTTGCCAGAACTCAGAACAAATCTCATTTGAAAATTTCTCCCTTCTTCCACCCAGGTCTGCTTCAAACTTAAATGCCAGCTGTAGGAGAAGGGGGAGGCAAGGTTGTCCCCGCTCTTCCTCTCACCTCTTCACCCTCACTATCTCCCTCCCTGGGACAGGACCCAGAAAAAGAGGAAATAGGGAAGAGGGCAGAGCTTCCCAAGGCTGGTTCTGCTGGGAGCCAGGGTTGCTGCCCTCTGGGCTGGGTGGCGTGTGCAGGTTCCCTAGGCATTCCGCCCTTGGGAACTCACACTGGCAGTCGCCTGAATGCAGTGAGGCCTCCTCCGGGCTGCTGCTTTCTGCGTCTCTTTGTTGGACTGTTGAGCTTCCAACAGTTCCTCCCCTGCCTTTCAGAGGGTGCTGTCAGGAAAATCCCCATTCTAGGTGGCTCTCATCTCTCTCTCTCCTGTTAGTCCTTTTTTGATTCCCAGACAACAGGGCTGTTTGCTCTCCTCAGCTGGTGGACGCTCCCTTGCTGCCGGGAGGAGGAAGCGTGTTCTCTCTTTTTCTCTCTCTGTCACCTCAGGCCAGCACAGCCTCAGCTTCTCTTTCCTGGTCTTGAGCTCCCAAATTCAGGTTCCAGGGACCAGCACTGAGCTCTCCCTTTCAACCTTTCTCAGTTGGCTTTCTCCAGCCGACCCTGTCCCGGGAGAAGAGGGTGGGGAGGGACAAAAGACACTGTGACAGGACTCACCAGAGACTGTCTCCTCTCCCAGCCTCTGAAGACTGGTGTCAGGCAAAGGATGGTCCGTGCTGGTAGAACACCAGGGCCTGCCAAGGCGGTCTAGCACCTCATTTAACATTGGGGAGGGAGATATTCAAGTACCTGTTGTATGGTTTCTAGGGATTTGGAGTCTCAGCCGGAAACTGAGACTTGAAGAGTTCCATTTTAACATCCCGTTATATGTATATGCCACATACATCATTTACAACATTGTTTATAATAGAAAAAAAACAAAATAACCTAAATGGACTGGGCACACTGGCTTATGCCTGTAATCCTAGCACTTTGTAGGCCGAGGCCGGTGGATCACTTGAGGTCAGGAGTTCAAAACCAGCCTGGCCAACATGGCAAAACCCTGTCTCTACTAAAAACACAAAAATTAGCCAGGTGAGGTGGCGCACCCCTTTAATCCCAGCTACTCAGGAGGCTGAGGCAGAAGAATCGCTTGAACCTGGGAGGCGGAGGTTGCAGTGAGCTGAGATCACACCACTGTACTCTAGCCTGGGTGACACAGTGACACTCCGTCTCAAAAATAAAAAATAGCCTAAATGTCTGCTAAATCACTTACAGAACAACCGTATGATAATCTGCATATGTCATTATAGGAAAAGCTCTACGTGATATATTGTAAAGTTAAAAAAAACGCAGAGTGTAGAACACCAGGGGGTCCCATTTGTGCATGAATGCTTTCTGAAGGGGCATTTCATTATATACTTGATTGTATTTGCACAGAAATTCTGGAGATGAGACTAAAAATCGGGATAGTAAGGAGACCTATTACTCTTTGTATAACTTTTAATACTTTTTGAATTTGTATCATAATACATGAGTTTTATAATTCTAAAACCTATTATTAGGAGATAAATAAATATAAACACAGTTTATCGTGTTCCTTTTTAGAAAGCATTGGCTTTATCCACAGAAGCAATAAGCCCTCCAGCAAATAAAACAGAAATATATAAGGAAAAAAAAAATCTATAGAAAATGCCTATAAAGAATACAGTGGAGGCAGGACGTGGTGACTCACCCCTCCAATTCCAGTGCTTTGGGAGGCCAAGACAGGAGGATCCCTTGAGCGCAGGAGTTCCAGAGAAGTCTGGGCAAAATAGTGCGGCCCTGTCTCTACAAAAAAAAAAAAAAGTTTTAAAAAATTAGCTGGATGTGGTGGTGCATATCTGTAGCTTCAGCTACTCAAGAAGCTGAGCGCAGGAGGATTGCTTGAGCCCAGGAACTCAAGGTTGCAGTGAACTGCACTCACTCCAGCCTGGGCAAGAACCTGAACAAGACTCTGTCTCTAAAAAATAAAAATAGAAAAAGAAAAAAACTGAAAAATATATTTCCCACAAAACTTTGTTAACCCCATCTTCCATCTTCCCAAGGTCATACAAGGTAATCACTTTTAACAGTGAAGTGTACGTTTTCTTCTAGATATTTCTCTGTGACTTTACAACATGTATAATTTTTCAAACCAGAAATGGAATCACATTATACAGAACGTTCTTTTTATTTTATCTTTTTTTTTTTTTTTTTTTTTTTTGAGACAGGATCTTCCTCTGTTGTCCAGACTAGAGTGCAGTGACACGATCACAGCTCACTGCAGCCTCAAACTCCTGGGCTCAAGTGATCCTTCTGCCTCAGGCTCCTGAGTAGTTGAGACTACAGGCACACATTACCACACCCAGCTAAACTTTTAACTTTTTGTAGAGATGTTGCCTTCTTATACTGCCCAGGCTCAGAATGTTCTAAAGCCTTATTTTTATTTTCCACTTTAAAATAGGCCAAGCGCAGTGGCTCATATCTGTAATCCCAGCACTTCGTGAGGCTGAGGCAGGAGGATTGCTTGAGCCCAGGGGTGTGAGATCAACTTGGGTAACATAGTGAGACCCATCTCTACAAAAAATTTTTGTAAACATTAGTCAGCCACGGTGGTGTGTATCTAGACTCAGCTACTAAGGAGGCTGAGATGAGAGGATCATTTGAGCCTGGGAGGTTAAGGTTGCAATGAGCTGTGATTGTGCCACTTCACTTTGGCCTGGGCAACAGAGCAAGACCCCATATGAAAAAATTAATTAATGAACTTTTAAAATAAAAGTAATCTAGACCCAGCGCAGTGGCTCACACCTGTAATCCCAGCACTTTGGGAGGCCGAGGCGGGCGGATCACAAGGTCAGGAGTTCGAGACCAGTCTGATCAACATAGTGAAACCTCGTCTCTACTAAAAATACAAAAAATTAGCCGGGTGTGGTGGTGTGCTCCTGTAATCCCAGCTACTCAGGAGGCTAAAGCAGGAGAATCATGTGAACCTGGGAGGCAGAGGTTGCAGTGAGCTGAGGTCGCACCATTGCACTCTAGCCTGGATGACAGTGTAAGACTCCATCTCAAGAAAAAAATAAATAAATAAAATAAAAGTATCTAAAATATTCCTTGGACAAGCTTCCAAGTCAGCACATTTAGACTCACTCCATTCCTCTTAACCTTTGAAACAGTATACCCCTGTATGTCCCCAATATTACAGTTTACTGGACCATAACTTCACACTGCTGCCCTTCTAAGTCAGGCTACAGTGACCACTCTTACATACACATACCTAAGTTTGCATACAGTAACGACATTCTCATGTGTTAGATCCCTTAAGTAGGACTGCTGGGACATTAGCAATGTTGACAGATCCTGCCAAAATTCTACATAACTCCTCTGCCTGCCGGCCCCTTTCACTGCAACCCTACTTTCTGACACTTGACTGAAGCAATGGGAGCTACCTTGTTGACACAACTTATAAACCACACTGAGCGACTCATGACCTACAGGCTGGGACTCACTGACCTACATCAGAACTTTTTTATCCCAGGCATAACTAGCCCTGAAGCTATGCGGTGGAATAAGATAGAGGAAAGAGGCTATACATAGTAGCTCATGCCTGTAATCCTAGCACTTTCGGAGGCTGAGGCAGGAGGACTGCTGGAGTCCAGGAGTTTGAGACCAGCCTGGGCAACATATTGAGATATTGAGATCTTGTCTCTCCCTCTTTGTTTTTTCTTTCCTGAGATGGAATCTGACTCTGTTGCCCAAGATGGAGTACAGTGACACAATCTCCGCTTCCTGCAACCTCCATCCTCCCCCAGGTTCAAGCGATTCTCCTGCCTCAAGCTCCCAAGTAACTGGGACTACAGGCACCTGCCATCATGCCCGGCTAATTTTTGTATTTTTAGTAGAGATGGGGTTTCACCATGTTGGCCAGGTTGGTCTCAAACTCCTGACCTCAGATGGTCCGCCTACCTCAGATTTCCAAAGTGCTGAGATTATAGGTGTGAGCCACCATGCCCAGCCAATCCTGTCTCTATTTTTTTTTAATTTTTAACAAAATTTTGTAAAGATAGAGTCATGTTATATTTCTATTATACAACCATAGATTAAATTAGAAATGAAAAGCAAAACTTCTGCATCATCATCACTAAGATGAAACATAAATCACCCATGAAATGCCTTGGTTCAGCTCCAGGTATACCCCAGACCCCTTGTAGGATCCCTGTCCACTCTCTTTTGCCCTTAGATAACCATGCTGCAATTCACCAACCTTGTGGAAAAGCAGTCAATAACTGGGCCGAGGAAGGTTCTGGACCCCACGTGAGAAAGGGATGAGAGCCACTAGAGAAAATGGTCTGTGAGTAACAAGACTGGCATCAAAAATCTTTAAGGGCTGTCCTGTGGAAGAAAAAGCAGACTAAATGCAGAATAGGAGCAAAAATTCAGAGCAACAGGCCCACAGGTTTTTAAGCTAGACAAGAGAGAACTTCAAAACTATGCAGAACTTCCAGGGAAAACATGCATGAGCCAAAACTAGAATCAATTACCTCCACAGAAGACCCGAGGGCAATGTGCGTGGCTCTACAGAAGGGCCGACGGGTGACAGATGGTGATGTGCATGGCAGCCTGAACAGTATTGTCTAAAGAAGTCCAACTGGCTATTGCTAAGGAGCCACAGCGTTCTACATTTATTTTATTACTTTCTATGAAATCCACCTACTTCAGAATTTGGCCTGTGCCTTTTCATTTCAAAAACCTGATTTGGCCAACTGTGGTGGCTCACGCCTGTAATCCCAGCACTTTGGGAGGCTGAGATGGACGGATAACCTGAGGTCAGGAGTTCAAGACCGGCCTGGCTAACATGGTGAAACCCCGTCTCTACTAAAAATACAAAACATTAGCCAGGCGTGGTGGCATGCACCTGTAATTCCAGCTACTCGGGAGGTTAAGGCAGGAGAATTGCTTGAACCCCGGAGACGGAGGTTGAAGTAAGCCAAGATCACGCCATTGCACTCCAGTTTGGGCAACAAGAGCAAAATGCCATCAAAAAGAAGAAGAAAAGAAAAACTGATTTGATTAGAACAAGAATAGATTAGTCTCTCAAAGATGATTCATATCAACCAAGCTCAAAGAGATGGATGTGCATTTATTTATACAGAGAGAGAGTCAGCTGTTAGGTAAACCAGCAACTCAAGTCATCCTCAACAAACATCCTCTTTCCTGTGGCAGATGGACTCAGTAGGGATAGCTGTGTCCTTGGAATGATCATTCTCAAGGTCTATTATTGGTCAAGACTCTGGCTTCACCTCACATCTTGCCTTTCATGGATGATGAAATCCCTTTCAATGTTCTACTCCTTCTAGTACATAAATACCTCAGTCCCATTATTGACAAGTCCTGATGTTCTGGGAGAATCTTTTTTTTTTCTTTCTTTCTTTCTTTTTTTTTTTTTTTTTTTGAGACTGAGTCTCTCTCTGTCACCCAGGCTCGAGTGCCGTGGTGCAATTTTCGCTCACTACAACCTCTGCCTCCTGGGTTCAAGAGATTCTACCAAGTAGCTGGGATTACAGGCATACGCCACCACACCCGGCTAATTTTTGTATTTTTTGTTGAGACGGGGTTTCACCATGTTGACCAGGCTGGTCTTGAACTCCTGACCTTGTGATCCGCCTGCCTTGGCCTCCCAAAGTGCTGGGATTACAGGTGTGAGCCACCATGCCGGGCCTGAGAATCTTTTTAAGGTGAATCTCCACCCCGATTTATCATATTTGGCTTTCATGTGTCAACTTTCATAGGACAGATCCTGTTCTGGCAGGAAAACATGACTTGCATAAGGGAGTAGAAAGGACTTCATGTGCACTGGCTTACCACACACCATAGTGAGATACAGTATGGGATCATAGCTAAAGATGCATGCTTTCCATACTGAACCCTGGTTTGTCACTTACTCACTGTAAATTACATCATTCTCCTCTGTTTCAGTTTCCTCTTCTGCAAAGTGAAGATAATAATAACACCTGCCCATAAAGTTTGTGGTGAGAATGAAATAAATTAATAAACAAGGCCCTTATGTTAGAGGTGTTTGAACCGCAGCGACTCCATCTTGAACATGGGCTGGGTAAAATAACGCTAAGAACTACTGGGGTGCATTCTTAGTCACAGGATGAGATAGGAGGCCAGCACAAGATATAGGTCACAAAGACCTTGCTGATAAAACAGGATGCAGTAGAGAAGCCGGCCAAAACCCACCAAAACCAAGATGGCTACGAAAGTGACCTCTGGTCATCCTCACTGCTCGTTATATGCTGATTATAATACATTAGCATGCTGAAAGACACTCCCACCAGCACCATGACAGTTTATAAATGCCAGGGCAACTTCAAGAAGTTACACTCTATGGTCTAAAAAGGGGAGTAACCCTCAGTTCCGGGGGAATTGCCCACCCCTTTCTTGGAAAACTCATGAATAATCCACCTTTTGTTTAGCATAGAATCAACAAATTACCATAAGTATACTCAGTCAAGTAGCCCACGATGCTGCCCTGCCTATAGAAGAACGATTCTTTTATTCCTTTACTTTCCTGATAAACCTGCTTTCACTTTATGGACTCGCCTCAAATTCTTTCTTGCGTAAGGTCCAAGAACCCTTTCTTGGGGTCTGGATCGGGACCCCTTTCTGGTAACATCCTAGAACAGTGCCCGGCAACGTGTCTACATCCTAGAAGGGTTTGCTGCTCTTATGACCAGACCTTACAATAAACCTTACCTACTTAATTCCCACCATGAGATAAGTCATATTCTTGTCTCCATTTACCAGTGAGAAAGCAGAAGCTTGGCAAGAAGATCAGAGAGAGCTGGAACTGAAACCCAGTTCTCTCTGACCTTCTAGCCGGGGCTCCCTCCATCACCCCCGTCCAGCAGATCTTTCACAGAGGCACAGTAGAACCACTTCTCTTCTCTTCATTGGGTTGGGGTAGGGTGGGGGAAGTCTATTTTCATCACTGCAGCTCAGCCTTGAGCAAGAAAAAGGATCGTGTCCCCTGCTGGTGGCAAGACCAGAGGGAGCTGGCGAGAAGCATACATTGTGCAACAAGACCAGCTGCGTGGCAGATGTGTCCACAGCTAAACATGACAGGAGTTTCATTTCCAGAGTCAAGAAAGAAGACCTATCCTGAAGCATCCTCAGTGACCCTACCTGAGCAGATGGGGCGGGAGCAGCAGGGAGGCCTTGACGTTTCTACGCACTTTGATTTCCTCTCTGTTTCTCTGCTGCAGTTAACTGCTGAAATGCAAAGGCTGCTGGATGCCCACACACCATGTCTCCAATCACAGGTGTCCCTGATCCCCCTGGGCTTACTGAATATCTGACCATTACCCTCAGAACAGCTACTTATGCGTGAAAGAGCAAATGATAAGAGAAAGGGAGGGCCAGTGACTGTGAAAGTCAAGGCCCCGAAGGGACCTCCATCTGAAGTTGCTGGGTAGTTGAACAGGCCTGGGTTTCAACTGTTAGTCACAGCCCTGTGAGTTTGGGCAAGCCATTCAAACTCTCTGACTTCACTTTTCTCTATTTCAAAATAAAAAAACTATTCCTGCCTTGCAAGCTCATTGTAAGGAAAGGCAAATGTATGTAAAATGCTGGAACCATTATGATGGAAATTGCAAGAACCACCATTAGCCTAGAACAAGCAAAGACTAGATGGGTGGAAATACTTTTTAAGAGACCAAGAAAGCAGAACACTTAAGTTTTTCTACATGTAAATAAACTGCAAAGGGAAAGAAAAAAGGAACAAATATTCTTTAGTACCTATCATAGGCCAGAGATCCAATTATGCTCTTTTCCTAGATTGAATCTCACTCTATCCCATGTGGTGGGTTTTATTACCCTCATTTTACAGATAATGAAAGTGATCATAGGGAGGTTTTCCAAGACCACACAGCTAGACTGGCCTGGAGAGACCGAGAACCAAGGGCTCTTTCTGATACATCATTCAGTTTTGCCCCTAAAGTGAAAATGCTGCAAACTCCATGGAGAGCAATGTGTGACATTTATAGAGTGGCCGGAAGCAACACTTCTCCAAGCATCTTTGGGGAGGATAAGTTTTGTTTTGTTTTGCTTTAATTAACTAATCTAGCACAGACTGTGACATTTGTAAAACATAACGAATTACTAGAAACGTAAAAATTTAAAGGGCATACAAAATACACACAGACTCAGCCTTTTTATATTAGATCGAACACACATAACGTGACTGTCAAATAGTTACAAAATTTCCCAAGCACTCATTTGCTCTCAGTGTTTGTGCTCATCTCATTGTGGAATACACTTTGAGAACCACTACCTTGGCGTTAAAGCCATCCGCAGATCCTGGAGAAAGACCTCAAAAAGTTGTCTAGGTTTGCATCCTTTCTCCAGGCAAAAATTGTGCAAAATCCCAAGGCCTCTGGGCTATTGTTTTCTTCCAAGTATCTCTCCCGACCCTCATACCAGCTGTGTGGTCATAGCCATCTCCCAGTAGCCTCTATCCAGCCTGGAACAGAACCTTGAATCTCAAGGTTTGTTTGAAGGCTTCGAGCTCAGACTTCATCCTCCCTTTTCCCCTCATCCCTGATTTCCTGCCGTTGCCTTCTCTCTAAACACCAGGCCATTGGCAAAGTCTGCATGAACCAAGCAGAGGCAGAAGGTACAGCTTCTTTCTTTCTTTTTTATATTATTATTATTATTATTATTATTTTGAGACAGAGTTTTGCTCTTTTTGCCTAGACTGGAGTGCAATGGCGTGATCTCGGCTCACCACAACCTCCGCGTCCTGGGTTCAAACGATTCTCCTGCCTCAGCCTCTGGAGTAGCTGGGATTACAGGCATGCGCCACCATGCCTGGCTAACTTTGTATTTTTTAGTAGAGACAGGGTTTCTCCATGTTGGCCAGGCTGGTCTTGAACTCCTGACCTCAGGTGATCTGCCTGCCTCAGCCTCCCAAAGTGCTGGGATTGCAGGCGTAAGCCACCGCGCCCAGCAGGTACAGCGTCTTTGAGCAGGTGGGAAAAGTAGGACAAGTGGATAAGAAAACCTGCCGTCACCACTTATTGTGTGTTTTCAGGTTAGCCCTGAGCTGGTGTCAGCTTCACATACATTAGCTCACATTATCTTCATAGCCTCCCTATGAGGCTGGCTTTTTTTTTTTTTTTTTTTGAGATGGTGTCTGACTCTGTTGCCCAGGCTGGAGCGCAGTGGCATGATCTTGGCTCCCTGCAACCTCCACCTCCCAGATTCAAGCAATTCTCCTGCCTCAGCTTCCCAAGTATCTGGGATTACAGGAAAGTACCACCACGCCCAGCTAATTTTTTGTATTTTTAGTAGAGATGGGGTTTCGCCATGTTGATCAGGCTGGTCTTGAACTCCCGACCTCAGGTGATCCACCCACCTCGGCTTTCTGAAGTGCTAGGATTACAAATGTGAGCCACCACACCAAGCCGAGGCAGTATTATTGTCTCAATTTTATAAAGAGATTGAATATCAGAGAAATGAGAGCAGAGACTGGATCTTAGATCTGTCTGAGACTTCCCAACCTAAGCCCTTAACTCCTACCTCATGCTTAGCTGGAGGAAGCCAAAAGGCCTGGAGGCACCTCCACAGCCAACCTGGAGCAGCACAACCTTGAGCAAACCCAGCTGGTAAGGTTCACAGTTCCTATTCCCAGTTCAGTGCCCAGATGCCAACAAATTTGTCAATAGCACTTCTCCACTGCAGTCTCTACCATCTGTCCTTCCCCAGACTCCTGGCTCCATGTTGGATAATGAAAGCAGAGGCCCAGGGCAATGGATTCCAGAGCAGGTGTTTGCAAGTCTCCCCACTTTGTCTGCTCAGCCCAACTGTGTCCCTTCAGGGCTAACCGTGGACTCTGAGTCCCACACAAACACTGCCTCTGACCACTTTTCCTCACATGGGACAGGACACCCTCCACTGCAGCAATGACAGCTACCATTTGCTGTGAGCCTGCTCTGGGCCACACTCTGTGTCTTTTCTCACTGTATCATTTTTACCATTGTCCTTTAAGGAGAGTACCATTACCCATATTCTCCACAGGAGGTAGCTGAGACCCAGAGAAGTTCAGTAACTTAGTCAAAGAGCTAGGAAAGAACAGTGATGGAATTTGAACCGAAGCCTCTCCACCACCAGGCACTGTCTCCCATCAAGTCATAGGATTTGCAAAGCATTCAGCACATAGAAAGGACTCAACAAATTAATGCTTGAGACTAACCAAAATCAGAAGCAGTCGGCAAAATTGGAAGTGGGTTTAAACTGTTACGATACATCCATATCATAGAATATTACTCAACCATGCAAAATGACGTTGTAGAAGAAGGTACTGACACAGAAAGATGTTCCTGATATTGACTGAGTGAGGGAGCATACCAAAGAGTATGCATAGTACAATCCTATTTGAGTACAGTCAGTCCTCTGTATCTGTGGGTTCTGCTCTGCACCCACGGATTCAACCAATCCCAGATCAAAAATACTTTAGAAATGGCCGGGTGTGGTGGCTCATGCCTATAATCCCAGTACCTTGGAAGGCCAAGCTGGGCAGATCACTTGAGTCCAGGAGTTCGAGACCAGCCTGGCTAATACGGAGACACCCCATCTCTACTAAAAATACAAAAATTAGCTGGGCTGCCAGGCAAGATGGCTCATGCCTGTAATCCTAGCACTTTGGGAGGCCAAGGCGGGTGGATCACCTGAGGTCAGGAGTTCGAGACCAGCCTGGCCAACATGGCAAAACCCCATCTCTACTAAAAATACAAAAAGTAGTCGGGTGTGGTGATGGACACCTGTAATCCCAGCTACTTGGGAGGCTGAGGAAGGAGAATCACTTGAACCCGGGAGGTGGAGATAGCAGTGAGCCAAGATCGCGCCACTGCACTCTAGCCTGCACGACAGGAGCGAGGCTCCATATCAAAAAAAAAAAAAAAAGAAAAAAAAATTAGCTGGGCATGGTGGCAGGCACCTGTCATCTCAGCTACTTGGGAGGCTGAGGCAGGTTGAATTCCATGAACCTGGGAGGTGGAGGTGACAGTGAACCGAGATCACGCCACTGCACTCAAGCCTGGGTGACAGAAAGAGACTCCATCTCAAAAAATAAAAAATAAAATAAAATAAATAAATCAAAGGATGGCCTTGTCTAAACATATACAGAGTTTTTTGTCATTATTCCTTAAACAATATGGTATAACAACTATTTACATAGCCTTTACATTGGAGTAGGTATTAAAAGTAATCTAAAGATAATTTAAAGTATATGGGAGGATGTGCGTGGGATATATGCAAATACTACACCATTTTATCTATATAAGGAACTTGAATGTCTGTGGATTTTGGTTCTAGAGCCAGTGCCTCATGGATTCGAAGGCACAGTGGTAGATCTATTGTCTGGCCCTATAGATAGATGTGTACACACACACACACACACACACACACACACACACAACAGAAAAATACACCAAAATGTCAACAACAAATTTATCTTTGTGATGAGATTGAGGGCGGTTTTGGTATTTTTCTTTTTGGATATCATAATTTCAAAAGTTTCAATAGTAACTCTGGCACATCTGATCTTGGATGATCACACCTAAACACCACTGGGAGACTGCACAGGGAGAAGGTGCGTGACAAGCATAACAGCTTGTTTTATTTTGCCTTTTAAAACAAAAAGTCTCGTGAGTGATTTCAGTGTATCTCAGACTTTCGTGCCACCAGTCTAGAACACTATTAATTCCAAGAGTCCAGTGATCGAAATGTGGAAGGAATTAGGGCTTCCCAAAACCAGGATTTTTGAAGATCCTAACAAGATTCGCTCAACGTCACTCATCGTTTGTTTCTGTGGGATGCTTGGGAGCCTGTTTATTTCTGGTGAATCCATTTTCCTGGTCAGCTGACAATGTGGGGGAAAAAACAGAGAAATAGGCCACGAGAGCTCTGTGCGCCTCTTTATCCTTGATGTCACTACTGTGAAGGGCTTAGGGGTCCAGAAGCGCACAGTTGTCTCAGACCCCAAGCTGAAGTAAAAGAGGCATATTCATTGAGTGTAAGGGGTGCCCCTGTGGTTGCACAGTGGACCTCATCACTTTTCCAGCCTCTCTGACCTTCCAGCCAGGCTCTCAGCTACCAGCAGATGCAGACATGTGGAAGGTCTCTCGCTGAACTTCCTGAGCATTTTTTTTAACCTTTTTTTTTTTTTTTTTTTGAGACAGAGTCTCGCTCTGTCACCCAGGCTGGAGTACAGTGGCACAATCTCGGGTCACTGCAACCTCCGCCTCCCAGATTCAAGCAATTCTCTTGCCTCAGCCTCCTGAGTAGCTGGGATCACGGGCACGCCCCACCATGCCTGGCTAATTTTTGTATTTTTAATAGAGACGGGTTTCATGTTAGCCAGGCTGGCCTCGAACTCCTGACCTCATAATCCGCCCACCTTGCCTCCCAAAGTGCTAGGATTACAGGCGTGAGCCACTGTGCCTGGCCGCTTCCTGAGCATTTTGCAAGGTAATTGTGTTTTCAGAACCCTAGGTTGGCCATCAGGAAAAGAGAACACTAGGAAGAGCACAGCTACTGTCATCAGAGTGAATCGACATTTTCACTCTCAGGGACTAGCTGCATGACCGTGGACCAGCTTCTTATCCTCTTCTGAATTTCATGTCCTCCCTGTAATGTGGGGATAAGAATGGGTTGTTGCAACTCCTAAGTGAGATAATCTACGTAAGATTCTTTGGCTTCCCCTCTGCTGCAGCCTGATATCAGTAGGTTTTCACACGTGGCTGTTACTGTCCCATCAGCCGGTTTTCAGCCTGACTGCCTAAGGTAGGAAATGCCATTGGAACCCTTATTAACTGGGTTCTTGACAAGCAGGAGGTTGTAGTCATAGGTGGAGATGCCGTGGCTTACCCCAGAGTTAAGAGACAACTCAGGCCGGGCACAGTGGCTCACGCCTGTAATCCCAGCACTTTGGGAGGCTGAGGCGGACAGATCATGAGGTCAGGAGCTCAAGACCAGCCTGGTCAACACGGTGAAACCCCATCTCTACTAAAAATGCAAAAATTAGCTAAGTGTGGTTGTGTGTGCCTGTAATCCCAGCTACTTGGGAGGTTGAGGCACGAGAATCACTTGAACCCTGGAGGTGGAACTTGCCGTGAGCCAAGATCACACCACTGCACTCCAGCCTGGGTGACGGAGCCAGACTTCATCTCAAAAAAAAAAAAAAAAAAAAAGAGACAACTCAAACTAAAGCCACTTTTGAGGTATACCTCCTTGTTAACCAAGTACAACATAGTTACTATAAAAACTGTCTGGCTAGATAATAGAGATACTCAGTTTTTGTATCCTTCCTTATTCAGTCAACATCAAGAACATCTTCACGTCGGGACCCACTCTTCTACATTATTTTGCATGGTTGAGACACCATTCAGTCGCAGTACATGAAAAAAAACAAAGGCAAAATAAAACACCATGTCACACTTATTGTCACATCCTTTCTCCACGCAGCCCTTCTGATCATGCCCAGGTATGTGCTTCTGAGACTAGATAGGCCAGCTGTGGCTCAAAAACCCTGAGACAGCCCCCACTCAGCTGTGTGCCCACCCCCTGCCTTGGCCCTTATTCTGCCAACTCAGGAACAGCACAGACGGCTTTGACCAAACTTAACGCAGTCACCTTGGAACACAGTGTGAAGCTGAGGCCACGGGACAGAGTGAAACCATGTTCTAAACTACAGCAGATTTTTAAAGAAGAGCCAGGCAGGGTTGAAGGCAGGGAGAGGGACTGGGCAGGAAATGCCAGTTTAAAGTTAGCTCTGACCTATTAATCAGCAGTGGGACAATGATGCGGTGGGGGGTGGGAAGGCCGGACATGTGCTCGCGCCAGATTTATGGGCCCAGAACAAAGGATGGCCTGCTTGTTCAGAGAGTCTCTTTCCCTTTTCCTCTAGCAAAACGAGGACATTGTTTGATAAGCCAAAAAGAACAAATATTCCAAAGACTGAGGTCATTTCCAGAGATGCAACCAGTCCTGATGGGGATCCGTACACTCTGGGGTGAAGACGAATCCTGCAGGGGGTTCTCGGACCAGCGCAGTGGGTGCATGTCATGAAACAGAAACCACAGGCCCCTCTCCTTCACTCTCGAAGAAGCTGGGGCCACCTGCCTGAGGCCACTCTGAAGGTCTCTGAGCTGCTTAGCAGAGCTCCTTGGGATAAGTCCAGAAGCTTTTCCATGCAGACTGAACACATAATCCCTGCCTCTGTCTAGGCTCTGCAGGCTTTTCTGGGAAGGTCTTCCTGAGGGTGGACTGCCTAGGATGCTGTTGATTTCAGCTTCCTCTCCATCCAGAAGAGAGTCTTGTTTCAACAGCTGGTCTCATGTCATCAGATTAGGAGAGAAGGGAAAAGTGATTAGAAGGGAAAGAAAGGAGAAAGTGCTCAGCCAGGCAGCTGGATTACAAAAGAAGCCAACCTCGTGGAGAGGAGGTACTGACTCTGCTTCTCAGAATCTTTCAGAGTCTGGGAACTGACTATCTGTGACTTCCCAGCCCTCCTTTCTTGGGGTTGCCACCTTTCACCAGGCTCTGGTTGCCTTATACCTGGCTGGAACTTCCAGAGGAGTCACTTTGACACCTGTCTTGCTTTCCTCCAACCCAATATCCACACAGTCCACACAGCCCACCGCCAATTGGGATGAACTTTTTTTCTTTTTTTTTTTTTGAGACAGAGTCTCGCACTGGAGTGCAGTGGTGCAATCTTGCCTCACTGCAACCTCTGCCTCCCAGGTTCAGGTGATTCTCCTGCCTCAGCCTCCTGAGTAGCTGGGATTACAGGCACCCGCCACCACTCCCGGCTAATTTTTTCTATTTTTAGTAGAGACGGGATTTCACTATGTTGGTCAGGCGGGTCTCAAACTCCTGACCATGTGATCTGCCTGCTTCAGCCTCCCAAATTGCTGGGATTACAGGCGTGAGTCACCACACCCAGCCCTTGGGACGAACTTTCTAATCTAGACAGCTAACCATCTCCCTCCTGGCTAAAAAACATTTCATTGCTCTCCAATGTCTTCAGAAAAGATGTGCAGAAACCTCAGCCTAACAACAGGCCCTTCATGTTGTGGCCACATCTGTCTTTCCAACTCATGTGCCATGTCTTCCCAGCCCTCACTGCAGCCTTTAGACCCATATAATTATTTTCTCCTCGCTAAACGTGACATATCCCTCCTGGAAAAATTCTGGCCATTCTTTAAGACCTAAGTTCCGATGTTATGTCCTTTGTGGTAATGACCTACTGTATGTTGCTAACCAACTCATACACTGGCTGGGTTCTCCACTTCTTTGCCTGGGGTCTGGTGCATGTGTTCATTCTGCTAATAATAATAACAGCCTACACTAGTTAATTGAGGGGTCAGTTGAAGGCATGAATTCATTGAATGACTGCCTGAATGAATGAATGATGATCTACTAGACATGATTAGCCCTAAGGCATGTGAAGGCCTATGCAAATGTTTTCTGTGGGGTCCCTGTATATATAAACAATTTGAGTGACCTAAAATCAATGTTTAAGCACCATTCTGATCACTCAACTTCCTGTGATACTGCAAAAGAAATACTCTCTGGCTGGAAGAAAAGATCCTTTCTCCCAGAAGCCCTTTTGGAATTGGGCCTGGTCGGGGTCCCTGAGACAATCTCATAGGTGTAAACCTTAGAGGTCTCCTAGGGCATCTGGTTGACCCCCTGTACTAAGAAGAGAATCGAAGAGCATTCCAAAGGAGAGAAAACAGGGACTGGGGCTGACACAGTGGAGGCCGGGCCTAGAGCACCCTGTCTGGTTGGCACTATTGGCCTTGGCCAGTCTTAATCACTGGAAGGGCTTAGAAGATGTTAAGGACAGCATTCTAAAGTACAAGACCCCTTCAAGACCAGCCTGGTCAACATGATGAAACCCCATATCCACTAAAAATACAAAAATTAGCCAGGCATGATGGCACACGCCTGTAATCCCAGCTACACGGGAGGCTGAGGCACGAGAATCACTCGAACCCAGCAGGCAGAAGTTGCAGTGAGCCAAGATCACGCCACTGCACTCCAGCCTGGGCAACAGAGCAAGACTCTGTCTCAAGAAAAAAAATTAAATAAATAAATAAAGTGCAAGACCCCTGAGGCCCAGGACCTAAGGCAGGTGCTCCACTTGCCTGGGTGGTACTGCTCCCAGATAACCATGTGATTATATACTTCTCCATTCAACAAACATTTACTGAGCTCCTACTATGGACTAGGTACTTTATTAGAAGCTGAAGTCACATATTCATAGTTATTTATTACTATGAGTTAACACGTTATCTCTGCCAGGCAGTGAACTTAACAATAACACACTGAGACCTGCACAGCACAGGAGCATAGCTATCATCTGGCCCATTAGGAAACTGAGCCAGAGAGGGGCTGTCATACATTCCATGAGCATCTAACCACATGCCTACTCCTGGGTGTGGTTAGAAACGCAGCAAAGAGGTTTCTGAAAGAAAGCAAAAGACAATCCATTGATTTCACTTCCAAAAATAAACCAAATCGTGAGGAGAGAAAGAATAATGACTTAAAGCCTATTCTGAGGTTCAACAGATGATGGAAATAATGACTAAAATCATCCAAATGACTTTACACCGGGCTTTCAGTAATGGCAGCAGCAAAGCCGGCTGCTCAAGCCTCTCAGAGTAGAGCTGTGGAGATGTACAGCCACCCAAGGGCCAGAAAGGACAATGGCTTCAACTTCTCTCCCTGAGCCTCTATTTCCCCATCTGTAGACCAGCCCTTCGCATGCTGATCAGGACCCCCATGTGTTGTTGTGAGATTACAATGATAGTAAAGATCATGAACAACCTGTATGCACTCAAAGCGCCTGCCCTGGGTTGCTCACTAATAACGAAGAGGACGAAGGGTTAGTGCGTGGCTTTCTCTCCTCATCAACAAAAAAAAAAAAAAAAGAAGAAAAGGGATGGGTTTTTGCAATGTGGGTTTTTATGAAAGGAGAGAAAAACAACAGAAGAAATACATCTCTCCTCAAACTAACTCTGAAGCTTTCTAGGGTTAACACCCCACCAGCCTTCTTGGTTTTTCCCTGTGCTCACTGTGCACTTGTACACACACACACACACACACACACACACACACACCCCAATCCCCCCACAGCCTGAGCCCTGAACATCCCAACCTCTAAGTCATGATTCTCAATCCAGTGCAACTGTGTCCCCTACAAAACATTTGGCAGCGTCTGGAGACATTTTAGGTTGTCACACCTAAGGGGCAGAGAGGGTGGCTCGTTACTGGCATTAGTAGGTAGAGGCCAGGGATACCACTAAACATCCTATAATGCCCAGGACAGTCCTTACCACAATGAATTATTCAGTCAAAACACTCAATAATGCCGAGGTTGGAAAACTCCACTCTAAGCCTTTGTTTATGCTGTTCCTTCTATGAAAAGTGTTCTCTTCATTGCTCTTCTTATTTAAATCGGGCCAAGTGTGGTGGCTCACACCTGTAATCCCAGCACTTTGGGAGGCTGAGGTGGGTGGATCACCTCAGGTCCGGAGTTCAAGACCAGCCTGACCAACATGGTGAAACCCCATCTCTACTAAAAATACAAAAAAAAATTAGCAAGGCATGGTGGCGGGCACCTGAAATCGCAGCTACTCAGGAGACTGAGGCAGGAGACTTGCTTGAACACAGGAGGTGGAGGTTGCAGTGAACTGAGATCGCACCCCTACACGCCAGCCTGGGTAACAAGAGCAAAACTCCATCTCAAAAAAAAAAAAAAAATGCTACCCCGCCAGAGAAAGGAAAAGCACCCTCATATGCTGCTGGAGTATGTATAAGCCAATATAACCTTTTTGATAATTTGGCCAGAGTTAACAGAATTGTAAACACCCATATCCTTGGAACAAGTCATTTCATTGCTCACACAAAGTCTTATGCACAAGGATGTTTATTGCAGCACTGTTTGTGATAACAAAAGACTAAACACAACCTAATCGATCCCTTTAGGAGGGGTCAGTAGCTTTAAATTATAAAGCTTGTATACAAAACAATTATCTGCAAGCCCTTAAAAGGAGTGAGGTCATTTCAAAGGGGTCAATAGGGAAAGATTGCTGAGATACACTGTTGAACAAAAATAGTAATGTACAGGACAGTCTTATTAATATGTACCATTTGGTGAATAAGTAAAAGGAATATTCATACATATGTTTTTATAACTATATATATAGAAAATATCTATAAGCCTGTATAAAAGAGTGTTAACAGTGGTTGCCTTTGGGGAGAAGAACTTGGTCATACAATTAGAGGATTTAGTTGTCATTTCATTATCCTTCAGACTTTTTGGATTTTTTAAACCATATGCATGCATTTCTTTTTGGCTGAGGAAAGAAGATTTCATTTAAAAATGCTTGTGCTTGCTCCAGCAGCACATATATTAAAATGAGAACAATACAGAGAAGATTAGCATGACCCCTTTGCAAGGATGACATGCAAATTTGTGAAGCGTCCCATATTTTGGGGGCTTAATTCCTGGGTGATGAAGTAATCCGTAAAACAAACCCCCATGGCATGAGTTTATCTACATTAACTAACCTTCACATGTACCCCCAAACCTAAAATTAAAGCTAAAAAAAAATTAGGAATATATCTTTATCACCTTGGATTAGGTAAGGGTTTCTTTAATAGTACACAAAAAGAACTAACCCTTAAAAATTTGACATACTATTTTTTATTAATATTGAGAACTTCTTCCATAGAAAGAGACCGTGAAGAGTAAATGGTTGAGCCACATACTCGGAGAAGAGATTCACAGGTGATAAATCCAACAAAAGTCTTGCATTCATAATACATAAAAATAGTCAATATAATTTTTGAAAGTGAGAGAAAGACTTGAACAGACACTTTACAAAAAGGATATTCAAATGGCTAACACTCATACGGAACGATGCTCAAAATCATTAGTCACCAAGAAAATGCAAACTAAAACCATGATGGAATATCTCTCCTCTCCTGCCAGAATTGCTAAAATTAAAAAGTCTGAAAATTCCCTCTATATTCATTTCTCATACATTGCTGGTAGAAGAATAAAAAGGTACAACCACTTTGAAAGTTCTTTGACAGCATCTACAAAAGCTGAACCTTCCAACCTTACCTCCATAAACCTTCCCTGATTTACATAGATTTTCCTTCTGATAACCCCTGTAATCTATGTATGTGTTTACTAGTGTTTAAAATCTGCTGTAAGTTCCCAAACTTTCATTGGTTCTATTTAACTGGGATTTGCTGAGCACCTACTCTAAATCAGAAACTTGGGAATCTTACTGGGATTAAAGAGAGGACCTGTTTTACAGATCCTTTCCTACAGGAGCTCTATAGACCAGATGGAGTTGAAGATATACATACAAAGTAAGAGAGAGGCTGGGCGCGGTGGCTCACGCCTGTAATCCCAACACTTTGGGAGACCGAGGCAGGTGGATCACCTGAGATCAGGAGTTCAAGACCAGACTGGCCAACATGGTGAAACCCTGTCTCTACTAAAACCACAAAAATTATCTGGGTGTGGTGGCAGGCACCTGTACTCCCAGCTACTCAGGAGGTTGAGGCAGTAGAATCACTTGAACCTGGGAGGTGGAGGTTGCAGTGAGCCAAGATCACACCACTGCACTTCAGCCCAGGCGACAGAGTAAGACTCTGTCTCAAAAAAACAAAAAACAAAAAACAAAAACAAAGTAAGAGACAAATACCTCTTTAACCTTCTCTTCCCAACTAACTTCTACTTTTCAATCCCTGTGGCATACTTCTTTCATATTGTCACAGTGCCTGAATCTACAATGACCCAAAGTAGAAACTGAGTAAAACTCTGTTGAACCGATCCAGTTGATGTATATTCACAGACAGCAAGAAAGATTTGGGCTAAGTAAAAAGAATAGATTTTGGTCACTGACAGCTTCAATCAGGCTTATTTAAAACCTAGCCCCACACTGGCCAAAATTTTATATCTATTAGCTAATCCCATTCTCACAGCAACCTGTGGAGCAGGTGCTATTATCGCCATTTGACAGATGAGAAGCTTGAGGTCAAGACAGATTATGTTATTTGAAGACAGATTATGTTATTTGCCAAGGTCACATGCTCAGGAACTAGCAAGGCTGGGAGCCAAACTCCAGTCAAACTCTCATTTTAAATTTTGGTTCTTGCTACTACATTGCATGCATCAGAAACAGCCTAATACCACTCCAGAGAGGTGTGAATCTAAACTTCTCTCTGGCTTTGGATTTTTACACGTGTTTTTATTCCCCTGAAATACTTATGCAGCCCCATCTTTTATTCTCTTCTCCTGTCCTCCCTTTTTATGGGCAGCACCTCTTCCTCCTTCCTTAAATCTCCGCTTTAATTTTAGTCTTTCCAGAAGGCCTTTTCTGACATCCTGGACAGGTTTCAATGCCATGGCTGTGAACGACCCAAGCACCTTGTACCTTTCACAACCTATGATGTCATTAATTGTTTAAAGGTGACTTCCCTTCTAGGCTGTGAGCTGCTGTCTTTCCTGTTCATTGCTGAATTCCCAATGCTTTGCACATCGTAGTGTTTCATTATATATTATTGAACGAATGTAAGAATTCATTCAATTATGTAATTATTCATTCCATTACTTTATATTCATAGAAAGTAAAAGCATTCTTCCAGGTCTAAGTTTGACCCTATTTTCCCCAGTTCTGTCTACCAAGCAGCAGTAACCCAGGGTTAAAAAGGGAATGACTATATAGTCAGACGGATTAAGACTCATAGAGCCTCATCCTATTCTGAGACTGACTTGGTGAGAACTTTCCTCTCCTTTATGTAATTCAGCTCCACCAATTTTACAATAGCAGCATCATACTAGATTGCTTCTATACGCATACCTGGCACCACCTTGCTCTGTTACTCTCAAAAGACTTGGTTATGCCCACAATCAACTTATGCTAGGAAGTCGGTTTTGCCTACATCCATCCTCATTCCCAGTTATGAGAGGTCAGCTCCTATGACCTTTGTATGGTTCAGTGGAAATTTCTGTGGCTAGAAGGTGATGCATGGTGATGAAAGTAAAACTCATGAATGACAAGCATATGACCACTAACAATGTCCTAGTATGTTTTCTTATAATTTTCAGTGGTTCTGAGCTATTTTCATTTAGTGCTGCCTGATCTGTCACATCAACTTTGGTCCAGTTGCTCTCGGAAACCTCAAATTTTGCATGGTGTTGCAGTTTTGAAAAAAGTTCTCTGGGAAAAACAATTAGAATTACATTATTGGCATTCCATTAAAAATCTGCCTTGTAAATAATTAAGGATGCCAGAGGCCATACGGCCTCACCCGGACAGCATCACTGTCGGGTGGTCATGCAATTCATGCTTAACAGCCCCTAATTATAGAGATCTCACTACCTGCGAGACAGCGCATTCCATATCTCACAGTCTTAATTGGGAGAAAGTTGTTTGTTATTTTAGTAAAAATCTGCCATGCTGCAACTTTCTCCCATCAGGTTGATTCTGTCTTCTTCATAAATGTCTAATCCTCTTCCATACGACAACTATTACATATAATGAAGGATGAAAGAAATGAATAGAATTGCTACATAAAAATTGAAAACTTTAATAAGCAAAAACGATTAACCAAAACAAACGAGCAAATGACCATGAAGAAGTTTAACCGACACACTGGGGGAAAAATGTATGTGTAACATATATAAAAGCTAAAGTGTCATTACACCTACAAAAACTTACACAAATGTGTTCAACAGAAAAATGGGCAAAAAGTATTAACTGGAAATTCATAAATTAAGACATACAATGGTAGGCCAAGCGTGGTGGCTCATGCCTGTAACTCCCACACTTTGGGAGGCTGAGGCGGGCAGGTCATTTGAGGTCAGGAGTTCAAAACCAGCCTGACCAACATGGTGAAACCCCATCTCTACTAAAAATATAAAAATTAGCTAGGTGTGGTGGCAGGTGCCTGTAATCCCAGCTACTCGGGAGGCTGAGGCAGGGGAATCGCTTGAACCTGGGAGGCAGAGGTTGCAGTGAGCCGAGATCCTGCCCTTGCACTCCAGTCCAGGTAACAGAGTGAGACTCTGTCTCAGTAACTAAATAAATAAATAAATAAGAAATAGAATGGTACTAAACATATGAAAGAATATTCAGGCTGGGCACAATGGCTCATGCCTTTAATCCCAACATTTTGGGAAGCCAAGGTGGGTGGATCACCTGAGGTCAGGAGTTCGAGACCAGCCTGACCAATGTGGTGAAACTTTGTCTTTACTAAAAATACAAAAATTAGCTGGGTGTGGTGGCATGTGCCTGTAATTCCAGCTACCCAGGAGGCTGAGGCAGGAGACTCGCTGGAACCCGGGAGGCAGAAGCTACAGTGAGCCAAGATCACACCACTGCACTCCAGCCTGGGTGACAGGGCAAGACTCTGTCAAAAAAAAAAAGAATATTCAAATGTACCAAGGTACTATAAAAATATAAATAAAAACAAGATCATCACAGTGTGTAAATTGATTTAATCTTTCTGGCAGACAGTTTAATAATATGAAAATTTTAATTGTGTAACTATTAAATCTAGAAGTTTTACTCCTAGAAATTTATCCTAAGATAATTAGCCAAATGAACAATGATACAAGTTAAGGATATTGATCTAATTGTTCATTTGTAATAGCAAATATATTCAACAATTAAATTTCTTTTTTGGGGGGCGGGGGGTGGGGATTGGAGTCTCACTCTGTTGCCCAGGCTGGAGTGCAGTGGCACAATCTTGGCTTACTGCAGCCTCCATCTCCCAAGTTCAAACAATTCTCCTGCTTCAGTCTCCCATGTAGCTAGGATTACAGATGTGAGCCACCACACCTGGCTAATTTTTGCATTTTTAGTAGAGATGGGATTTTGCCATGTTGGCCAGGCTGGTCTCGAACTCATGACCTCAGGTGATCCGCCTGCCTAGGCCTCCCAAAGGGCTGGAATTACAGGCAGGAGCCACTCAACAGTTAAATTTCTATTAACAGGAAATTGGTTATGTAAATTGTGGTCAAAACATGCAATGAAATTCTAAATAGCTATTAAATATGATGACCTAGTTGACACAGAAATGTGTCCATTACATAGTGTTGAGTGATTTAAAAAGTAATATTATACCTTCTGCATTTGTCTGCTTTCACGCTGCTGATAAAGACATACCCAAGACTAGATAATTTATAAAAGAAAGTGGTTTAATGGACTTAACAGTTCCACATGGCTGGAGAAGCCTCACGATCATAGCAGAAGGCAAGGAGGAGCAAGACACATCTTACAAGGATGGCAGCAAGCAAAGAGAGAGCTTGTGCAGGGAAACTCCCATTTTTAAAACCATCAGGTCTCATGAGACTCATTCATTATCACAAGAACAGTGCAGGAAAGATCACCCCCATAATTCAATCACCTCCCATCTGGTTCCTCCCACAACATGTGGGAATTGTGGGAGTTACAATTCAAGATGGCATTTGGGTGGGGACACCTCCAAACCGTATCACCTTTTATGTAAAATTATATGTATATTGTGTGTGCATGCATTTGCAGTGTGCTGTCTAGAGCAATGTTCATCAAGATATCAATAATATTCCTCTTGTATAACACAATTCAGGATAATTGCTTTTTCTTCTTTACTTTTTTTTTTTTTTTTGAGATGGGAGTCTTGCTCTGTCACCCAGGCTGGAGTGCAGTGGTACGATCTTGGCTCACTGCAACCTCTGCCTCTTGGGTTCAAGCAATTCTCCTGCCTCAGCCTCCCGAGTAGCTGGGACTACAGATGTGCAGCACCATGTCCAGCTATTTTTTTTGTATTTTTAGTAGAGACTAGGTTTCACCATGTTGGTCAGACTGGTCTTGAGCTCCTGACCTCGTGATCTGCCCCCCTCGGCCTCCCAAGGTGCTGTGATTACAGGCATGAGCCACTGAGCCCAGCTTCCTCTTCACCTTTTTTAAGTTGTGTACACCTTTTTGTATTATCTATAATTTTATAATTTAAAAAATAACAAAGATATTTTTACTGTAAAATGCAAATACTGAAAAATTCTTTTCATGTCCCTTCTGAGTCTTTTCTAAGTTAAGGCTTCCTGGCACATTCAAAATTTCTTCAAATGAAATGAACTGGAGTCCTTCAGCATCCTACATTCTCTCTTCAAAAACACCTACTCCCACCCAGGTAATTTTCACCCCCTTACAGTACAGCAGCCAGAATGGAACCCGGTGATGTGGATATGGTCTCAGCAGCCCAGAGTAGAAGGGGGCACTCGCCAAGCAGCCAATAGTGTGACTACCCTTGATGGAAGCACACCCCACTGCTGATTCTTATTGAGCTTCCTGGTCCTTTTCACACCTGGGTGGTGTTGAGGTCACTGGGTTCCCACCATGTGTTAATGCTATTGTTTACTTGAGCCCAGATGCAGAAACTGACATCAATCTCTACTGACATCTCATCAGCCTAGATTGGGCTTATCTGTTCAGCCTCTGAAGCGCATTGTAGAACCTGAGTCTTCCAAACAGCACCTTCACTGCTCCCTTAGACTATCAGGAACTCTAAAATGACATGGTCAGTTTCCCCCAAGGTTACCCCAGTTCCTCCTTGCAAGATAAATTTCCTCTAGTTGCATCCTCTATGTTCTGGGAGATGAAATGATCTATGTTACACATCAATAGTGTCTATTTTCTCTAACCCATTATTGGTAAAAGTCAAAACAGAGCTTCTGGAAGGCAATTGGAAGATGTTTATAAAAATGTTTATAAAAATGTGAATAATCTTTAACACCAAAATTACCCTTCTCTCTATATATATTTTTATGCACTGTTTTATATAATTTGACTTTCAGGATGACTTCCTAGGAGGTGGTGGGCTGTATTTGGCTCATAAGCAATAGTTTGCCAACCCTTGTTCTACAACTATGTCAAGTGCATTTTTCTTTCCCTACTTGCTGCTTGCCATCTGTTGCATATACTTTGCATCAGTTAGTTTCTGCTGTATAACAAATAATCCTAAAACTTAGCAGTTCAACACAACTGTTTATTTGTGTTTGATTCTGAGGGCCAACAGTTTGAGTGGGGATCAGCTGGGACAGCTCATGTATTCCATGTGGAATCAACTGGGCCCCTCATTTACCTGAAATCTGCTGGCCATCAGCAGCCTCAGCCATCTGGTTGGCTTTCAGCAGGGTGATGGAAGCAACTGGGCTATGTGTCTCTTGTCATCCAGCAGGCTGCCCAGGGCTTATTCACGTGCTGGTGGTTGCAGTGTAACCAAGGACATCAGGAGAGGGCAATCCCCCACCTGAAGCATTTTTCAAGCCTCTGACTGTATCACATTTGCTACTCTCTTACTGACCAAATAAGTCACGCGTTGGAATCATGGCCAAGGCAAGATTGTAGGGCTGGAGAAATAGATGCCACCTCCTGATGAGAAGAATTGCTGTTACATCGCACAGGGATATACATACAGGGTGGGGAATAATTTGTGACCATGTTTGCAAGCTGACTAATTCCATCAGCCATCTCGCCTCAGGTCTTCTCTCCTTCCAGGAGCTCTGTCAGGCATCTCCAGCTCAGACAAGTGGTCATCCTGCACAGAGGACCATTCCCCCTTTTCCTTGAGATGCTCCTTGATTGATATCTTTTTGGCGAAGAAGCACTAACCTCAATGTATCTTTTCCAGATACAGAACCATAATTATTTTCCTCACCTGCAGTCAATTATATCTTAACCAGGAAAAGCAATTTGAGCAGCTCAAAGTCTCCTCAAAATATTTCTCCACTCTCTGATTTCCCTCTTCAAAACTTGTATTTAAATTATTAGCCTGCATTACTTCCCATTCACTGAATTTTCCCTGCTCTCCATGTGTTCATTTTCAGGCTTTTAAAAAACGAAGATTATAAAACTGGGACAGTTCCCATGGCAACACATTGGTTTCTTTGAACCTCTTTACTCTCACATGCCGAGGGAACCAACCAGTCAGCTGAGGCTCGTTATAATCCTGTCTGTGAAGAGGGATCACGCCTGCTTCATTCACCCTCCTTCCAAAATTGCCCTTCTCTCTCTCTCTCTCTCTGTGAGTGTGTGTGTGTGTGTGCGCGTATATATATATGTATGTATATATATTTGTTTTTTTTGAGATGGAATCTCACTCTGTCACCCAGGCTGGAGTGCAGTGGCACAAACTCTGCCTCCGGGGTTCAAGCGATTCTCCTGCCTCAGTCTCCTGAGTAGCTGGGACTACAGGTGCATACCACCACACCTGGTTAATTTTTGTATTTTTAGTAGAGACAGAGTTTCACCAAGTTGGCCAGGATGGTCTCAATCTCCTGACCTCACGATCCACCCGCCTCAGCCTCCCAAAGTGTTGGGATTACAGGCGTGAACCACCACGCCCGGCCCTCTCTATATATTTCTTATGCACCCTCCTTCCCCCAACAATATATATGACACCACTGGCAGCCTTTAAAAGAAAAGACAAACCTTGCTCAACAACCATCATTGATAGAGATATTGACGGACAACTGAAGCATGAGGAAAGCACTACATGTAGAGCCGGAAGGTCCAACCAGGTTCAGATCCAGCGTCTACCACTATCCATGCAAGCAAACAGAATAATACAGAGAACAATAGAGTGCTCAATAAATGTTAATTCATTCAAGTTTGCCTGCCATTGTATGCAAAGCGCTGTAGAAGGGGCCAAACAAGGTTCAGAGATCAGTGAGACCCAGGAGGGAGCTCATAATATGGTGGTGAGTGAAAGCTCACAGCCCTATTTTAATTCTCAAATAAAACAATGATATAAGAAGAAAGAAACTCTTAAACATGCCTCAACTTCTGAGCTTAATGAGGAGAAAATTCACAACAATGACAATGACGTCAAATTCATTCTGTCATCCAGACCATCCCCAACTTTAGCCTCAACCAAGTCCTGACTTGATTCCTATGGAATAAATGCTCCCACATCAGTCCACTGAGAGTATGACTTTACTGCACTTCATCCTTGATAGGCAATATCTCAAAAAGGGCTTGGAAAGTTCAGCTCATCCAAGGAGCAGAGAGAACTAGATAATGAGATTATGGAGTCACAAATGACAACTACTTTCAAGAGAGAATCTCTGGATAAAGAAAAATAGGCCAGGTGTGGTGGCTCATGTCTGTAATCCTAGCACTTTGGGGGGCCGAGGGGAACAGATCACTTGAGGCCAGGAGTTCGAGACCAGCCTGGCCAACATGGCAAGCCTCAATCTCTACTAAAAATACAAAAACTAGCTGAGCATGGTAGTGCATGCCTGTAATCCCAGCTACTGGGGAGGCTGAGGCACAAGAATCGCTGGAACCCAGGAGGCGGAGGTTGCAGTGAGCCAAGACCATACCACTGCACTCCAGCCTGGGCAACAGAGCAAGGCTCTGTCTCAAAAAACAAACAAACAAACAAACAAAAAGTGCAGAGAGCAAAGGGGGACTATCTTTTTACAAGAAATACAGGCAATTTCATTTTGGCTAATATCACTTGCTTATTTTCATTTCTAAAAATAAAAAAAAATGACGAGAGAAAATTAGTCAGTTTAAATTAGAGTCAATGGTAAACCCAACCTATTATCTGGGTGAATATGAGCAAATTAATTTAAGCTCTCTGAATGGAATGGAATGTTTATAAAATGGGGATAATTGTGTTTATAATCTCTGATAATATATCAACACCTAGTCAAGAACACTTCAAAAATAAGCAAATAAATGACCAATTTTCTCTACTTCTTGCTCCTTAGTGTCCCCAAAGTGGTCTTTAGGAGGAACAGAGAATGAATTCGCACCTAAGATGAGCCAGGTGCTTTCCATGGAACAATCCCATTTCTCAACTCTATTTATCTTCAGTTTTCCAGACGAGGAACATGAGGGTCAGAGAAGTAAGGCCAGTGAACCAAGATCACAGCGCTACTAAGTGGCAGGCCTTCCTGACTTCAAAACTAATGCTCTAAGTCACTCCCCAACTAGTGCTAACTATAGCACAGGCTAGAACAGAGTATGGCTTTGGTGCCCCATGGGGAATGTTTATCCTGCAGAGACACCTGGATTAGAGGTTGGCTGGCTGTCCCCAGAGAAGGGAATCTGGCAGGGCTGGTGGAAGCGTCTGGCAAGCACCCTGGGGAGCTGTGTTCAGTCTGGCCTCATGCAGTCTGCAGCGATGAGCAGGAAGAGGGTGTAGCACAGGCCCTAATGAAGTCCACAGATGCTGGAGGCGTATTGTAAACACCAGTGGGCCTGAGTGACCAGGAGGGTGGAGGAACAAGGAGGCTGCGCTGGCAGCTCAGAGCGTGTAGAAATATGGGCAAGAAGTAATGAAAGAAAAACTCCATCCCCGGGGCTTGGTTGGGAACACAGCAGCCCAGACACTCTGAAGAAGCAGCAAGGGTCTGTAGAGGCACGTGTGGCCCTGAAGCCAGAGGGAGAACTCCCGGAAAACACAGATAAGGCAGAAACTTAGGGCTCTGAATTGAGCCTCCATCCACCAGCGAGTGTCTACCAAGCACCTCTGGGTACAAGACTGCAGTGAGAGTCAGAGGCTAAGACTTGGTCTCTGTTCGCCAAATAACCGTATTATTAACATTAACTCATTTGAATCCTGATTCCCCTGCCTACTAGCTCGATGACTTAGCTAATCACTAACACCTTAAAGCTTTCCTTTTCTCATCTGCAAAATGGGTATAATAATTAAGATCTCCCAACAGCACCTTTGTGAGGATTCAATGATATAATGGTTCTTAAAAAAACTAAAACAAAAAAATGACTGGGCATAATGCCCAAGCTAAATCCTGAAAAAGGGGTGGCTGCCCACCTTATTATTAGTAAGTCTCTCTTACATGCCCAGACACCAGATTTGATATTGTCCAGGTACTGGCAGAAAGCAGATGACATACTTATCTGGGATACTTCAAATAAATTATATTAAAAGGACTGTTTGTCATGGTCTGGGAGGACTGCATGGAATAACAATGAATTTTGAGACACTCCGGGACTAAGAAGGCTGAGGACCTAATTCCTCCTCAACCCCATGCCTGGCTAAGAGCACTCAGATGCCCAGCTAAAACAAGCGAGCAGCCTCCACTAGAATCCAAATCCAATTCACCACGCCATGATTGTGCCAGTGTTGACAGAATGGATTGGGAGGGCCCTTGTTGTCCATAGGAATTTGGTGAGAGAGTTTTCGCCACAAAACAAAAACTTGCATAGTATTCTAAATTATTTTGTACAGGCCAGGCCTATTGGCTCGAGCTTATAATCCCAGCACTTTGGGAAGCCAAGGTGGGAAGATCACTTCAGGCCAAGAGTTTGAGACCAGGTTGGGCAACATAGCAAGACCCCAATCTTTACAAAAAATAAAATAAAATTTAAAAACTCATTTTCAGCAAAGCAATAATCTGTAAAAACAAGAAGAATAAGGAAAACAGAGCCTGGGTACCCATTTAGGTTAAGAATTAATTCATCCCTTCAATAGACATCTCGGTGCTCTGGCCTTTACTGGGAGACAAAGGTAACAACTAGTAGGCATAGTTTTCACTTATATGAGCACTTCTAAGTGTGTTATATGTATTCATACATTTTAATAATAGATTGAATTCACTTAATCATCATTAAATCCTTTAATCAAAACATGGGTGCTTAGCTTTAAAAACTCACACAGTCTCATGTAAGAGGCCTATATCCAGATGATTTCAGCTCTGTGATAGTTGCTAAGGCACAGAGGCCACCAGATGTTTCAGGGCAGAGAGAAGAGTTAGTAACCTTGTGGTGTGCTGGAGGTGGCACTGACTTGCTTCCCAGAGCTGACTGTGTATTTTTTCCTAAGCATTCAGCAACTTCACTTTGCCAACTTGATATCGGACTGGAAGGGGTCATTGGCCAACACAATAAATAAAGGCTCTTTATTTTATTTAATTTTTGGAGAGATAATGATTGTTTAACATTTACCAGTACACTATTGCCAGAAGGCTTCCTGGAGGAGGAAATATTTGAGGTAGACTTATTTATAAGGAGATGGAAAGGTGTTTCAATGACCTCTCCATCCAATTCCTTTTCATACTCTCTTGCTCCAGCCTCACTGAGCTAATCACCATGTTCCTGTCCTCTCATCCCTAATTCCTTTATGCAATTCTTTCCTTGCCTGGGTGATCCTTTTCCTCTTATCCACCAGAGAAACTCTTACTTCTGAATAGGCTCTCTGAAGACTTTACTGTGCAAATTCCTGCCCAGGACCCTGATACCAGCTGAATGAGCTTGGACCATCCTTCACATCTCTAAGCCCGGTCTTTGCAGGCTGTCTCCATACACTGTAGGATGGGGAAAATGTGAGTGGCCCTGCCTGCTCCACAGGGTTGCTGTTGGAATGAGATAGATGGTCCAAGAGCCACACTGGAGAGGTGAGCACCGACAAAGGCACGCGAGGAAACACTGGATGTCAGAGCTGGAGGCAAGTTCTGAAACCATCAAAGCCAGTCTTCTCAGCTTACAAATGAGAAAAGCGAGGCGCTTTCAGCTAGTGTGCTTTTTGGCTAGGTTACTGAGGGAAGTGGAAAAACAGGATCCCACAAGTGTCCCAGAAGATCTCTCTTTTGCCCACCATCGACCAGTGGGCACCACCAGGGCAGACCTCCCAGGAATGAGATTCTGGAATCAGTGCAGAAGTAACAACTGCCCATCACTTCCTAGGCAGTGGGCCAGTAAGAGAAAGGTTATATCTTGGGAAGGAAAAAAGGGAGGTAGGCTGGGGCATGCAGAGACCCCCAGAGGGTGTGGGACCTTGGAGGACGTTCTTATGTGATGGTGTGGCTTATGTGGTCTCACCCCTACTTCTTCTGCTCCAGTAGAGAGAAGAAGGAGGGGAGGCAAAGAGGGAGGTAAGGAAACGGGGGTCATGCCAAACTACAAGAGCCAGTCCAAGAGGAGAGCTGGAGCCCAGGGGGTTTTCTTGGAGATGCCCCAGGAGGCAGCTCTCTGTGGGCTGAGGTGAGATGAGGTGAGGCCAGTCACATGGGTGACACTGACGTGAGGCTCAGGTCAAGGCCAGGTTAAGTCTTGGAAGGCAGGGCAGCAGGAGGGACTACTGGAACATATGGGCACCAGCAGGACCCAAAGACAAGAGATAGATCCTATGGGCTGAAGAGCAAAGGACACTGCCGAGATCCTGGGGAAAGGTAAGGAAAGGCTGGAGCTGTGGTTCTCGTCATTCTTCCCATAGGAGTTCAGGGAAAGATTTGCTTATGTTTTTAATCATTTTTTAATTATAAAAGTAATACGTCAATACATCTCCATGCAAACATTCAAACATTACATACAAAGCAGAAACCTCCCTTGAGACTCACCCACTCCACCACTCTCCTAATTCTGATGTGCATCCCTCCAAGCCTTCGGCTATGAGTTTATACCCCTATTTGTTCATAGGAGAAATATGTGACTCTGTGTGTATGTATGTGCTTTTATTTTGTTTTTGTTTTTGTTTTTGTTTTGAGATGGAGTCTCACTCTGTTCCATAGGCTGGAGTGCAGTGGCACGATCTTGGTTCACTGCAGCCTCCACCTCCCAGGTTCGAGCGATTCTCCTATTTCAGCCTCCAGAGTAGCTGGGATTACAGGCATTTGCCACCATGCCCAGTTAATTTTTGTATTTTTAGTAGAGATGGGGTTTTGCCATGTTGGCCAGGCTGGTCTCCAAGTCCTGACCTCAGATGATCCACCTGCCTCAGCCTCCCAAAGTGCTGGGATTACAGGCATGAGTCACTGCACCTGGCCTGCTTTTATATTAAAGAGATGAACCCCACATGCTCTCCTGAATCTTACTGCCTGCACCCGAGATCACTGCACGTACAGACCCAGAACTACAGCACTCTTTGTAAACCGCCCTTACAATTCCACAGTCTGGGGAAGTGATCCATTATCTAATCATCCTCCCAGTGATGGACAGCTTAGACTGTTTCCAACTTTTCATTTTGAAACAATGCACTAGTGAATATCCCTTTACAAGCCTGCTACAGGAAGAAAAAAAAAATTGTATTTCATATATATTTTTATGTCATATATATTACATATCATTATATAGAATATATACATTTACAATATATCATACAATATATCCATTTTATGTGTCTGAAAAACTATTTCTTTTAGAGGTGAAAATCTCCTAGGAAAAGTGGGCACCTCCACATCTGAAGTACCCCTTGACTTAAAACAGGTCTAGGCTGAGATCTTGAAAAATACTCAGTCAGGAACTGTGACTACATAAACCTGAGATGGGACCAGAAACCTTAATGAGTCGTTTCCGTCTCCACTTGTGAGGACTCTGTATATTCGTCCTCTCTTAGTCATTATTTGGGTGAGTTCTCCATATTTACGCTTGTTCTTTTTTTTCAGCTGCCCTCATAAATCAATCCCTGCAGTCTCCTAATCAAATCCAGCTTTTCCAATGAAACTGTAGCCGGGTGTTTAACTAACTAAATATTGTTTTTCCCCCAGCACTGACAGAGAGAGAGAGTGGGATGAAGCCTTGATCGGTGTCCTCTCCGCCTCAGCAACCCAGGAAGCTGCCACCGCAGTTACTGACAGGGACCCAGGTGGGCGTCAGGCCGTGGGCCATGGGTCTGGAGGGGTGGCAGTTAAGAGGTTCTCCTTTACTGTCTGGATTTCGGTTGTCTATCCCTGAGATCCCCAGGAAGTAGGTCACCCTTTCTGTGGCTACTCAATAAAGGCAGAAAATCGAGGGTGAAGTTGCCTGGAGTGGCACCCAGCTGCCACCCTGCCCTTGGAGCATGCCTACTGAGTTCTGCTTCCACCGGGTCTACTAACAAACAGGCTTGTAGCTGTTCTCAGAGAACAGAGGATGCCAGCCCCTGCTATTCCCCCTCCAGACACTCGTCCACTCTGGTCTCAGGTGGATGCTCACATGGCCTCAGCACTAGCAAGACGGAGTGCATTTTTCCTGAGACCTGCCCTCGAACCTGGCTCAATCCTCCAATTGCCTTTGAGATCCACGGCAGGAGTCATCAACGTTCTCCACCTGCAGGGGAGGGGGATGGTTTCCGGATGGTCCCTGGACTAGCATCATCAGTGTCATCTGGGAACTTGCTCAATAGGCAAATTCTCAACCCCCACCCCAGACCTACTGGGTCAGAATCTCTAAGAGTGGGATCCAATGGTGTGTGTTCTAATGAGCCCCTAGATTATTCCGATGCATGCTCAAGTTTAAGCAGCACTGATCTACAGGACCAAGCTCCTAACTCAGATGCCCAGCTCTCCATGAACCGGCCCTGGCAGCTCCTCCAACCCCATCTCTCATTGCTTTCCCTATGGGATGCTACACTACATGGGGCAGCCCAACATACCAGGAGGGGTCTCTCCTCGCCTCTGTGCTTGCCAGTCCTCCTCCTAGCCATGCCCTTGCTCAGATGTATCCCATACCTACCTTTTAAATCTCAGCTCCATGTCCTCTAGAAAGTCTTCCTTGGTTTCTCCAAGAAGAGCTAAAAATAGCTAACATCTACAGGGTACTGTTCCAAGAGCTGTTCAGTCATTTCTCGGTCACCATGGGGGATTAGACCCAGAAACTCTCGAGGATACCAAAATCCACAGATGCTCAAGTTCCTGATATAAAATGATGTAGGTTTGCCATATAAGCTAAGCACATCCTCCATGTACTTTAAGTCACATCTAGATTACTTATAATACCTGATACAATGCTATGTAAGTAGTTGTTACACTACGTTTGCTATACTATTTTGTTTACGGAATAATGACAAGAAAAAAAGAATCTGTACATGTTCAGTAAAGATGCTTTCTAAAAAATATATTTTTGATCCATGTTTGGTTGAACCTATGGGTGAGGAACCCAACTGTCTTTCTCTCTACATGTGACTGACTATATGTAGAGAAATCAAATATCCATGTAGTCAAATGCAGAGAAAAAGATTGTTGTTGTTGTTTTTGAAACAGGGCCTGGCTCTGTCACCCACGCTGGAGTGCAGTGGCATGATCTCAGTTCACTGAAACCTCCATCTCCCATTCTCAAGCCATCCTCCCACATCAGCCTCCCGAATAGCTGGGACTACAGGTGCCTGCTACCATGCCCAGTTAACTTTTGTATTTTTTTGGTAGAGACAGGGTTTCATCCAGTTGTCCAGGCTTGTCTCAACTCCTGGGCTTAAGTGATCCTGCTACCTCTGCCTTCTAAAGTGTGAGGATACAGGCATGAGCCACCATCCTCAGTCAAAAGACAGTTGTTGAGACATATATCTATAGTTACAGGACAAGCGCGGTGGCTCATGCCTGTAATCCCAGTACTTTGGGAGGCTGAGGCAGGCAGACCACCTGAGGTCAGGAGTTCAAGACCAGCCAGGCCAACACGGCAAAACCCTGTCTTTATTAAAAAATGCAAAAATTAGTGGGCATGACGGCACACACCTGTAATTCCAATCACTCGGGAGGCTGAGGCAGGAGACTCACTTGACCCTGGGAGGCGGAGGTTGTGGTGAGCTGAGATTGCACCACTGCACTCCAGCCTGTGTGACAAAGCAAGACTCTGTATCGGGGAAAAAAAAAAAAGTATTGGCCGGGCACAGTGGCTCATGCCTGTAATCCAAGCACTTTGGGAGGCCGACATAGGCAGATCACAAGGTCAGGAGATCTCATGATCCATCCTGGCTAACGCAGCGAAACCCCGTCTCTACTAAAAAAATACAAAAAATTAGCCGGGTGTGGTGGCGGGCGCCTGTAGTCCTGGATACTTGGGAGGCTGAGGCAGGAGAATGACATGAACCCAGGAGGTGGAGCTTGCAGTGAGCCGAGATGGCGCCACTGCACTCTAGCCTGGACGACAGAGCGAGACTCCATCTCAAAAAAATGAAAAAAAAAAAAAATACTAGATAGTTATATATGACTATAATAGACAGAATTGGGCAGATTTAATTTTATACCTATGCATATATCTAATCCTCTCAATAACTCGATGAGAAATGTATTACTGTTAGCCCCATTTTACAGATGAAGAAGCAGAAGCCCAGAGAGCGTAAATAACATGTCCAAGTGAATAGGTGGTGAAGTTGGCTAGGTGAGATGGCTCACGCCCATAATACAGCACTGGGATTGCCTGTAATCCCTGAGACAAAGGTGAGATAATTGCTTGAGGTCAGGAGCTTGAGATCAGCCTGGACAACACAGCAAGACCCTGTCTCTAAAAATTTAATAATATTAACCAGTGGTGACGTTGAGATTTGAACCCCTGGCTCTAGAGCCTTTAACTATTTTCTTCTATTACTTCCCTGTGATATAGCCAGACCAATGGTTTTAGTTCCTCACCTTGGACCCCGTCAGAGCACACCTGCTCCCACTGCCCTATGACAGCTCTTCAGTTGTGCAAAGAAAACTCTCATGTCCTGCCCAAGACTGCTCTTCTCCAGGCCAACACCCACTGTTTCCTCAACTGGCCTCCATGTGACTTGGCCCCATATCCACTGCTGCCAGCCCTGTCACTGCAGCTGGCTTCTGAAAGGAGGGACCTCTGCATGTCCTCACATTGGCTGCCTTTGCTTTCTGCTGTTTCCTGTTTCAAATTGCAGGGCCCGATACTTTGCATCAAAAATGAAGACATGACATGCTTTCAAAAAAATCTCATTTTCTAAAGGCATTTCCTATTGATTTCCTTCCTTATTGAGGCTCCTCCCAGCCTGGCTTGTGTTTAAAAAAAGAGAGAGAGAAGGATGAATTTTTTTTAAAAAAGGAAGAAAGAAATCTGTGTTTCTCCAAGCTCAGACTGGTGAGAGTCTTCTTGCTGACTTAGCTGAAAAGTTGCTGCCTGGGTGCCCCATGGATGAGCTGCCCAACCAGTGTTCACCAAAACCACTGGCCTTGGGACCATCTCTGAAATACAACCACCAAAATTCCCCTCAAAATCCCCTCTTCACCACCTTTTGTGGGATTAGTGGAAGGAGCATTTCTCCTCGGGAAATTTTCTGCCTTCAAAGCTCTGCTTCAGAACTGAAAGGTTCATTTTCCATCTTTCTTTTTTATTTTATTTTATTTTATTTTATTATTTGTTTATTTTGAGACAGGGTCTCACTCGGTCACCCAGGCTAGAGTGCAGTGGTGCCATCTCAGCTCACTGCAGCCTTTGCCTCCTGGGCTCAAGAAATCCTCCCTACTCAACCTCCCAAGTAGCTGGGACCACAGGCACGTGCCCCAGTGCCTGGCTAATCCCAGCCTTCTTCTGTTTATCCAGTCTGACTTTTCTCATCCTAGGCATCCCTTGAACTCTCCCATTGTCCACTTGAAGAGTCCAAGTACCGGCTTTGGAGTCAGATGAACCTGAGCCTGAGTTACAGTTCCTCATGAGCTAGGTGGCTTTGCAAAAAACACTCACCCTCTCTGATACAGTTTTCTCATTTGGAAAATGGAGATAAAGATAATCTGCATGAGTTTCCTAGTATTGCCATAACAGATGATCCCAAACTTCATGGCTTAAGACAGAAATAAATTTTCTCATAGTTCTGTAAATCGAAGTATCAGTAGGGGCTGGAAGCGGAAGCTTGTGCCTGTAATCCCAGAAATTTGAGAGGCTGAGGCAGGAGGATCACCCTAGCTCAGAAGTTCAAGACCAGCCTGAGCAACATGGTGAAACCTTGTCTCTACTAAAAATACAAAAAAATTAGCCTGGTGTGGTGGCACACACCTGTAATCCCAGCTACTTGGGAGGCTGAGACACGAGAATCACTTAAACCTGGGAGACAGAAGTTGCAGTGAGCCAAGATTGCACCACAGCACTCCAGCCTGGGTGACAGAGAAAGGCTTGGTCTCAAAAAAGATACATATATCAGTAAGGCCACACTCCCTCTGAAGTATATACGTAAGGAAGAACCCTTCCTCATCTCTTCTAGTGGCTCCGGGTGTTCTTTGACTTAGAGTTGCATAACTCCAATTTTCACCACCATCTTCACATGGCCATCTCTTTCCCCTGTGTATCTCTCCTCTGTGTGGCTCTTATAAAAATATCTATCATTTGGGCCGGGTGCAGTGGCTCATGCCTGTAATCCCAGCACTTTGGGAGGCCAAGGCTGGTGGATCACCTTAGGTCAGGAGTTCGAGACCAGCCTGGCTAACACAGTGAAACCCCGTCTCTACTAAAAATACAAAAAATCAGCCAGGTGTGGTGGTGGGCACCTGTAGTCCCAGCTACTTGGGAGGCTGAGGCAAGAGAATGGTGTGGACCCAAGAGGCGGGGCTTGCAGTGAGCAGAGATTCTACCACTGCACTCCAGCCTGGGCGACAAAGCGAGACTCCGTCTCAAAATAAAATAAAATAAAATAAAATAAAATAAAACCTATCATTGGATTTAGAGTCCATCAGATAATCCATGATAATCTCATCCCCAAGATCTTTAACTTAACTATATCTGTGAAGACCCTTTTTCCAAAGAAGGTCACATTCACAAGCTCCAGGAGTTAGAACATGAATATAACTTTTTGGAGGTCATCATTCAACACCCTAAAAATATCTCCTTCATAGCTTGATGGTGTGGTTGAAATGAGATCATGAATAGAAGATGCCTGGTAGAGTGTGCCCAACAAAGTGTGTAGATACATTAAGTTGATGCAAAAGTAATTGCAGTTTTTGCCATTAAAAGTAATAGCAAAAATTACAATTACTTTTGCACCAGGCTAATAGCTTTTATTCTCTTCTCCTCTGCCTCTATGCCCTTACCCTGTCCCAGCCCACATCTGGGGAAACTGGCCTCTTGAGCTGGCTGCTTATAGCTGGCCCATGGCCACTAATGGTCACATTAACAACTTGTATTTGGCCATGACATCACAAAGCCCTCCTAACATATATAGACCCATCTGACATATATCAACATCTTGTGAAGTAGGCATGGCAAGTACTTCATTCATCCCCATTTTACAAATGAGTACATGGAGGCTCAGAGAGGTGACATCACTTGCTAGGCCCACTCAGCTAGTAACTGGCTATCAAATAAAGCTACCCAATTTCCCTAAGTTCCAATATGTAGGCAGAAGATGACCCTGATGAGGATGTCTGGCTATGGGTCATCTGGACGTAACAAGAATGCAAGGGAGATAACTGCCCAAGAAATGTCATTTCTGCCAAAAATCAAACCTAGCTCTGCCTTTGCTGCCAGCAAGAATGTAAGGACAGGCAATATGTCTGTCATTCCCCAGGGCTTGTCTCAGGGTCCCTGCCCACGTCACCTTTCCATTGATGTCTGAAAGAATGTCATAAAGTTCTTGTTTCTGATTCTCTTCATGGTCAAAGGCGAAAGTGGGAAATAATCTCACAATAACAATTACCTAGCTCCAAGACATTTCTATAGGAGGAAGGAACATTAGGAGGGAGTGAGATCTGCCTGGGTTGTAGGTTGGACCCTCACTCACAGACTGTATGACACTAGGCTCATACTTAGCACACTCTGTGCCCCAACTTGGCCACTTGGGGATAAAGTAGGTTGGATAAAGTGACGTCTCAGTGTTTCCACCACACCCATTCTAAGAATCCCAGACTCGCCAGGTGCAGTGGCTCACGCCTGTAATCCCAGCACTTTGGGAGACCAAGGCAGGTGGATCACAAGGTCAGGAGATCAAGACCGTCCTAGCTAACACGGTGAAACCCCATCTCCACTAAAAATACAAAAAATTAGCCGGGTGTGGTGGTAGGTGCCTGTAGTCCCAGCTACTCGGGAGGCTGAGGCAGGAGAATGGCATGAATCTGGGAGGTGGAGCTTGCAGTGAGCCGAGATTACACCACTGCACTCCAGCCTGGGTGACAGAGTGAGACCCTGTCTCAAAAAAAAAAAAAAAAAAAAGGAATCCCAGACTCCAGCATCTTCATACCATCAAGATTGTCTAAAATGATAGAGATGGCATAAAGCTAAATCAATGGGATCCATGTCTTTTTATCTCTTCTGCTTCCAGATCCTTGGTCTAGTTGCTTGTTAGGGCAATAAGAATGTACTTTTCCTACTTAGTTTTTCCTACGTAGCTGTGTTACTCTGAGCAAGTATCCAACCTCTTTGAGTCTCAGATTTCTCATCTATACAATGGAAATAATAACAATATTTATATTACTGGCCTGCCAAATGGCTAGATCTGTGTGTGTATGTGTATCTGTATGTGTGTGTGTGTGTTCATGAATATATGCTTGGTGGGGTAGGGATGGGGTGGGATCTTTGTATCCAAGTTGATCTGAGACTGGCTCTCCCACTTTTGGGATATGAAACCTTTGCTAGTCACCTCCTGTCCTTCAGCCCCTCTCCCTCTCCCTCACCTCTTGCGGGTAGGGATAATAATGTTAGGCTGATTCAGTGATACAAAGGGAGAAGGAGCTTAGAGTTATACAAATCACTGCACCATCTCATTAAATCAAGTCAGAAGTGGAGCTCTGGAGGCTGGGAGTTGGGGGACATGTGTAAGGCCCTCGAGTACTCCATAATCCTGTCAGATAGGCTGTAATTTCCCTAGAGAAGGGTTCTTGGTCCATTCATTCTTTTTTATCTCTTTTGAGATGGAGCCTAGCTCTGTCGCCCAGGCTGGAGTGCAGTGGCGTGATCTCAACTCACTGCAACCTCCGCCTCCTGGGTTCAAGTGATTCTCCTGCCTCAGCCTCCTGAGTAGCTGGGATTACAGGTGCCTGCCACCACACCCTGCTAATTTTTGTACTTTTAGTAGAGACAGGGTTTCACCATGTTGGCTAGGCTGGTCTCGAACTCCTGACCTCAGGTGATCTGCCTGTCTCAGCTTCCCAAAGTTCTGAGATTACAGACGTGAGCCACCAAGCCTGGCCTCATTCATTCTTTTATTCTTTCAACAAACATTCACTGAACCTTTCCATGAGTTAGGGCTCTATGTACTCTCAGGACACAAAGTGAAACAAGATCCAATTCCTGTGTGGAGAAGCCCACACTGGAAGGAGCCCTTCCAGTGAAAGAGACAGGCAGGTCAAAAGATCGCTGGAGTCCAACATATACCACTATGGGAGTCTGAGTGGAGAGCAAGGCATGGAAGACAGAGGAGGCTGGCTCTGAGTAAAAAAGCTGGGACCGCTTTGGAGAAGCAGTAGCACTGTATCTGGGCTTTGAGTGAGAAGAAGTTCACCAGGCAGTGACGAGAGGAAAAGAACATTCCCAGCAGAGAAGACGGCAGGTCTAAGAGCATGGGGGGCCCAGAGGGCTGTGGGCAGTTCACTGAGGGGATGGGGAGACGTTTGGTATAAACACATGATGATGGCCAGGTGCTGTGGCTCATGCCTGTAATCCCAGCACTTTGGGAGGCTGAGCGGGGGGGTGGATCGCTTGAGGTTAGGAGTTCGAGACCAGCCTGGTCAACATGGTGAAATCCCGTCTCTACCAAAAATACAAAAATTAGCCAGGCGTGGTGGCAGGCACCTGTAATACCAGCTACTCAGGAGGCTGAGGCAGGAGAATCACTTGAACCTAGGAGGTGGAGGCTGCAGTGAACGGAGATCACGCCATTGCATTCCAGCGTGGGCGACAGAGCAAGACTCTGTCCCAAAAGAAAAATAAATAAATAACAGACAGGGAGACGCCAAAGTGGCTAGGTGGAGCAGTGGCAGGAGCAGAGACACTTTCACCCAACACAAGGACATCAGGAAATGACTAGGAAGACATGAGGCTGCCCACTGGGATTGCAGAGCACAAGAAAAACATCAGAGATGGAAAATGTCCCCACAAGAAGTGTAAAACAGGCTGGGCACGGTGCCTCACGCCTGTAATCCCAGCACTTTGGGAGGCTGAAGCGGGCGGATCATCTGAGGTTGGCAGTTCGAGACCAGCCTGGCCAACATGGAGAAATCCCGTCTCTACTAAAAATACAAAATTGACCAGGTGCGGTGACGCAGGTCTGTAGTCCCAGCTACTCGGGAGGCTGAGGCAGGAGAATGGCTTGAACCCAGGAGGTGGAGGATGCAGTGAGCCGAGATCGTACCATTGCACTCCAGCCTGGGCAACAAGAGTGAAACTCCATCTCAAAAAAAAAAAAAGAAGTTGAAAACAGAGCTGCGATCCACTTCTCGGTGAGTGGTATAACCGCAGGTATACTGGATAAAACCAAAAAGTATGCTTGGCTCAAATTACTACAGCTTAGGAGTGTCAAGCATTGAGGGGAACTAAATCACCACAAGATTTATGAGTGTGTAGCGGAGGGAGGAAGGTTCAGGTTGGGGGACATTGTTCTCACCATAAGCAGCAGGGAAGGAAACCAAGTCTTTGGAACCAGCCGTATTCCTCCGAGGCTGTACAAACTCAGCCTTGATATGACCTTTTCTGGGGTCTCAGGAAGAAAGAAAAAATGTGCCTTCATGGTAAAGAGGTATCAGACCAATTAATAAGGCAGATTCGAAAGCTTCTGAAATGTCCCCAAGCAAGAAGTCAGGTGCTGAGTTCACCAGCTCTACAGACAAGAAAAATGCTTTATCGGTTCCTATTTAGATAAAGCTGGACATAAATCATTCTTTGAAAAGGTGTCTTGGGTGCCTTTCATGGTGGGGGCTCAAGCGCTTTCCAAACATTGCCTCATTAATCCTGGCGGACACGAAGAGAAATAGCCTTGACAGACATCACTTTTGGTGTCACTGAACAGATGTGACTAAGTAACTGGCCTCCAACTTTAAGACACATGCAAGTTCCTGCTGGATGTGATACAAGATCCTCCCTGCTCACTGGCTGTTAGCTACTCTGCCCTGTGGCCTGAGGGAGGGCGAGTGTGTTTATACACACATACGTGTAAGCACTTTTAGTCTTAATTAAACTATGGACAGAAAATGGGGCAGCAGCCACTAGTGTTATTAGCTAGGTGGCTGGGATACATATTACTGGGAAATCTATATTCTCTTCGGAAACTGCCAGATTTTTGCAAGCATTTTCCCCATTTCGCGGTGGGGAGGCTGCTGTTGTCCTTGGTAAATGCTTTTTGTTTATTTCCAGCCCTTCCAACATGTTGGCAAATGATTGCAATATGAACTTCTAATCCGAAAAGGGGGGTGAGAAACGGGCACTGAGAAGAAGAGAAACTTATAACAAACTCAAGTGACTGACACCCCAGTTTTACTTGTCCCTTTGGACTTATGTAGGTGTTGGGTCCAGTTTGGTGTTTCAAAGGAGGGAAAAGATATAAAAGTACGAGGTGCCTTAGAAATGGAAATCTTCTGATGCGGCCTCTTCCTTTCTTTTTAATAAAGAAGGTAAAAGAAAAAAAAAGAGAGAGAGAGAAGACAAGGAGAAGACAGAGAGACAGTGACAGCCAGAGAAACAGAAAGAGTAAAAGTGGTGAGTGGGGAGGGCAAGAGGGAGAAGAGGAAGGACAGGAAAAGAAAAGCAGCAAGGAAAAGAGAAAGAAGAAAAAAAGAAAGAGAAAGACGAGAGAGAGAGCAAAGAGAAAGAGAGAAAAGAAAAAGAAAAGAAAGAAAAGAAAAGAGAGAGAGAGAAGAGAAAGCAAGGAAGAGAGAAGGCGAGTGCCCTGAGGGAGTCGGGCAAAAGCGAAATCCCGGCTTCCTACCCGGGAGAGCCGGAGAGCCGAGTTTTCCGCAGCGGCCGCGGGCTCGGAGCTTTTAAGGGTTTCTAATCCTGGAAGGCTGTCTGACATCACCCCGTTTCTTGTCGGCTGATGTTTCGTACAAGCCTCTCATTTCCTCAGTGTTTTCAGAGCCACCAATTACTGCAACAGTCTCGTGTTTATGTTTGCGCGCGCTCTCCTGCCTCGCTGGCCCTCCGCCTGGGAGGCTGCGCTTCCCTCCGACACGCGGAGCCCAGAGGGGGTGGGTCGGGGGAGCAGGGAGGGGGGAATCTGGATCAAGCATTGAAGAAAAAGGGAGGGGTCCCCCTTAATTTTTTTTCATTGACTTCAGCACCATGTGATCAGGAAGTCTGGCCTCCCTCCATTTCCCCTCCCGACTAAAGGGAAACATTGTGTAGCAGCCGCCTGGGCCACCGGTGGGATGGCCTTAGCTGCCTGACGTAGGGAGATAAAAATAACCGGCATATTTAAGGCAGGATCAGGAATCCCGGCGCTCACACGCGGCCTGGTCAGTTCCCGAGGCCGCCCGGCAGCGCAGCCTGCGGGGAGGCCCCGCGCTCCACTGTGCGCGCCCGACCGCAGGCCGTGCCAGCGCGTACGACCGGACCCCGACCCTGACCCCGACCTTGACCTCGGGACCCGGGCCGATTCAGGCCTGGCTGAGCCTCCGAGATTCCCCAGAGAGGCCGAGCAAGACCGGCCCGAGGCAGTCTGGCTCGGGCTCGCTGGGCTGGGCCTGGGTTCTGTGTCCTGCCTGCCTGGAGTGGAGAAGGAAGGATGCCGTCGCAAAGGGAAGGTGGTGCGAAGTTTGATGCTGAGGGGAGTTTACAGAGCCTCTGTCTCAAGAGAAGGCGCACTAGGTGCCACCAAAAAAGCCACTTGTTTCTAGCCAGGCCCCCAACTCAGACCCACCACTGTGTGCACAAACTCGCAAATCAAATCTGCCTTCTCTATCCCCACTTTCCCTTCCAACTGCACATTGCAAAGATTTGCAAACAATGTGGCAGGGCTAGAACTAAACAAGAAGCATTTAGCAGGCAAAAGGCACTGATGTGTTTCCACCTTCATGCTCTCCTTGAAACCTCAACCCACACTACGCAGGAAGTTCTGTTATCCTTATCTTACAAAAAGGGAAACTGAGGCTGGGGAGATGGAGCCACACACGAGCAATGCTTTCCCTACCACCTTAGTGGCCTCTCGAAACTGCATGGCATTGGCACATGGCTTTATCATTCTGGACATCACCTCCCTTCTCTTCTTCCTCCTCCCTAAATAAAATTATTACCAAGCAAAAACAATGATGGTGAGCTTTCACTGACCTATGAAATCTCAGCTTTGCCCTAACCCTGGGGCATAAAGAAGTTTTTACATACAATTAATAATAGGAAATCTCCCTGCCTTCTGATGTCTAAAGTAACAAGATGTTTCAAAATTCCTGGCAGCTTTTCACCTAAAAACCAGATGTGCCGATGAAAAATGAACAGACGTTCACCCCTAATCTTTTCGGTATTACAGATAGCAAATACCTATTTATCTGGGTAGAAGAGGCAAAGAACTTTCATTTGGGGTGATTTGGGAATATTTAACCACCTCTGGGAATGGACACCCCGGAGTCTGGCAAGATTTTTCTGAATCTAAGCACCCAGCACAATGCCTAAGACTGAAAATACTCAACCCATAATTGTTGGATTGAGTGAATGGAGGGGTTGTGCAAAGTGACAAGCAGCACTTAAAAAACACATTGGGATGCTGTACGCTGGTCGTATCTTTAGTGATCATATAAGCATGATCTCATTTAGTCCTTATAACTACCCTAGTCTGCAGGTATCATTATCATCCCTGCCTTGCATGTAGGGAAACTGTAGCGCAGAGAAAAATTGCCCAAGGTAACACAACTGGGTGCTGGAATTTGAACTCACGCAATCTGACTGCAGAAGCCAAGTTCTTCACCACTAGACTAAATCCAAAGAGTTGCACCACGAGATGTCAGAGAAAGGGACGTATTACTTACTAAGCACCTCTTTTGATTCAAGTCCGTGCTTATTACTGGAGAGGCGGGTCAGACACTGCAGGCTCCAGGCTCTCAAAGAGGTGACTCCGGAAACAAGACTGGACTTCAGACTCCTTGAAAGTAGCCCTAGTTATTCACCTCTATCTTGCCAAACATCAACTTATCACAAATGTCTGTTGAATTGTTCTCCCTGAGAGAAACTTTCTTTGACCACCGCCAACCGCAGCATATTTAGATCTCCTTCCTGTTTCCACATTAGATATGGCACATGCCTGCATTAAAGCACTTGTCACCCAGCATCTGAGCTTTTTGCTTACTCGCCTGCTCTCCCACTGGTCTAAGAGCACCTTGAAGGCAAATATGGTGTCTAGAATAGTATAGACTCCAGAGCATGGTGGCCACTCACTAAATGCTTGCTAAATGATGAATGAATGCATATGAGACCTTCACTAGCCTCCCGTACGATGCAGGCCCCCTATCACCACAACACCCGATTTTCTCTGTCTCAGCACCCTGTTCTGTTGCCTCCTAGAATTTGTCACAGTTTATAATTTAATCTGTTTTTCTTCTTCCCCCATGAACCCATGAATGCAGGAACTGCCTCGCTTATGCCTGCCACCATAGCATTCCCAACATGTACTAAAGTGCCTCACACATTGCTGGCACTCAGTAAATACTTGTACAATAAATGAGTGAATGAATGAACGAATGAATGAATCAACAATAACTATTCCAAAGCCAGTCATAACTGAGTGAAGCCACTTGAAATAATGCCATTACCCAGATTGTTTTCATAAAGTGAGTGCCTTTTGTTTGGTGACCACGTCAAATCTAAGTCTCATCCATACTGATGATAAAAAAGACTTAAAAGGGGGGGTGACTGAATGAGGCCCTTCTTCTCACACAATGTGGGCTGCAGTGACCACTATAGTTAGAGCCGCACACAGACTCCCTTTATGCCCCTCTGTTTTCATTAGCTCGGGGAAATTGCCAAAGAGTGATCCTTTTGCGCTGAAATTTTCCATGCTGGGTCTTGGCAAAAGGTGAATTTTGGGGAAAAGTTTGAATAAAATCCCTTCAGCCATTTTTTAGTTTGATGAAGATGAAAAAAATACATTTTTTTCTTGCTTTTAATTGAAGACATTTTTAGGACACAGGAAACTCAAATTGAATTGAACTTTGAAAACTTGAAACTCATATCTAATCCCGTCTGAGGAAACTGTGGAGCTCATCTCGGGCTCATTTTTTTTTTAATTTAATAATTTTAAAAACTAAAAAGTAATTGAAAAATCTCTTTGCAGCCTTAGCAATCACGACATGCTTTCTCCAACTTGAGCTACATGAGTCTTTCTAGCAAATCACAGAAGGTCAGAGCTGTTTAGAAGTGATTTTAAAACTTGAATTTCAGCTCCTATGCCATGACAGATCATATTTTTTCCCTCTTTCCTTTGTCTCAAGAAATCTTCTTCACAGTGTACCAGGAATATGTGATTTAAACCGTAGCCTCACAAAATAACAAAGCTGAGGTTGCTGGAATGAAAGGACCACTCCTTCAAAGCCAAATATACAACTTGCTTTCCACAACTTTCTTAGATAAATGCTAACCAAAACATTTTATCTTGCATTGGATTTGGATTTTCTCAATACTCATGTCAGTACCAGATTCTTGCTCTCTTTTTTTGTGGGGCGGGGGATGGAGCCTCGCTCTGTCACCCCGGCTGGAGTACAGTGGTGTGATCTCGGCTCACTACAACCTCTGCCTCCTGGGTTCCAACGATTCTTCTGCCTCAGCCTCCCGAGTAGCTGGGACTACAGGAGTGCGCCACCATGCCCAGCTAATTTCTGTATTTTTAGTAGAGACAGGGTTTCACCATATTGGCCAGGCTGGTCTCAAACTCCTGACCTTGTGATCCGCCCACCTCGGTCTCCCAAAGTGCTGGGATTACAGGCGTGAGCCACTGCACCCGGCCAGATTCTTGCTTTCTTATTCACTAGAAACTACCTCACACTAGTCATATAGTTCTTGCCACAGAATTATTTTCAAAAACCAGTGCTAGGCTGGAAAGTCAGAAACACTTGGATTTGATTCCCTGTGCTGATGTTTACCAGGCAAAGACTTTAACCTCTCTAAGACTCAGTTTATTCACCTGTAAAATGGGGATAATAGTATTGACTCAACGATTGTTGCAATGGTTAATTTAGGCTAAATGCTACCCCCACAACTCACCAGACCCCTGCCTAGTGCCTGGTACAAAGTGAGTGCTGAATAAATGGCAGTATCTTTCTATCCCTCCTCTGTCAACTGTTTATCCACACTTATCCTATCTTTACATTAGCTAGTTGGCACATTATGTCTTCAGCTTCTCAGTTCCTCTGGATGTCTAGCCAGTCTGAGGCACATAGTAGACATAGTCAGAATAGAATCAAGGGAGTGCTGCTGTGCATTTCCACTTAGGCTGTATATTTTCCAAGATAGCAGCAAATGTCTTATCTTTAACTCCTCATTGTCTCTCTCTCTCTCTCCTACTAGAATGATCCTTTCCACCTTTGTAAATCCGAGATGCAGCTAGGTAACCGAGTGTATGGTTGAATGAACCGGTAAAGGCCTCCCATTTCCTCACATGATCTGAAGCCTGAACGTTGGCTTTAATTTTCAAGAAGTTTCATTTCAATTCAGGCATTGTCTGACAGCCAGGATTTCTTTGGAATGCCCATTTACCTTGATGGTTGTGTATTCAAAACCCACCACAGCTCAAATGATCTTATTTACATGCAGTTCTATTTAGCAGTGAACAGGCAGGGGACCTTCCATCACGGTCCAGTCCTTTGTTGGGACAAAAACTGCCCCTATTCCAATTTCCGCTGTGCTGACATACCACTGCTCCAAAAGAGGAAAGTCCTAAGGAATCGAAAAGAAAAAGAGAGGGAGGGGAGGATCCAGTTCAAGCCAGCACTCCTCCACCTCCCCTGAATAATGTATATCTGATTTGTTTGTTTTCCTTCTGCAAATTTGGCTGGTCTTGCCTCCTCTTTAATAGATACATTTTTTTAAAAAATCAGAGCTGGTGGAGTTCCAACTATGTGCCATTTCTTTTCACACATCTTAGATCATTTCATCCTCATCTCATTCATTTTATAAATGAAAAACAGGCTCAGAGAGGTTAGGAAGTTTCCCGTCAGTCACACATCTAGAAGATGCCACTGCATGCTGAGAGCACTTTCAAATTCTTTTTCTCCAATCTTCCCCAACAACTCACAGACGCCCAACATATGGGCTTGCGCACACACACCATACTCACACTTCATTGACTATGTTTTACAGGAAGATTCAACACTGGAAGAAGCTTACTTATTGAAACAGAGTGTATCATTCTGGGAAAGATAAATTCACAAATTCACAACAGGATTAACCCTGGGAGGAAAAGGGAGATACAATCAGGAAAGAACGCAGGGAAGGTTTCAGCTGTGTTTGGTAACATTTTATCTCTTAGGCTGGATGGCATTTACATGGGTGTTTTTATGTTGGACTTTGTAAGTGTTCCTTTATTGTAAATCTGTCATAATACATTTTCAGATTTAGCAGCATTGCCCAGTGCTCACTCCCAGTTCTTGCCATCCACACATACATCCTCAAACAGACACGCGAACAAACACAGAGCCATACTCCGCACACCTACAAGTACACACAAGCACCGACACACACTCACCCATACGCATTCACATGTTTAGCTTCACATGTTGAGTCGCAAGAATCCCCACACTGGCTCACGTTGACAAGCACACACTCACACACACACACACAAACACACTGTCTGCCAGCCCAGCCTCTGACCACCCCTCTTCTCCAGTGAAGGACAACAGGGTCAGATGCAGAGACCCTGAAACCTGGGAGGTTGAGATGAGCGATGGGTCCACCTGAAAGTACACGGAGTGGGAAGGCACAAGGCCTGCTTCAGGGAGCTGGCACAGGCAGGTGCCACCAATGGCCAGTCACACGAGACCAGTGTGTGTCCCCAGGCCCAGGCAGATGTTCTCTCACCACAGGCTCCTCAAGGAAGGGACAGAGTTAAGGAGCAGAGGGAAGACTCTGGTGTTTCACAGTTCCGGGTGGGAAGCAGTAACTTGTGTGGGAAACAAACTCCTCGGAAACCATAGCAACACCCATTTGGCGGCTCTGGATTGGATCCTGACCAGACATTTATTAAGCAGCCGCATAAGCTGTGGTCTCCAGAAGAACAATACTAAACTGATCAAATGTTAATAGCTTCAATCTGTTCCTCCTCACACAGCTCCTACCCACCCCCCTCTCTCAACAGACTTTGCATTTCTGCTGCTTAGCCTCAGCAGAAGACTGCCTCTGCTGCTACGCTAGAGCCCAAGTTCAAGTCCGGGACCACGAGGCATGTGCAGGTGACTTAGAGTGCAGAGATGGAAGAAAGGCCTCACCAGGGGGCCCTTGGGGTCCAAATGGGGCCATTCTTAGGTTAGACTAACCAAGCTGAATAGTGTCCAAGATCATGTGATTGGATAGTTCTTAACCTCACTGCTTTTAAGAATTACCTGGTAAGTTTTAAAAAAAAAAAAAAAGTCAATGAAATCTGAGTGTCTAGGGAACAGGGTCTGATCATCTGTAGTTTTTAAATTTCCTTAGTCAATTCTAAAACACAGCCAGGATTGAGAACCACTGCATAATTTCAACTCCTTGTAGAAGTGGGGGTGGGGAAGCCCAGAGAGGGACAGGAACTTGCCCAAGGTCACAGAGCTGGCAAGACACCATGCTAAGGGGGAACCCAGACATCCTAACCCTAGACAAGTCATGTTCATTTTCCTGTGCAACAGCACTCCATGTGAGTGGCTCAATGCCTGTAATCCCAACACTTTGGGAGGCCGAGGCAGCTGGATCAGCTGAGGCCAGGAGATCGAGACCATCCTGGCTAACATGGTGAAACCCCATCTTTACTAAAACTACAAAAATTAGCTGGGCTTGGTGGTGCCTGCCTGTAATCCAGCTTCTTGGGAGGCTGAGGCAGGAGAATCAGTGGAACCAGGAAGTCGGAAGTTGCAGTGAGCCTCGATCTCACCACTGCACTCCAGCCTCGTAACAGAGTGAGACTCTGTCTCAAAAAAAAAAAAAAAAAAAAATGTATCCCTCTCCTTAACTCACTATGGGTCCTGCTCTTTTCTGCCAGGACTTGGGGGTTGAGGAGGGGGGTTGAGGGGGAAGGTGATAAAATGAATCCAAGGAGGATGCCATAAAATGTGTTTTTGTGCTGGGTTTTGTTTTTTTGTTGTTTTTGTTTTTGTTTTTTTTGAAACAGCTTCTTGCTCTGTCACCCAGACTGGAGTGCAGTGGCATGGTCTTGGTTCACTGCAACCTCTGCCTCCCAGGTTCAAGGGATTCTTGTGCTTCAGCCTCCCAAGTAGCTGCTACCAGGCCCAGCTAATTTTTTTGCATTTTAAGTAGAGACAGGGTTTCACTATATTGGCCAGGCTGGTCTCAAACTCCTGGCCTTAAGTGATCCTCCCCGCTTCAGCCTCCCAAAGTGCTGGGATTACAGGTGTGAGCTACCACACCCGGCCCAGAAAATGTAGTTTTAACAAAAATATGAGGGACCAGATATTCAAGACATCACGACAGTCACACTGACTGGTTTATATTTGCCATGGTTAAGACAGAATTTATCATGGTTAACCATGGGAGTCTCTACCCAGATACCCAGGCCTCCAAGCCCCAAACCTGGGACATACCTTCACCTCTTCCAGCTTCATGAGTGCCCCTGTGACGTTGGTCTCCACACTGTGAAGAGTCTACCTCATAGGGATATGGCGACATCCTCAGAAACATTGGTTGATTTCCCAATCCATACCACCATCCTCTCTCACCTAAAATGCCTAACCAGCCCTCCCTCCACAGGCAGAGGTTCTGTCATCCACCCTCCACAGAGCCACTAAAACATTCTCTCTAGAACACACATCTGGCTATGCTGCCCTGTGGCCAAAGCCTCTGTTTTTTTGTTTTTTTTGTTTTTTTGTTTTTTTTTTTTTTTGAGACGGAGTCTCGCTCTGTCGCCCAGGCTGGAGTGCAGTGGCCGGATCTCAGCTCACTGCAAGCTCCACCTCCCGGGTTCACGCCATTCTCCTGCCTCAGCCTCCCGAGTAGCTGGGACTACAGGCACCCGCCACCTTGCCCGGCCAGTTTTTTGTATATTTTTAGTAGAGACGGGGTTTCACCAGGTTAGCCAGGATGGTCTCGATCTCCTGACTTCGTGATCCGCCCGTCTCGGCCTCCCAAAGTGCTGGGATTACAGGCTTGAGCCACCGCGCCCGGCCCAAAGCCTCTGTTTTTAGGTGCACTCAAGCAGCTTGCTCATTGCACATTGACTACATCCCACCCTCTAGGTGAAGGCCAGGGACTCCAGCGGGAAATAAGATAAACACGGTCCCAGTTAGTGTTCAAGTTACATTCTCCATGAGGAGACCAACACTGACTAATCATGTGACTGCAACAGCTACAGAGCTGAAGGAGGGGTAATACTGAGAGAGTGTGTAATGGGGGTCACATTCCCTTCTCTGGCGATGTCAAGAATGGATTTTTCTGGCCAGGTGCGGTGGCTCACACCCGTAATCCCAGCACTTTGGGAGGCCGAGGTGGGTGGATCACTTGAGGTGAGGAGTCTGAGACCAGCCTGGCCAACATGGAGAAACCCAGTCTCTACTAAAACTACAAAAATTAGCCAGGCATGGTGGCGCACACCTATAATCCCAGCTACTAGGGAGGCTAAGGCAAGATAATCGCTTGAACCCAGCAGGCGGAAGTTCCAGTGATCTGAGATTGCACCACTGCACTCTAGCCTGGGTGACAGAGCCAGACTCCATCTCAAAAAAAAAGAAAAAAAAAAGAATGGATTTTTCTGAGAAAAGAGTGGGATGTTTAATCTGGTATCTGAAGGGTGAGGGAGTTAAGAAGAAGGGGAGGAAGAATGGTCTCAACACAGGGAACAATGACATGCACAGATGCTCTGGGTGGTGCAGGAGCACAGTCTAGGACCCAGGAGCAAGGAGAGGGGTACACGATGAGGCAGGTCAGAGGTCAGATCACCCAGAGCCTTGTAAGTCATGGAAGAGATTTGGGGTTTAGCCTTTGGATTTTAGTAGAGTGACCAACCAACCCAGTGTGCCTAGTCTGAGATGTTTCCGGGGATGCAGAACTTAACAGTACCAAGATGTGGAGAGGGATGGTGGGGAGGGTGGCCAAGGATGACCCCCAGGTCTCTGACCGCCTCTGCTGGACATGAGATGGAGCCGCTCCCTGGAGAGTACCAGGACTGCGGGAGGGTAATGAACTCAGTGGCTGAGTTTGGGAAGTAAGTGCAGTATTCAAGTGGAAATGTTAGCTAAGCTTCTATTTCTACTGGTCTGAAACTAGTGATCTTTGCAGAAAGAAATAGCTGTGGGAGCTATCAGCTCAGAGAAGGTAATTGAAGTATGGGAGTCAAACAGGCAACCAAGAGATAAAGTAAAAAGAAAGCTGGCAGATAAAATAAACTCCAGCCTTCATGAACCCCAGTGTATAAAGATCTGGTAGCTAAAGGTGAAAACAAGTAAAGGAGGCTGAGAAAGAGCAGCCCAGGCTCTCCAGGAGGAAAACCATGAGTCCGTGGGGTCTCTATGCATGAGAAGAGGGAGAGTCCAGCAGGACAGAATGTTCTACCATTATCAGTGCCACTAGAAAATCTAACCAAACAACTAGGAAATACCAATGGGCTATGGAATGTGGAGGTCATGATGACCTTGTGAAGCAGCAAAGGTAGAGGTGGATTGGGGCATGATTGGAGGGGGAGGGAAATGGAGACGACGCACATAGCACAGAACATTTATTTGAAAAATTTGGCTGGGAGGGAAATTGATGAGTCAGGAGCTGGAGTGAGACGTGAGGTGGAGTGAGGGTTTGCTGTAAGATGCGAGACCTGAGTTCAGGTAAACGTTGATGGGGATGATCCAGCAGAAAAGGAGGAATCAACAAGGTAGGAATTCCCCCAACTCACTGCACACTGCCTCCTGCAAGCTCCATACACCGTGCCTCCAAACACTCCACGCATTCTTTGCCTGATATGCACCCTCCCTTTATCCATAATAACTTACTGGAATCAAAGGACCACCCCAGGAAGCCTTCCCTCATCTGTATTCGTACTGCCCAGCACACGAACCTCTGCTTCAGCATCTAAGTGTGACTGCTTCTCATGTGATCTCTCCTGCTAAACGGTGTTTTTTCAAAGGAAAGAAACTCACTTCAAATTTTAGCCCATGCATTGGATGGCCCAGAGTACATGCTTAGTAAACATTTGTAGAATGAATAAATGAATGAACAATGTTAGTAATCAACGATAAATTAGAAGATGCACATGGCCAACCGTGAGGACTTCTGGGTTGGCAACAAGGGTGAGTTCTGTTCCCTTAGAAGCAGGGCCCTCAAAGAAGCTGGTTCCTACAATCCCTGAAAGGGGGAAGGGGACTGGAAGGCAGGGTGTGGTGGACTCCTCACCGAGCTCACATTCTTCCCTTCCATTGTTCCTGGCGGCTGCACATGGAAAGTACAACACCCACTAAGGCCCATGTGTTTCCCTCCTGCCCTCCCTCAGCAGGGAGGGAACAGATGGGTGTAATTTATGCCCACACCCTCCTCTTGTAGCCTTGGCACTGGGGAGAGGGGATGCAGGGGCAGAGACCCACCCAGGTTCCACAATCTTCTCTCAGTACTGAGGCAAGAGAGCCACAGCAGGGGCCAGCAGGGCCAGGAGCAGAAGAGGACAGGCAGAGGGGAGGAGGGGGACAAAAAGAACAGAACTGCCATGTGGGAGTGTCCATGGCATTCCAGCCTTGTGCCAGGTGGGTGTGTACATTAGTACATTATCTCTGAACATTTCTGCAAGGAGCAGGCTCTTGCACCTGCTTGAAACACTAGGTAACTGAGGCTCAGGGAGGTGAAGGAACTGCTCCAAGGTCACCCAGCTGGTGAGTGGCTACAGCGTCAGGGTTCTAATCCAGGTCTCCCTCATTCCAAAAACAGTGTCCTCCCCACCAGACCCCACTGTGGGAGAAAGTCACATCTTCACGTCTCCCTGCACCCTCCCTCTCATGGGCCATCTAGGGCCATGACAGGCGAAAGGACCCTCAAGGCTCAGGCTCTTCTACTGAAGGAAGCCGGACACTAATGCCAAGACTGTAGAAAACACCATACGGATGAGCTGGAAAAGGCAAAGCTGGAGGGAAACACAAAGATGAGTGTGGAAAGGGCCAGGGGTCAGGTCCTGTCCGGGCAGGCACTGCCTTGGAGGTGAACCCTCTGAAGGTGACTATCCTGCAGCCAACCCTCAAAGCTGGAAAATAGGCTAAGAGTGATATTCTGAGAAATGCTGAGCTCTGAGACACCAAAATATACCTTCCCTTCCTGGCCACCTCTTTCCTCTTCATTTAATGGCAATTGAGGCAACTGGCATAGAGTCCACGTTTAGGGAATCACATGAACCTGGGTTCAAACCCCCGGATCCTCTACATGCTGGCTGTGTGCCTGTGGGCAAGTCCTGTGGCCCTCCTGAGCCCCAGTCTCTTTATCCATAAAATAAGGTTGTGAAAAGGAGATAACGGGGCTGGATGTGGTGGCCTACACCTGTAATCCCAGCACTTTGGGAGGCCGAGAGAGGTAGATCACCTGAGATCGGGAGTATGACACCAGCCTGGACAACACAGTAAAACCCCGTCTCTACTAAACATACAAAAATTTGCTGGGCATGGTGGCGGGCACCTGTAATCCCAGCTACTCGGGAGGCTGAGGCAGGAGAATCACTTGAACCTGGAAGGTGGAGGTTGCAAGGTTGCAGCGAGCCGAGATCACACCACTGCAATCCAGCAGCCTGGGCGACAAGAGTGAGACTCCTTCTCCAAAAAAAAAAAAAAAAAAAAAAAAAAAAGAGATGACTGAATTTAACCTGCAATTGCTGCAATTCTGTCCACTGAGCCCATCCAGGGCCGTTTTGGTTTGGTTTCTTTTTGCTTTATAAAGTCAGTTACTTGTAAAAAATGAGACACTGCACTTAAAAGTACAGATTTCCAGCTTCTTTGGATAATCAGGATGCCTGCAAGTTGGTTCTGCATTGACCCACGGTTACAATTTAGAGGGGATATACACACTTCATTTTTCCACTGCCTCATCACTCCCTCCCGGCCTCATCGATATCACCTGCCCTTGGGATGTGGCTTTTGCTGCCCCTGGTGTAAAAGCCGTTTTGACCGTAACCCTGAAACTCTGACCACCTTGAATGCAGTGACCCCAACCAGTTCTGATTCATCAATATCTCCCCAGAGCCCAGCACAAGGCTTGGGTCCCAGTAGGTGCTCAGCCATTCATTTGTCAACAAATACGTATGTCAAGTCCCTACTCTGGGCAGGAGCCACGTAATATGCTGAAGATTTGAGCGACCAATAAGCCAGATATGTAAATGACGCTCACAACAATACAATCCATGAGATCAGTTGTGTTATTATCTCCAATGTTTAGGTGAGCTGGGGAAACTGAGTCACAGAGAAGGTAAGAAACTTGCTCAAGACTCCAAGATAAAGAGGAGCAGAGGTAGAATTCGGCTTTTCTTCTCCAGAACCAATCAATGCTCTGAACTAGGGATCTGCAAGCTACGGCCTATAGGCCATCTGTTTTTATAAATAAAGTTTTATTTTCCTATTTTTATTTATTTATTTTGAGACGGAGTTTCGCCCTTGTACCCCAGGCTGGAGTGCAGTGGTGTGACATCAGCTCACTGCAACTTTCACCTCCTGGATTCAAGTGATTCTCCTGTCCCAGCCTCCGGAGAAGCTGGGATTACAGGCGCCCACCACCACGCCCTACTAAATTTATATTCTTAGCAGAGATGAGGTTTCACCATGTTCACCAGGCTGGTCTTGAACTCCTGACCTGAGGTGATCCGCCCACCTTGGCCTCCCAAAGTGCTGGCATTACAGGCCTGAGCCACTGCGCCTGGCCTAAATAAAGTTTTATTGGTGCATGACCACAGCCATTTGTTTACTTTGAGGTTGCTTTCACACATCAGTGGCAGAGTTGAGTGGTTACAACAGAGCTCGTTTAGGCTCTCAAGGCCTCAGATAGATACTCTCTAGTCCTTTGCAGGAAAAGTCAGCTGACTCCTGCTCTGAACCACGATTCTAAGCATCCTATCTTCATGAGGGGTCTTTGGGCTCATAAGATTTCTACTAAGGGGAGGAGGCAGACAATTTTTAAAATGCATAAAAGAGATACACGTGACCAGGCGTGGTGGCTCACATCTGTAATCCCAGCACTTTGGGAGGCCAAGGCGGGCGGATCATGAAGTCAGGAGTTTGAGACTACCCAGATCAACATGGTGAAACCCCATCTCTACTAAAAATACAAAAATTAGCCGGGCGTGGTGGTGGGCACCTGTAGTCCCAGCTACTCAGGAGCCTGAGGCAGGAGAATCGCTTGAACCCTTGAGGCGGAGATTGCAGTGAGCCGAGATTGCGCCATTGCACTCCAACCTGGGCAACAGAGAGAGACTCCATCTCAAAAACAAAAAAACAAAAAATAACACGTTATGATGGAGAGGACCCTGGTAGCTACTCTACTGAGGGTCCTGGAAAGACCTTTGATAAAAGGTCATTAAGCCGAGATCTGGGTGACAAGGAGCCAGTCACATGAAGATAGGAGAAGAGATTTCCAGGCAGGCACCGCCTGGAGCACAGGCCCTAGGACTTGAGCAAGCATGGGGGTTCCAAGAACAAAAAGCAAGCCAGCAGCCTCCCAACTCAGCAGGAGAGCAGGAGGGTGCGGTGCGGGTAGGAAAGGATCTGGCCATGAAGGGCTTTCTGAAAACGTAAACGGATGAGCTATGCAGGCCTGGAGGAGACCAAAGCCTCCTCTGGCATTCACTGGCTTTCTGAATCCAGATCCTTCCTTTAAACTGGCAGGCCCTCCTCTCCCTGGCTGTGAAAGGAGTTCCCACTATGTGCCGCCCTTCTGGGACTGAGCAATAAAAGACTGATGGAAAAGCCCCCTGCAACAATGCAGGGCAGCCCCGAGACTTGAAGGCTGCCCCTGATGTGTGTGTTGAAGTGAACCAGGAGATTCATCACCCTCAAGAGCTGGAGGCCCCTGTAACCTGGGAAGCCTGAGGCTCCCTTCCCAGCCAGGCTGACTCACGATGCAGCCTCCCATGTGCACCTTAGCCTGGGGGTGCCTTCCCTTCACACAGCCCTTGGCTACCAGGGAAGGTTTGCCAAAAGGAAAGGTGCCAGGGGACGGAGGCACTGAAGGGATAGGGTAAAAGTCCCATTAACTTCACTGCAAGGGATGATTGAGTTTGCTGGGAAAATAGAAGCAGAAAGCCTGGAAGCTGAAGAAAAATACGTGTGTGTGTGTGTGTGTGTGTGTGTGGTGTGTGTGTGTGTTGACATTGGGAGGCAGGAATCAAAAAGGAGTGCCTGGGTAATATGTGACCAGGGCAAACCAGGTTTTCTAACTGTCATTTATCCAGCTCCCAGGTCTTTGCTGCTATGGGTGACGCTAAGCACCTGTTTGCATGACTGGCTTGTCAAATCTGTAAGGATATGAAAAGGGGGTAAGTGGGTCAGGCGCAGTGGCTCATGCCTGTAATCCCAGCACTTTGGGAGGCCGAGACGGGCAGATCACGAGGTCAGGAGATCGAGACCATCCTGGCTAACATGGTGAAACCCCATCTCTACTAAAAATACAAAAAAAAAAAAAAAAAAAAAAAAAACATTAGCCGGGCATGGTGGCGGGCACCTGTAGTCCCAGCTACTCAGGAGGCTGAGGCAGGAGAATGGTGTGAACCCAGGAGGTGGAGCTTGCAGTGAGCTGAGATCACACCACTGCACTCCAGCCTGGGTGACGAGTGAGACTCCGTCTCAAAAAAAAAAAAAGAAAAGAAAAGAAAAGGGAATAAGTGAATGATGCATGATGGATGAAAGATCTGGGATCCAACAGACTTCCTGGCTCCACCCCTTATTAGCTGGAAGACCTTTGAAAAATCATTTCTACTCTGAGTCCCAGCGGTCTCCCCACCAGGAAAATGGGACTACCACTTCCTATAAAAGGCTATTTTGTGGGTCAGCTGGAATTATGACCCCCTTAGCAAAATGCAGGTAGCACCTCTTTCCCTTCCTGGATTCCCTGGACCCAACTGGGTACCTGGCACAGCGAGACTGGACAAGAACCTAGATGGCACAGGAGGGACTGGGTTTCTGAGGTCTCTGTGTGTCTGATGCATGTAGAATGGTCTGGTTCTTCGGGACACGTAGTCCTGAGTCCTGAGAATGCTCAGGGTATCAAATGGTGCTGTGATTGAGCTTTATTAATTAATGAATTCACTCAACAACAATGCATGGGGCATCTGCTCTGTGCTGGACCCTGCAGGAATGCAGGAAATACAGAGAAGAAGAAGAAAAGCAGTGTTGGGATGCTACCAGATTGCCAAGTGGGAGAAGGATAAATGAAACATTGTGGGCACGTAAAGAAACATTGGTGGTATGAGCACACAACTGCATGACAATTAATAAGTTATGGGGACGCTAACGTAGCTCACAAACAGGTAGAGCTGCCCTCCCTGCTCATAGGAAAACATCACTTCTATCAAAAAGCAAGTCACACAAATAACTCAAGTTTCATATTCCAGGCAAATGTGGATTCAGTTCTCAGCTCCTTCAATACCCAACTATGTGACCTGGGGCAAGCCATTCACTCCTCTGAGTCTCAGGTGTCTTAAAACCACATTGAGGATAATACTTAGCCTCTTGGGCCCAGAGGTTTGACAGGGTGGAACAGAGGAGAGAGAAGCTCAGGTTTGTGCTACTGACGCTAATTGCCCTCCAGTATTGGTTCTCCTGTTCTCTCTCAAAAGAACCCCATGATATTTGCTGAGTACTTAGCCACCCTGAATATATTACAGCTTTCCTTGCTGCTACGTTTGGCCAGTCAATGAAGTTCTGACCAATGGAATAGACTTGGAAAAGTTGTATACAATTTCCAGGGAGTGTACCTCAAGTACGCTCTCACTTATCTCTGCCTTTCCTTCTTCTTGCTTTCTGGAATACAGATTTAATGACTGGAGCTGCGACAGACACCTTGGACCATGAGGTGACCTTGAGAATAACAACACAGGAGGAACCTGGGGCTCCAACACTATGTCACATGCCAACCCTGGACTAGACTCCCTCTGACTTATTACATGGAAAAAAAAATATTGCTGATGTTACACTTGCTAAGAGTTTAGAGGAGGGGTGATGATCTCCCATTCTCACAACGGAATCCAATTCTTTCTAACTAATTTTCATTAATATTAGCACAACACGTTCAGGGGGCGAGCATTGTGTGGTAGGCACTACCCTATAGGCACTGCCTGCATTTCCTCCTGACTGAGGGCCCATCTGCCTGACAATGCATTGCCTCCCAGACCTCCCCTGGTTTCCAGTGTTCCTCCAGCGAGATCATGAGCCCTGTGGGATGCTCTCAGAGAGCTGAGTTCATTATAGCTAACAATGACTGCTGCCGAGGTCCGGTGGCTGCAAGGTCAGAAATACACGAACACCTTTATAAATGTACAAAGATGAGAACGTTTCCAAAAGCAGGTCCCAAATTTGTATATGGTTCAAGTTCAGCTGGGTGATTCAGCACCAGCAGCCTAAAAAGCTATCCATGTATGCACTCTTGCAGTATGTACACACAGAATGCCTTCTCCAGCCAGGGCACTGCGCTAAACCCTGCAGGCTGGAAGGACAGAGAAGGCCCCGTCCCTGAGAAGCAGGAGCTAACATCTGAATGAGGAATTAATGTGTTCACACAAAGCAGTTTATTCATCATTCGGCAAATATTTATTGAACACCTACTATGTGCCAGGAAAAGGGCTAAGCTTATAGGAAACAGGGAGCAAATAGGTGAGGAAGAAAATTAGAAATTTAACCCAGGGCTGCCAATTGAACAAGAAAACAGCCATCCTCACCCTCTCAGTCCCAAAGAGGCCAAGCATCCCCCAAAACTCCCTCACTTTGAAGTGCAAATTTTCCTAACAATGAAAAGGGTCACAGAGCTTAACAAATGGACTTGACTTGCTTACTTGTTGATCACAAGAAAGCAGAGGTCACTAGCAATGGGAAAATACCAGCAGTTTCCTTTGTTGTAGGCGAAGGTTGGAATCTAGAATATAAGGCCCTCCACTTCCTAAGCGTTACTCAATGAGCTCAGCTTTACAATGGCATGGTGATGGCCATCAGACATACCTGAGGTGGAATCCTGGTTCAGCCACCACCCAGACGACACAGCTGTGTGACCAGGCGGGATTTAATATTTCTGTAAAAGGGAAAGAATATGCCATCATCCACATTTGGTACTAGCAGGACAAACTGCTATCTGTGGGGAATAAAAGGGGAAGGAGCAGGAAAGGTAGAAAAGAGCTTAGAGAGGCCCCCCATCAGCATGAATCCAGTGAGTCTGCCATCCTATGAGGGCCTTGTCTAGTCATCTCTCTTTCTCTCTCTCTCTCTCTCTCTTTTTTTAAGTTGCAATAAAATATACATAATATACAAGTGCCTTTCCCTTTCAGGGCCTCGGTCTCCCCATTTAAAAAGCAAACGGGTTGGCTAGGTGGAATCTGCTGCTGTGCCTCTATTCAGGAGAAGCCGGCTGTAACATTCAACTAGAGGATTTCCTGGACTTCTCTCGAGTGTGACTTAGCAGCCTAGTTTTGTATTTGCAGGGCATTTAACAATCAATCATCTCAGAACAATATCCAAGTAAGCATTTTATCAGGGAAGTTAAAGGAGAGGCGGACACAGCACACGGAACACCACCAGGACAGACCGGAGCTGGAGCGCGGCCGACCAGTACGTTCAGACCCTGAATTCCAGCCTTGCCTGTCCTGGAGCAGCCAATCACACGGCCCTGGCTGCATCCAGAAGTCTCATTAAGTCTGTTTTATGGCTGTTTTTTTGACAAGTGAGGCCTTTAAAACAGGCTTCCTCATTGTACAGAGGGTGAAGTTCAGTCCAAACATTTGTCTGCAGAAGGAACTGGGTGGACCCAAAAGCCAGAGGGACCCTAATAAACTCTACTCACATTCCGGGGCCAAGGAAAGGGATGCTTCTTCAGACACCCTGTCAGTGGCTCTGCTGAGAATAATAATGCAAAACAAAGAACAGAAGCTCCAATCTCCCAACAACTCCTAGTTGTCTATACTTTCTATATCTTTAACCTCGCAAATCTAGTATAATATTATTGTCCTGGTTTTCCAAAAGAAAAACTGTATTTTCCTTCAAATCCCCACAGCTAGACAGGACTGAACCAGTATTCAAATTCTAGTTCATCTGATGTCAAAACCTTAGTTCTTTCTATTCCACCAGCTGCCTGCGCTTGGAGTGGATTCCTTAACAGCCCAGCTTTTTAGGAAGAGTCTTTGAGAGTCTAAATTACCACGCTTCTCCCTGGTCCCCCAGAGGAAGACCAGTCTCATCTTGGAATTGTGTGTGGTTTGGGAAGCTGAGTTGGAGTCAGATTCTCCATCCAGGAGGACAGAGCAGCTGCAGGCCCTGCTGGAAGGGAACTCTTGTCGTAGTAGCAATCACGCACCAGATTTGAAAGCCTTGCTGGTCAAGTTTCTCAGGGTCGGGGCTGGTGAGATGGGCCTCCTTGGCCACCCAGAACCCTAGGAGAGTCACAACTACCCACTGTTAAGAGAAGATCAAGGGGGAAAGTCAGCCCTGGAGGGCAGAAGGGAGACCAGGCCAATCAAGGCAAATCTACCTCCCACAGCCTCCTGGAGAGAGATTTCTCAAGCTCTCCTGACTGAGTCAACGTCTGTTTTAGGAGGCAAAAGTCAAGCTTCTTGGCTCAGGACACACAAGGCCCTTCTAGGACTGGCCTGTCCTCCCTGGGACAGGCATCTCCCACCTATTCCTCACCACCTGCCCACAGCCTGCGCTTGGCCACAGGGAGAGGTGAGCATCAACTACCTGCTCAGGCTTGCCTGTGGCCACACTGTATATGTTTTTCCTCTCCAGGCCAGTCCCTCCAGGCCAGTCCAACTGTCATCTTCTTGGCAAGGCCTTTCTAAGTCCCCTGGTTCCTCCATCTGCCCAGTACTGTGTGTTCTTAGGCAAACCACTTAGCCATGTGGTAGCTCAGTTCCCACTTTTGTAAATTAGAGACGATAATAGTATCTTTCTCCTAGGTTTGATGTGAAGATTCTATGAGATGAAATAAGTTAGCACTTAAGCAGGACCTGGCCAGACTCAGTGATTCATACACTTAACCATCATCATCATTCTATCTGGCCTGGATTCCAAAGATCCAGGAGGGAATTTGCTAGCAGGAGCTCCACTTGAATGGCTCAGTACTCAAGCTTCCATGCAGTAAAAGCCTCCTTGGTTGCCCCAACAGAGGGGTTTCCACCCTGCTTGGGCCCCCACTGGTCTGTGTATGTGCCACCTTAAGGCCCCTGGCCCCTGCAGAGCAATGGTCTACACTGTCTTCTCCCATTATACTGAGATAGGGATCATTTCTGAAACTGAATGCTGGCTGCCTCAACAATGAAAGAAGGCCAGGTGTGGTGACTCATGCCTGTAATCCCAACATTTTAGGAGGCCAATGCTAGAGGATTGCTCGAGCTCAGGGGTTTAAGATCAGCCTGGGCAACATAGGGAGATTGTTTACAATCTACAACAACAAAAAATTGTAATTAGCCGGGCATGGTGGCACACGCCTGTAGTCCAAGCTCCTCAGAAGGCTGAGGCAGGAAGATCACTTGAGCCCAGGTGGAGGTTGAGGCCGCAGTGAGCAGCTCTCCAAAGGATCCTAGGGATTGGAGGATTGGACATTAGTCAGAACAAACCTTGGAAATTCTATACTGAATAATTTCTAAACTTCTTATTCCAAGTCAGGACTCAGAAAATGGACTCCAACATTCGAGACCAGCGTGGGCAACATGGTGAAACCCTGCTTCTACTAAAAGTACAAAAATTATCTGGGTATGGTGGAGTGTGTCTGTAGTCCCAGCTACTTGGGGGGAGTAGCTGGGACTTGCCTCTAGCCGGGCACGGTGGCTCACGCCTGTAATCCCAGCACTTTGGGAGGCCAAGACCAGCCACCATGAGATCAGGAGTTCGAGACAAGCCTGACCAACATGGTGAAACCCCATCTCTACTAAAAATACAAAAATTAGCCAGGCGTGGTGGTGTGCACCTGTAATCCCAGCTACTCAGGAGGCTGAGGCAGGAGAATTGCTTAAACCCAGGAGGCTGCAGTGAGCTAAGATCGCACCACTGCATTCCAGCCTGGGTGACAGACAGAGACTCCATCTCAAAAAAAAAAAAGACTCCAACACTGTTTTAGTCTGAGATACGGACTCCCAGGCTACGTGTTATGAGCACTCTCTGAATGTCGAACGCCTTAAGCAATCATCTTAGACTTCCCAGCAATCTTGAAGGTAGTGTTTCTCAAACTGGAATGCACATCAGAATAGCTTAGAAGGCTTGTTGAAACACAGATTGCTGGACTCCACCCTCAGAGTTTCTGATTTAGTAGGTATGGGGTGGTACTCAGGTTTCTGTTACTGCTGGTCTGGGAACCACATACCACACTTTGAGAACCTCTGCTAGAAGGAACTATTCTCCCATTTTACAAATGAAGAAACTGATGCTCAAAAAGATTCAGCAAATTGCCTACAATCATGTGATGTACAAGACAGTATTATGAGGTAACCCAACAGCATTTCTCAAATCTCTCTCTCTTGCTGCTTTCCAGAATAGAAGTTGGAAATGTTCATAATTCTTTTCCAACATTCCTTGCAGCTAGGAATGGCTAGGCAATATTATTCCAATTAATATATCCTTCTTCCTGCCTAAGATGCTGACAGTGTTCTCTTCTCCTACAAGAGCAACATACTAGAGATGTGGAGCAGAAGAGCAAAATTGCCCTGGTCCTCAGTGATTGGCAGTTGACCCAAGGATTCCAACACTACTGAATAACTTATTGTTATGTATGAAACATAAGCCACTATTGGTTTAAGCCACTGTTAGTCAATCTTTCTGTTACTTATAGCTGATTCATTCCAAATAATACACATAAGTGATCAATATTGGGGCCAGTATTGACACTGAAATCTGTCTAACCTTAGACTCACTCTTTACACAACCCATACTGCGACTGGAAATGGAACTTTTGGCCGTGAAGTACTCAACATTCCCTAAATCTCTTAACTTCCCTCTAATAGTGTTCCTCATATGGAAGTGACTTGAGTGCTTAATCTCAATCCCAAACAAAAGAATTAGACATGTCTTGAATCTAACCAATATCCTATGACTGACCCAAGCACAAACATGCCTTTAGGTTCTTACTACTCAAAGTGTGGTTCACCCACCAGCAGAATCACCTGGGAGCTGGTTACAAACGCAGAATCTTCAGCCCCATCTCTGTCCCACCAAATCAGAATCTGCATGTTAACTAGTTCCCCACGGGCTTCATAGGCTCATTAAAGTTTGAGTAGAATTCTAATTCAATCAGTGATTCCCAAGACTGATTGAGCATTAGAATCCCCTGGAAATCTAAAGACAAAATCAAGAGCCCTGGGTCTCACTCCTGACTTACTGAATCAAAACTCTACTTGGGTGGGAACCAGAAACCACGTCCCTCGTTATTTACATTATTTCACTCAGGGACTATCTTGAGAAACTGATTAAAGCTATAGCCCTTCTTTCAGGAAACATATATATGTACATGAATTTTGCTTTTAATTTAAAGGATTCACAGGTCACTGAAGTCCACCCAGAGTCCTCCGAGGACCTCCTAGGACATGCAAACTCCAGAAAAGAAAAGTAGCCCTTTCAACAAGTCTGGGCAGTTACAGAAATGCAGTCAGGATCCTAATGAGAAGAGGCAGCCAGCCCCTGCCAGCTGAGTAAGCTCTGGTTAGTTCTCACCTGAAGATGGTTTATGTAACCAGCTAGAACCCAAGGTCGCAATTCAATTAGCAGCTTCTGCCACAAGTTTAGCTTTGTGCCCCCTGGGATTTCCATCACCCCGGATTACAGAGCTATTCATTTCATTTTCACCAAATTAACCTAATTCGCATAGAGGATGACTTCCTGCTCAACCACTGCCCACAAGGATGCCACAGAGGCAGGTGCCTCATTCAATTAGGAGATTTTGAAAAATACATGCAAAACATGCTTTTCAAAACAAAGTACTCAACAAGCAGGGGCAGAGTATCACCACCTCTCCCAACCAACTGAGCAGACCTAGTCTCCCTCAATATACATATTTCTACTGCCACACTTATTTCAGCATTATATCTTATAATTGGATATCTGTTCTTTTAAAGGCTACAGGCTTCTGGAGACAAATGAAAGTTTTCATTACCATATTACTCTACCTAGACCAAGTGTAGGACCTGCTACAAAGCAGGCACTGAAAAGATGATAGGGTTGGTGGGTGGGTGAATGGATGGATGAATGAGTGGATGGATGGATGGAAGGAAAGATGGATGGATGGGTGGATGGATGGATGGATGGATGGGCAGATGGAAAGATGAGGGATTTTGCTCTTTAAATATATATAATGAAAAAAATCGGAAGTTCAAGTCTAGGAAATTCAGGTGCAAGTTCTACCATGCACTCAGAAGCTGTGAGGTCTCAGTCAAAGCATTTAACCTCCTTGATGAAATTACTCTCTGTGAAATGGAGGCACTAACAATAATACCTGAATTTCTAAGGTTATCATGACAATTGAATTGGAGAATACATGGGAACACCATATTTTTCAGCAGGCCTCAGACAAGGACTATGGAAAGGGATGCATTCCAGAATCTGGCAGAGCTGAGCTCCAAGTCCGGCTTCACCACTGTCAGCTGTTTGACCTTGGACAAACATCATAAGCTCTCTGCACTTGCGTTCTCATTTGAGCAATGGAGATGGCAATAACTCCTCCAACAAAGAGGCGCTGAAGGAGGCACTAAAATTACAGAGTGTTTCACTTTGCCCCTTGCCTCCTGTGGCTGGATGGCTTGTGTAAGTTTGTGGAACTTCCAAGAAGAAGTGGTTGAATAAGAAAAACTGTTGTTTCAATAAATCTGATCAAGCTGGGCGGAAAAGCATGAACCACCAACTAGGTCTCTGATTCGAGGCTGGGAGAGAAAAGGGTGTGCTGGGAGAACTCTCACCATGTGGGTCTCACAATCTATCTAACATAAAGCTTTCATAGCCAAGTTTCACAATTTTCCACCACATGAGCAAACTTCATTTGCCTTGATGAGGCAATAACTGTGTGCATTTATTTATATATTTCCCTTTTCCTCCCCTCCCCAGCCTCCTCACTAATCCACTTGGCCTTTTTCTCAGGCCCTGCTTCAATCTTTCTCCTTCATAGCCTCAGAAGCAGTAAAGTTGTGTAGGGTTTGGGGGCTCAAGTCCTCAGTTCAGATACCAGCTGCCACCTCCCGACTGCGTGACCTCGGGAGTCAGTCCACTTCCATGGGCCTTGGTTCCCTCTGCATGAGGGTTGTTCACTCCAACCTGGGGGTGGGAGCTGCTCTCAGGATCAGTGTGCTATCACGGATGACAGGGCAGGTGCTTGTGGATCATAGTTTCTCTCTTCCACTGTGTGTGTGGAGGGGATCCAGCCAGAAGCTCGAATGCATTTGTTTTGTTTGTTCAGGAGTTAGGGAAAGTGAGAAACTCCCAGACCCAAACCAGTCTTGAACTGAAGTCTGGGAATGGGAAAGCCCTTTACTGCAAACGCCTATAGAAACATCCTGGTCTTTTACAAGCCTCTGCCGCCTTCCGCCAGGGTTGTGAAACTGATTGAGTTGGAAGGGCCAGCACCTGTGCACTCAGTGGCCCAGTGGCTCTCCATTCCTCTGTGTCTGGCTTTGCCCTGAACCCCCAGGTCAATTCAACCGAAACCATGGGTAAGTCAGAGCTCTAACAGAGGAAGATGAGGGGAGATTTGTGATAGGGCTCTTGTTAAGCCACTGAAGCACAGTGTGGCAGGCTGGCTGGCCAGGTGCCCATTCACAATGTGTGACTGCCCCACGCTCCAGGGCATGTCACACCATGCCCAGCCTCACAGGCACTGGGACCCTGAGAGAGTGTCCAGGGTCTTCTTCCATCCCATCAGTCCTTCTCAGGATGAGGAGAGGGAGAGGAACTGCTGATTGGCCCTGGACGGCTTGCCCAGAGCCTGTGTGGTCTGTGATACGACATGCCAGGCTCTTTTGCAGGCATTTTCATTTTACCGTTCCCTTATGAGGTAGACCCTGTTAGGCCCATTTTACAGATGAAGAAACTGAGGCCCAGGGAGATGTGACGTGTTCGAGTGAGCTTAGCTGGACAATAGCAGTTCTAGTTTTCTAATCTGTGTCTGGCTTCCTATCCAATGGCCTCCCCACTCCCCAGGAGCTACCAGACACTCAGTTCCCTGATCTGTCATTTTTCAGTCCTTCTCCAAGTTTTCAGTCTCCTGCGCCCAGCTTAAAGGGCAAATAGAATAAAGAACAAGGCGCCAAGCAACAGAATATGCTTGCTAGCAGGTGATTTGGGGCTTTCCCTCTGCATAGTCATGGGCAGGAACACCCAGTCTTTGCCCACGGTAGCAGTGGCCAGGGCTCCTAGAAGTCATCCCAACGCAGAAGACAGCACATGAGTAGTCCCCATCAATTCCTGAAATACCTTTAAGTCCCAAAGGTCACTAGTTATCAATGATAGAGTCTCACATCTAGGAAACACCCATCACATAGCCAGCTTAGGCAAAATGAATGCCTCTCAAAGGCCATCGTACCAGCGGAGGAAAAAAAAAAACTGAGCAGATGTGGCTTGGGTCTGCAGCCAAAATCCAATGTTAAAGAACAGGCTGGGGGTGGGAAAAGAGAAGAAATAATTCATCAGTAGAATGATATAGGCAGTCCATGGGTATCACCAGAACTGCATTTTCTCACCGTGCAGAATGGTTGTGTAATTTCCCCCATTTCTCTGTCAATAAGGGGCTAGTGCTATCGGTGAAATAATTTACAACCCAATGTGCTCCACTGTAAATGGGTGCTATGTTTACTGGCTGTAAAAACATCTCTGAACACACTGACCTTCAACAGGTGAACCCTTGAGTTTATAGCACTGAAGAATTGTTTTACTGCCTCAGCACAGGCAACAGGCATGCTGGACACCTGTTGGGGGTGAAGGGTAGGGAATCAAGCCCTCTGGGGTTTCAGGGAAAGGAATCCTAAGAACAAGCTGCCCCAGTGTGAGCCAACCAGATCAAACAAACCTCCAGGTGCCTGGTCAGCATCTGGGTCCATGGTAAGCATCTGAATCTTGGATGAACCCACTAAGCAAGTCCAGGCTAGGGACTGAGGCCTGCAGAGCACTTCTGGCCATGGAAGGCCAGCAGGATGGAGTCCAAGGCAGGTCCTGGGGGAACTCCAAGCACTGAGCTGGGGGAACCTAAATAAATTGGTCAATATGAGGGACAGGACCAAGAGAAAGACTGAAGATAGGAATTCCAGCCAAAGGCCCAATGTTGAACAAATCTAGAACCGAGGCAAAGCAAGTTTTCTGTAAATAACTCATGAACCAAAGAAGCAGAGCCTCTGCCTTTAATGACAGCCACCGAAAGGTATGTGGGCAAATGGAGCAGACAGAAAAGGATAGGACTAGGGGGAATAAAAATGTTATTCTGGCCAGGAGCAGTGGCTTGCGCCTGTAATCCCAGCACTCTGGGAGGCCGAGGTGGGCAGATCACCTGAGGTCAGGAGTTCGAGACCAGCCTGGCCAATATGGCAAAACCCCGTCTCTCCTAAAACTACAAAAATTAGCCAGGGTTGGTGGTGCATGGCTGTAATCCCAGCTAATCCTGAGGCAGGAGAATCGTTTGAACCAGGGAGGCAGAGTTTGCAGTGAGCCGAGATCACGCCACTGCACTTCAGCCTGGGCAACCTAGCGAGACTCTGTCTCAAGAAAAAAAACAAACAAACAAAAAAAAAAACATTTCTTTCTTTCTCACCCTTCAGCTTGCTCAGGGAAGGTTTTTGTTTTTCCCATCCATGCCTTAGTATGGAGATTTCAGAGAGGCCCCTACAGGGAGCACACTTCCCCAAAAGCCAATGACCAAAATAGCCACAAGGATCAATGTGCCAGCCTCAGCCAGGCATATATTCTTTGAGTCTTCACCAGAAAGCTAAAGTGGCATCTGACAAAACCTCTAGAATGTTCTGAACTACGTTATCAGGCCCAAATCCTGATGACAGACAGAAGGGTATAAAAGAATAAAGACTACCCAGATGAAAGGCACGCTTGGAGGGTCCTGAGCCCTTGTGGGCAGTGATGAAATCGAGGGCTGCGTGCAGTTTGTTCACATGAAGAGCCCTGGAAGAAGGCTTCACACTCAGCAAGCGCCCTGGCCAAATGAGGAAGAGCCGAGCAGGCTGGCCTGAGGTTGCTCCATACCCTGGGCCTCTGGGGAGGAATCAGAGGAAGCAAACCATTGTGTCCACACTAAATGAGAAACCTAGTGATTTTCATTCCTGGTGTTTTTAATTCTGTGCCTTTGAAGATCATCTTAATTTTTTAATTAAAAAAAAAAAATTACAGTTGATGACCTGCCAGTTCTTCACACACACAATTATCATTGAAAGCCAGGGGTCACCACCTTTTTGCAAATAAACAGGCAGAATGATCTGGAGAAGACCTCATGGCCAGGTGAGGTGGCTCAGGCCTGTAATTCCAGCACTTTGGGAGGCCGAGGCAGGCAGACTACATAAGGCCAGGAGCTCGAGACCAGCTTGACCAACATGGCAAAACCCTGTCTCTACTAAAAATACAAAAATTAGCCATATGTGGTAGCTCATGCCTGTAATCCCAGCACTTTTGGAGGCCGAGGTGGATGGATCACTTGAGGCCAGGAGCTTGAGACGAGCCTGGGCAACATGGTAAGACCCCATCTCTACTTAAAATACAAAAATTAGCAGGGCATGGTGGCACATGCCCACCACCCCAGTTACTCCGGAGGCTGAGGCATGAGAATCGCTTGAACCCAGGAGGTAGAAGTTAGCCAAGATCATGTTACTGAATTCCAGCCTAGACAACAGAGTGAAACTCTGTCTCGAAAAAAAAAAAAAGCCAGGTGCGCTGGCTCATGCCTGTAATCCCAGCACTTTGGGAGGCCGAGGCGGGCGGATCACGAGGTCAGGAGATCAAGACCATCCTGGCTAACATGGTGAAATCCCGTCTCTACTACAAATACAAAAAATTAGCCGGGCGTGGTGGTGCGTGCCTGTAGTCCCAGCTACTCGGAGGCTGAGGCAGGAGAATGGTGTGAACCCAGGAGGCGGAGCTTGCAGTGAGCTGAGATGGTGCCACTGCACTCCAGCCTGGGTGACAAAGCAAGACTCCGTCTCAAAAAAAAAAAAAAAAGACAACAGATTGCTGGGGTTGGAGAGGGGTCCTTCATTCCTGTCTCTGCTCTCCCTACTGCACACATGCACAGGCGCGAACACATACATACACACACACACACACACACACAAACACACCCCTACAACTCCCCAGACAAGACTTGCTCACCACCATAACACAGCACCTAGTACTGGGGCAGCAATAGTGCAGCCACTCAGTGAATATTTGGCAAATAAACTGATTAATATATAAGGATATAAGAGAGCTAGAAACCAGACATGCAAGGAAGGGGAGAGGGGAAAGGGCGCAAAGTGGGGGTGGCTTGGGATCCCACCCCCAGACGGTTCCGCCATCTATTGGCAATAACAAGCCCTAGCATAACACCCTTCAGATTATAAAACCCAGACACACCTCACATCACTTTTGATTCCCACCACTCCCCCTACTCCCAGGAGGTAAGGATCTTTGTGCTGATGCTCGGAAAAAAACCTGAAGCACAGGAAAGGTCTACTAGCTTGTTCAAGGTAGGAAAAGAAATAAAACTCAGAACTAAAACTTCTGAAGTCAAAGCTTGAGCTCTGAGCCAGGCGCAGTCGTTCACACCTGTAATCCCAGCACTTTGGGAGGCCAAAGTGGGCAGATCGACTGAGGCCAGGCATTCAAGACTAGCCTGGGCAACATGATGAAACCCCATCTCTACTAAAATTACAAAAATTAGCTACTTGGGAGGTTGAGGCAGGAGAATCGCTTGAATCCGGAAGTGCAGGTTACAGTGAGCAGCGATCGTGCCAATGCACTCCAGCCTGGGCGACAGAGCAAGACTCCGTCTGTGATGGTTAATGCTGAGTGTCAATTTGATTGAATTGAAGGATGCAAAGTATTGGTCCTGGGTGTGTCTGTGAGGGTGTTGCCAAAGGAGATTAACATTTGAGTCAGTGGGCTGGGGAAGGCAGACCCACCCTTAATCTGATGGGCATAATCCAATCAGCTGCCAGTGAATCTAAAGCAGGCAGAAAAACGTGAAAAGGTGAGACTGACTAGCCTACATCTTTCTCTCTTCTGAATGCTTCCTGGACTCCAAGTTCTTCAGTTTTGAGACTCAGACTGACACTCCTTCTCCTCAAGTTTGCAGACAGCCTACTGTGGGAACTTGTGATCATGTAAGTTAATGCTTAATAAACTCCATATTTTATATATATACACACACACACACACACACACACACACACACACACACACAGTCCCTCTAGGAAACCCTGACTCAATAACATTAAATAACATTATTAATAACTCAATAACATTAAATAACATTAAGCTTTAATACATTAAAGCTTAAGCTCTGGTGGCTCCTGGTCTGAGTTTGGGACCTTGGTCTAAATCTATGCTATTTAATCCAGTGACTTCATCACAATCCAGGAAGACCGAAGACACTAATGTCCATCCATTCATTCCTTTACTCTATACGTATTTACTCTAAACATAGCACCTGTTATGTTCCAGGTGTCTGAGGAGCTAGAGAAGCCACAAGGAACAGGACAGGCACAGTTTCTATCCTCTCCAAGCTTATATACTTATACTGGTGGTAGAGACAGAGACCAAAGGGGCAAACAAAGAGACAGACAAGGTGATGGGACAGAAATTAATTGGGGATCATGAGCAGTGGTGTATGCCTGTAGTCACAGCTACTCAGGAGGATGGGGTGGGAGGATCATTTGAGCCCAGGAGTTCAAGACCATCCTGGCCAATAAAAAGATCCTGTTTCTTAGAAAAAGAAATTAATTGAAGTAGTCCCACCTGAATGGACAGCCAGGGAAAGACAGCCAAGGAAGCTTCTGAGAAAAAGTCATTTGAGCTAAGAGCTGAAGGGTCATTCTAAGAGCGATCCGAGCAGAGAAAAGGTACATGTGCCAAGTGTTGGAGACAGATAGGAGTTCAGGGGTCCCAGGATGAGAAAGGAAGCCAGTGTGGCTACATGTAATGAGTAAGAGAGGTGAATCTCTCTGTAAATGTAAGTGGAGATGGAGACAGAGGTGGAGACGACGGTGGAGATCATCTTGCATTTGCCTGCCCCGCATTCCACCCGTTCTTCTGGCAGTAGAATTCTATTTTCCTCTCAATAATTACCCTTCCACTACCCTCATCCTATGAGGTTTGGATGGTATTGACTTCCCTCTGCAGAACCAGAAATCCATGCTTGGCTAACTGATTACTGCCTCCCCCCGCCTCTCCATCATCCCAACCAATTCACCAACTCACTCCCAGCATGTCGCTCAACCAGGCCAATAAACAAGACTTCAGCCAGAACTGTTGGTAAAGATGCAAACTGAGCTACTAGTGCCCATCTTACAACAGGGGGACAGCATGCCTGAGAGTAACTCCCAGAGGCAAGCAGAGCTGAGAGTCCTGAGCTACTGTTTGACCCTTTGGATCCAGAGGTACCCGGACTTTTCAGCTATATAAGCCATTAAATGCGTTTTTTAAAATTATTTTTTGAGACAGGGTTATGATGGGGTTTCTCAAACTTGCAGCTCATGCATGATCCACACTTACACAGTTATGCTGGCTGCTGAGTGGCAAATTGATTGAAGAGGGACAAAAGTGAAAACAGAGAAATGCATCAGGAGGCCACACAGGAGTCAGGAGAGAAGAATTAAAGAATTTCACGAAACAGAATCCAGAGTTTTGGAGCAAGTGATTACACTGAAACGTGTGGCTGTCTGTATACTATACACTGCTCACAGATCAAGCCCACTCCATATGTTCAGGTGCCCATTTTGCACGTGAGCGCTCTCTCTCGGGGGATCACTCTGAATGGCCAGCTCATTCTCATTCTCTAATCTCAGCTCAAATGATCCTTTCTCAGAGTGGCTGCCAGGAAAGCTATCCAAGCGGATTCCTCCAGTTATTTTCTATCCCATCACTTTATCTTTTCACAGCACTATCACAACGCATAATTATTTTGTTTTTGTTTTTGTGCGTATTTTTGCTTTTGTTTTGAGACAGGGTCTCGCTCTGTTGCCTAGGCTGGAGTGCAGTAGCACAAACATAGTTCACTGCAGCCTCGACCTCCTGGACTCAAGCAGTCCTCCCACCTCAGCCTCCCGAGTAGGTGGGACCACAGGTATTCACCACCATGCCCAGCTAATTTTTAAATCTTCTGTAGAGACAGGATCTCACTATGTTGCCCAGGCTGGTCTTGAACTCCTGGGCTTAAGTGATCCTCTTGCCTCAGCCTCCCAAAGTGCTGGGATTACAGGTGTAAGCCACTGCACCAGGCCCATAATTATTTTGTTTGTTTATTTGCTTATCCCTTTGGTCTCCTTCTCCCCCAGAGCAATGTAAGCTTGAGGAGAACTGGGGTCATGTTTCTCCCATTCATAGTTGTGCCTCCAGCTACTGAACATAGCCTGGAGCAACCAGGTGCTCAACAAATACAAGTTGACTACATTTTAACTTAATAACTCCTCTCCTGACAATTTATATCGAGAAGTCAACTCAGAAGAAATTTTCAAAATAATATAGACACAGATAGTCACCATAATCTAAAATGTTCAAAACATAGCCGTCTTTAAGTAAGTGAATAATGGCATATCCACAAGGTAGATACTACAGCCAGAGAAAATTATAAAGTATTAGAAAAATGTCCCAAAATAGGCTGGGTGCGGTGGCTCATGCCTGTAATCTCAGCACTTTGGGAGGCCAAAGTGGGCAGATCACAAGTTCAGGAGTTCAAGACCAGCCTGGTCAACATAGTGAAACCCCCTTCTCTACTAAAAATATAAAAAATTAGCTGGGCGTGGTGGCGGGTGCCTGTAATTCCAGCTACTCAGGAGGCTGAGGCAGGAGAATCACTTGAATTTGGGAGGCGGATGTTGCAGTGAGCCAAGATTGCACCATTGCACTCCAACCTGGGCAACAAAAGTGAAACTGCGTCTCAGAAAAAATAAATAAATAAATGAAAAGAAAAAGAAAAATGTGCTAATATAGAATATAAAATAATGTTAAGTACTAAAGGAAGGATATAACATTATACAGATTGCACCTATATTTAAAAACGAACATATACCTGTAATCAAAATCTAAACACATATGGAGCACTACAGGAAGGGAGGATGTAAAAACAAACAGGTGATGTGGAAGTCATATAGATTCAGGGTTATTTTATTAGTGCTTTTTATTTCCTTACAAGTTGATTTTACAATAAACAGGCAATGTGGAGTTATGCAAAATGACCAGATTCAGAACGAAAAGTTGCAAAATGTTTGGGTTGTAGGAATCATGCCAACTTCCTAGAGCTGTTGTAAAGTTACAGTGGGATCCTGGATTCAGAGGTACACAGCTCAGACCTAGGATAAATGTTTGACCCATAAATTTAATAATGATAATGACAATTACAAGAAAAGCATAATGCTAATCATCATTACATTATAAGGATAAGGGAATGGGTTCCACCACTACCTGTGTGACCTCGGGGGAAAACACTTAATGACTCCAAGCCTCAGTTTTCCCATATGTAAAAAAAGATAATATAAAAAAAGATAATGATGGTATCTATCTTATATAATTCTTACAAAGCTTCTTTGAACATTGTAAAGCACTCAAACAATATCATCATCAAGCAGTAAGAATTGAGAGCAACAAAACTTTAATCAGGCCTCATATTATTCTGTCCCTTGATCTGATTGATGCTGACTGTGTCTTTATTGTTAACTGTGTGCAGGGAAAAGGGCTTTAATGGGCAAAGAAGTATAGAAAGAAATGAATCACCACTCATGCCTATAATCTCAGCACTTTGGGAGGCCGAGGCGGGCGGATAACTTGAGATTAGGAGTTCGAGACCAGCCTGACCAACATGGCGAAACCCTGTGTGTGCAAAAATTAGCTAAGCGCAATGGCATGTGCCTGTAATCCCAGCTACTCGGGAAGCTGAGGCAAAGATCACTTGAACCTGGGAGGCAGAGGTTGCAGTGAGCTGAGATAGTGCCACTGCACTCCAGCCTGGGTGTCAGAAAGAGATTGTCTCAAAAAAAAGTCAGCAGACCCAGAGAACTCTCTCCCACCCTCTCTTTGCCATGTGAGAGGCTACAACAGAAAGCTGGTAGTCTGCAACCTGGAAGAGGAACCTTGGCAGAACCTGACCATGCTGGCAGCCTGACCTTGGATTTTCAGTCCCCAAAAGTGGGAGAAATCAATCTGTTTTCTAAGCCACCCAGTCTATAGTAATTTGCTATAGCAGCCTGAAATAAGACAGACACTGAGCTCCAGTCACACGGAACTAACTGTTCCCCAAGTCGTCATGACCTCTCATGGCTGGCGAGGAGCCCCATCTCTGTGCTTTCTCAGCCCCTGTGTGTCTCACTATGGGGACACTTAGATACTGAGTTTTCTGGACTGTCAATCTGTCAGTCTCCGCCCCTAGTTCATGAGTCCCATGAGGACTAGTGTCTGATTCATTTCAATGTCCCTTGTACCTATCGCTGAACCTAGTTCAATAAACCTGGGTTTAATTGAATGGAAATACAATAAACTGTTTATGACGTGGTAGAAGCAATACAAGTGAAACGTACAAAGAAGAGAAGGAGCAATTGTCAAGGGTAGAGCGTGGACTCTACACTTACCAGGAATCCTCACTCCGTGCAATCAACCCCAGCTCTGAACTCCAGGGAGGAGTTCAGCTCCTGCCTTCCACCCCCGTGGGGGCCCTCATGATGAATACATACACCTCATACCATCTCACAACCTACCCGGGTTTCCTCACCTGAGCTTGAAGAAAAGAAAAATGAACATGTCTATACTTTGCCAAAACTGCCATCCCCCATCCACCAAAAGCCCTTCTCTCTCCTGCCTGGTTCAACTATTCTTTTCTGAGTCTCAACATGCAGGATGAGAAAAAAGGGCCAGGTCCTAACTGGGGCTCTCCTCTGAGAAGCAAAAGCACAAGTTTCAGAGAAATGAAAAAGAAGACCAGGCCGGGCGCGGTGGCTCACACTTGTAATCCCAGCACTTTGGGAGGCTGAGGTGGGCAGATCACCTGAGGTCGGGAGCTCAAGACCAGCCTGACCAACATGGAGAAAACCCACCTCTACTAAAAATATGAAATTAGCTGGGCGTGGTGGTATGTGCCTGTAATCCCAGCTACTCAGGAGGCTGAGGCAGGAGAATCGCTTGAACCCGGGAGGTGGAGGTTGTGGTGAGACAAGATCATGCCACTGCACTTCAGCCTAGGTGACAAGAGCAAAACTCCATGTCAAATAAATAAATAACAAAAATAAAAAATAAAAATAAAAACAGACTTATTGCAAGTCACATGTTCATTTCCCTGAAGACATCACAAGCTCAAAGCTTCCCGGGCTCAAAGTCTTCAGTGCTTGATATGCTATCCCTGTCCACCTGCAAAGGCACTGTCCTGAAGATTAGATGTATTTGTTCTCTTCTACAATGCTTTGGATAAGATAAGGACACAAGAGCCAGTGAATGTACATCAGGATCTGCACAGAAGTATTGAGAAGTATCACCACGGTCACTAGGGTGGATCATAAAGCTGAAAAAATGCCCATTTGAAAACCAATAACTCATGATCTGAGACCCAGATATTTAATACATGGCTACTTTCTGCCTCAAATGTAAATACTTACTATGTTTTAGCTATGTAAAGAAAAGCTATGGCTATTATACTTCCCAACGTGATGTTCTTGCTGACCAAAGCAATGGACACATTTATTGAAACCAGGGCCACATATACCTGGGTTTTCTAATGACAACAGAAACAAGTCTCTCCTTTCCTGGCACATCTCAGATGAATTAAAAATCTTGAAGTGGACCAGGCACGGTAGCTCACGCCTGTAATCCCAGCACTTTGGGAGGCCAAAGCAGATGGATCACCTGAGGTCAGGAGTTCGAGACCAGCCTGCCCAAAATGACGAAACCCCATCTCTACTAAAGATACAAAAAATTAGCTGGGCGTGGTGGTGGGTGCCTGTAATCCCAGCTACTTGGGAGGCTGAGGCAGGAGAATCACTTGAACCCAAGAGGCAGAGGTTGCAGTGACCCCTGATTGCGCCACTGCTCTCCAACCTAGGCAATAGAGTGAGACTCTTGTCTAAAAAAAAAAAAAAAAAAAATTTTGAAGGGACACGTAAATGGTTTCCAAGACATTGAGAATCTTGTAAGAGAGTTTAGCCGGCGGAACCACCAAAGTGTTTGTCAATTAGATCATGATGTCCCCAAGGCAAGACCCCTTCTCCAATGTATTCCCAGTGCCAGGCACAGTGGTTGGCACATGAGAAGCACTCAACAGGTTCAAATAAACAAATGAATGAAGGGTGGAATGGACCGGATTATTTCAAACATGATCTCTCAGATTCACTGTGAAAACTTAAAGCAAAATTTAGAAAGCATATACTTTCCTACGTCCCTAACCCCAGTGTTACCCCTGAACCCATTGGCCAAGCACTCACAGTTGGAACATACATCAATTAAGGTGTTTTCAAGAGCGAAGAATAAACCACTCAACTTAAAGTGACTTAAAGAATTAGGAAATTTAGGCCAGGCATGGTGGCTTGCACTCGCAATCCCAGCACCTTGGGAGGCTGAGGTGGGGAATCACTAGAGTATAGAAGTTTGAGACAGCCTGAGCAACACTGCAAGACCCCAGCTCTACACACACACACACACAGTGTTTTTGCTTGTTTTTTGTTTTTTTTAATTAGCTGGGTGTGGTGGCTTGTGCCTGTAGTCCTGGCAACTCAGGAAGCTAAGGAGGGAGGATCACTTGAGTCTAGGAGTTGGAGGCTGCAGTGAACTATGATTGCACCACTGCACTCTAGCCTGGGTGACAGAGTGAGATCCTGTCTCTAGAAAGAAGAAAGAAAAAGAAAGAAGAAAGAAGAAGAAGAATTATTAGGAAATTTACTACCTCAAATAGAACAACTACAGGGGTTTCAGGTGAGTTACAGAAGAGGCCACACACAAACACACACCTACACATCCTTACCCTTTATAGTAAGACCTCATTTTAATTATCCAAAGGTAGAGAATATTATTGAATTCAGAATAACATGTCAGTCAGGCAGGTGCAGATCACAGCACACATCTTATTGAGGCTTCTAATGAGATTCAAAGGGCTATGTCACTGCTCTTTCTTACTCATTGCTCATGTCACTAGAATAGAATTTACTCTAACATCTATGGCTTCTATTCAAGGGAATGTTTAAACACAACATGAATGAGTCCATTTCCTCAACTGCAGAAAGAAAGCAGAGTCCATGCCCAGGAATTCTCAAACATCACTCTGCCTTCAGCATTGCACAGTACCGGCAAACCCATTTCTTCACATTTTATTTGAGGATTTTGATGCAGAAGGCTAGCACAATGATTACAAGTTCATTTTGTCCAATTTACACGCCATAAAGGCCAGAGGTAGGGTGACTTCAGAGTTGGTCCAACAACTTCTTCTAGGATCCATGTTTTTTCCATGTCTCAACAGACCAACTTTGTTCTCAGACTGGCTCCCCTCATGGTCACAAGAGGACTGCCGTAGTTCTAGACATCACATCTGGACAGAAAAATATCCAGAGGCAGAAGAAGACTGAATCTTCCAGTTGTAAGAGTAGAAGAAACCTTTTCCAGGTACCTCCCATCAGCTCCCTGTTTTAATTTTTTTTGTTTTTTGTTTTGTTTTGTTTTTTTGTTCTTGTTTTGGTTTATTTGTTCATTTGTTTGTTTTTTGTTTTGAGACAGAATTTCACCCTGTCACCAGGCTGGAGTACAATGGCATGATCTCAGCTCACTGCAACCTCCACCTCCCAAGTTCAAGCGGTTCTCCTGCCTCAGCTTCCTGAGTAACTGGGATTACAGGTGCACGCCACCACGCCCAGCTAATTTTTGTATTTTTAGTAGAGACAGGGTTTCACCATGTTGATCAGGCTGATCTTGAACTCCTGACCTTGTGATCTGCCCACCTTGGCCTCCCAAAGTGCTGGGATTACAGGTGTGAACCACCGTACGTGGCCTTTTTTTTTTTTTTCCAATTAGCCAGTTGTGGTGGCGTGTGCCTGTAGTCTCAGCAACTCAGGAGGCTGAGGAGGAAGGATCACTTGAGACTAGGAGTTTGACTTTAAGTCTCAGGCCATACTGAGAGACACACCCACCCCAAAATTCATTACTGATAAGGGAACATGGGATTGCAGTTACTGGTTAAACTAATCAAGATTCACCCCTGAGCTGGAGACAGAGACACCTTCCATGACTAAACCAGGGCTCTGTCAGCTGGGAAGAATGCCCTAAGCAAAGGATAGGCACCTAACAGCATCTGTGCCAAATAGCCCATGCCCCATCAGCAGGGACATTTTGGGACTCTGTGACTGTGTGGGCTCCAGGGGTCCCTTGAGGCAGAGAGACTATTAAAGGGGAGGGATTCAGCACTTAGGTCACCCACAGTGTTTGATTCTGGCTCCTCTTGGGGCGTCAGCAAAGTATGGGGGCTATGCTGACATCACGATCTATGATGCTGCTGCCACCATGGTTTATTAGCCTGCCTGTGCCACTTCCTGAGCCTCCAAATCACACAGAATGTAAGACAGAAAAAAATGTCATCAGAGTACAAGAGCAAAGCGAGCTGCTTTACTGGGTACCTACCAGACACAAGACATGGTTTCTCACATTAGATCATGTAATTCTCACCATAGCCACCAGCTAGGTGTTATCAGCACTCTGTTAATAGAAAAGAGGGCAGTAGCTCAAGCCTGTGATCCCAGCACTTTGGGAGGCCTAGCTGGGTTGATCACTTGAGCTCAGGAGTTGGAGACCAGCCTGAGCAACAAAGTGAGACCCTGTCTCTAAAAAAATGTTTTAATTACCCAGGTGTGGTGGTGAATATCTATAGTCCCAGCTACTCAGGAGGCTGAGGTAGGAGGATGGCTTGAGCCCAGGAGATGGAGGTTGCAGTGAGCCGAGGTCACACGACTGCATTCCAGACTGGGTGACAGAACCAGACCCTGTCTCAAAAAAATTAATTATTAAATTAAATTAATACAGAAATTGAGGGACAATCAAACACTTTGTCCAACATCTCATCGCTAGAAAATGTCAGAGCCAAAATTCTAGCTCCAACCCTGACTCTGAAACCTGCAGCCTTTGTATGCAGACATATTGTGTTCCAGTGCAGAATAGAGTGCTAAGTCACAAGCAAAGAGAAAGGGACATACCAGAAAACATTGTCAGCCTACGAATATAACCAGAGAAGACAAAGAAAGAGTTACAAACATTCAGGAAACATGAGATCGGCGTTACATTATGACCCCATAAACATGGTTCACATTTGCTACATATAAAGCGCACTCTCAGTCCCAAAGCCCTATCCCATAGGTTGCCTTGATTTGATTTCGTAAGACTACTAAGGCAATGTCACTCAAAGTCTGGTCCATAGACTGATGCTGGTCTGTGAACTACTCATTTCTAGATCACAATAATAAATACAGAATTGAAAGCAACCAATTAGAAACCTTTCTTTTCTCTCTCTCTCTCTTTTTTTTTTTTTTTTGAGACGGAGTCTTGCTCTGCCGCCCAGGTTGGAGTGCAGTGGTGCGATCTTGGCTCACTGCAAGCTCCGCCTGCCAGGTTCACGCCATTCTCCCACTCAGCCTCCCAAGTAGCTGGGACTACAGGCACCCGCCGCTGTGCCTGGCTAATTTTTTGTATTTTTAGTAGAGACAGGGTTTCACCATTCACAGGATGGTCTCAATCTCCTGACCTTGTGATCCACCCACCTCAGCCTCCCAAAGTGCTGGGATTACAGGCGTGAGCCACTGTGCCTGGCCAGAAACCTTTCTAATGTTTTAACATTGCCATAACATTCAAGCACGTGACTAGCAGACTTATCTTCTGAAACGGGGTCTAGACCAGTCTGGGTGTTGTTGAACTCAGGTTGCATATGGCCCAAGCTGCATGCTTGTATTGGTTCATCATGGATTGAAAAATAAAAAATTAAGATAAATAGGCCGGGTGTAGTGGCTCAAGCTTGTAATCCCAACACTTTGGGAGACCCAGGCAGGCGGATCACTTTAGGTCAGCAGTTTGACACCAGCCTGGCCAACATGGTGAAACCCCATCTCTAGTAAAAATACAAAAATTGGCCAGGTGTGGTGGCATGCACCTGTCGTCCCAGCTACTTGGGAGGCTGCGGGAGGAGAATCAGTTGAACCCAGGAGGTGGAGGCTGCAGTGAGCCAAGATCACACCACTGAACTACAGCCTGGGCGACAGAGCAAGACCCTGTCTCAAAAAAAAAAAAAAAAAAAAAAAGATAAATAAATGAATTTAAAAAAAAAAAAAAAACCCTGGTGGTTCCCCAGAGAAAGTTGGAAAAGCACCACCCTAGAATTCAGCTGGGTAAATATAATTACCCTCATTTACAAGTAAAGAAAATGAGATTCAAGGAGACTGAGTCACTTTTCCAAGGTCAACACCCCTGGGAAGAGGCAGGACAGGAAAACACTCTAGTTCAATGACAAATGAGAACTATGAAATCTCCCAACTCCTGATAACAAAAACTGCTGGCAAGAGAGTCCTGTAAAAAGGTGGAGGCTTGTTTAAAAAAAAAAAAAAAAGCATTTCCCTCAGCTTTGCCATTGCCAAAAGTTCAGCCAAGATAAAATGCCTCTGATGAGAACTACCTATAAAGTGAGGCCAGGAATAAAAGGGAAATGGATGGGCTTATTCCTGGCAAAGGCCAGTCTTGTGCATCCTGATTTACTAGTGTTACTCGTAGAACTTACTTGTTGTTACTGCAATGTCACCATAAATTACGAAGACGAAGGTGTCTTCTCAAAGCCCTCCCACTCTGGCTCCAGATTTTACCAGCACCGTCGCTGACTCTATGCCCAGTCAAACTAAATCTCTCACCCCTTCAGAGTTAACGTTGGTTATTTTAGAATGTTCCACTATCACCTCTTCTTCTTACCCAACTAGAAAAGCCCTGCTTTCCATGAAAACATTTTTGGAATATTGTTATAGCTAAGATCCTGAGTTTCAAGAACCAAGGCTCATTTAAGCTCATTTTTAAAGTGGGGAGTGTATGTGGAGCTGATCAGTGGTCTCATGCAGACATTCCAGGACAGGAAGGGAATTAGAGGGCCACAGTGGGGACTAAGAAACATTGTCAACCCCCGGCAGCTCCTAATGTTTTCTCTGTTTCTGAAGTCACTGGACTCTCCAGCCCTCGCTACATCTCTGCTTTCTCCCTAGGCATCTCCGGTTTCCTTGTTGCTTTAGTGTCCCTACACATTCACTGGTACACAATCATTGTGGCTTCCCAATTCTACCTTGTATGTTTGCAAATGCAGCACCAGCACCAACTAGATCCATCCCTCTGTTCCCAAGTCTAACTTCCCAAAAAAGGAATCTGATTGGCTGAGCTCATCTTTTCAAGTCAGGCCACTAATCAGTGATCTCCAGCCTACCTAAGAATCAGCTTACTTGGGGCCTGAGGTCAATCTCTGGTCTCAACAGCTATTGTCAGGAAAGGCCAGGTATGTGATATGGAGAATGTCTGTTTAAATGCAGGAGACTGGAAGGACGGGGGTCTACACCACTGATACGGTCTTTAAAGGAATTAAAGAGAAATTAATAAACTCCAATTTGTGCTTCAGTTCCCAACTCTAGTGACACTGTCTCTGGGAGGTCTTCCATGATTTCTTCAGGTTAGTTTTTTTGTTTTTGTTTTCTTTTTTTGAGACAGAGTCTTTCTCTGTCACCCAGGCTGGAGTACAGTGGCACAATCTTGGCTCACTGCAACCTCTGCCTCCCGGGTTCCAGCGATTCTCCTGCCTCAGCCTTCAAAGTAGCTGGAACTACAGACAGGCGCCACCATGTCCAGCTAATTTTTTTGTGTGTGTATATATATGTGTGTGTGTGTGTGTGTGTGTGTGTGTATATGTATATATACACATACACTTTTTTTTTTTTTGAGACGGAGTCTTGCTCTGTCGCCCAGGCTGGAGTGCAGTGGCACGATCTCCGCTCACTGCAAGCTCCGCCGCCTCCCGGGTTCACGCCATTCTCCTGCCTCAGCCTCCCTAGAAGCTGGGACTACAGGCGCCTGCCACCACGCCCAGCTAATTTTTTTTGTATTTTTAGTAGAGACGGGGTTTCACCGTATTCGCCAGGATGGTCTCAATCTCCTGACCTCGTGATCCGCCTGCCTCGGCCTTCTAAAGTGCTGGGATTACAGGCGTGAGCCACAGTGCCCGGCCTTTTTTTGTATTTTTAGTAGAGACGGGGTTTCGCCATATTGGCCAGGCTGGTCTCAAACTCCTGACCTCAAGTGATCCACCTGCCTAGGCCTCCTAAAGTGCCGGTATCACAGATGTGAGCCACTGCGACCGGCCTATCTTCAGGTTGATTTTTGTTCCTTGTATTCTTGCAACACAGTGTGAATCCCTCTCTAGGAGCTCTCGTCATGTTAACTAGAAACTGCTTGCTTGCATCTCTTCTTTCCCCACTAGATTATGAGGGCTTTGAAGACCTGGACCACACCACAACCACCTTTGAATCCACAGCATGGAGCTTGGTGTTGAACATAGAAGGAGCACAGGAAATGAGCATGAAATGAACGACTGAATTTACAACCGGTTAAGTCATCACCTCAATGAAAGGCTGAAGACTGAATTATGCTAAAAAAAACAAATGTGAGTCCCACTGCATCCACTCCAGATCAACTAAGGAGAATGACAGGGGTAGAGTAGGTGGGAGGGAAGGGGCAATGGAGAGGTAGGAAGATTCTTTACAAGAACAAGTAAAGTGAAAGAAAAATCGCCCCAAAAGGAAGAGACAAAGAAGTAGTTGAACTGCTGGCTTTGTGGCAGCATCTTCTACTTCCAGGTGTTTCTTTAGGTATTTCTGGATTCCTTGGTCTAGCAGGGGAATGAAAGATTAAAGCTTGGATTCATCTTCCACATCTGTAAAATGGAAATAGGTCCAGCTGCTTGGCTGGGTGACTGGAAGAATCAAAATGAGATAAGAGATGAAGAGTGTCCCGCAGAGCACCTGGGGGCAGGTAAAAAAGGCTCAAGCACTGTGGGTCACAGTGGAGAGTTTCAGAACTGCCCAGAACCTACCAAGCAATCTCTCAATGGCAGGAGGAAGTATGTGCTGGGACTGGCACAGGGAAGCACTGAATCTTTATTAAATTACCCTTCCCCTGGGGTTTAGAGCAAGAGACAGCAGGGCTGTTCCTGCCTCACTGATGGCAAGAGGCCTGCGCAGGCCAATAACAAGGTTACAGTGTTAATCATTAAAATGCTGTGCCTCTTTTAGTCTGGGAGCAAGCCATTTTGATCTTTGTTCTCCCTCTATGAAGAGGAAAGATGAGGTGCTACTGTTAAGTGGTGACTCCAAGCCAAGAGGCTAGCATGCCTGCCAGGCCACACGGATGGGAAGGCTTCAGATTCCCCCAGCCCCAGCATTTTTGGAGATGTCCTTGGAGGGTAAATCCTGAGTAGACACAGTTGGAATAGGAGGCAAGGCAGATTAGCTCCTCCCAGAAGGCCAGACTGTGCCCATTCAAATGAGAGGCTTCTATCATTGACTGTCAAAAGAGAGTTAAGAAGCAAGGTGGTAGGCTGGGCACGGTGACTTATACCTGTAATCCCAGCACTTTGAGAGGAGGAGGCGGGCCGATCACCTAAGGTTAGGAGTTTGAGGCCAGCCTGACCAACATGGTAAAACCCCGACTCTACTAATAAATACAAAAATTAGCTGGGTGTGGTGGTGCGCACCTGTAATCCCAGCTACTCAGTAGGGTGAGGCAGGAGAAACACTTGAACCCAGGAGGCGGAGGTTGCAGTGAGCCGAGATCATGCCACTGCACTCCAGTCTGGGCAATAGAGCAAGAATCTGTCTCAATAAATAAATAAATAAATAAATAAATAAATAAATAAATAAAAGAAGCAGCAAGATGAAGGGATATACCCAGGAGAAATGCAAACACATGTCCACACAAACACGTGTATGCGAATGTTCATAGTAGCATTATCCACAATAGCTGAAAAATGGAAAGAACCCACATCCCCACCAACTGATGGGCATATGACAGGATTCCATTTATATGAAATGTCCAGAACAGGCAAATCCATACAGACAGAAAGTAGATCAAGTTTGCCAGGGACTGGGGGCAAAGGTGAATAAGGAGTGACTGCTAGTGAATGCAAGGTTTCCTTTTGGGGTGATGAAAATGTACAACTTTGTGAACATACTAAAAAAAATTCAATTATATACTGTTAGGTAAATTGTGTGGTCAGTGAATTATATCCCTTTTTTTTTTTTTTTTTTTTTTTTTGGAGACAGAGTTTTGCACTTGTTGCCCAGGCTGGAGTGCAATGGCCCAATCTCGGTTCACCACAACCTTCGCCTCCTGGGTTTAAGCAATTCTCCTGCCTCAGCCTCTCGAGTAGCTGGGATTACAGGCATGTGCCACTATGCCCAGCTAATTTTGTAATTTTAGTAGACATGGGGTTCCACTATGTTGTCCAGGCTGGTCTCGAACTCACAACCTCAGGTAATCCATCCACCTCGGCCTTCCAAAGTGCTGGGATTACAGGCGTGAGCCACCACACCCGGCCAATCAATTATATCTTTAATAAAACTGGACTCTGAGTCAGATTCTTTGCTCTTATTTATTTATTTATTTTGAGATGGAGCCTCGTTCTGTCACCCAGGCTGGAGTGCAGTGGCATGATCTCAGCTCATTGCAGCCTCCACCTCCCAGGTTCAGGCAATTCTCCTGCCTCAGCCTCCTGTGTAGCTGGGACTACAGGTGTACCACCACACCCAGCTAATTTTTGTATTTTTAGTAGAGATGGGGTTTCACCATATTGGTCAGGCTGGTCTCAAACTCCTCACCTCGTGATCTGCCCACCTCGGCCTCCCAAAGTGCCAGGATTACAGGTGTGAGCCACTCCGCCAGGCTGCTCTTATTTTTTTTAATTAAGGAAATATTAAATACTTACTAAGGGTCAAGGATTGTTCTAGGTGCTGGGGACACAGGATGAACAAGACTGACAATACCTTGCTGTCTTGTCATTTACATTTCACTGTGGAAATCTGCCCGTCACGCACCCCCCAAGCTTAAAGGCAAATAAATAAATAATTGCATGTGTGGTGAAACTGTGAGGCAAACGTGGAGCTTAAAGAAAGAATTTTTTAGAATGTAGCACTATGCCCAGAATGGGAGAAATTCCAGGCAGAGACCAGCATGTGCTCAGGGCGTGGGTGGAAAAGGTCTTGGGGTGTTAAGGACACTGAAATCAGACCAGGAGGACTGAAACAGTCACTCCACCACTTCTTTGTGTGTGGCCTTATACAATGCCCTGCAGCTCCCTGAGTTATTCTATGGGGTAGTGGGGAGACAGTACCTATCCAATCAGGGAAGCACTGGGCTCTGTGCTGGACATAGAGCAGGTACCCAAATATCATTCCTTGCCTTCTCCATCCATCCCCTCCTGACATGCTGGCTGCAGTCTATTCCTCCATCCTGGATTGCATATTCTACCTCTCTCTCTCTCTCTCTCTCTCTCTAGAAGGACAGATATCCCCTAAAAGAGTCTACAAAATAGCAAATGTGCAGGCTAGGTGCAGTTTCTCACACCTGTAATCCTTGGGGGTCAAGGCGGGCAGATCACTTGAGCTCAAGAGTTCAAAACCAGCCTGGACAACATGGTAAAACACCATCTCTCTAAAAAATACAAAAAATTACCTGGGTGTGGTGGCGTGCACCTGTCATCTCACTACTCAGGAGGCTGAGGTGGGAGGATTGCTTGAGCCCGGGAGGTCGAGGTTGCAATGAGCTGAGATCACACCACTGGACTCCAGCCTGGGTGACAAAATAATAATAATAAGAGCAAATGTGGCCGGGCATGGTGGCTCATGCCTGTAATCCCAGCACTTAGGGAGACCAAGGCGGGCGGATCACTTGAGGTCAGGAGTTTGAGACCACTCTGACCAACATGATGAAACCCAATTTCTACCAAAACTGCAAAAATTAGCCGAGAATGGTGGCAGGTGCCTGTAATCCCAGCTATTCAGGAGGCCGAGACAGGAGAGTCACTTGAACCTGGGAGTCGGAGGTTGCAGTGAACTGAGATCTTACCACTATGCTCCAGCCAGGGCGACAAAGTTAGACTCCATCTCAAAAAAAATAAAAAATAAAAAATAAAAAAGAGCAAATGTGCCACATAAGTCTCTCATCAGTGGTACAAGCCAGACACATTTTCCCTGAATGCCTGCACTGCATGGACCACAAGAATTAGCCTGTGATGATTTGTGAACTGTTTTCCTTGATCAAGTGTGAGTCATTAGGTCTTTGCTAGGTCCTTCAGAAGTAGCTCCGTAGGAGCGGCTACTGTTGCCTTCCATCTCTAAAGACGGCCTTTCAGCAGCCTCTGGGCTCTGTCTAGAACTAATTTGGTTAGGAAAGCTCAGCTAAGGAGGAAAACAAAATACTGTTGATCAGCATAAGCTTTAGAGTCAAGCCTATCTGGATTCCAGGTGGCAGACTTACTTCCACTTCTTCCTGGCTAAGTACCTACATGTAGGACTTCTCCTTTTTTTTTTTTTTTTGAGATGGATTCTTGCTCCTGTCACACAGGCTGGAGTGCAATGGTACAATCTCAGCTCACTGCAACCTCCACCTCCCAGGTTCAAGTGATTCTCCTTCCTCAGCCTCCCGAGTAGCTGGGATTACAGGGGTGTGCCACCACGCCCAGCTAATTTCTGTATTTTTAGTAGACACAGGGTTTCACTATGTTGGCCAGGCTGGTCTCAAACTCCTGACCTCAGGTGGTCCCCCTGCCTCGGCCTCCCAAAGTGATAGGACTACAGGCATGAGCCACTGTGCCTGGCCTGGACTTCTCCTTTCTGATCATTTTTCTCCAGCAGCATCAGCCTCCTGCTACCATTTATAGGGAATCACTAAATAGCTAATGGAATTTCCACTATCACCCATGAAATGTGGCTGCTATTCCCATTTAACAGAAAAGTACACTGAGGCACAGATCTTAGAAGTACCCATGGTCATACAATTAGTTGATGGAAAAGCTTAGATTTGAATCCAAGGAGTATAGCTCCAGAGCTCATGGTCTTTAACAACCGCACACTATGATGTCCCTCAACTGCAAAATGGGACAATAACATTGGCACTGTGGAATTTTCACAAGGAGTTTGACTGAGCTGAAGTATATGAAGTATTTTGAGACGCTGGGAACCTAGAGAGTATCCAACAAGTGGTACTGGCCTGCCTCCCTTAAACTTAAGGAGTTTCAAAGGGTCTCTGCTATTAGAAGTGACCTTGTCTGACACCAAGCTAAGGTTTGCCCAAGGAGAAATGGACAATGCTGAGCTGCCTTATGGAGCTCTCCAGCAATCACTGAAGTTCCCATCTTAACCCAGGATCCTCCGCAAAGATCAGACCCAAGAGAGGTGATTCAAGCTTTTAGGGGAACCTGCTGGTGTCAGCTGCTAATATATGTAAAGTGTCTAGTACAATGTCTGGCACATATTTTGATTAAAAAATAATAGAGCTCTTATTGACTGCACTAAATTCTATACACACATTTGATATTCCCATTGAATCCTCACAATTATTCTATCATGTACATACTATTACTACTCCCATTTTGCAGATGAAAAAACTGAGACCTAAGGAGTTACGTGACAGTATGTTCAATGTCATGCAGCTGGTGAGTTGTCAAGCAAAAATTTGAACCCAGGCAATGCGATCTCTGAGCCTCCATCAGAATTGGCTCCATTCTCAGAGACTTTCTCCTGCCCCTTCTCAGGAGATCACATTAACAACCCAACACCAATTCATGTTTACGTGGGCCATTCTTGTTAACTGAGACAGTAGAGAGGAATGGCTGAGTTCATGCATGGGCTTTAGACAGCATCGGCTCCTCCTTCATAGAAGTGGTATAACTGTATCTCATTTGACCCTTTCAATAGCCCTATGAGAGATTTAATATATTAACTTCACCCAGACCAGAAATCAGAGGCAGGCAGATAAAGTGTACCCAAAGTTACACTGCAAGGCAGTAAGAGGAGAAATGAAAGCCCACTTTAGCTCAGGCTGGGTTCCAGGGAAATAGTTGCTAGATAATAAGTTATCTCACCTCTGGGAGGCCGGGCAGCCTTGTGTCTACACAGGAAAACAAAGGTAGATAAATGCAGGAATTCGCAGCCCTATAAAAAACGAATTAAGATAAAATGCGTACCCTTACTACTTAATGAGGGAGGTTTATGAACACAAATGCATGACAATGACTCAGGGGAACGTAATTATCTTATCGTAAGTTAAAGGCAATCGATTTTCATTTCTAAGTAAATATCATATTTCCTCCATCCTAACACACCTTTTTTTTTTTTTTTTTTTTCATATTTGGCCATTTCTGAAGTCTGGCTACAACTTACCACAGATGTGCCCGGTGACTATGCATCTTCCTTCCCCTCCCTGCTGCCCCGCCCCATAAAGGCAAGTATTGAATTAAAAATGTGACTTACAACCAATGTTGCCTTAGAATTGAGGTTCCCCTTTCGATCTCACCTCTGTCCTAGGTAAGGCATTCTATTACTACCCCTGTCTTCTTTTTTCTATTTCAAGTCACAAGAAGGAAACGATGCATTTCTTGTTAGAAACTAAAAGGAAACTCTGTCACCTGCAGTAGATGTTACAGGAGCAGACTCACAGAAGAATTAAATGATTGGAAAATAGAAAATAAAGATTTTTCTCTTCCCCAGCCTAGAACGACTCCTGTACCCTGATCGCTAATGCAAGAACATGGGAATGAGCCTGGGCAACATCGTGAGACCTTGTCTCTACAAAAAATTTTTACAAATTACCCAGATGTGGTGGTGCGTGCTGGTAGTCCCAGCTATTCTAGTGGCTGAGGTGGGAGGATCATTTAAGCCCAGCAAATCAAGGTTGCAGTGAGCCATGACTGTGCCACTACCCTGCACTCCAGCCTGGGCAAGAGAGCGAGACCCTGTCTCAATGGAAAAAAAAAAAAAAAAAAAGAACATGAGAATGGTTGACTGAGCCTGAGCCTGGATCTGCCTGGAGATGTGTGGTCAGTGGACAGGGTATCTTTATGCAGCTGGGACAGGTGAGTCCAGATAGGAAGAGCAACACTCTAGACCATGCAGTGACTCTGTGGCAGAGCCAGGTAGCGAACTCAAGGCTCTGCGTTCCCAGAACAAGTGCTTCTCACTGTGCTGCTTCTAGTTTGTTGCCTCAAACTCTCTGGACAGAAGGCCCTCTCAAACCTGGGTAACACAGTGAGATCCTGTCTCTAAAAAAAAAAAATTTAAAAATTAGCTGGGCATGGTGGTGCACAACTGTGGTCCCAGCTACTCGGGAGGCTGAAGTAGAAGGATCACTTGAGCCTGGGAGGGAAAGGCTGCAGTGAGCTGTTATCATACCACTGCACTCCAGCCTGGGAGACAGAGCAAGACTCTGTCTCAAAAAGAAGGAGCCTTCGGCTTGCCACATGAGAAGTGATACAGTGATACTGTCTTCCTGGAGGCACAAAAGTTCTGTGTCCCTGGGCAAGTCGATTCGTCTCCTCTCCTGCTGCTAAAACTCCCTCATCTTCACCCTGCCTCATGCCCCTTCTCAGGACAGGCAACAACCTCCTTCCAGGACCCCTATCTACATGTGGGACTTCCACCCATCATGGGTCGCTGGGGCCTTCTTCTCTCTCCTGGGGTTTTGAAAATAGAGATAATGCAGTTATAAAAAGAAATGAATTAATGGCATTCGCAGCAACCTGCATGGAAATGGACATTATTATTCCAAGTGAAGTAACTCAGGAAATGAAAAACCAAAAACTTCCTATGTTCTCACTCATATGTGGGAGCTAAGCTATGAAGATGCAAAGGCATAAGAAAGATACAATGGACTTCTGGGACTTGGGGAAAAGGGTGGGAGGGGGTGAGGGATAAAAGACTACACGTTGGGTTTAGTGTGTACTGCTTGGTGACGGTTGCACCACTAAAGGATTACCCTTGTAACCAAGTACCACCTGTTTCCCAAACACCTATGGAAATAAAAAATAAAATTAAGTTAAAAAATAAAATAAAATAAAATAGTGACAAAATGTAAAAGGAAGAAAGGAGTCAAAGAAATCACCCAGTCAAGAGTCTGAGTGCTGGGTTTGGGCCTTAACCCCTTACCCTTCCTCTCTGTGAAATGGGCACAGCCTCTTTCTCTGATCTGGTTTCCCAGTTCCCTTCCAGCCTGGCCTCTGGGGCTTGCAGGTGCTAAAACTAAGACACGCATCCCTCTTGCTCCTGACAGCTTAGCCTGGGTGGGGGGATCCTGCCAGCAACACCACCGGCTATAAGTTCTGTGGCAGCAGCCTCTGCCCTGTCTTGTTAGTGTCTGTTGAATTGATTCAATCAGAGGCCATTTTCTGGCCTCCTTTTAAATGGCAGACCCCAAAGACAAACCCTGATTCAGTTTATACCCCTTAACAAACTTTGGCCTAAGGCACTTTGCTCCCATTCATGGGTAGAGAACTAGAAAATGGAGCCAGATCCCAGCCCTTGATGTGTGGAGAGGATGTGGGAAGGTAACAAAGGGAGAAAAAGGGGTGAATGAAACCCCCAAGATGGCTTAAGAATCAGTATCATCTGGCCAGGCACGGTGGCTCATGCCTGTAATCCCAACACTTTGGGAGGCCTAGGTGGGTGGATCACCTAAGATCAGGAGTTCCAGACCAGCCTGGCCAACATGGCAAAACCCTGTCTCTACTAAAAATACAAAAACGAGCCAGGTGTGGTAGTGGGCACCTGTAACCCCAGCTACTCAGGAGGCTGAGGTGAGAGAATCACTTGAACCCGGGAGGTGGAGGTTGCAGTGAGCTGAGACCACACTACACTCCAGCCTGGGTGGCAAGAGTGAAACTCCATCTCAAAAAAAAAAAAACAAATCAGTCTCATCAATGCAAATGCTCGCAGCTCCCAAATTAGTTGGGAGCAACTGGACCCAAGAAATACTCAGCAAGCACACGCATCTTAAGGCTGTGAACAACTGTTTAAGAGTCAGAATGCTGGACTCAGTGGCTCACACCTGTAATCTCAGCACTTTGGGAGGCCAAGACTGGTAGATTGCTTCAGCCCAAGAGTTAGAGACCAGCCCAAGAGTTGGAGACCAGCCTGGGCAACATAGTGAAATCCTGTCTCTATAAAAAGTACAAAAATTAGCCAGGTGTGGTGGCACACACCTGTGGTTCCAGCTACTTGGGGGACTGAGGTAGGAGGATCACCTGAGCCCAGGGAGGTCAAGGCTGCAGTGAGCCATGATTGTGCCATTACACTGCACTCCAGGCTGGGCAACAGCGAGAGACCTTGTCTCAAAAAGCAAAAACAAAAACAAGCCAGTCTTCTAGATTCATGACCCCAGCTCTGCCGCCTACAAGTTACCTCACCCTGGGCCATGATTTAACCTCTCTGTAAAATGGGAGTAAATAGTACCTTCCTCCTAGGGTTGAGGAATGCTGGAACAGTGCCTAGTACATAGCTAATTCTACAGTATTGTTCACTACGATTACCTGCCCAGAGCTTTAATGCACTATAATCTCATAGAATCTTCATAACAAGCCTGGGAAAAAGTAATTATTTTATAGATGAAAAAGCTGAGGCTCAAGTCATACTGCTGATTTGCAGAAGGGCTGGGATTTAAAGGCTCCCTGGTCTTTCCAACTTCAAGTTCCATTGTCCCGGGTTCCCTCCCAGAGAGAGGATAGAAAAGGACAACACCATGGGGGAGGGGAGGTATATCATGTGGAAAGGGCATGGATGCCACTGGGAAAGGCTCAAAGTTCCGGGCGAGGCGGCCCAGTGGGGTGGTCTGATGGAGACAGTCCTTCCCCATGACCTCCTGAAGTGCCACCTCCCAGAAAAGATGCTGGCTGCAGGCTGAGGGCACAATGGGGACTCCACGACTTTCATAGCCATTGCTGAAGTCTCTGAGCCTCAAGAGAAATTTACTGCAGACCATGCCACACTTCCGCGGCCATGAGAGGGAAGGAGGGAGGGCAGGCCAGATGGGACAGTCCCCAGGCAGGACTCTGCACAGGCTCTGGGGCTCTGGGCTGACCACAGCCTAGAAGAGCCTAGTGACACCCTGTCATCCCCAGACTGTTCAGTTCCTAGACACCTGGTTCTGATGAAGTGAACAGGGAGGCTGGGCCTGGGGGTGGGAGAATAGCCACATGGTAGCCCCTCACCCCTCCATGCCAGCAGGCAGCAGGGAAGGCAAACAGGGCCCAGAGGGCCAGCAGCAGTGACCACGGGGCCAACATTTCTCTGGCAACAAGGGTTGGCAAGGGAGACCAGACAGAAGCCTGCTGTATCAGGATGGAAAGAGAAGGACTCTCCTCAGCTTACAGAAATTCCTGCCTACTACCATTTGCCCATTCCCAGACTCACTAAATGTTAGAGCAGAAAAGGGGGCTTCCTGAGGTTAGCCAACAGGGCCTCCTTATTTTGCAATGGAAAAAATTAGGTCACACAAAATTGAAAGCTGTTGTAAAAGAGACCAGAACTTGGGTGCCTCAATACCTAGTCCCACGGTCTTCAGGGCAGGCATATGAGATCTAGAATCAGGTCACCATGGCTCTGGCTCTGGACCTGCCCCCAGCCATCAATCTGCACTATTCTAGAAGCTTCCTTCAGCTTGTAGGTTCTATAGCTCTGAGATAGAGTGGAATACACTGTGTGTGCATGTGGGTACGTAGTATGTGTCCATTCAACAGTAAATATTTATCGAGTGCTCCATTTTAGGCCCTGGAGAGAAAGCAGTTCACAAATAGAGGAAGCCCCTCCTCTGTGTCTCTAGGGCTGACTTTCACTACAGAGAGAGCCTCATGCACAATGTGTGCCTAGACTCGAAGGTAGATGTGTCCTGTGCATTCCATCAATAACTACAGCCCTTCTCCGGGTATCCTTGTGCTTCACAGCGGTTTTGGACAAACCTTATGGGAGCATTTCCCCAGCCCCAACCCGTGCCCTGACTCCCTCCTCCCATGGCATCCCAGGGTGCTGCTTCTGGCATTTGGTGCCCCGCCTTGCAATCACTGACTTCCTGAGCAACCTGAAGAGGGACTGTACCTACTTCACCTCTTAATCCTTAGCACCTGGTGGATGCAAGCTCCCTAGGAACTCCCGTTGAATAAAGGGATGATTAAATGAAGCCATCGATTCTCAGTTTCTCTCGTCTGTAAAATACAGGTGATAACTATCTGGATGACTCCTGATTTTCCTCCAGATCAGATGAGACATAGGAGATGAAAGGACCTTGGAACCAAAACGCTGTTCTTCCCAAGATACGGTTCTTATTATCCTGCATAAAAATGGTGCCAGTTCAGTGTCTCTGAGCAAGGACTGAGCTATAGAGAGCCTCGGTTTTTATCTGGGAGTGTGTGCTTGAGTGTGAATATGTGGGTGAGTGTGAGTGTATGTGCTGGCCTGGAGAGCCAAATCTACCCCATAAGAAGATAAAATTTCAAGGAGGCTTCAGGGAGCCCAGACCTCCTCCCTGTCTGTCCCTATTGACAGGGACACATGGCTGCCAGGCCAGCAGAGCCCCAGAGGAGTCAGCCCTCAGCAGAGGACAAAGGGAAAGACGGGAAAGAGAAAGCACCCCCAAGAGTCCTTGTCTCTCCATCTTCCGTCTGTCAGCAGCAGCCAGTGGCTTGCCAGGCAGGACGGAAGCACTGCCCGGCCATAAATGACCGCTGGCTCCGGGCTGGCCACCCGCCCTGGCCGCCCGCACGGAAGGGCCGGACTTTACCCAGCAAATCGGGAAGGAACTGAAGCCTCTGAACTTGGGACTTGGGCTCCGTCGATAAGGCCAGTGGACAAACAGAGGGCAGGGACCAGGGCTCCCCTTTATACACACAGAAGCCCGGCTCCAGGCTGATACTGCTGAGATCTTTGCCCTTTAGTTCAAACAGGAAATCTTAAAATGGAAAATGAGCTGCGTAAGGAAGGGGCGCGGCCACCAGCTTACAGGGAAGAGGGAGCAGGTTGTTCGCCAAAGAACGTTTCAGCTCCATGCAGAGGGACACGTGCAGCCTGGGGTGTTTGGGAGGGGGCAAGGGCCTGCCTGGAGAAGGGAGAAAACAGCCTGGCAGGTCAGGAAGCTCTATAGGCAGCTGTAGGGCGGGGGGAGTGTCAGAAACGTGGGTCTGAGCCACAATATGCAACTGATCCGTGGTATGGCTTGTGGGGAATGACCTCACCTATAGGAACCTCAGTTGCTCCATCCGTAAATGGGGCTAGCCATACCATCCACCTAGAGTGCTCACTGAGGGTCTGAATGAAGTCATGGTGTGAAAGTGCCATGCAAGTCACAACCATACATCCTGGCAAGGCCCTCCCCAGAAGGAATTTCACAATCACAAGGGGAAATCCAGAATAACATCTCTAGCCCCCCATGCCACCCCCATACACCCCCGTGCTGGCAGTTCAAAGAAGAGAAAATTGGGAGAAGGGAAATAATTAGAGAACCCCAGCAGTCTCTCCGCTGAGGTTTCCAAGTAATTATTCACCTGTAAATTACTCCTCTCACCTTAATTCTATCTCCAGATCCTTTAGACAAGGTAAATTCATTTATTTACATCTCTAACTAGCCTGCTTTGGTAAACATTCCAACAAGGTTGGATGGCCCATTAAAGAAAAAAACAAATGAAGAAGTGAGGCAAGCAGGAGAGAGAGAGATTAACTACTGGTCATTACTGGCATTTGCAGAATTACCTCCAAGGGTAATTAATGAAGAGTCATGCCAAGGCAAACCTCAACCTGAGCCAAAAAGGAACCCATCACAGCCAGGTGGAAACTAGAGGTGGCCCCACTTGCAGATGGCCCTCGCTTCCCACCTGCAGGATGGGAATCTTCCAGGAAGCTCCCCTCAACTCTTTCTGCCCCAGGCAGTGGTGTGGGCTGCACCTTCACTTCAGGAAGAACTCTCCTTATCTGGTGAGGTCACTTTTGACTCACCCCCTCTCAATCAAAGACCAGCAATCTTTTTCGGGCCACCCCCCAACCCAGGCCTGGCCATTTCTGGGCCTGGCACATCTTAGCTGCTCAATAAACAGATGACTAGGCATGGTGACTCACACCTGTAATCCCAACACTTTAGGAAGCCAAGGCAGGAGGGTCACTTGAAGCCAGGGATTCAAGACCAGTCTGGGCAACATAGACAGAACCCATCTCTATAAAAATTGTTAGTAGTTGCATGCACCTATATTCCCAGCTACTTGGTAGGCTGAGGCAGGAGGATCACTTGCACCCAGGAAATTGAGGTTATAGTGAACCATAATTGTACCACTGCACTCCAGCCTGGATGACAGAGCAAGATCCCACCTCTAAGTACACAAATAGTAGCTGCTGAGTGAATGGATCAATGTACTAGTCATTCTAATTTCCTAAAGCCTCTTGAATTTGCCAAACTTCAAAGTCACCCCCCTCCCCAGATTAAACTCACCATCCTCTTTTGTCTGAACCAGAGCCTCCAATGGGCCTCTCTGCTTCTAGTCTCTCCTCCTTTCATCCTTCACACAGATTTAACTTTCAAAAAGGTAAACTGAAAAATCAAACAAGATAATGCTTCAGCTCCGACCAGTGAGGAGAAGGGCAGGGTTAAGAGAGTGGCCCCTAGAGTCAGATAACCTGGGTTGAAGTCTGGATCAGCAACAGATCACCTGTGTATCCTTTGGGTCAGTTACTTAACATCTCTGAACCTTAGTCTTCTCACGGCTTCTTCACCTTAAAATGAGAATAACATCTATCCCCCTTACAATTGCTGTTGAGTGCATTATGAGTTAACGAAGAAATGCCTCGCACCTGACGAACACTGGCTGTTAGCAGCAGGGAAATTACTCTCATCAGCATCATCCTTACTAGAAATGCCTTCACTGCCTTCTCACTGTCCTCAAAGCCCAAGCACTTTAGCATGTCAAAACACATGGAGTTCACAAGGACAAGAGCTTGATTCCTGTCCTGGTCCAGAGTCCAGCTCAGAGAGCCCTCAATAATTATCATGAGTGGATAAATAAATGAAACCAGGCCCTGCTCTCTCTCAGCCTCAATTCTCACCACTTTCCCACCCTCCCTAGTCCAGCCATAGAAGCCCTTGCAAGTTTCCAAATGCTCCATGCTCTCTCGACCTCAGCTCTTTGCACAGGCTGGTTTCTCCGCTAAGAATGCCCTTCCAAGAATCCAGGAACTACATCCCAGAACCCAGGCATTCACAGACGACAAACCCAGAGAGGCGACCTTAAATGGGCTCATCTCTGAGGTGTATCCCAGTTTGGACAGACAGTGTGTGAGCCAGAGGGTTGGACCTTTCAACTGGCCTTTTAAAGTTCATGTGTCTTCTAGAAAGAGCTTTCTAGTTGCTTTGAAATATCCAACAACCCCATGAAAGGGGAAGATAGATATGGGTCTCCCCAGCTTTAAAATAAAAGAATTGTGGTCCATACAAGGCCAGTGACTTGCCCATGGTCACCACTTAGTATCAGCAGTGACATAACCTTAAACTTTCCAAGACCACAGAATAGGGGAAAGAACACAGACTCAGAAGTGGGTGTGAGTTTGCAACCCTGGCCAAGACTTTGAGCAAACGTTCACCTCTTTAAGCTTCTAATTTCTCCATCTGTAAAGCAGGGGTAAGCATAACTTTCCCGCAAGGTGGTTTGGGAAGATATGTTGAGACACCTACTGCGTGAGAAAAAACCCAGCCACTGCCTGGTCCTAGAGGCAGAGTCGCTGCATGAAATGTGAGTGTAGGTTTGGAGAGGAGAGGGAGGCTGAACAGCGGCAGGTGTGCAAGGATCTGGAAGTGGCAATGAAAAGCAGGAGAAGGCAGCCTCTGCCTCCACATCTGGAGTCAGGGATTTTTTTAAAACCTTAACTCTCAAAGGCCAAGGGCAAACAGTGTCCTCAGCAGAGAGTCGAGGGTCAGTTAAAACAAGAAATAGAGGCAGAATTAGGGCTAGAGATGCAGCTCCCAGGCAGCCAGTGTCCAGCATTCGATTCACACACACTCTGCCCAACTGGGATAAACTTCTGAGAGCCAAACCCCTTTAAAGTCGCCCCTCTGGGTGTGTCATCTGTGAATGCCTGGGTCCTGGGATGCAATGCCTGGATTCCTGGAAGGGCATTCTTAGCAGACAAAGCAGCCTGTGCAAAGAGCTGTGGTCGAGAGAACACAGAGCATTTGGGAAGCTGCAAGCGCTTCTGTGGCTGGACTAGGGAAGGTGGGAAGGTGGTGAGAATTGAGGCTGAGAGAAATCAGAGCCTGGTTTCCATGAGTCATGCTAAGGTGCCTGGGCTTTAATTTGAAGACAATGAGAAGGCAGTGAAGGCATGTCAAGTAAGAACAATGGTGAGGAGAGTAATTTCCCTGCTGCTGACTACAGCCAGTGTTCAACAGGTGCGAGGCATTTCTTCATTAACTCATGAGAAAACCACAGTGATGGGATCAGGTGAACTTTTCCAAAAAAGAGTTGGAGATGGAAACCAGAGGGAGTAGCTAGGACCACGAGGAAGGGAGAGAGACTTGGAAGAGGCAGAGGCCAAAAATATGCAACAATGACCAGCAATAATAATAGAACTGTCACAACACTCAGAGAATGAAATTAGCTCCTGGTCATTACTGGCATTTGCAACTTCTATTTATTTAACATTTTCCTGCACATGACTGCTAGGAGATTCTTTTTGTATCTCACTAAAAGAATAAATAATCGGCCGGACACGGTGGCTCATGCCTATTATTCCAGCACTTTGGGAAGCCAAGCTAGGTGGATCACCTGAGGTCAGGGGTTCGAGACTAGCCTGGCCAACACAGTGAAACCGTATCTACTAAAAATACAAAATTAGCCAGGTGTGGTGGCGCATGCCTGTAATCTCAGCTACTTGGGAGGCTGAGGCAAAAGAATCGCTTGGACCTGGGAGGCAGAGGTTGCAGTGAGCCGAGATTACGCCATTGCACTCCAGTCTGGGCAACAAGAATGAAACTCCGTCACAAAAAAAAAAAAAACCAATAAAGAATCTCACAATGCTAAGAAGCAGGTCGGGACACATGAAGTTCACAAGGATAAGAGCCTGATTCCTGTCCTGGTCCAGAGTCCAGTTCAGGGAGCCCTCAATAGCTATCATGAATGGATAAATAAATAAATAAATAAATAAATAAATAAATAAAGAGCTAGCACTAATATCACAAGAGGAAATCCCCAGACAGCCCTTAAATTCATATTTACCAATAGTCCCAGATTACTTTATCTTATTTTCCAAATGACTGATTAAGCAGTTACATAAGTAAAAAAACTGAGTTAAATCAACCTGAATTAACACCTACCTTCTCTATTTGCCCCTCTCGGCCTCAGTTTCCTCATTTGTTTAATAAATATTATTGTGTGTTTGGGAATTCTTGAGGAGTCAGGATAATGTATATATAGTGTCATCCATATGGTTTTCAGTTAACACATGAAACCCTGTCTACCAGACTATAAAGCAAATCCAACAAAATTCAGAAACATGGCATATATACTGTGTTTAACCACAAAGCAATTCAGCTGGAAATAAATTACAAAAAGATAACAAAGAGAACCTTATGCTTTTGAAAATGTATGAGCTTATAGCTAAATAAGTCAAAAATAAAAGAAGCAATGAAAGTGGAAATTAGAACATATTTAGAACTGAATGTCAATGAAAATACTGTATGTCAAAGTGTATTGAACACAACTAAATCAACACCGGAGGGGGAAATCTGTTACTTTAAATGCTTAGATGGCCAGTTGCAGTGGCTCACGCCTGTAATCCCAGCACTCTGGGAGGCCAAAATGCACAGATTTCTTGAGCCTAGGAGTTTAACACCAGCCCAGGCAACATGGTAAGACCCCATCTCTGCAAAAAATTAAAAAATTAGCAGGATGTGGTGGCTCATGACTCCCAGACACTTGGGAGGCTGAAGCAGGAAGATCACATGAACCTAGGAGGTTGAGGCTGCAGTGAGCCATGTTTGTGCCACTGCAGTTTAGCCTGGATGACAGAGCAAGACCTGATCTTAATCAATAAATCAAGCTAAAAAAAAAAAAAAAAAAAAAAGCTTAGATTAGAAAAACAAGAAATGCTGAAATGTAATAAGCTAAACATCCAACTTAAGGAATTAGAAAATAACCACAGGATAGGGCCAGGCACAGTGGCTCACGCCTGTAATCCCATCACTTTGGGAAGCTGAGGTGGGTGGATCACCTGAGGTTGGAAGTTCGAGACCAGCCTGGCCAACATGGTGAAACATTGTCTCTACTAAAAACACAAAAAAAATTAGCCCAGTATGGTGGTGTGTACCTGTAATCTCAGCTGTTCCAGAGGTTGAGGCAGGACACTCACTTGAACCCGGGAGGCGAGGTTGCAGTGAGCCGAGATAACACCACTGCACTCCAGCCTAGGTGACAGAGTGAGACTCTGTCTCAAAAAAAAAAGAAAATAACCACAAGATAAACCAAAGGAAAGTAGACATAAGAAAGTAACAAAAATGAGAGTGGAAATTGGTAAAATAGAAAACAAAAATAAACTAGAGAGCTTTAAAGAAGTTGGTTCTTTATGAAATCTAATAAAATTGATAAATTTTAGGTGAGAATGATCAATAAGAAAATTATGTGAGGCTCAAAAAATAACATTAGGAATAATGAAAGGAATGAACAATTACAGATAGAGCAAAGATTTAAAAGAAATAAAACACACTATGAATGTCTTTATGCCAATACATTTTAAAAATTAGATGAAATGGAAAAATTCCTAGAAAAGAATTCTACCAAAACTGACTAAAAAATAATTAGAAAACTTGACTCTTCCTTTAACCATTAAGGTAATTAAATCTATTCAAAAAAACTACTGTGTATCAACTGATTTTTTTTATAAATAGAGAAAGAATCTTGCCATGTTGCCCAGGCTGGTCTCAAACTCATGGGCTTAAGTGATTCTCCCACCTCGGCCTTCCAAAGCACTGGGATTGCAGATGTGAGCCACTGCACACAACCATATGTCAATTTTAAAAATATATTTAAGAAATTAAATCTACAAACCTATTCTATAAAGAACTTCTAGGCCCAGTGGTTCTTTTTCATTTTTGGGGTTTTTTTTTTTTTTTTTTTTTTGGCAGGGGAGGTTGGTTTTTCATTTTGTTCTTTTTTTAGATAAAGTCTCATTCTATCACCCAGGCTGGAGTGCAGTGGTGCTACCTCAACTCACTGCAACCTCCGCCTCCCAGACTCAAGTGATTCTCCTGCCTCAACCTCCCAAGTAACTGAGCTACAGGCAAGTGCCACCATGCCCAACTAACTTTTGTATTTTTAGTAGACACGAGGTTTCACCATGATGGCCAGGCTGGTCTCTAACTACTGACCTCAAGTGATTGGCCTGCCTCAGCCTCCCAAAGTGCTGGGATTATAGGCATGAACCAACTGCACCCAGCCCAGGCCCAGGAGTTCTTAAAACAAGTTCTAATTAAATGTCAAGGAACAGGTAATTACATATCACTTCAGACTCTTGCAGGGAACAGAAAGAGAATAAATTTCCCACTAATTTGATGAGAAAAGTACAGCTTTGCTATTGAAATGAGGCAAAATAATATAAAAATGAAACATCATTAGCCAATATTTCACATGAACTTAGACAGTCCCCAAACAAAATTTTAGTAAATCAAAGCCAGCAAACATAGAAAAAAAAAGATAGTCCACATGACCCAAATTTGGCTTAAATTAGGTATGCATTTTGGGCATTCATTATTTTAACATATTAAGGCAGATAAATGACAAGATCATATGAGTTGTCACAAAAACAGCTATTTAAAAAATTCAACACTCATACATGATTTTTTATTTTTTATTTATTTATTTATTTATTTTTTTTAGATGGAGTCTTGGTCTGTTGCCCAGGCTGGAGTGCAGTGGCGCAATCTCGGCTCACTCCAGCTTCTGCCTCCTGCCTTCAAGCGATTCTCGTGCCTTGGCCTCCCGAGGAGCTGGGATTGCAGACACATGCCACCACGCCTGGCTAATTTTTGTATTTTTAGTAGAGACGGGGTTTCACCATGTTAACCAGGCTGCCCTTGAACTCCGGACCTCAGGTGATTCGCCCGCTTCCGTCTCCCAAAGTGCTGGGATTACAGGCATCAGCCACCGCGCCCCGCCATTTCTTTCTATTCCTAGTTTGCTAAGCTTTTTTAAAAAAAATTTTAAAAATCATGTAGGGCCGGGCACGGTGGCTCACGCCTATAATTCCAGCACTTTGGAAGGCAAAGGTGGGCAGATCACCTGAGGTGGGAGTTCGAGACCAGCCTGACCAACATGGAGAAACCCCGTCTCAACTAAAAATACAAAATTAGCCGGGTGTGGTGCCGCATGTCTGTAATCCCAGCTACTCTGGAGGCTGAGGCAGGAGAATCGCTTGAACCCGGGAGGCAGAGGTTGCGGTGAGCAAGATTGAGCCATTGCACTCCAGCCTGGGCAACAAGAGCAAAACTCCGTCTCAAAAAAAAAAGGGGGAAAGAAAGAAAGAAAGGAAAAAGAAATAAAGAAATAAAAAGAAATATCCTTAACTAGAAAAAGAATATTTGCAAAAATCCAAAATAAACATTATACTTAATGGTGACTAATTAGAAGAATTTCCCTCATAGTCAGCAAATAAAAGAAAGGTACAAAAATTCTTTATTCCCAAATTATATGATTGTCTACAGACAATAGTCAAACACCAATAAAAACCGTAAATGCTTAGCAAGAATAAGAAAATTAACGAGATTGTTATCAGTAAATGAAACTCAGTTACATTTTTACAACCAAATAACCATCAGTTAAACGTATAATTTTGAAAATACAACTTACTGGCCGGGCGCGTTGACTCAAGCCTGTTATCCCAGCACTCTGGAAGGGTGAGTCAAGCAGGAGTTTGAGACTAGCCTGGATAACATGGTAAAACGCCGTCTCTACTAAAAAGAAATACAAAAATTAGCCTGACATGGTGGCGCACATGTGTAATTCTAGCTATTTGGGAAACTGAGGCATAGGAATTGCTCGAACCCAGGAGGCAGAGGTTGCATCAAGCCCAGGTCCCACCACTGCACTCCAACTTGGGTGACAGAGCAAAACTCTGTATCAAAAAAAAAAAAACTTATTATGGCAACAAAAATAATTCTAATAAAAAATGTGCAAGACCTCTGTGGAGAAAATTATAAAACTTGTTAAATGACATTTTAAAAGACATAAATGGAAGAAGACAGAGGAACTCTGTTCATGGATAGGAAGTTTTGATATATAGATGTCAACTGTTCCCAGACTGATCTGCAAATTTAATCCAATTGAAATGAAAATATCAGCAGAGTTTTCCAAGGAATTTGAACACCTAATTTGAAATGAATGATCAAGAGCAAATGGCAAATAATTTAGACAATTAATATAAATTGTGATTGTAATTTAGACAATTTTGAGGGAGAATAACAAAGTAGGTTAACTTGCTCTGTGAAATATCAAAATGTGTTATAAAATTATAAAAACTAAGAGAGTATAGTATTGATATGTGGACAGTTATATACACGAATTGGGGGAGAATTAAGCCCAGAAACAGATCCATGGACCCACGCATTTACAAATATCTATGACAGGAAAGAGTTTGCATTGTGTGTTGGTGGTGGTTAAAGATGGACTATTCAATAAGGGTTATGGACAACCAGTTATTCAGATGGAAGATATAATAAAATCTTGATCCCTACTTTGCCAACACAGACATACACACACACACACACACACACACACACACACACACACATCAGGTTCAGGTATTACAGTGACTGATATTAAAAGCAAAACTTTAAATTTGGGGGAAAATATCGAAGATATTGATAACTTCAGGGTAAGGAAAGATTTCTTAAATAAGACACTCCACAAAAGCATAAACCTTCATCAAACTAATAAATTCAAAAATGTGATTGAGTGCAGTGGCTCAAGCCTGTAATTTCAGCACTTTGGGAGGCCAAGGCAGGCAGGTCACTGGAGCTCAGGAGTTTGAGACCAGCCTGAGCAACAGGGCAAGCCCCCATTGCTACCAAAAAAAAAAAAAAAAAAATAGCCAGGCATGGTGACATGTACCTGTAGTCCCAGCTACTCAGGAGGCTGAGGTGGGAGGATTGCTTGAGCCTAGGAGTTAGAGGCTGCAGTGAGCTATGGTCACACCACTGCACTCCAACCTGGGTGATGGAGCAAGACCTCATCTGCAAAAGAAATAAAGTTGCGTTTGTCTTTTTTTTTTAAAGTGAAAAAACAAGGCCAAAACTGATAGAAAATACTGACAACACTGACCAAGGAATAATACGTGGAGTACATAAAGAATTCTTAAAAAAAGATAAACAGCCTACCAGAAAAATGGGCAAAAGACACTAAGAGACATTTCAAAAAAGGAGAAAACTTAAATGGCAAAAGATTTGTTTTAAAAGGCATTCAACTTTATTAAAAAATCAAGAAAATGAAAACTAAAATATAAGATATATCATTTTCATCCACCAGAAAGGGAAAAATTGACAAGTCTGACAATACTCAGCATTGGCCAGGCGTGGTGGCTCACGCCTATAATCCCAGCACTTTGGGAGGTCGAGGTGGGTGAATCACCTGAGGTCGGGAGTTCAAGACCAGCCTGGTCAACATGGTGAAACCCCGTCTCTACTAAAAATACAAAAATTAGCCAGGCATGGTGGCACACACCTGTAATCCCAGCTACTCGGGAGAATGAGACACAAGAATCACTTGAACCCAGGGGAGCAGAGGTTACAGTGAGCCGAGATCATGCTACTGCACTCCAGCCTGGGCAACAGAACGAGACTCCATCTCAAAAATACAAATAAATGAAAGAAGCATAGAAAAAAAAGTCTAGAAGAAAAAAAGTCATGAAGCATTAACCATGGCTAGCTTTGAATGACAGCTGTCATTTTCTTCTTCCTTTTTTTTTAGTAGTTTCTAATTTTCTATAATGAACATGTATTCCTTTTAAAATCAGGGGAAAAAAAAGTATTTTGTTTAACAAGACAAACCCCCTAATTCTAAGGATAAACACCACGCAGTTGAAAGGAGAAAGGAAAAAAAAAAAAAAAAAGACTAGGTATAAAAATAACTTTCTCTGAGTTTGATCTTCAAGCAACAAACTACAATCTCAGGAACTCTTTCTCCCCTGAGCTTTTCTGGGTCCTACGCAAAGAAATCAGGCAAAATATGCTTGTTGGATTATATTGTTCCCTAGGCAAGTAGAAAAGAGAAAACTTTTGTGCGTTTAATGAAAAAGCACACAAGGCCTTATTTTTAGATTTACCGTAATTCCGTCCCCTACAAGGCTCTGCGGCCAAGTGAACTCAGAAAGATTTTCCTGCTTTAAGTGTCGTTTGTTTCTCTTTATTTTTTGGTTTTGGTTTTGTGTGGAGGTGAGTGCAATGCGGCCTCTACTCCAGGCAGGGACTTCCCTTCAGATTAGCATGTTCTGTGGTATTCGTCTAATTTGGACTCAGCCCCTTGCTGGCCTCAGCAGTTGCTACATTATTTCCTGGGAGGAGATTAGGAACTTGAGGCAGTGAGATAATAATAGTAGCAACAATAATCAGCTGGGATTATGGTGACCCTGATGCAGATGCAGAAACTGAGATGCCGAAAGGTGAATGATCTGCATGCCCCAGGCTATGGCCTGCTTTACCTTGCGCCTCAGCCCGCTGCCCCAGGCCCCGTCCTTTAGCCCCTCTGTGATGTCCCATCTGTGTAGATATCAAGAACCAGTTCCAGGGCTCTGCGCAGAACCCCTTATAAATCTTCCCACGGGCATGTGTGAAGGAAGGAAGAAGAGGAAGAGAAGAGACAAGGAAACAAGAGACAAGAGGAAACTCATCTTCATGGTAATAGCTAGTATTTGTTGTGCTTGTCACGTGCCAGACGTCATCCTGGGTACATCAGTGCTATATTATCTCATTTAATCCTCACAACAATGCAATAAATTAGGTGATTTTTAAAAATCTATTTTTCATAGAAGGAAATTGAGTTTCAAAATGGTTAGGTGACTTCCCCATCATCACATGCTCTTTTTTTTCTTTTTTCTTTTTTCTTTTTTTTTTTTTGGGACAGAGTCTCGCTCTGTCTCCCGGGCTGGATTGCAGTGGTGCAACAATCTCGGCTCACTGCAAGCTCCGCCACCCGAGTTCACGCCATTCTCCTGCCTCAGCCTCCCAAGTACCTGGAACTACAGGCACCCGCCACCACGCCCGGCTAAATGTTTTTGTATTTTTAGTAAAGACGGGTTTTCACCGCGTTAGCCAGGCTGGTCTCGAACTCCTGACCTTGTGATCCACCTGCCTCGGCCTCCCAAAGTGCTGGGATCACAGGCGTGAGCCACCACTCCCAGCCTTAATCACATGCTCTGAAATGGCAGAGCTAGGATTCTAGGTCCCAGGAATACAGTTTTGGAGCTTGAACCTTAACAATAGTTCCTCCTCCCTACCCTCTTCCCCATGCACCTATCACAGAACCCTAAGTTGTTGAGCTTTTCCTCTGAAACATAAACAAATAATATATGTGGTTTGGCTGCCCTCAAATATTCCGGGGCTGTCTATTTCCTGAAATAGCTGAATCAGAATTCCCTGTCAACCCCTACAATCTTCCCGCAGTGTGGCCTCCGCTTGAAACCTACCAAGCCCCAAGATTGTACAGAATATCTGATCCCCCACACAGGCTTTCATACCTCCAGGTTCAAGTCTGTCTCTGGCTTTAGCTTCCAGATCACTCCTCTCCTTGCTCTGGTCTCACGGACTGTCTTCTCAGCCCATTGGAGCAAAGTACACCTCCTCCAAGAAGCCTTCCCTGAAATTCATTAGCTCCTTCATTCAATCAGCAAATTTTAGGCCGGGTGCGGTGGCTCAAGTCTGTAATCCCAGCACTTTGGGAGGCCGAGACGGGCGGATTACGAGGTCAGGAGATCGAGACCATCCTGACTAACACGGTGAAACCCCGTCTCTACTAAAAAACACAAAAAAACTAGCCAGGTGAGGTGGCGGGCGCCTGTAGTCTCCCAGCTACTCCGGAGGCTGAAGCAGGAGAATGGCGTAAACCCGGGAGGCGGAGCTTGCGGTGAGCTGAGATCCGGCCACTGCACTCCAGCCTGGGCGACAGAGCGAGACTCTGTCTCAAAAAATAAAAAATAAATAAAAATAAAAAAATTTTATTAAGCAGCTATCATATGACGTTCGCTGTAAATTAAATAAGAGATCAATATACCACTAAAACCCAGAAAGTCAAGAAATCTTTTCCTGAAAAATCTGTGCTTGCTTAGGAATCCGAAGAGTGATTAAGAGGAGTTAATTAGAAAAAATGGAGGAGTAGGGGAACGTTGCTAAGAGGACCAGACCGAGGAAATACCATGAACCAACAAAAAGACCATGGATAAACCACAGCTGCACCACAAACTAGTTTGTTGAAATATAGGCAACGTATTTAACCAGTCTCTCTGAAACTCAGTCACCTCTGCTATAAAAAAGCAAGTAGTGGTGCTTATCATATTGTCAGAATGCAATGCAAGTATATTTGCAAAACCCCTGGCACAAATTCTATCATATAGTAGGTTCTCATTAAATGGCATATCCCTTCGTACACATTTTCCTTTTAGGGAATAGAAATAATTCGGGATGCCAAAAGATGGTAATCTTTGTAGCTATCAGAATTGCAGAGCTGACAGTGGGATATTATTGATCAGGTCAACTTCAGATCCCTGAGGCACCCACCATGTCCGTTATTTATGTCCATGCTGGAAGCTCCACTGAAGGAGGGGACTTTGTCTTGTTCACCGCTGTATCCCCAATGCTGAAGCAATATCTCTCACAGACTACTAATCTTAAAATGTTTGTTGAATGAATGTTTGATGACTTTGCTCATCTACTCAATCAGTGGTCACAAAGACTGGTTCCCTAACTGTCAGCATCAGCATCCCCGGGAACCTGCTGGAAATGCCCATTCTCAGGCCCCACTCTGGGGCTACTGAATCAGAAACTCTAGGGATTGGGTCCAGGAATCAGTGTTTCAACAAGCCTGCCAGGTGCAGGTGCTGCTGGAGTTTAAGAAGCACTACTGTGAAGGCCGGGCGCGCTGGCTCACGAGTAATCCCAGCACTTTGGGAGGCCGAGGCGAGTGGATCATGAGGTCAGGAGATCGAGACCATCCTGGCTAACACGGTGAAACCCCGTCTCTACTAAAAATACAGAAAAATTAGCCGGGCGTGGTGGCGGGCACCTGTAGTCCCAGCTACTCTGGAGGCTGAGGCTGGAGAATGGCGTGAACCCGGGAGGCGGAGCTCACAGTGTGCAGAGATCTTGCCGCTGCACTCCAGCCTGGGCCACTGAGTGAGACTCAGTCTCAAAAAAAAAAAAAAAAAATTAGCCATGTGTGGTGGTGCAGGCCTGTAGTCCTAGCTACTTGGGAGGCTGGGGCAGGAGGATCGCTTGACCCCAGAGTTTGAGGTTATAGTGAGCTATGATCAGGCCACTGCCCTCCAGCCTGGGTGACAAAGAAAGACCCTGTCTCAAAAGAGTAAAAATGTTTTCATTTCGATTACATGTGAAAATGATATTTTAGATATATTGGGTTAAAGGAATATAGTATTACATTAATTTCGCTTGTTTCTTTTCAGTGTTCTATTGTGGCAACTAGATAATTGAAAACTACATACAGCCATTTGTTGCTTAACGACAGATACGTCTGAGAAATGTGTTAGGTGATTTCATCATTGTGTGGACATCACAATGTGTACTTGCACAGACCTAGATGGTAGAGCCTACTGTACACCTAAACTGTATAACATAAACTATTGCTCCCAGGCTGCAAACCTAGACAGCATGTTGCTTTTCTGAATACTGTGGGCAATTATAACGCAATGCTAAGTATCTGGGTGTCTACACACATCTAAACATACAAAAGGCATAGTAAAAATGGGGCCCGGCGCAATGGCTTATGCCTGTAATCCCAACACTTTGGGAGGCCAAGGCAGGCGGATCATCTGAGGTCAGAAGTTCAAGACCAGCCTGGCCAATATGGTAAAACCCGGTCTCTACTAAAAATACAAAAATTAGCCAAATGTGTTGGTGGGCACCTGTAATCCCAGCTACCCGGGAGGCTGAGACAGGAGACTCGCTTGAATGTGGGAGGTGGAGGTTGCAATGAGCTGAGATCGTGCCACTGCACTCCAGGCTGGGCAACAAAGCGAGACTCCATCAGGAGAGGAGAGGAGAGGAGAGGGGAGGAGGATAATTTGATGGGACCACCATTGTGCATGTGGTCAGTCGTTGACTAAATTGCCATTAGACAGTGCATGATGTCTATGGTATGACCCACATCATCTTTTTATTGGGCATTCAGAAGTCCACCATGGTAGAGGTCAGAGTTGACTCACCTTTGGACCCCAATGCCCACCTCTTGCATATAGTAGGTGTTCAAGAAAAACAAGTGTAGAAAAGTAAAAGATTTCACAAATTTCTCAAGGCCTAGAAAGAACTGTTTATCTTCTCAACCACAGATGTACTGATATCAACATCTGGGACTGATTCCATTTGTTCCAACTCAAAACTCAAAGAAAGAAAACAAGTTTGTGGGATCTGAAGACCCGGGTTCTGATGCTGGCTGCTAAGTACTCAGATGATTTTATGTAGCTCAACCTTCTGCTTAACTCCAATAATTGCTGTGTGCCCACTCCACAGGCTCTTTTGGGAACTGAATAAGAAAATAAATAGGATCCTATTGCAAAGACTATTCGCGCTGGAGGAGTGAGAAATTATTCTCCATCCCCTACTCTCCTATCCCACCCCCTCCAATTGCCTGGCCTAGATTTTCTGGAAAGCTGCAGAATGTGCAGACATTGTGTTCCCTGGATTTATAGCTCATTTTATAATGTTTTTGGGTGAGGTCAGAAGCTTTACACGCACTATTGTTCTTTTTGTCTTTAACCTAAATATGATTTCTCTCAAAGAAAAGAATTCAGGAAAGAGGGAATGGGAGGAGGCTACTGAGAGGAAGGACGTTCCTGTCTTCTTTCTCTTATTTACCCAGACTTTGGATCTCAGTCCGTGTCTAGGGAATTGGAGAGAAAGTTATCATCTTAGGCAGGGCGTGGTGGCTCACGCCTCTAATCCCTGCACTTTGGGAGGCCAAGGCAGGCAGATCACCTGAGGTCAGAAGTTCAAGACCAGCCTGGCCAATGTGGTGAAACCCCATCTCCAGCCAGGCGCAGTGGCTCATGCCTGTAATCCCAGCACTTTGGGAGGCCGAGGTGGGCAGATCAGCCTGGCCAACATGGTGAAACCCCATGTCTACTAAAAATACAAATATTAGCTGGATGTGGTGGTGCACACCTGTAGTCCCAGCTACTCGGGAGGCTGAGGCAGGAGAATGGCTTGAACCCGGGAAGCAGAGGTTGCAGTGAGCCGAGATCGTGCCACTGCACTCCAGCCTGGTGACAGAGTGAGACTCTGTCTCAAAGAAAAAAAAAGGAACCCCATCTCCACTAAAAATACAAAAATTAGCTGGGTGTGGTTTCACACGCCTGTAATCCCAGCTACTTGGGAGGCCGAGGCAGGAGAATCTCTTGAACCCCAGAGGTGGAGGTTGCAGTGAGCCGAGATCACATCATTGCACTCCAGCCTGGGCGACAGAGCAAGACCCTGTCTCAAAAACAAAAAAAAAAAAGTTGTCATCTTAGAGTTTAAGGTTTATCTTAGACCAGCCTTGCAAATATCAAAAAAAATGCAATAGCCCACCAGATGTCTAATTCAACAATTGTCACTGACGCAATTAGAGTCAATTCTCGTTCAAGGATTCCATATTTACGAATTTGCCTCCGTACTAAAATGTATTGGTAACCCCAAAATCAAAACTTATTGCAGTTTCATGGCCATTCACAGACATGGGAGGAGGAATGAAACATCTGAGTCACCCACATACCTTCCCAGGTGACGTTAGCAAGGTGGTGCTGTCTTCTTGTTTCAGTTCCCCAATTATATATGTGTCCTTTTGCAACCCATTTAGTGCCACATGCATTTTTCGTATGTTTGTGCTTTTTGTTTTGTTTTGTCTTTTTTATTTTTATTTTTTTTGAGATGGAGTCTTGCTCTGTCCCCCAGACTGGAATGCAGTGGCACGATCTCAGCTCACTGCAACCTCTGCCTCCTGGGTTCAAGCGATTCTCCTGCCTCAGCCTCCCAAGTACCTGGGATTACAGGTGCAAACCACTACGCCTGGCTAATTTTTGTGTTTTTAGTAGAGATAGGGTTTCACCATGTTGGCCAGGCTGGTCTCAAACTCCTGACCGCAGGTGATCTGCCCACCTTGGCCTCCCAAAGTGCTGGGATTACAGGCGTGAGCCACTGCGCCCAGCTGTTTGTGCTTTTTGTTGGTAATTTGGCTGTTTCACACGGTCTCCAGGAACAGTGCTGAAGTGCTGTCTGGTGTTCCCAAGCATAAGAAGGCTGTGATGTGCATTATAAATAAGCTTTATGCAGGCATTAGTTATATTGCTGTAGGCTGTGAATTCAATGTTAATGAATCAACAAGATATATTAAATAAGGTGCCTTTATTTTATTTTTTTGTTTGTTTTTTGAGACAGAGTCTCGCTCTGTCTCCAGGCTGGAGTGCAGTGGTGCTATCTCAGCTCACTGCAATATCCACCTCCCGGAGTTTAAGTTATTCTCCTGCCTCAGCCTCCCAAGTAGCTGGGATTATACGCACATGCCACCACACCTGGCTAATTTTTGTATTTTTAATAGTGACAGGGTTTCACCATGTTGGCCAGGCTGGTCTTGAACTTCTGACCTCAGGTGATCTGCCCACCTCAGCCTCTCAAAGTGCTAGGATTACAAGCCTGAGCCAGCACACCCAGCCTAAATAAGGTGTCTTTAAACAGAATCACACATACAACACAGTTATATATTGATTGGTGGGTGAAAACATTGTGACGAGAGACTCAAAGGGACCTTACCCAGTATATCCCCTGGGAGCGACCGTTTAGTATTCAGTAATTCAGTGTTCATTGCAACTCTACAGAAAACAGCTGCCACAAATAATGAAAATCGACTGTAAATTTTTTAAGTAAATGAGTTCAGAGTTATGCCCTTTGAATGTGTTACTCTTTCCACGAATCTAGCTCTCTGGGCTTGCTCCTCTCCTGTCTTTCGAATGAACAGTCACTACCTGGTGACATTGAGCAGATATGCTCAGGAAAGACAAGGATGGAAAAGCTCATCATTTCTCAATGCTCTTTGGTAGGGAAGCATCCTGGTCTGCTTTTTGTTTTTTGCTTTTTTTTTTTTTTTTTTTTTGACATGGGGTTGGACTCTGTCGCCCAGGCTGGAGTGCAGTGGTACAATCACGGCTCATTGCAGCCTCCACCTCCCAGTCTCAAGAGATCCTCTGACCTCCGTCTCCTTGGTAGCTGGGACTACAGGGGTGTGCCCCCATGCCCGGGTAATTTTTATATTTTTTTATATAGATGGGGTTTCACCATGTTGCCCAGGTTGTCCCGAACTCTGGGCTTAAGCAATCGGGTCCACCTCAGCCTTCTAAAGTGCTGGGATTACAGGCTTGAGCCATGGCGCCCAGCCCCTGGCCTGTTTTATATTGTTCAGGGGAGGGATTATGTTGGTCAGGCACAGACATCAGCATGTAGACTAAGGAATAGAAATCAATCCTCTAATTGGGCAGAGAGGTGCCAATGTGCTGTGATTACAAGACAGAAAGAAAATGCCTCACCCTTTACGAGCTTACTGGCTCATGGAATGCAGAACAGAAGATAGCCAGGCAATAATAAATAAAACAGGGACCTTTGATTAGCTGCCTGGCATGAAAGGACACTTGCCTCAGAAGAGGGAGACCTATGACCCTATTTCCTGAGTCACTCATCTGGCGCCTCTCCTGCCCCGTGGAAAGGTTAGAGGTTGTGGAGTCAGACAGATATATTAATAGATTAAAAGCCCGTCTGCCCACTCACTGGCTGTGCAAAACTCAGCCTCAGTTTTCTTATCTGTAAACTGAGGGCTAATAGTACCTGTTTCAAGGAGATATTGAAAGGATTGAGAGAAATTAAGTGCCTATTGCAAAACGTGGTCCATACTGGGTTATTCAGTAAGGTTCTTCAATGTTGCCACCTTTTTTCACTATTGCACGTTGATTTGTGAACATGATCTCTCAGTAACCCTTTCTCCTGGAGAAGAAAGAATCATGCGTCAAACTTTCAGTCCTTTTGTAAGTTTAATTACGTGCCTGCTACTGAGCAAGCCCCGTGTGATATGGGAGAAAGAGAGATGTAAAGCTCATATGACCTCGTTCTGAAGGAACTCACAGAAAAAACAATTTTTGAATCAATAAGAATTATCTAGAATAACAAGGACCTGGTTAAGAGACTGACTTTACTCCACATCTAAGAAATTCCAGACTTGGCCTGGCTTGGTGGCTCATGCCTGTAATTCCAGCACTTTGGGAGGCTGAGGCGGGTGGATCACCTGAGGTCAGGAGTTCGAGACCAGCCTGGCCAACGTGGTGAAACCCCTGTCTCTACCAAAAATTAGCCAGGCTTCGTGGCACACGCCTGTAATTCCAGCTACTCAGGAGGCTGAGTGAGGCAGGAGAATCAGTTAAACCTGGAAGACGGAGGTTGCAGTGAGCTGAGATCGTATCACTGCACTCCAGCCTAGGTGACAGAGCAAGACTCTGTCTCAAAAAAAAAAAAAAAGAAAAAGAAAAAAGAAATTCCAGACTCGATAGTAATGCCTATTTGGTAACAAGCAAAATCAGGTCTATTTTCCTAGTAGCTGCACTTGTTCTCCTCTTCTCTCTTATATAGAAAAGTCTAGATACCATAATGCTGACTACAATTGCCTTATATAGAACTTAATTTGTTTTAGGATACATCTATTTAAAAAAAAAAAAAGGCAAAACAATTCTACAAGACAAAAAGAGTATGTACAGCTTCTTCAAAAATAGTCTGGTCTGATATTCTCATAATAAATTAATTTCGAAAACACGTGTTAGAGAAATGCAAATAGAGCAATGAATAAGGGTTACCTTTCTACATGACATATTTCTTTAATGTTTGCAATTTTATTCAATGAAAGCATTAACTTTTCATCAGAACAAAATAAAGGGGTTGTTTTGATTTTTCTTAAAGCCATGAGAAGTTGAAAGAAAAATAAAATCATTCCTATTCCCAACACCTACTGTTAATATTTTGGTGTGTTTCCTTGCAAACTTTTTCTCTGCATACTGAGTAGCCTGTATTTACACAGCTGGGACCATAGCATAAAATATTACATCCTGCTTACTTCAATCATAATGTAAGCATTTTTCATTTATAAACTTTTCATAAACATTTTTAATGGCTGCATAATATTCCATTGAGTCATATATAATCATTTACATAATGCTACTCCTATATTCAAACACTTAGGTTGTTTCAAGCTTTTCTCTATTACATATAGTTTTGATCTTGGTGCATGAATCCAAGTCTGTACTTTGGATTATTTCCTTATGACAGATTCCCAGAAGTGGAATGACGAGCTCTAAGGCAATGAACATTTTTCAGGCCTGTGATACAGATTGCCAAATCGCTTTCCCAAAAGAGTTGTACCATTTCACACTCCCACTGACAATGTTGCTCATTCCATTTTTAATGGCATCATGTGACTGAAATGGCCAATAGCAAGGTTTACATAAACTATGATACATCTAGCCAGTGAATTATACAGCCCATGAACTTTCTAATGGGGTCTGGGTAACAGCATGGAAAAATAGTTATGCTGCAATGTTAAGCAGAAAAAGCAGAACACAGAATTGAATGTAATTGCCAGTGCCTCAAAAAAATAAATAAATAAATAAATCTGCCTAAGAATAAGGACCAGGAAAGCAAAACAAAACCAAAACAAAAACAAAAAACATTGACATGTAAGAGTAAGTGTGGTAAGGTGATGACTGTGAGATTGATAACTGTCTCTGGTTGTAATTATTTTCAGGGGTGAAAATAATGTGTTAATTTCACCTTGTGTTGCTATAGCACAGTTCAATATTTCAAAAACTTCACATACCAGCAAAGTATTCGGGCTACAACACTGCACAGTACTGAATTTCTCAAAAGTTTCTCCTGCAGTATTCTAGCATTTCCAAAACTGGCCTAAGTGTTTTCGCGGCTAAAGGATCATGGTGGTCTTTTCTGAATTCCCAGAAATAATTAAGTCAATGAATGGAATTTTCTCAAATGTAAATTCTCCCATGACTTCTTTTTCCTCAAACCTCTGGCAACTGGCACCACTCTTCTGCTAGAGATGACAAGAATGAAGACTGCACAAATAGTAACAGAAAACTACTGAAACAGCTGGTCACATTCTATGGATCCTGGGCTTGTGGTTGTACTATTTTACCACAGCGTAGAAGAGAGTCGTATTTTCTGCTAGCAAAACTTTTTGTTCCAAGTCCTGTGATGGAGTGAATATCAATAGGTTATGACGATCCCCCAGGAGCATTGTGATGTCAGTTTCCGAAATTCACCAGCTGTACAGATGTGTGCACAGCTGAGTTCTGATCCCTCCCATCTCCTGCCCTGTTCTGGGAGGGGAAAATACAGGGCATGACATAACCCAGGGCTGATGGGGGCTGCTTCCAAAAGTAACGGGAGAAGCAACAGTGTTCTTAAGAAGCCACCACCCCCAGTGCCTTTTTTGATATTTATCCTGTGTCGAGTCTTTTCCCTCCTCAGCCGATCTTCCACACTGACTTTAAGTATAGCTACCTAAAATGTTTCTACTTCAAGTATAATCCAGGGACCAGTAGCCTCTGCATACCCCTGGGAACGTGTTAAAAATTCAGAACGCCTCATCCCAGACATATGAAATCAGAATCTGCATTTTAACAAGATCCCCAGGTAATCTACTTGCACACTATGTTTAAGAAGCACTGGGGACCGGGCACAGTGGCTCACACCTGTAACCCCAGCACTTTGGGAGGCCAAGGCGAGAGAATTGCTTGAGCCCAAGAGTTTGAGACCATCCTGGACAACATAGCAAGACCCTGTTTCACCTATTTATCATTACTTGAATACATTAAGGCTTTCTCAAGCCCAACAAAGCACAACTTTGTATATGCAGTTCCCACTGCAAGAATGACTTTCCACAAATGGGGAAATCACACTCAACCTTCAAAACCCAACCCAGGCCAGGCGCAGTGGCTCGCACCTGTAATCCTAGCACTTTGGGAGGCTGAGGTGGGCAGATCGCTTGAACTCAGGAGTTCAAGACCAGCCTGGGCAATATGTCAAAACCCCATCTCTACAAAAATACAAAAAAAAAAATTAGCTGGGCATGGTGGCATAGGCCTGTAGTCCCAGCTACTTGTGGGGGCTGAGGCTGGAGGATCGCTTATCCCAGGAGGTTGAGGTTGCAGTGAGCCGAGATCGAGCCACTGCACTCTAGCCCGGGTAACAAAGTGAGACCTAGTTTCAAAATAAAAAAAAAAACCCCGACCCAAATATTCCTCCAAGAAATCCGCTGGTCTCCTCCTCCCAACACACTCCCTACTTCTCCTTCCTCTGAGCTCCACAGCTCTAGTTTTGCTTGTTTGTTTGTTTGTTTTGCTTTGTTTTGTTTGAGAGGCAGTCTCACTCTTGTCCCCCAGGCTGGACTGCAATGGCGCCATCTTGGCTCACTGCAACCTCTGCCTCCTGGGTTCAAGCGATTCTCCTGCCTCAGCCTCCCGAGTAGCTGGGATTACAGGCGCCCACCTCCACGTCCGGCTAATTTTTGTATTTTTAGTAGAGACGGGGTTTCACCATGTTGGCCAGGCTGGTCTCGAACTCCTGACCTCAGGTGATCCACCCACCTCAGCCTCCCAAAGAGCTGGGATTACAGGTGTGAGCCACTGTGCTGGCCAGCCCTCGTATTTTAAGTAGTCTATGTGTATATATGTGTGTACGCCCTACTAGGTGACAATTTCCTTGTTGGTGGCTCAGTAGACATTTAAGCTATGTTTGCAAAATGTGAATGACCTATTGATTGAATAAATCAGTGCTGCTTCTGGCTCTGCCATGTGATCATTAATGTGATTTTCCTCTTTGAAAAATGCCCTGGATGTTGTGAAAATCAAATAAGTTCTGTGCATGGAAGAGTGATTCATAAACTGCAAAGATCTGCAGAATTTACCTAAATCTCAGGGCTCTCTGCAAGGGCCATCCCTGGATGTGCCTGGGGTTGACCTTGTGATAATGACCCAAGAGGATATTGACATATATAGATTCTGAGGCCCTACCTGCAGAGATTCTGATTCAGGAGGAATTCTGCATCGTGACACGCTTTTCAGGTGGTTCAGTGTGAAGTCAAATCTGGGAACAGCTGGCTTGTGAGTTCACCTCTCACTCCTTGACCCAGGGCCTGGACTTAAGCGAGGCAAGAGAAGAACCAGAGTGAATTTTTAAGGAGGACCTCATTCTCAAGGACGTGCAAGTGTGGGATGGGCCTTCTGAGAGAGAGGACCTTCTTAAAAACTGTTCACCCTAGGAGTCGGCAGTGACCACCGGCAAAGCAGGTAGGATCATCCAATGTGACCCCTGTCTGAGCCTGCTGCCTGGGGATCTCCAGGGCCTCAGCCACAGGCAGGCCCAGGTGAGTTGAGGACAAGATGCCCACACGACCTTAAAATTCCAGGCCCGACCACTGCAGCCCCATTAACGGCCTGTTTTCCCTTAAGTGGAGAAGAAGCAGACTAAGTCTAACCTCAATGCCCCAGGGAGTCTGACCACCACAGGGCACCAGGGTCCTTTGAAGAGCCCAGGTCTTGGCACTCAAGCAAGCAGATTTTTCTCAGTTGTTCAGACCCCGAGTGCCAGCTCTGAGCATTCCAGACTTCTGGTGGTCAGCATCCTCTCAGGCTCATGGGGACTGTCCCTAGGTTGCCATGTGTGGAGGTTAAGTGACTTCCTACCTCTCTAACTTCCCAGAAGGCACAAAGCTCACTCTCCTCCTTCCCTCTTTTCCTTTTTCATGAACTGGCCTGGCTGTGTCAGGCAAGGTCAGGCTCAGCAGAAGGCACATCACATGTATCTTTTTTATTAAAGACAGGGTGTTACTTGTTGCCCAGTCAGGAGCACAGTGGCACGATCTTAACTCACTGCAGCCTCGAACTTCTGGGCTCAAACAATCCCCCCCACCTCAGCCCCCCAAGTAGCTGGAACTATAGACCCATACCACCATGCCCAGCTAATTTTTTTGTATTGTGTAGAGTTGAGGTTTTGCCATGTTGCCTCCTGAGTAGCTGGGACTACAAGTGCACCACTACGCCCAGCTAATTTTTTAAAAATTATTTTTGTAAACAATGGAGTCTTGCTATATTGCCCAGGCTGGTCTCAAACTCCTGACCTCAGGTGATCCGCCTGCCTCAGCCTCCCAAAGTGTTGGGATTACAGGTGTGATCCACAGCACTCACCATTTTATTTTTTTTAGAGACAGTCTTGTTGGCATTCAGTGATACAGTCATAGCTCACTGCAGCCTCAAACTCCTGGGCTCAAGCAATCCTCCTGCCTCAGCCTCCTGAGTAGCTAGAACTACACGTGTGCTCCACCAGAGGACCAATTTTTTAATTTTGTTGTAAAAATGGGGTCTCATGCCTGGGTACAGTGGCTCACACCTGTAAACCAAGCACTTTGGGAGGCCGAGGCAGGCAGATTACCTAAGGTCAGGAATTTGAGGCCAGCCTGGCCAACGTGGTGAAACCCCATCTCTACTAATAATAAAAAAGTAGCCAGGTGTGGCAGTGTGTGCCTGTAATCCCAGCTACTCAGGAGGCTGACGCAGGAGAATCTCTGGAAGGTGGGAGGCAGAGGTTGCAGTGGGCCAAGATCATACCACTGCACTCCAGCCTGAGTGACAGAGCAAGATTCTGTCTCAAAAAAAAAAAGAAAAAAAAAAAAAAATTGGGTCTGACTGTGTTGTCCAGGTTGGTCTTGAGCTTCTAGCCTCAAGCAGTTCCTCCCCCTTGGCCTCTCAAAATGTTGGGTATGAGCTACCAAGCCCAGCCATATTTCTTTCCTATCACCATTATTACATCTCACAAGGCAGGTACTATTATCTCTATTTCACAGATGAGAATAAGTTCAAAGAGGTGAAGGAATTTGTTCAAAATCACAGGACAAACCAAAGGCAGATGGGATTGAAGCCCCAGAGCTCTTCCTCTCCTTCCTCTGCTTCTCTAAATTTGTTTTATTATATTCATGTGTATATGTGTATATATATGTATGTATATATATTTATGTAATTTCCCCTGCTTTGTATTTCTAAACTTCTTCCTGTTTTTCCTGGAGCATCTGTAGTTAACAGTAATCAGAAACTTGGGTTCTAGCAGTTTCCCCTGAGGGTGTTTCTCCAATCTAAGACTGGATTCTTAAGGGATTTTAGGGTTTGTGTGTCTGTGTTTGTGGATGTACCTCTTTTCAAAACAATGTGTTGAGACAACATATGAGCATCTTTTAAATGCTGGGAGTAAGGGGCGAGGGCAGAAAACACTGGCAATCTAAAATTCCATACCCAGTGAAAGTTTCTGGCGAGGCCCACTGGCTCACGACTGTGATCCCAGCACTTTGGGAGGCTAAGGCAGGAAGATTGCTTGAACCCAGGAGTTTGAGACCAGCCTGGGCAACATGGCAAAACCCTCTCTCTACTGAAAATATTTTTAAAATTAACGAGGTATGGTGGCACGTGTCTGTAGTCCCAGCTACTCTGAAAGGCTGAGGTGGGAGGATTGCTGAAGCCCAGGAGGTGGAGGTTGCAGTGAGCTGAAATCGTACCACTGCACTTCAGCCTGGGACAGAGTGAGACCCTGTCTCACAAAAAAGACAAAAAGAAAAGAAAAAAAAAGGAAACAGGCTTTTTAAATGAAGGTGCAATAAGGTTCTTCAGGCAGAAGAAAAATAATTCCATATGAAATAATGGAAATGCAAGGAAAAGGGTAAACATAAGTGAATATTGACTCTATGAAAGCAACAACGATAATAGTATTTGTCATTTAAAATATAAAATTTGGCCGCGGCCAGGTGCGGTGGCTCATGCCTGTAATCCCAGCACTTTGGGAGGCTGAGGTGGGCGAATCACGAGGTCAGGAGTTCAAGACCAGCCTGGCCAACATGGTGAAACCCCGTCTCTACTAAAAATACAAAAAATACCTGGGCATGGTGGTGGGCGCCTGTAATCCCAGCTGCTTGTGAGGCTGAGGCAAGAGAATCGCTTGAACCCAGGAGGCAGAGGTCGTGGTGAGCCAAGATCACGCCACTACACTCCAGCCTGGGTGACAGACTGAGAGCCTGTCTCAAAAAAAAAAAAAAAAAAAAAAAAAAGATGACAAAGAAAAGGTTGTGTAAAAATCCAATCATCAAAATACTCAAAACCAAATTTGTGATATTATAGCATAGGCATCTTTGTTATTGCATTAAATAACAAGATCTCATGGTAAGTCTAATTTCTAAGTCATAGAAATGAGCATAAATTATATTTGGTAAATCTACTATTACTTTCATTGGATATGAAATACTTGTGATTTGCATATACAACACACATAACATATGCACACCCAATGCCCCACATCAGCAGAGACCAAACGAAATGGAATCTACTGCCTTTAAGAAATGGGACCAGACGCAATGGCTCACACCTATAATCCCAGCATATTGGGAGGCCAAAGCAGGTGGATCGCTTGAGCCCAGGGGTTCAAGACTATTCTGGACAACATAGTGAGACTCCTGTCTGAAAGAAACAAACAAACAAAACAAAAAAGAAAAAAACCCTCAAAAATAAATAAATAATTAAGAAAATAAATGGACCAGGTGTGGTGGCTCATGCCTGTAATGCCAGCACTTTGTGAGACTCAGACAGGCTTGCTTGAGCCCAGAAGTTTGAGACCAGCCTGGGACACATAGGAAGACCCTGTCTATACAAAAAAAAGTCTTTTAGTTAGCCAGGTGTGATGATGCATGCCTGTGGTCCAGCTCCTTGGGAGACTGAAGTGGGTGGATAGCTTGAGCCTAGGAGGTTAAGGCTGCAGTGAGCTGTGTTTGCACCACTGCACTCCAGCCTGGGCAACAGAGCGACACTCTGTCTCAAAAGAAAAAAAAAAAGAAGAAGAAGAAGAAGAAGAAGAAGAAAAGAAAATTAACAGCAATGCAAAATGGAGGCCGGGCACAGTTGCTCATGCCTGTAATGCCAACGCTTCGGGAGGTCAAGCCAAGCAGATCACTTGAGGTCAGGAGTTGGAGACCAGCTTGGCCAACATGGTGAAACCTCATCTCTACTAAAAATACAAAAGTTAGCTGGGCATGGTGGCTCATGCCAATAGTACCACCTACTCAGGAGGCTGAGGCAGGAGAATCACTTGAATCCAGATTGCAGCGAGCTGAGTTCGTGCCACTGCACTCCAGCCTGGGCAACAGACCGAGACTCACCTCAGAAAAAAAAAAAAAGTGGGATGTCTCCAGTACAGCAGACTCCATTTCCTTAAGGATATTCCATTTAAAGTGTTTTCATAAAATCCTCATGGGGCCTCCAGGATTGCCCAGAAAGAGGATAATATGACTCTCTTCTTGAAAAAATAGATAACATTCAGTCCTCTATAATACAAGAAAAGAAAATTTAGAATAAAAATTTGGTTTTGGAGACAGGATTTCACTGTTACCCAGGCAGGAGTGCAGTGACGCAATCACGGCTCATTGCAGCCTCTGTCTCCCAGGCTCAAATGATCCTCCTGCCCCATTTTTTAATTTTTTTGTAGCGATGGGGTATTACTATGTTGCCCAGGTGGCCTTGAACTCCTGGGCTCAAGAGATCCTCCTGCCTCAGACTTTCCAAGTGCTGGGAATTACAGGCATGAGCCACCACGCCTAGCCCCAAAAAAATAATTTTTAAAAAGTAGGAAACAAAGGTTCTCATTTGAAGTCACAGGTACTGAAAGAAGTAACCAATGAATCCACAGACCTCTCTCTTGCCTGTCCAGTACCCCACGCAAGGCAACTAGTCAGGCAGAGACTAGTTAGCAGCTTTTCAGCCCGGAGCTGGAGAGGACAGCCCATCATCTGGGTAACAGAGGAGATAAGTGTGTTTGGATGAGGAGGAGAATGTGTGTTTAAAGTACTGTTGTGTTGTCAGTTCCGATTCTCCCAAACTACCACAGTTGCCTAAGTGACCCTGTATCAGGTGCATCGCCGAGAAATGCTAATTTCCAAAACAAGCCAAATGGGAATGAATCACAAGCAGACTCACACATGGCAATGGAAGACAGGAATCCCCGAACTCAGCCCACTGGTTGTCTCGGGCGCTGGGGGTCAGAGATCTGACAATAAGGGCAGATGGTGAGGCTCCTCAGACAGCAGAGAAAAGGGTTTGGGATTTGTATGACTTGCAGAAAATGGGGAACTGCCAAAAGTTTTGTAGGAGAGGAGAAACCAACGAAGCACTGTGCTTCAAGGTCAGAGTTCATCTCGGAGCAACAAACACTTTCTAGGGTTTGCTCCACACGGATCTTGTGCTAGGCACAGGCTTGAGGTGACTAAAGAAAGATAGAGTTCCTGTTCCCAGAGAACAAATAATCCCCACAGTATGACAAATACTGTGATGGGGCCAGGCACAGTGGCTCATGCCTGTAACCCTAGCACTTTGGGAGGCAGAGGCAGGCAAATCACCTGAGGTCAGGAGTTCGAGATCAGCCTGGCCAACACGGTGAAACCCTGTCTCTACTAAAAATACAAAAATTAGCTGGGCATGGTGGCGTGTGCCTGTAGTCCCAGCTACCTGGGAGGCTGAGGCAGGAGAATCGCTTGAATTCAGGAGTTGGAGGTTGCAGTGAGCTGAGATTGGGCCTCCGCACTCCAGCCTGCGTGACAGAGTGAGACTCTGTCTCAAAAAACAAACAAACAAAACAAACAAACAAACAAAAAAACTGTGATGGAAAGGAGCTCCAGGTGGGCTTTTTGGAGGAAGCAGGCCTAACTGAAAGGGTGACAGGTAGGAGTGATCCAGATAAAGACCGGTCTGCAAGGGCACTTACAGCAATGGGAACATCTTTGGAGGGGAGGGAGAACAAATGTGAGTAGGATGGGGTGCTGGACACCTCTCATCTGACCCCCAGATCCACTCTGCACATTTCAGCACTTTGCTCTGTGCCCCAGGCAGTTGAACTTCATGGACTACATTCATGATAACCTTGACCCTGGCTTCTGGTCAGATTCTGCCTATGGAAGACACTGGCAGGAGATGGGAGGTGAGGAGAAAGGCTGGTATGTATATCCCCTGCTCTCCCTCTCTCCTTCCTCTTGACCCTTCAAGCCAGGGGGAGTGGATGAGGTGCCCTCTGTTATCAGTCTCAAAGTAATGCTTTTTGGTTTTCCCAAGCCCTACCAACCTTCCATAAAAGTTGCTTTATGAAATACCCACAAAGGTATCCTCTGTACCCTGCTGGGACCATGACTGATACAGCAGCATGGAGGGGTTTTTTCATTATCCAAATACAACATGAGGCATGGTGGCTCACGCCTGTAATCCCAGCACTTTAGGAGGCCAAGATAGGCAGATCACTTGAGGTCAGGAGTTCAAGACCAGCCTGGTAAACATAGTGAAACCCCATCTCTACTAAAGATACAAAAACGTTAGCCAGGTGTGGTGGTGGCCCCTATGATCCCAGCTACTGGGGAGGCTGACGCATGAGAATCGCTTGAACCCAGGAGACGGAGGTTGCAATGAACAGAGATTGCGCCACTGCACTCCAGCCTGGGCAACAGAGCGACTCAGTCTAGAAACAAAACAAAACAAGAACAAAAGAAATACAACATGACAGTCTCCTAAACCAGGAGAGGAGTGGGAACATTACCTTGTGAATGTAAAGCACTCGACAGCAACAAAGCCTTTTCTCAGCACGGACTTATCCACAGCTCCCAAATATCCCGAGTCAGAGGCCACCAATTCCATCTCACAGATGTGCGGCCGCAGAGCACATGGAGACTTGGCCAAGAGACATGGCCTGTCAGTGGGCGACCCAGAGTCCACAGCCTGATTTTTTCAGTTGCTAATCCATTCCCTTTCTACCAGTGCAACTCTACCTGGGCCTGGAGTGGTGGAAGAAATTCAAAGAGGCCTCCCATGTGTGTGCATGCATGCATGTACATGTCTTCCACAGGAATCAGTGAGTCACTCAACAAACATTTATTGAGCTCTGACTGGATTTACAGACCTGTATTAGAAACTGAGGAATGAAAGAGATTAGATATGGGGAAAAGAAGAATGAGTCAGAAGGAGGGGTGGCAGCACAGGGTGGTAGAAGAGAACACTGGCCCCACAATCCAGCAGTCCTGGTTCCCAGGCCCAGTCTATGAAATGTGTCTCTGAGATCTTCCATCTACTGAACCTGGAGAGATCAACCATTTCTGGTTTCGAACAAAATAGTCAAGTCAATTTCAGATGCAACTGCAAGCTGCAATTCCTCCAACAGCTCTAGACTTCTTGGCATGACACACAGCACCCTTTATCATCTCTCCAGTCTGGATTGCTGGAGGCTCTCTGCCTCCCATCCTGCTACCCTGACATTAGAAACTACCCACAGCTTCCGGTAAGCCACACTGGCTCTCACCTCCAAGACTTTGCACTAGCTATTCCTTGTGCCTGGAAGGCTTTTTCCCACACTTAGCTCTACCGTTGACCCTTGTACAACACAGGAGTTGTGAGAGCCAACCTCTCCCACAACCCCACATAGTCAAAAATCCACAAAAATCCTGACTCCCCCAAAACTTCATTACTAATAGCCTACTGTTGGCCAGAAGCCTTTCTGATAATGTAGTCGATTAACACATATTTTGTAGGTTATATGTATTATATACTGTATGCTTACAATAAAGTTAGAAAAACAATTATCTATCTATTCACCGACCCACTGGGTGGCATGAGCCACTGGACATGGTGGCTCATGCCTACAATGCCAGCACTTTTGGAGGCCAAGGTGGGCAGATCCTTGAGCCCAGGAGTTCAAAACCAGCTTGGACAACACAGCAAGACCCTGTCGCTACAAGAATTACAGAAGTAGTCAAGCACGGTGCCACATGTCTCTAGTCCCGGCTACTCAGGAGGCTGAGTTAGGAGGATTGAATCACTTGAGCCCAGGAGATCGAGGCTGCAGTGAGCCGTGATCACACCATAGCATTCCAGCCTGGGTGACAGAGCAAAACCCTGTTTGGAATAAATAAATAAATAAATAAATAAATAAATAAATAAATAACTAAGAGAAAAAATGTACCTACTATTTTCATTAAGTGAAAATGTGTCATCATAAATGTCTTCATTCTTGTGATTTTCACACTGAATAGGCTGAGGAGGGGGAGGAAGCAGGGGGTTGGTCTTGCTGTCTCAGAGGTGGCAGAGGCAGAAGAAAATCCTCCTAGAAGTAGACCTGCACAGGTCAGTGCCACGTTGTTCAAGAATCAGCTGTAATTTCTGCACCTGTAAAATGCCTACTCAAACTTGGAGATTCAATTCAGGCTAATTACTGTATCCTCAGTAATACCCGCACAGAGAAAGCCCCCAAACCTTGGCAAATAGGGATTCAACTGATTAAGTAATCATAAAATAGCTACAATGTAGTGAGTCCATGTCCATGGGATAATAACAAAAATATCAAACAAGCTCTTTGGGGACTAGGAACTTGAATGTAGCTGAAGAGTGAGTGAGCAGGGAGATGATTAGATGGATGAGTAAACAGATAGATAAAAATGAATGGATGGCCGAGAGCGGTGGCTCACGCCTATAATCCCAGCACTTTGGGAGGCCAAGGCAGGTGGATCACTTGAGGTCAGGAGTCTCAGACCAGCCTGGCCAACATGGTGAAACCCCATCTCTACTAAAAATACAAAAATTAGCTGGGTGTAGTGGCGTGTGCCTGTAATCCCAGCTACTCAGGAGGCTGAGGCACAAGAATCACTTGAACCAGGGAGGCGGAGGTTGCAGTGAGCCAAGATCGTGCCACTGCACTCCAGCCTGGGTGACAGACTGAGACTGTCTCAAAACAAAACAAAACAAAAGGATGGATGGAAAAATAGATGGATTGAAAATGAGCGTGTGACAGTTGGTAGATGAATGGAGAATTAAATGGATGGATGACTTCGTGAATAAATGGTTGCATGGATGGTATTACTTGCTTGCATTGATCAAAACAGACTTGACCTAATCTCAAAGTGGTAAGAAAGGACAGGAATCTAGTTGGTGAGATTGGAGCCATGGAGCTTAAAAAACATTGGGAATCTCACTAGCAAACGTAAGGTCTGCTTGTGAACAAGTTACTATCATCACAAAGATCTCGATAAGTTCCAATCTGCTATCCCAGGTGAAGCCCAGAGGATGATGCCAGTCATGAAAATCTGATCAACTGGACTGACTGATCAACAGGACTTAACCTGATGGAAGTCTATTGGAGTTAGGTCCAGATATAGAACCTTAAGGCTTGGGGATCTGACAAAGCATCTGTATTTGTGATTCTTATGACAAGACGGCAATGCACAAATCAGTGGGAGAAGATAGGAGGGGTGCATGAACTGCTAACTCCTCTTACTGTCAGAGCTTCAAAGTGCAGGTTCTACACAAACCAGCCTGCCTCCCCAGCACCTCTCAGCACACTCTCCCTACAATGGACTTTCTTGAATCTCAAAGTATTCGGACAGCTGTGTCCCAGACCACATTGCTCCTTGGAAACTCGAACTTCACATTAACTCTATCTCTTCTGTTGCCCCACAATATCCCTTTACCTCCCCTCATAGAGGGTGCTCATGGCTTGCAAATCCGTAGCTTTCGGAGGGCTGGGGAGAGCACTCTGATGACCAGACCAACGCTGCTTCACCCAGGAAAAGCCCTATTATAAGTTATTAACTAGGGTAGGGATAGATTTCCTTTGGAGCCAAAGATGAAGCATTAGCAAGAGTCTGCTTTCAATGATAGTCTGCACTGTAAGGGAATTTTTTTTTCTTTTTCTTTTTCTTTTTTTTAATTACAGAACTTGCTTTTCTTTGAAAAAAGAATTCAGAGCTAGCACAGGAAAACAGGTTTCAAAAGTCCTTCAGCCTTGACAAAGCCCTTCACATAGTTTTGATTTTTGTTTGTTTTTGTTTGTTTGTTTGTTTGTTGATATGCAGTTTCACTCTCCTCTCAGGCTGAAGTGCAGTGGCGCAACCTCAGCTCACTGCAACCTCTGCCTTCCGGGTTCAAGTGATTCTTGTGCCTCAACCTCACGAGTACCTGGGATTACAGCGCGCGCCACCACACCCGGCTAAATTTTGTATTTTTAGTAGAGACGGGGTTTCGCCATGTTGGCCAGGCTGGTCTCGAACTCCTGACCTCAAGTGATCCGCCCCCCTCAGTCTCCCAAAGTGCTGAGATTACAGGCATGAGCCACCGTGCCCGGCCTTAGTTTTCTTTTTGATCTCCACAAGATCCTTCTAGAAGGGTCTCTACTTTGGCTGCACAACAGAATCATCTGGAGAGTTTTTAGAACTCCTGATTTCTAAAGCCAGATCCCAGAACAATTACATACGAATCATGGGGATGAAGTAGGTCTGAGCCCCAGGTGATTCCAATATCAGCCCAGGTAAGCACAAGTGCTCCAAGGTCTTAGCCTCATTCTGCCAAGGCAGGAGGCTCCAGAGGGGTGAAATAAGTTGGCCCCAGATCTCAAGCTTGTGAAAGTGAATTTCAAAACCAGGTTCTCTCTTCACTCTCTGTGTTCTTCCAGATGTGGCTCTTATGGCCACAGGAAAAGGTAGTAACTGACATGTACAGTTGTTCCCTAGTATCTGAGAGGAATACATTTCAGGATCCCCACTGGATGCCTGAAACCACAGAGAGTACCTGATATAAAACCATGGTTTTTCCTTTTTAAAAAATGTTTGCTGGGCAAGGTGGCTCACGCCTGTAATCCCAACACTTTGGGAAGCTGAGGCTGGAGGACTGCTTGAGCCTAGGAGTTCAGGACCAGTCTGGGCAACACAGGGAGACCCTGTCTCTACAGAAAAATTTAAAAATTAGGCCGGGTGTGGTGGTTCACGCCTGTACAAGTCCCAGCACTTTAGGAGGCCAAGGTGGGCTGATCACCTGAGGTCGGGAGTTCAAAACCAGCCTGAACAACATGGAGAAACCCCGTCTCTACTAAAAATACAAAATTAGCTGGGGTGGTGGTGCATGCCTGTAATCCCAGCTACTTGGGAGGCTGAGGCAGGAGAATCGCTTGAACCCAGGAGGCGGAGGTTGCAGTGAGCAGAGATTGTGCCATCGCATTCCAGCCTGGGCAACAAGAGCGAAACTCTGTCTCAAAAAAAAAAAATTAAAATTAAAATTTAAAAAAATCAGCTGTTTGTGGTAGCGCATGCCTGTAATCCCAGTTACTTGGGAGGCTAAGGTGGGAGATTTTGAGCCTGGGAGGTCAAGGCTGAAGTGAGTCATGAGCACACCACTGCACTCCAGCTTGGGTGACAGAATGAGACCATTTCAAAACGAAAACAGAGATAGGTAGGGTCTGTGTCATCCTGGCTGGAGTGCAGTGGCCTGATCAGAGCTCACAATAACCTCAAATTCCGAGGCTAAAGATTTCTCCTGTTGGGCGTGGTGGCTCATGCTTGTAATCCCAGCACTTTGGGAGGCCGAGGCTGGTGGATCACGAGGTCAGGAGATCGAGACCATCCTGGCTAACACAGTGAAACCCCGTCTCTACTAAAAATACAAAAAATTAGCTGGGTGTGGTGGCGGGTGCCTGTAGTCCCAGCTACTTGGGAGGCTGAGGCAGGAGAATGGCGTGAACCCAGGAGGCAGAGCTTGCAGTGAGCCGAGATCGTGCCACTGCACTCCAGCCTGGGCAACAGAGCGAGACTGTCTCAAAAAAAAAAAAAATTTCTCCTGCCTCAGCCTTCTAAGTGTCTAGAACCACAGGTGTGTGCTCCCATGCCCAGCTAATTTTTTTTTTTTTTTTTTTTTTTTTTTGAGAGACAGGATTTTGCTGTATTGCCCAGGTTGGATCTTGAACTCCTGGGCTCAAGCAGTCCTCTTGCCTTGGCCTCCCAAAGTACTGCAACTACAGACATGAGCCACTGTGTGGGCCCTCTACTATGGCTTTTGGATCTGAAACCTATATTATTATACCCATTTTACTAATACAGACCCAAAGCTCAGGGCAGTAAACACACCTAGGAATTGTTGGTTCTGTCATCAGAACTAAGGAAATTCTGTTTTAACCAGGAGAAACAATTATTTGGGCATAAGTTAAATGCATAATCACACATGTATTTTTAGTAGAAGTAGACGGTTTAGAGGTACAAAGATCAAGAATATTTTGGCACAGAGATGAACCACAAGTTGAGCCTTCTACACTGGCTGATGTCAGCTGAAGGCTGAGCCTAAAGGGATAAAAGGAAGGAAAGACCCTACACCTCAATGGCAACTTTTTTTTTTTTTTTTTAAGAGACAGAGTCTTGCTCTGTAACCCAGACTGGAGTGCGGTGGTTCAATCTCGGCTCACTGCAACCTCTGCCTCCCGGGTTCAAGGGAGTCTCCTGCCTCTGCCTCCCAAGTAGCCTGGATTACAGGAGTGCACCACCACACCCGGCTTAGTTTTGTATTTTCAGTAGAGATGGAGTTTCACCATGTTGGCTAGGCTGGTCTCAAACTCCTGACTTCAGGTGATCCACCTGCCTTGGCCTCCCAAAGTGCCAGGATACCAGGCGTGAGCCACCGCAGCTGGCTTAATATTTTATAAACAACAACAAAAAAAATGTCCTTTGTTTGAATCCAAACATAGTTTTGAGACCATGCGTGGTGGCTCATACCTATAATCCCACTTTGGGAGGCTGATAGGAGGATCATTTGAGGCCAGGAGCTACCGACCAGCCTGGGCAACATGGCGAGGCCCTGTCTCTACAAAAAGGTAAAAATTTAGCCAGGTGTGGTTTCAGGCGCCTGTAGTCCTAGCTATCTGGGATGCGGAAGTGGGAGGATCACTTGGGGGGGTCGAGGCTGCAGTGAGCGATGATGGCACCACTGCACTCTAGCTTAGGCAACAGAGTAAGACCCTGTCTCAAAAAACAAAGAAACATGGCCGGGTGTGGTGGCTCACGCCTGTAATCCCAGCACTTAAGGAGGCGGAGGCGGGCGGATCACTTGAGGCCAGGAGTTCCATGGCGCATCCTGTTCCATGCCTCATGCAACTGCTTCTACCTGCAATACCCTTTTTTTTTTTTTTTTTTTTTTTTTTGTCTCGCTCTATCGCCCAGGCTGGAGTGCACTGATGCGATCTCTGCTCACGGCAAGCTCCGCCTCCCGGGTTCACGCCATTCTCCTGCCTCAGCCTCCCGAGTAGCTGGGACTACAGGCGCCCGCCACCACGCCCGGCTAATTTTTTGTATTTTCAGTAGAGACAGGGTTTCACCGTGTTAGTCAGGATAGTCTCAATCTCCTGACCTCTTGATCCGCCCGCCTCGACCTCCCAAAGTGCTGGGATTACAGGCGTGAGCCACTGCGCCCGGCCTCTACCTGCAAGGCCTTTCTTGCCTCCGCAGCCTCCAGTGAGCCCGCTCTAAAGTCAGCTCTGTCACATGGGAATCCCATCCCCAAACCAGAGTGCATCTTTTACCCCTTGCTCTCACAACACATACAGGTTGAGTACCCCTCATTTGAAATGCTTTAGACCAGAAGTGTTTTGGATTTCAGATTTTTCAGATTTGGGAATATTTGCATACACATAATGAGACCCAAGTCTAAACACAAAATTCATTTACGTTTCATATACACCTTATAGAATTGCCTGTGGCAATTCTATACAAAATTTTTAACAATTTTGTGCATGAAACAGTTTTGACTGTGACCTATCACATTAGGACGGGTTTGGAATTTTCCACTTGTGGTGTTATGATGGCACTCAAAAAGTTTCCGATCTTGGCAGGGCATAGTCGCTTACGCCTGTCATCCTAGCACTTTGGGAGGCTGAGATGGATGGATCACCTAAGGTCAGGAGTTCGAGACCTGCCAGGCCAACATGGCAAAACCCCATCTCTACTAAAAATACAAAAATTAGGCTGGCATGGTGGCACATGCCTGTAATCCCAGCTACTCAGGAGGCTGAGGCAGGAGAATTGCTTGAACCCAGGAGGCAGAGTTTGCAGTGAGCTGAGATCACACCACTGCCCTCTAGCCTGGGCAACAGAGCCAGACTCCATCTCAAAAAAAAAAAGTTTCAGATTTTGAATTTTTGAACTAAGGATGCTCAAACTGTACTATATTTTTAATGAAATCACTACTTTCCACCTCCCCCACTATGTTTGGCATTTTCAGGACAGAAATTTACATCTAACTGTTTCTGTATCCCAAGCATCTGGCATGGTGCCTCCTACACACTGAGTGACATCAGAAGTTTGAAGAATATAGCCGGGCAGAGTGGCTCACACCTGTAAACCCAGCACTTTGGGAGGCTGAGGCAGGCAGATCACCTGAGGTCAGGAGTTCGAGACCAGCCTGGCCAACATGGTGAAATTTTATCTCTACTAAAAATACAAAAATTGGGCCAGGCATGGTGGTGGGTGCCTGTAATCCCAGCTACTCAGGAGGCTGAGGCAGGAGAATCACTTGAACCCAGGAGGCAGAGGTTGCAGTGAACTGAGATCGCACCACTGCACTCCAGCCTGGGTGATAGAGCAAGACTTCATCTCCAAAAAATAAAAAAAAGTTTAAAGAATAAATGAATGTTGTCCACACCTCAATTCTTGAAACTTTATACTTATGTGTAGCCTCTGCCTATAAGAATTAAGGTTGGGTGTGGTGGCTCACTCCTGTAATGCCAGTATTTTGGGGGGCCAGGGTAGGAGGATTGCTTGAGGCCAGGAATATGAGACCAGCCTGGGTAATATAGTGAGACCCTGTCTCTACCGAAGAAAACAACAATAATGATAAAATAATACAGATTTTTTTCCAAAGAGAATTAACATTTGTAATGGATCCCTTAATTTTCACAGAACTTCAAATTAAGTTACTCCGATCTTTGGAATGACGCTCAGGGTATTATTATGACCTTTCCCAGATAAGAGAAACAGTAGTCCAAAGTTACACTGTCAAAACTGGTGGAACTGGGATCCTGGCATTTTGGCCCTCCCTTCTCCACTGCAATGCTAGCCCCTGAGACGGCATGCACAAATCTACGTTATCTGTTATTTTTCACATGTTGCCAGCATGTCACAAATCCAGTCTAAATAAAATGTACAACTTCCTCTTGCTACCACAGCTAGGATTTCTAGTCACCAATAGGATCCATTCCTGGACTGTGCTCCTGCCTTTTCCATAAACCAGGACCATCTCTGGGAATCTGCTCTCCTTCTACCCAAGCCCAAAGCGAGTCTTGGGGAGGGGAAGGTCACAAATCCACCTGCTGGAGAAGGGAGTTTCTAGTTCAAAAAAAGTTCTTTCTATACATTTCTAGGCGTAAGAACCCCATTCCAGTCTCAAGCTCCCTCCAAGAAAAGTGGCTCATCCAAGTGGCCCTGTTAATCATGCCCAGGAGATTATCCTGAAATTGTGTTTGTGGACATTAAAATCCTAATGAAATGCACTAGGAAGCTTGGCATTTAAAGGATTCCTGCTAGCAGTGAGTAAGCACAGTGAAGATTCCTTCTGGAAGGGGAGTAACTGACCCCAGAGTAATTGTCCTGTTCATCTCATTGATACCTAATGGGTTGGCTTAAAGAAGCGCTCAGCAGCTCCTACTTCCAGGCCTGGAATTCTTGGAAATGTGGTCTTTCCGGGCTCTCCACTGCTTGCAATCAGAGCCTTGTTTCCTCATCCTGCTTCCCTTTCCTCCTGAAACTCTTTATAGACCTGAGGTCTCGCTTGTGAGCTGAGCAAGGGCTGAGGGCCCTCAGTGAGTTGCCCACCTTTGGGACAATGAAGACACAGGGTGGGCAAAGCCATGTGCTAAATGACAAATAGTTAAAGAAAGATTTGTCTAGATTTCACAATGGCTCTGTGTCTCATATCACTTTCATTTTTATGTCGGAAACAGGATTCAGTGCCTCTTACTCACGGTTGCATCATTGATGGCAGAGAGACACTGTGTTTCTTGGCAGAGGCTGGCCCTTACAGATGAACTGGGGAGAGGGGGCTCATGCTGGGCCTGAAACATACTTTAGGAAGCTTTTTCTCTCCCCTGTTGGAGATGCTTCCCCACAGTTCTCTCAACAATGGGTTCTAAGCCCCTCCACCCCTTCCTCAAACTAACAGCTGCACCCACCCCAAACAGGCTCATTCACCCTGAGCAAAGAAGACTCCATCTTACAGTCCCAGTGTTCCTCATCCACACTTCCAGGCCTGCTTCTCTTCTCCCTTTCACCTAAGTCTGCCACCTCCCCATCCATCTGCCCAGGAGCATCACACTAACAAACATCTCCTCTCCCTAAGGTATCTGCAATCAGCTCTCCACCAGCCGTTTCCGTCAACATCCAAACATGCCCAAATCTCTCACACTGAAACATTAAAAAGTAAGTAATCCCTTCACCCCACTTGCGCTCCAGCTATGGCCTTAGCTCTCCCTACACAGCTCCAAAACTGACATCAGGCCCATCCTACTCCCAAAGCAGTTCTTAACAAGGTCACTGTGATCTTTGGTTGATCAAACCCAGTTGTCAGTCTGGTTTCCATCCTCCTTCCTCCTTACAACTGATGCTCACTTTGTCCTCCCAAGCTTTTCTTGCCCACTAACTGCTCCCACAGGTGCCCAGCTTCAGCAGGCTCCTGGTCCCAAGAGGCAGGACTGGGAGATGTTCTCCCTGTAGACAGACCAGCCCTTCAGAAGCCACATTACCATCATGGAGCGTCCTATGCTATGGTCATGTGATCTAAAAGTTAGTACCTTAATAAAGACTCCAAGTCCCCATCAATAATAGTTCCTGTTTTCCAGAATTCCAGGAATGACTCCAGTCTCCATTAGATGGACGCAATCTTTCTTTAGAAATGCTAAAATTGTGGAGGGCCTTGACCTAGTCAGTTGTTCTGTCTTTACCAGAGATTTGCATATCTCTGGCTCCATCCTAGTTGATAGTTCTTTTCGTAGAAGGCAATCTCATTTACAAGTGGCTAAAATATGCTGTTGCCCTTGGGTATCAACAAGGAGTCCTGTAACTGACATGAGACCACCAAGGAGAAGTTCCTGATTCTTCACCTACTGACTAACTCCTGCTCTAGCCCCTCCTCCGGTTCCTCCTCAGAAGCCTCCTAAAAACCTTCCCATCCTGTAAGCCTCCAACCCCATTATGCAGTGAGACGGAACTAATGGCTCCTCTCTGCAGTCCCTCCCAGGATTATAAATCTATCATACTCAAGTATTGATTAACCTTGATATTTTATTAGGACAATTTAGGGGCTTATTCTCACATTTATTTTCATTTCAAAAAGTGTTAAAAAGCAATAAATAACTGCCTGATACCTAAACAAACACCCAGACTCATTATGTCAATAACCTGGTAAATGTTTTACTTGCTGGTTTCCAGCTGCCATGAGGAAAGATCCTCCCATTTGCCAGATGCTCAAATGGTGCCTGGAAAACAGATCTATAAGGTGCTTTATCCTAGGAGGGAGCACTACAGTAAATCAACAATTTCAGGGTTGCTGAACGTTTCATATCTATTTTTTTGTCAGGGAGGGGAGTAAAGGCATGGTGTACTGGAAAAAGCATGGACTAAACTTGGATTCAACTTGAACAAAACCAGACTGTCATTCTTACCGTGTCGCTTACTAACTCTGTGTAGTCTCTAGAACTCAGTTTCCTCATTTATACTAAATAGTTGATACAAATAACAGGATGGAGCCGGCAGAGTGGCTCATATTTGTAATCTGAGCACTTTGGAAGGCCAAGGCAGGCAGATGACCTGAAGTCAGGAGTTCGAGACCAGCCTGACCAACATGGTGATATCCCATCTCTACTAAAAATACAAAAATTAGCCAAGCAAAGTGGTGGGCTTCTGTAGTCCCAGCTACTCGGGAGGCTGAGTCTGGGGAATCGCTTGAACCCGGGAGGCAGAGGTTGCAGTGAGGCAAGATCATGCCATTGCGCTCCAGCCTCAGTCACAAATAACAGGATGGCCTTCCCTGCTAGGGATTGTTAAGGTAAGAGATATGAAAGCCCTTTGTGTGCTGTAAACTTCATGAGCCTTTTGTGAGCTTCACTGCCCTTGCTCAAATGGGCAGCAGAGTTGCTTTTGGCTGGTATCAGGGATGATCTGTGATAAAAGAAAAACTGGAACTTCCAATTAAGCAGCTCAACTTTGCCTTGACCCAGCTGGTCACTTTGGATGGAGGATGCCTGCATTACTTCACAGGATTCTTAGGAAGACAGTGATATAGGAAATGGCAAATGGCTTCCAAGGGGCAAGCAAGTCTTGAGGCACTCAATAGTATAAACTCTTTAGGAAGAAGCAAACTGAGGACATTGGTTCTTCCTCTGTCTTGGTAATATCAGCCACAGCAAGAAGCACTGACAGAAAAGGAAAAAAAAAAAAGAGAAACAGAGGAGAAACCACGTCTCTGCTAAAAATATAAAAATAAGCCAGGTATGGTGGTGTGCTCCTTGTAATCCCAGCTACTCTGGAGGCTGAGGCAGGAGAATTGCTTGAACCTGGGAGGCAGAGGTTGCAGTGACCCCGAGATCCCACCACTGCTCTCCAGCCTGGGCGACAGAGAGAGACTCCATCTCAAAAGAAAAAAAAAAGAATAAAAATGCTAGTCATCTACTGATAATATGAGCCACCCAACCCAACCCTCACGTGCCCGGCCTGGCAGCAGAAGACCCCTGCAGTCTAACTGACTGACCTTGAATTGGTCACTTCAGTTTCCTGTCCTCTTCATCAGTTCAACTAGGGACACTAAGAGAGTCCTCCTTCTGTGGTTATCGTGTCAGCATTAAGTGAGGTAATACATTTGAAAGAATTTGGTAAACAGTATCTGTTTACAAAGCTGTATGCATGCGAATGATAGACATTATTTACAGTAAGTTTGTGAGATAAATATGAAAAACCCGATGATAGTCCATTTTTTGGCCCTACTAGGCAAAGGCAGGAGTTTCTGTTTAAAAAGAACCAGGGTGGGTGGGGCCTTCCAGTAACTAATGCAGCCACAGAGAGGGGGGTCTTAGATCAGGGTCTAGAGCACAACAGCTTTGGTATTTTAGATTTGAGTCCTGCCTACTGCCAGTGACAATTTACATAATCCTAGGCAATTTATTTAATCTTTTTAAGCCTCCGGCGTATCTTCTGTAAAATGAGAATAATAATAGCACATACCTCACAAGGTTGTTATGTTGATTATTTGAGATAATGCACTTAAAACAATTTGCACAATGCCGGCTCAGTGTAATGTGAGTTGTACTTTGGGTAGGCTGGAGGAGGAAAAAGGGAGTGAATGTATTAACTGGTAATTTAGTTCTGTTTTGCTCTGTTCCCTGGCTTGTTCTCACCTAAGGAAATATTTAAAAATTACACATATTTGCAAGAACTGGAACATCATATGGAAGATGAGAGTTGGTATTGCTACTTACGGTGGAGAGATAGGGAAGTGATTGCTTTTCCTCTATCTCTTGTCACAATGTTGTTTGCACGAAGGATATAGCTTTGTTTTGTTTTGTTTTAATTTAAAAATAAAATACAAGACTTGCCCTGAAATGTAGTACTAGCAGTTGGCTCTGAAAATGCCTTAAAGTGGGGAAGTCTTTGAAAGATAGAGACAGAAATGTGTAGCTTGCAGGAAGAGAAGTCAGAAAGATAATATTAAAGTGATACATTCCCATTGCACTTGAAATAAAACCTATGGGCCAGGCACGGTGGCTCACGCCTATAATCCCAGCACTTTGGGAAGCTGAGGCAGGCGGATCACCTGAGGTCAGTTGTTCGAGACCAGTCTGACCAACATGGAGAAACCCTGTCTCTACTAAAAATACAAAATTAGCCAGGCATGGTGGCGGATGCCTGTAATCCCAGCTACTTGGGAGGCTGAGGCAAGAGAATCACTTAAACATGGGAGGCGGAGGTTGCAGTGAGCCGAGATTGCACCACTGCACTCCAGCCTGAGCAGCAAGAGTGAAACTCCATCCCAAAAAAGTAAATAAATAAAACCTATGAACTTCACTGAGGCCTAAAAGTAGTTCCATGAATATAGAAGATACTCACAGTAGGACTGAGCTGTTACCTGCTGCCTTCCAGTTGCCTTTCCCCCAGCCTCCTGAGCCGGCAAGCATTCTGGTGTCCAGTTCTCCCGGCTCCTATCAACACTGCCCGCCATGCTCTGCCAGCTACTTCTGTGCTTGCAACTCAGGTCTCTGCTCAATGTTATCTACTTCTAAAACACCTTGGCATTCCATCTCATTATCCTTTTTATTTTCTTTATAGTACTTATACACTGTCACACATTATCCCATTTGCTTACATTTTGCTGTTTACCCATTTGTTTATGTGTTTGCTTTCTCTAGAATACAGTAGCTCCCCCTTATTGGAGCCTTCTTCAGTTTCAGCTACCAGAGGTCAGCGAAGGTCTGAAAAACCTAAATGAAGTATTCCAGCTTTGGAGACATCAGTGCCATCCAGAGCCTCTTGCCACCAGCTATAGTCAACCTTACCATATTCTTTGACATCGTGGTCCACGGGCTGCGTCTCCTTCAGGCTGTTTGCCGACAAAATTCTGAAGACAGCAGAAAATTTTCATGCTCTCAACGCTGGAGAGAAATGATTTGCTTATAAGGTTCCTGAATTCATAGAATTATTCTACAGTTTATGAGTTAGGGTGTTGACTTCACATGCCATAATGGCACTGGTGGCAAATTCATCTATGGGGAGAAATTTGATGATGAGAACCTCATCCTGAAGCACAAAGGTCCTGGCATCTTGTCCATGGCAAATGCTGGACCCAACACAAAGGACTTGCAGTTTTTCATGTGCACCACCAAGACTGAGTGGTCGGATGGCAAACATGTGGTCTCTGACGAGGTGAAAGACAGCATAAATATCATGGAAGCCATGGAGCACTCTTAGTTCAGGAATGGCAAGACCAGCAAGAAGATCCCCCATTGCTGGCTAATAAATTTGACTCGTGTTTTATCTTAACCAGCAGACCATTCCTTCTGTATCTCAGGAGAGCACCCCTCCACCTCATTTGCTCACAGTATCCTATGATCTTTGTGTTCTCACTGCAGTTCCTGGGTTCCATATCATCCTTATTGCCTTCCATGTCTAGCTGGATTGCAGAGTTAAGTTTATGATGATGAAATCAAAGCTAAATAACAAAAAAAAAAAAAAAAAAAGGAGAAGAAATATTCAAAGGCCAGTCACAGTGGCTCATGCCTGTGATACCAGCACTTTGGAAGGCTGAGGCAAGAGGATCATTTGAGCCCAGGAGTTTCAGACCAGCCTATGCAATATAGCAAGACCTCATCTTTAAAAACAAACAAACAAACAAACAATAAATAAATATTTACTTTTTTTAAAGAACAAAAAGAAACATTCTGGAAATAATTCATGTTTTAAATTGCACACAATTCTGAGTAGTGTGATGAAATCTCTCACTATCCCAGTCTGTCCAGCCCAGGACATGAATCATTCCTTTGTCCACTGCATTGACACAGGTACACACCCATTAGCCACTTAGTAGCTGTCTGCATGATCCATTAGACTGCCATGGTAACTCAGTGCTTGTGTTCAAGTCATGTTTAATTTACTTAACAACGTCCCAAAGAGCAAGAGTGGTGATGCTGACAGTCTAAATATGCCAAAGATAAGCTGTAAAGTGCTTCCTTTAAATTAGTCTCTTACTGTGACTAATTTATAAATTACACTTTTATTGTTTTATTTATTTATTTATTTATTTTTGAGTCAGAGTCTCACTGTGTTGGTCAGGCTGGTCTTAAACTCCTGACCTCAAGTTATCCACCCGCCTCACCCTCTCAAAGTGCTGGGATGACAGGCATGAGCCACCATGCTTGGCCTAGAAGCCACTTAGATCGGATGTGTGGGCTTTAGAGTGGCAGCAGATATAAGGGCAATGGTCCACGTCTTTTCTAAATAAAAAACCAAAAGACAAAATTTAGCTTAAGGGAATCAAATTCTTGGGAAATCTCATAGCTCACTTTGATTTAACCCACACTTACTAGGCGGAGCCCCACAGCAAGATGAACAAGATTCAGAGTATATTCCTCATAGGGTAGATATGATTAGAATGGGAATCATGAATAAAAAGCAGAATCGGAAAAGAGTAATAAAGTACCAGCAATAAACTCCCCAGGAGCATGGAGCGAAGAGTCAGAAGCCCCATCTAAAGTGAACTCTAAGGAGACTTTGGCCTTCCCTTTCTGTCAAGGTGAAAGTGCAACCTGTGAAAAGTGAAATCCACAACAAAAACTGCCCATGAGCTCATCTTACCAGCCTCCCCTGCTCTCACGGTCAAGATGGCTCCTTCATGTCTGACATGTTTTTCTCAGCATTGCAAACAGTGGCAGGCCTGGGGCAGATGGGCAAACTGCCTTGCTGTTTGCAGAAAGGAGGACGAGATCTTGAACCACTTAGTTCTTCAAGAGGAACAAGTAGTTCTGACCACATCTTGGGTTGTTCTAGAGGCTGCTAGGAAAGAAATGAAACTTCTGCTTACACTGGCAGGTGAAGGTGAAGCACTAAACTCCAAGGGAAAATACCCTAGTGCCTCGTTTTATTTATTTTTATTTTTATTTTATTTTTGTAGAGACAGGGAGTCCTTGACACTATGTTGCTCAGGCTGGTCTTGAACTGCTAGCCCCAAAGGATCCTCCATCGTTGGCCTCCCAAAGTGCTGGAATTACAGACCTCAGCCACTGTGCCTGGCCAAGTGTCTCCTTTTAGCAATGAGCTTGCTGTTGAAAAGGTTGTGTGCCTATGAGCTTTTGTGGACCCTTTCACAATTAAAAAAAAAAAAAAAGTCCCTTCTAACCTATCATGTTAGAAGTGCTGCTGTTTACACAGCAGAACCTGGAGGTTCACCTCCATGCAGTAGTTTGTGGAAAAGCTAGAGCAGTAGGGACCACACGTCTCGGCTCAGTACTGTGCCACCCACCATTTTACTTAAGCAACTCTTTCCCCCTCTGTGCCTCAGTTTTCTTGTCTGCCATCTGAGGAACTGGATGAGAGCAGTGTCTTTCAAACTGCAAATTTTGATCCATTCATAAATAATAAAATCAGTCGGCCAGGCGTGGTGGCTCATGCCTGTAATCACAGCACTTTGGAAAGCTGAAGTGGGTGGATCACCTGAGGTCAGGAGTTTGAGACCAGCCTGGCCACCATGGTGAAACCCCGCCTCTACTAAAAATACAAAAATTAGCTGGGTGTGGTGGCACGTACCTGTAATCCCAGCTACTTGGGAGGCTGAGGCACAAGAATCACTTGAACCAGGGAGGTGGAGGTTGCAGTGAGCAGAGATCATGCCACTGCACTCCAGCCTGGGCAACAGAGTGAGACTCAGTCTCAAAAAAACTAAACTAAACTAAACTAAACTAAAATCAGTCTAGTGGGTTGCAACCTTTTTTGTTTTTTTTGAGATGGAGTCTTGCTCTGTTGCCTAGGCTGGAGTGTAATGGCACAATCTCAGTTCACTGCAACCTCCGTCTCCCAGGTTCAAGTGATTTTCCTGCCTCAGCCTCCCGAGTAGCTGGGATTACAGCCACCCGCCATCATGCCCATCTAATTTTTGTACTTTTGTAGAGACGGGGTTTCATCATGTTGGCCAGACAGGTCTTGAACTCCTGGCCTCAGGTGATCTACCTATCTTGGCCTCCCAAAGTACTGGGGTTACAGGCGTGAACCACCGTGCCTAGCCTGCAACCATTTTTTTAAAACAGAGAAATAGAATAGTTTAGAATACAAAACACCAGGGTGCATTACAGTTAATATGTACTGTCTTGTGAAATGCTTGTTTTATCCATAAACACATATTACTGACATCAACACAAAATGTATTTTTCTCTGTGAGTTATTCTGGAAAAAAAAAAAAGAAGAAGAAAAAATGCTCAAAACATACCATATCGAGTTTTCAGGCCTCTTAAGCAGAGACAGACCAATCAATAGGTTGGCACTACTCCTTGCCTAATTGCCTATTTCCCATTGTTTGCCTGAGGACTGAGCCTGGCTCCAAGTGAACATGCCATTTGGCTCCTCCTCTAACTGTGGACACAGTGACCTAGAAAAGGAGATGCTCAACACTGCATTTATTGTCCAGCATGACATCAGCCAGAAAGCATTGCAAAAATAATATTATGATTATTGAGTGAAGGTCTGTTATGTGCCAGATTTTGTGCTAAGTGATTTAAATAGTTATGTTCATTCTTTTTTTTTTTTTTTAAGTTCATTCTTACAAGGTGTCTGTTGTTTAAGGTGTATATGATTGTCCTCATTTTTCAGAAAAGGAAACTGAGGCATGGAGAGGCTTTGGTATGGCATTCCAAGGTCATAGAACTGGTAAATGGCCAAGGTAGAATTGGAGCCCTTATCTGTCTGTCTCTAGAGTCCCCACCATTGCACACTTTTTCCAGGTTGGGATGCTTTGCAACAAAGTGACTTTGAAATAGCAGTTCCCTTCACACTGTATAAGTAACCAAGTCCACCCCTGACTGGCTGTGTCTCTGGCTCTGACCTACAGGTGGTGGAATGGAGTTGGTTTACATTTCTAAGTAATCAAATTACCTTTCCTGGAGGGGGGCTGGGGGGTCTCAGAAGGCCTGAATTAAACTGAAGGTCTAATTTGGGGACATTCTTTTTTTCTTTTTTGACATGGAGTCTTGCTCTGTTGCCCAGGCTGGAGTGCAGTTGCGCTATCTCAGCTCACTGCAACCTCTGCCCCCCGGGTTCAAGCGATTCTTCTGCCTCAGCTTCTCAAGTAACTGGGATGACAGGCATGAGCCACCATGCCCGGCCAGTTTGGGGACATTCTTATTGCACAAAATTTCTTCCAGAACATTTGGTCCTTTGGGATTTCCCCAGATTGCCAATAATTAGACAGAAAATTCCAACTCCCCCTCCTTGGTTGCTTCATAGAATCCACCATTTTCCCCTGCCCCGCACCTTACCTATGAGCATACATCTCTTGTGGGCTACATTGGTAATACCTTACTATCCAGGGAATCTTGGGTTTTGGGTGTTTTCTTTTTGTTGTTGTTGTTGTTGTTGTTTTTATTGCTGTTTTAACAAATATAACTTCATTTCACTACTTCTTTGCTGAGGCCACCTTCAACCAATGACGTTGGTTAGTAACGTGTTCAGTTTACCCAGGAATAGATGATGAAGGGATCAATATATCAACTTTTCTTATATTAGAGGTTTTAGAGATTTTTAAATTGAACATCCAGATTACAATACACCCACTATCCCAGTGTTCTAAGGAAATTAGTCCGGGCTTAAATTAAGCTTAAATCTTGTTTCACATTTAAAATACAATTTAGCACATTAGTTTCATATGTTTCTATTTTCTAGCCTAAAAAACACTAACAGCTCTTTGACTACAGTAGTTGAAATCCTACTTAGCACTCAATAACTAACATAACTTCTCCAACCCCCAGGCAAGGCAAATTCAGTGGTCCTTTGGCACCCACTATGTTTTGCAAAATGTTACAGGCTTGACTCTCCATCCTTTATCCACCCCCCATTCCCTACCTTCCATCCCTGAACTTACCCCAGGGCAGTAGCCACATTGTATTCTTACTTACCCCGATATCTGGCTCCCACTCCAGTGCAGGATGAGATTCCCTGCATATGTTAAGCCTTCAATGTACGTTGTCACATTGAATTAATTTTTAAGTTAACTTTGTATTGAAGTATAAGATGCCTGTAGAAAGGTACACACTCATGTTTGAATCCTCACAAAGTGAAAAAGAATATACATCCAGCACCCCAGAAGCCCTGCACCATAGCCCACCATCCTCAAATGTCATGACTTTCCTAACTTGTAATGCCATAGAGTAGCTTTACTAGTTTTTGAACTTGTTATAAATGAAATTACAACACGAACTCTCTTGGTTTGGGTTTACTGCATTAAGCATTATGTTGGCCAGCTTTAGCCATGGTTTTTTTTTGTTTTGAGACGAAGTCTTGCTTGGTCGCCCAGACTAGAGTGCAGTGGCATGATCTCTGCTTACTACAACCTGACTCCCGGGTTCAAGCGATCCTCCTGCCTCACCCTCTGGAGTAGCTGGAATTACAGCTGCACACCACCATGCCCAGCTAATTTTTGTATTTTTAGTAGAGATGGGGTTTCACCATGTTGGCCAGGCTGGTCTCGAACTCCTGACCTCGGATGATCCGCCCACCTCGGTCTCCCAAAGTGCTGGGATTACAGGCATGAGCCACCGTGCCTGGCATACACCAGTTATTTATGTATTCATTCTACTGTGGATGGACATTTGGGTTGTTTCTAATTTGAGGCTCTTATGAATAGAGTTGCTATGAATATTCTTTGTATATTTCTTTCTGTTTGGTATTTACTTAAGAGTACAATTGTTCAGCTTTAGTGGATACTGCCAAATGGGTTTAAGGGTGATTGTGGAAGTTGACAAGCTGATTCTAAAATGTATATGAAAATAGAAAGGACCAAACAATGTCCAGACAATCTTGAAGAACAAGGCTGCAAGCCTTACACTACTATGTATTATAAAACTACAGTAATTACGACAATGTGGTGTTGGCACAAATAAGCCAAAGGATTGGAAGAGAGAATCCAGAAACAGATTCGCAATTATAAGCTACCTGATTTACGATATAGATGACATTGTAATGCAGACAAGAAAGGATGATGTTTTCAATACATGGAGCCAGATCGATTGGATAAACAAATTTAAAAAAAAAGCTTAACCACACATTAAAATCAATTCCAGATGGGTTATAGATCTAAATGTCAGAATGTTTAAAAGTAAAACAATAAGGCTTTGTAAATATGTGCATTAAATAGAACATAAAAAGTACTAACCATAAAGAGAAAAATTGATAAATTTAACTACTTTAGAAATGAGAACTGTTCATCAAAGGATACCACTAAGAAACTGAAAACAACCGGGCATGGTGGCTCACGCCTGTAATCTCAGCACTTTGGGAGGCTGAGGCAGGCAGATCACCTGAGGTCAGGAGTTCAAGACCAGCCTGACCAACATGGTGAAACCCCATCTCTACTAAAAATACAAAAATAGCTGGGCACGGTGGTGCACGCCTGTAATCCCAGCTACTTAAGAGGCTGGGGCAGGAGAATTGCTTGAACCCAGGAGGCAGAGGTTGCAATGAGCTGAGTTCACACCATTATACTCCAGCCTGGGCAACAAGAGTAAAACTCTGAAACAAACAAAAAGAAGAAGACAAGACAGACGAAAGAAAGGAAGGAAAGAAGGAAGGAAAGAAAGGAAGGAAAGAAGGAAGGAAAGAAAGAAAGGAAGGAAGGAAGGAAGGAAGGAAGGAAGGAAGGAAGGAAGGAAGGAAGGAAGGAAGGAAGGAAGGGCAAAGCACAGACTGAAAAAAGATATTTGCAAAAGTATATTCAACAAATGACTTATAGACAGATGATATGAAGTCCTCCTACCTATCAATTACAAAAAGATAGACAACCCAGCTGGGCATGGTGGCTCACACTTGTAATCCCAGCACTTTGGGAGGCCGAGGCAGGCGGATCATGAGGTCAAGAAATCAAGACCATCCTGGTCAACATGGTTAAACCCTGTTTCTACTAAAAAAAAATACAAAAATCAGTTGGGTGTGGTGGCATGCACCTGTAGTCCCAGCTGCTGGAGAGGCTGAGGCAGGAGAATCACTTGAACACGGGAGGCACAGGTTGCAGTGAGCAGAGATCACGCCACTGCACTCCAGCCTGGCGACACAGTGAGACTCCATCTCAAAAAAAAAAAAAAAAAAAGATAGACAACCCAATAGAAAAAAATGGGCAAAAAAGAAAAAGAAGGAAGAGAACAGTGAATGAGCACTTTACACACACACATATTCAAATGACCAATAAACATATGAAAAGGTGCATGAGGGAAATGCTAATGAAAACCACCAGGAGATACCTGCACATTCAACAGTTGGACAAAATGGAATACTCAGTCAGGTAGTACTCAGTGTTGGTGAGAATGTAAGGTAACTCATGCTCTCATTTGCTGCTTGGGGGAATAAATATTGGTCTGTCCACTGGATTTCTTCTAAGCTGGATTGACTGAAGTCTGGAAAGCAAATTAACAGGATTTACCCAAATTTTCATCTCTCCCCAGCTCCTAGGGGAATTGGCTGGGGCAGGAGGATAGTGGCTAGGAAGCTCCATAGTTATTACTACCAAGCAAGTGTACCTCAAGCTATGGGCAGGCATGTCCTTGCTCTCCCAATAGAAACCTCTATTTATTTCTTTTATTGTTTCTATTCATTTACCCAGGTGTCATCAAACACTCCCTGAGCGATATGCTCTGCTTGACCCTTTGCAAAATTCATGGTCATCATTGGGAGCAAGACTCATTTCTCACCAGGCTGGGCTCCCGAACTCCTGGAAAAATAAGCAGGCACAGGCTACAAACAACACGTGGTTCTTATCTTATCCAAAGACTCGAAGCTCCTGACTATTAAATTTATCCTCAAAATAAATTCCTAGTATTCAGGATGACACTCATTTTTAGTTTTTTTACAGGTTCAAGTTCCAAAATTGTCCTCCTAGCAGGGCACCATGTAACCCCAACAGTTTGGGAGGCCAAAGTGGGAGGATCACTTGAGTCCAGGAGCTCAGGACGAGCCTCGGCAACATGGAGACGCCCTGTCTCTATTTTTTAAAAAAGGCCAGGGGTTGGCGGTGGAGGAGAAAAAAAATGTCTTCCTCAAAGGGATCAGCTTACCACCAGAGGTATATGTTGGCACCATTTGTCAAAGTGATTGGTGAAAAATGTATCTTGCTTTACTTATCTCTTTGATGACTAATGAGACGAAACTTCTTTCTTTTGAGTTCGGAGTCTCACTCTGTCGCCAGGCTGGAGTGCAGTGACACCATCTTGGCTACCTGCGACCTCCACCTCCTGGGTTCAAGCGATTCTCCTGCCTCAGCCTCCCCAGTAGCTGGGACTAGAGGTGCACGCCACCATGCCCAGTTAATTTTTGTGTTCTTAGTAGAGATGGGATTTCACCATGTTAGTCAGGATGATCTTGATCTCTTGACCTCGTGATCCGCCCACCTCGACCTCCCAAAGCGCTGGGATTAAAGGCGTGAGTCACCGCACCTAGCCAAGACTAAACTTTTTTTTTTTTTTTTTTTTTGAGACAGAGTCTCGCTCTGTTGCCCAGGCTGGAGTGCAGTGGCCGGATCTCAGCTCACTGCAAGCTCCGCCTTCCGGGTTCACGCCATTCTCCTGCCTCAGCCTCCCGAGTAGCTGGGACTACAGGCGCCCGCCAGCTCGCCCGGCTTATTTTTTGTGTTTTTTAGTAGAGATGGGGTTTCACCGGGTTAGCCAGGATGGTCTCGATCTCCTGACCTCGTGATCCGCCCGTCTAGGCCTCCCAAAGTGCTGGGATTACAGGCTTGAGCCACGGCGCCCGGCCAAGACTAAACTTTTAAAATCTATTTGTAGGTCATTTTTATCTCTTTAATTGGTTTCACCTACTTTGTCCACTTTGCCATTATGCTTTCCTTGTGATTTTGCAAGAATGCTCTATATAGCAAACATATTAAATTTTTTTCTGTTACATCACAAATATTTTTCCAGTATTTGGTTTTATCCTTTTAACTTTACTTGTGGTGGGCTTTCTTTTTTTAGACATGTGAATTTTAATTGTTTATTTTTATTTTTATTTTTATTTTTTGAGACGGAGTCTCTCTGTCACCCAGCCTGGAGTGAAATGGCACGATCTCAGCTCACTGCAACCTCTGCCTCCCAGGTTCAAGTGATTCTCCTGCCTCAGGCTCCCCAGTAGCTGGGATTACAGGCGGACACCACCACGCCTGGCTAATTTTTTATTTTTTGCATTTTTAGTAGAGATGGGGTTTCACCATGTTGGCCAGGCTGGTCTCGAACTCCTGACCTCAGGTGATCCACCCGCCTCAGCCTCTCAAAGTGTTGGGATTACAGGCGTGAGCCACCGTGCCCGGCCTTTAACTGTTTATATAGTAATGCCTGCCAATCTGTTATAACTGGTATTTTTGCAAAATCCTTTCTTGTTTTTTGTTTTGTTTTTTTTGAAACTTTAAAATCCCTCAAACATTGTTTATTACACAAGTGAATTCTGATCCTCTTGATGGGCTTATCAGCAAGATTTATCGAAGCAAATATAGGCACTAGAGCCTCCAAACTTTGGACTTGCAGCAACCAGTGTCAGCCGCCAGAAGGATGCATGTCATACTGGATGAGGATGTCTTTGATCTCCTTCTTGGAAGCCTCATCTACATATTTCTTTTCTATTTTTCTTTTCTTTTTGAGATAGGGTTTTCTTTTCTTTTTTTGAGATAAGATTTGGCTCTGTCATCCAGGCTGGAGAGCAGTGGCATGATCTCAGCTCACTACAAGTTCTGCCTCCTGGGCTCAAGGATCCTCCCATCTCAGCCTCCCAAGTAGCTGGTACCACTGTCGCGCGCCACCACGGCCAGCTAATTTTTGCATTTTTTTTGTAGAGGGAGGGGGTTTTGCCCTGTTCCCCAGGCTGACCTCAAACTCCTAGGCTCAAGTAATCTGCCCGCATCGGCCTCCCAAAGTACTGGGATTACAGGCGTGAGCCCTCACCCGCCCACATATTTCTGGCAACAGGCCACAAGGGCTTTGGAGATGAACTGACAGATAGTACAAATAGGACCCACATGACCGTCCCCCATCACCCTTCATGAATGTACACACCAACAAATCGCCCCTTGCCCAGAAGCAGCACGGGTTCTAGCAGCTTGTATTGCAGCGTGCCTGGCTCGATCATCTCCAGGGCCGCCAGTTCACCTTGTCCGGGCCATTAGGGCGTTTGCCATGCACCACAATTGTGGCTTTCTTCTTGCGTCTGAAGACCTGCACAGACTGCAGCCAGCCCTTGGATGGCCTGGCTAGATAGATTAGAGCTCCCTACCGCGCAGCGCCACGACCGGAAAAAGCACAACTTTTCCAATATGGTTTTATTTTTCTTTTTTGTTGAGACAGGGTCTCGCTCTGGTTGCCCAGGGTTGAGTGCAATGGCGCCATCTTGGCTCACTGCAGCTTCAGCCTTCCGGGCTCAGGTAATGCTCCCACCTCAACCTCCCAAGTAGCTGAGATTACAGGCGCAGGCCACCACCCCCGGCTGGCTTTTTTGTATTTTTTGTAGAGACGCGGTTTCACCGTGTTGCCCATGCTGGTCTGTAACTCCTGGACTCAAGCAATCCTCCAGCCTTGGCCTCCCAAAGTGCTGGGATTACAGGCATGAGCCACCACGTCTGGCCTCATTTATTTTTAAATATGTAAATCACCTAGAGTTTATTTTGCACAGGGTCTGAGGTAGGATTCCAATTGTATGTGTGTGTGCACAAAACCTTTTTTTCCTGAATGGTAGGCAATCATTCCAGCCCCATTTCTTGAAAAATGTATACTTCTGCTTGTTCCTGTGTATTTCGACAATATACTAGTTAGATGGTGAGATTTGGTATCAGAAGGATCTCCTTTAGCACCGCAGAAGGACTCCAGCGTAGTAGATTGACGCCAGAGTGACGGGACTGGAGGTGTGGAACAGTAGAAGGCTCAGTTGAGGCAACCCTGTGGGAGAAAAAGTGAATGCCTGAATTCCAACAGGCACTTTGGGGAGGTGAGACGCTGATAGCCTCACTCTTTTCTCTGTTTTCCTATAATCACCTCTTCTAGCGGCCTTTCCCAAATCTGTAAGCCTCCTTCTGTCGTCAATGGAGGAGATAAAGCCCAGTTATTAATCTTGGGAACCTGGATCCAGAATGGTTCATTTAAATCTTGACTTAACCACTTACTAACAGCCACTTAACCACTTACTAACAGCATCGTAATCTCAAGCAAGTTTCTTTATGGTTCTGGTCTCAATTCTCCCATCTGAGAAATGGGGATAATAGCAACAGTTATTGCAGAACATATCAAGGAGGATTTGACCGGCCAGGTACAGTGGCTCACACCTGTAATCCCAGCACTTTGAGAGGCGGAGGGGGCAGATTGCCTGAAGTCAGGAGTTTGAGACCAGCCTGGCCAACATGGTGAAACCCCGTCTCTACTAAAAATACAAAAATGAGCTGGGTGTGGTGATGCATGCCTGTAATCCCAGCTACCCGGGAGGCTGAGGCAGGAGAATCGCTGGAACTGAGAGGCGGAGGCTGCAGTGAGCAGAGATTGTACCACTGCACTCCAGCCTGGACAACACCGCAAGACTCCGTCAAATAAATAAATAAATAAACAAATAAAAGAGGATATGATCAGCTAATTATTCACGTGAGGCTCTTTGCCTGGTGCCTGGCATGGACTGGTTTTAACTAGTCATATTGTTATCAGTTTGTTTTTAAGAAAAGGTGTGACCATCACCTTTTTCAATGGAGCAAAACTTGTATCCTACCTTTGGATGGGTGTGGAGGTCTGGGTTTAAAAGAGAGTATGGGTCGGGCATGGTGGCTCACACCGGTAATCCCAGCACTTTGGGAGGCAGGCAGATCACCTTAGGTCAGGAGTTCGAGTCCAGCCTGGCCAACATGGAGAAACCCCATCTCTACTAAAAATACAAAATTAGCTGGGCATGATGGCACACGCCTATAATCCCAGCTACTCAGAGGCTGAGGCAGCAGAATCGCTTGAACC